>NW_024543080.1:17887500-18512500 GCF_018167655.1 Microtus oregoni | reverse complement strand
TGGTGAGAACGGCCTAGGGTGCTCTGCAGGGACATCTCAGCTCTGGGATGCGTGGTGAGAACGGCCTAGGGTGCTCTGCAGGGACATCTCAGCTCTGGGATGTGTGGTGAGAATGGCCTAGGGGACTCTGCAGGGACATCTCAACATCAGTGACCTGACGTCCTTCTACCTTTCAGCCAGAAAAGCTGAGGCTCTGACTCATGTGTTCTACACTTCTGCTTGGTCTTTATCTTTGCTCCATTTTGAAGGTGAATGCAGACCCGGGGAGCAATTGTACCATTCAAGGCAGGGAATATGGACCTTGTGTGCTCAGCTTTAATACAAAGGCTAGCCACCGAAAGCTCCCTTAGTCCTCCATCCCGGTGCCCATCTGAGTCTGCCACCTTGAAGCCATTCTCTCAGTGCTTACTGTAGGGAAAGGAAACTGCATCCAACCTGTATAATCTAAGGATTCCTTCTCCCCCTCCTTCTCTTCCTCCTCCTTCCCTTCCTTGATGGAGGAAGGTCATTGGCTAATAAAGGAACTGCCTTGGCCCATTTTATTGATTAGAAGATAGGTGGGAGGAGTAAACAGAACAGAACGCTGGGAGGAAGAGGAAGTGAGGTCAGTCTCGACAGCTTTCCTCTCGGGAGCAGACGCCTCAGAGAGAGACGCCATGCCCCGCTCCCGGGATGAAGCTCCGACCCAGGATGGACTAGGCTGGAATCTCCCCGGTAAGCGCACCTTGGGGTGCTACATACAGATGATTAGAGGTGGGCTAAATTAATATGTGAGAATTAGCCTAGAAGAGAATGGGCCAGGCAGTGTTTGGAGGAATACAGTGTCCGTGTAATTATTTCGGGGCATAAGCTAGCCGGGCAGGCGGCTGGGGTGTTGGGGACGCAGCCCCGCTGCCGCCCTTATTACTTCACTTCCTTCTATTATTGTTGTTTTTATTTGAGACAAGTTCTGTCTGTGTAGACCAGCCTATCCTTGAACTCACAATGGTCCGCCTGCCTCTGCCTCTCGAGTGCTGGAATTAAAGAAGTGTGTTGCTATACCCAGCTCTAGTTTAAAGACGTCATTGGCTTTGTGTACTGCTCCTGCTTTGTGTTGGCCACAGTTGGTTTTTTATAAGACAAGGACAAGGAAACAGAAGAATACAAAGAGCAAGAAAGACCTGGCTGAGAAACAAGGATGGCTCAGCTATTAAGAGCACTGGTTGCTCTTCCAGAGAGGGATTTGATTTCCAACATCCACATGGCAGCTCACAGCTGTCTGTAACTCCAGTTCCGGGGGATCTGACACCCTCACACAGACAAAACACCAATGAACATGAAATGAAAATAAATAAATAATTTTTTTAAAACCAGCTCAGGAGAGCTGGCCCTACCTAGGCAGTGTGTGTATGTGTGTGCATGCACATGCACCTGTGTCTTGCCTAGTGGCATGGGCACAGGAGAGCTTGTGGACTGACCAACTCAGCTACCACCCAAGCCCAGATCCAGGACTTTGACTTTACCCACCTCAGCATCTATCCCATCTATGAGTTACTGGAGGGCAGGAAGGGGTTGGCCCTGTGGAATCATAGCCGCAGGATCTCCACAACTCAGGACAACAGCAAGACATCCAAAAGGAATCTCAGTGAGGGTCCGGTGTTGATGGTGTTGCAGAAGCCAGAGGCCTTGAACCAGACAAATGAATCATTGCAAGAAACATTTGCAAGTAAAGCTGTTTGGGCAGAAGGGTAAACTGTGGGATGCACGGAAGCTTCCGATGCCACAACGGCAAATGAATGCATGATGGAAAGCGGGAAAGATGGAGGAGAAAATGGTGCGTGGACAGCGGAACTGGAGATGTGACCTTTGTCATGGAAGTGAGTTCTCTCTGGCTGCAATTGGTAGAGAAGTGGGTCTCTCCCGGGGGAGGAGGCGGTGAGATGGCTTTTGCTTTGTTTTGTTTTTAATTTTTATTTCATTTTGAGGGGGAGAATAAAGGGGTAAAGGGTGGTTATAGAAAGACTCGGAAGTGGGTGGGGTTGGGATGTATGATGAGAAATTCCCAAAGAATCAATAAAAGAAAAGTTATATTAAAAAAAGGAGAGAGGGAGGGAGGGAATGGAAGGATCTGGTTCCCTCTTCTGACCTCCTTGGGCTCCAGGTACACACACGGTGCACAAACATGCATGCATTACTTTGTTGCTGCTGCTGTCGAGATTTCCTTACTGAACAAGATAGCTTGTGACGGTGCCGTGGGCATCACTTGGTGAGCCAGCTGGATCCCCGTCCCTCCTCCTCAAGCTACACAGCTTTGAAGCCAGGATTTTAGCTTCTCTCACTATTGCCCATCACTTTACCTTTGCAAAAAAGCCATCCTGTGGTAGATGCAGTGAGGCACACCTGCAATCCCAGCACTTGGCAACCTGGGGAGATAACAGGACACTATATTTGTTAGCAAAACGTCTATGCCATCAATATACAAGCAACCGAAGAAAATATCATACTTTATATTTTATCAGCATTGAGAACTTTGGTGTTTCTAAGGACAGTGACAAAAATGGGGGTCTGGAGCTGAAGCAGTGGCTTGGTGATTGACAGCACTAGCTGCTCTTCCGGAGGATCAGGGTTTGAGTCCCAGAACCACACGGTGACTCACAACCACCGTAACTTCAGTTCCAGGGAATCCGGCGCCCTCTTCCGACCTGCACAAGCACCACACATGCATATGGTGCACAGATACACAGAGAGGTAAAATACTCACATACATAAAATATAATAATAATTTTAAAAGGTTATTTTGTTCAGAATGGGGAAAAAATATTTCCAAATTATACATGTGGTGAGGCTCTACTATCCAAAATAGGTAGAAAAAAAAATTCTTACGTCTCAGCAAACAGATAAATAACCCAACTTTAAGACGAACAGAGAAAACTCCTCGCATGGTGAAGTACATTTTAGATTCCAGATTTTGGTGTGTGGAGGAGGCGGATAATGACTTCAAGGCCGACCTGGGCCACTCTAATGAAACCCTGTCTCAAACACGGAAGGGACAAGTAAAGACAAGGCATTCAAGTCGGGCTTCTCCAAGGACGGCATGTGAATGGCCAGCGAGCATGCGCAGCAATGCTCACCGACATCCATAGTCATTAGAGACGTGCCAATCAGTGAACGCCACGTTATACACCTGCCCAAGCGGCTTCGTTGGTTTGTTTTCTAAACTGAGACTGTTGACCTTCTCCTGGTACACTACAGAATGAGGCAGCTGAACGCAGTTGGCCAGCTCCTCAGAAAGTTACATGAATTCAACACGGGCTCCAACCAGGCCACTCCTACTTACGTACTGAAGAGTGGGAAATACACGTTCAGAAAATAGATGCTTGGGTGCAGAAGTTCACCACAGTGTCACCAAGCGCAGCGGAGGCGTGGAAGCATCGTGAACGGCTTTCAGTTGAGGAGCAGGTGAAACACGACCGAGCCACATGATAGATTACTTCACCTTGAAAACAGCATACCAGGAGGGGAAAAGACATCATGCCACAGTATTCTGCGTATTTGAAATGTCCAGAATAGGCTGCACACGGTGGGTCACACTTCTGCCTAGTACTCAGGCCTGAAGCAGAAAATGTGAGTGAGATCAAGGCCAACTGGGCTGCAGATCCTAGCTCAAGAAAAAAAAAAAAAAAAGAAGCAGCAAAAAGTGGGGAAGGAAGAGGAAAGGAAAACGAAAAGCTGATGAAATGTTTCAGATGGACAAATTAGTGAAAGTAGACACGGCATTAAGATGTAGGAGCTGAGGGATGAAGAGGACCAACTGACTGCCATGGCCCTTAGGTTCTCTGGGAGGCTAGTTTAGTGGAGGTGGGTGATGAATTCCCACAAACTAGGTGGCTTATGTAGGCGATTGTTTCTCAGCTCTGGAGGTGAGGAAGCAAGTCAAGGTCAAGTCAAGTCAAGGTGCTAACAGGTCCCTTGTGTGCAAAAATCCCTCTTCTTGGACAGTCTTCATTTTAACATGGCACAGAGCAGGAAGCTTTTGTGGCACTAATTCCATCCTGTTTTATTCATAAAGGCTCTACTCTCGTGACCTATCGCCTCTAAAGACACCTCCATTCCTTTGCATATGCAGATTTCTATACATAAGGATCGAAAGGACACAAATCCGATCCAACACGCGGCTGATGAAATACCCTGGCAGTAGATAGCAGTGATCAACATTCATGAACAGTAGGAGAGAAGCCTCTAAATCATGCTTTCGTGTGAATTACATCTTAGTTAAAATTGTAAATTACTACTATTATATGTGCAACAGAAACTAGTGTGTTTAGTAACTTGCTAAATGCTCTCCTGGATCTAGCTTCTAGAACCGAGAGCTATAGCTCTTACCTCCCTTTCCACGTCAAATATCACAAGTGAGCTTAAAAACGTTCTGATGCTCAGACTACAACCCAGATCAGTGAAACCAGAACCGCTACAGTATGGTCCAGACCAAGAGCGGCTTTGAAAGCATCCCATGGGAATCTGTTCTGAGTCGCCGCGGTGGTTTGAATAAAATTGGCCCCCATAGGTGCATAGGGGAGTGGCACTGTTAGGAGATGTGGCGTAGCACTTGCTGTAGGTGCGGTCTTTTTGGAAAAAGTGCAATTCATTCTCTTCCTGCCGCCTGCCCATCTGGATGTAGAACTCTCCGCTCCTCTCCAGCACCATGTCTGCCTGCACTCCACCGTGAGTCCTGCCATGATGATAACGGACTGAACCTCTGAACTGTAAGCTAGTCACAATTAAATGTTTTCCTTTATTAGAGTTGCCATGGTCTTGGTGCCTCTTCACAGCCATAGAGCACTGACTAAGACAGTCACAGCCCTGGGGTACCACAGTCTGTAGGCTACATCCATTATGGAACACGGTTTCTCATTTTTGATTGTTTTATTGCTATGACTATTTTAGATAGGGTCTCGTTATGTAGCCAGAGCTGGTCAGAACCTTCCTACGTAGCCCAGGCTGCCCTCAACTGTGTGAGCCTCCTGACCAACCCACTAAGTGCTGCAGGTACAGGTGTGTGCTACTGTACCCTGCTTCCTGTCCACTACTTCCTATCCACTCCCAGCGGTGCAACACCCGCAGCTGAGTCAGAGGGGTCCCTGTGTTCCTGCTAATTCATTTTATTTAACTTTCGTGGGGACTTTGGATGCTCAACATTTCAGAGGAACTGATATTTTGGGCTCTCCCTTTCCTCCTGGGATTCGGTTACTGTGATTACGCTGTGGGCCAGCACGCATTTGCTCCACATTAGAGCCAAAGCTGGAGTCCGCCGAAGCGTGCTGGCATCTCTGCTCGGAAAACCCTGGATGTTATATGTAGCGAAATTCTAGGCAGAAACTCAAGATCTCGAGTGCCAGGGCCATGCAAGTGCAAACACATGTCTGTGCACCCTCTCTGATGATCTGACTCAGACACCCGGTTTACTTAATAAGACCTACCTTGGCCTCTGTGGTCTCCAGTGTGCTATGTCCTCCCTTGCTAGCTTCTCACCAAGCCTCTTGGCTGTCACGTCCATAGTCTGGCAAATGTGTCTGGGATGCTATCCCAAGCCACAAGGGCCCCAATCAAATCCACCCATTAAAGAAGGAACTTTTCTTAATCACTCTTCTCCAGAAACTGGAGCCAACTGGTGGGAAAGATTTGACTGAGTAAAGAAACAAAAATCCGAAGGGCAAGGAATGGCCTGGGGAGCAGAATGGGGTGGCTTCTCCTCTGAGAAGGTTCTCGCTTCAACAGGAAACCGTGCTCACCGATGTTGGCGGACTGCAGTAACAAAGAGTGTGACTCTCAGCGGTTTACACACACAAAGGAAAGCATTCCTCAAACATTGCATCTCAGCTGGTGAGAGGACAAGATGCTCTGTTCATGCGATCATCCTGGGTGCCAGGCTCCTTTGGCTGTCTTCTAGATCTACGGCATCTCCATGTAGCTAGCAGACTGGAGATGGCCAGGAGATTGCAGAGGTGGTCTCCATATGCACAAGTAGGGAGCAGGATTTGCTAAGCACTTTAATGCCTCAGTCACTATGGTGAATGACCAAGGGTGTATAAGCCAGAGCAATGAATACAGTAATGGCTGTTAATACACAGGAAGGGTTTCTACCCACATGAGATGAATGTCTAAGCTGGGGTGACAAAGAATCATTGTATCTCTTCAGGCTGTGGGGATTTGTTTGCCAATGAATACTCTTGCATGAACAGTTTGTTCAACCTTTGATTATTTTAGGTTTATTTTATTATTATTATTTTTTAAAGATTTATTTATTTATTATGTATACAACATTCTGCCTCGATGTACGCCTGCACGCCAGAGGAGGGCGCCAGATCTCAGTACAGATGGTTGTGAGCCACCATGTGGTTGCTGGGAATTGAACTCAGGACCTCTGGAAGAGCAGCCAGTGCTCTTAACCTCTGAGCTATCTCTCCAGCCTCGGTTTATTTTACTATTTTGTGTGTGTTGGTGTTTTAAGGCAATTTGCCACCTTGTATGATGGGAATTAAACTCGTGTTCCCTGAAAGAACACCCAGCGCTCTTAATCACTGAGCAATCTCTGCAAACCCTCCTTGGGAATCTTAAAGTCTTTTAACCATTAGGAAGCAACAGCCTTTCCCTTGAGCATTTCCTGCCTTTAGAAGCAACAATATGGCAGGCAGAAGTGGCACCGGCCTTTAATCCCAGTTCTCAGCAGGCAGGGGCAGACGTATCTCTGTGAGTTCAAGGCCAGCATGGTCTACAAGGGTTAGTTCCAGGACAGGCTCCAAAGCAACACAGAGAAACCCTGTCTGGAAAAAACAAAAACAAAACACAAAAAACAACAACAACAAAAAGCAACAGTGTGACAAACACAGTTGCAGATGACTGCTCACAGAGTTCTTTTATTCTTAGTACGAAAAAGCCAGTTCTCTTCAGGTATCAAGCAACAGCCTGTCCAGGGAAGATGGGCCCTGATGTGGGATGTCCTTCTGTACACTGTGAATGTTTCATTACCATTGGTTAACAAAGAAGCTGCTTTGGCCTATGGCAGGGCATAATAAGGTAGGCAAGAAATCCAAGGAGAGAGAGAGAGAGAGCGCCAAGTCGCGGAGCTGCCAGCAGTCACTGGGGAAGCAAGATATGAGGTAACAAACCATGAGCCTTGTAAAAGTATAACGTAATAGAAATGGGTTAATTTAATAAATTGCTAATTAAGAGCAAATTACTAAAAAGCCTGAGCTAATAGACCAAACAGTTTGTAATTAGTATTAAGTCTCTTGGTGGTTATTTGGGAATTGGCGGGCAGGAGAGACACCTTCCAGTTACAGGGATCCAGGAATGTGCTGTTACTGGCCTAAGCCAACCACGGCAATTCTACTCACCTTTGGCTCATTTATCAACTCTTTAATAAGCTCCTGCAGTTAGCACCAGTGTGTTCTGATGTACCAATTATAGGCATGAAGTGGGTATGTGGCTGGATGCCTAACTATGAGAAGGAAGGACAAGACTGATGATAGGGAGATGCTCAGAAAAGAGCTTTCCTTCTGGGAGAAAATAAACGAAGAGATGCCTAAAAGGGGAAGCTGGGCTTTCTCATTCAGCATTTGGCCACTGGCAATGAGATGTGATGCCTGGAACTGGAGCTGTTATTTTGTGACTGTGAGGAGAAAAGACGAGAATCCCAGGAATGGTGAGAGGATGAGGGAGAGGCCTGGCCCAACTGCCTAACCAACTCTGAGATCTACATCTGCCTCTGCTGTGCAGGACACAGGCTTTAGAGTCTTCATTCTCAGCTAAATACTCAGGCCCTTGTGGCCAAAAGTAGCCTAAAAGACACACACTCTTTTCCTTTATCTTTTTTGAGTAAAAGTGAGTAAATACGTAGAACATTTGACATTTTTAAGCTTTGATCATAGAAAGATTTCTGTTCCAAGATATATTTGTGAACATCATGTTGTGTGAATTGTATTCTTTGTGGCTACAATGGCTAGTTTTGACTGTTCATTTGATACAATGTAGAACTTCCTGGAAAGGGAGTCTCAATAAGGGGTTATGGACTTGGGGTGAGATATGGTCATGAGTGTCACTCTGGCCAATGGGATGTTGCGTCCAGTGCCTGTGTCACTAGTTGCCAGGGAAGTTTGTGAAAGCACTTCCATGTGGAGGGACACTCTACTGAAAATTCAAATCTTCTTACATTTTCCCAAACGTAGGCAGCAAAGTCTCACAAGAAGTCACAGTTGCTACGGGTCAGGAAGAACATCTCTTCAGACCGTCCCCTCCGCCTTTAGTGCGACCCAGATGGTGAGAGGGAGGAAGCGGGTCTTAGGAACACAGCTTCTTTGTTCCCACATTTGTTTATGAAGAGCACCATGTCACAGTTCCAGGCGTCGTGACACCTGTTTGGCAGTGGCTGCTGCTCTCCTACACCCTGGTCCGACCCGTGCCCAGGTCACTAAGATGCTCCCATCACAGGAAGAAAATGCAAACTTCCTGGTTTTACAGTCTTTCTGCCTCCACTTCATTGAGTCTTATGTGTTCCCTGAGCCTTGGGTGCAGGAGACATATTAAGATGGATCAGCTGGCCGGGCGATGGTGGCGCACGCCTTTAATCCCAGCACTCGGGAGGCAGAGGCAGGCGGATCTCTGTGAGTTCGAGACCAGCCTGGTCTACACAGCTAGTTCCAGGACAGGCTCCAAAGCCACAGAGAAACCCTGTCTCGAAAAACCAAAAAAAAAAAAAAAAAAGATGGATCAGCTGGGGCTCTAACCGGGAGCTCTTGAGGTAAGTGGAGTTCCTAAAGTCTAATGGATGCTGATGCCAAAGAGGGCAGAGAGAAGCAGTGTGCAGCCCCTGAACCCAGGACTCCAGGTTCCACTGGTTCCCTTCCAGGGCAGCTGACAATTACTATCATGGGCTTATTAGTTTTCAAACCTGGGACAAATGGCTGAGGTGCCTATTTCACATATCACAGCAGACCTGGCCGCCAGGTTCTCCCAGCATCCCTAGGTCCCTACCTGTTACAAGGCCTTCTTGACTGACATACCCACCCCTATCCTGAACTCTCCAGCCCAGGGGACTGGGCTGCCCTTCCCCAGCTGCCCTTCCCTATATAATCCAACCTCTTGGTTACTCAACCTTTTCATCTTCTTTCTTTGAACCTCCTGGCTGCTGCACCTCGTTCTCTCTTCCCAGACCCTCCCCATATGGCCCAGCTCAGTCTGATCAGGTCCACTCTGGACTCTCCCAGATGTCCCTCACAAATCCTCTCCACAAATATGCTCTCCACAAATCTATAGTAAACTTTCTCACTAGGAATGGTCATGTTTCCTTTCCTTTGTTTTTATTTCTTTTTTTCATTCATGGCTCTCCCTCACTTCCATCTCTTGTCTTTCTTAAAATGCCCAGGTAGCCTCCTACCTAAACTCCCAGGACCGACATTGGATTTCCCGTTACAGCCTCTCAGCGTCCTCCTCCTCCTCCTCCTCCTCCTCCTCCTCCTCCTCCTATCTTCCTCCCCCTCTTCACCCCTTCCTTCTCCCCAGAGTTCCTAAAAAATATCAGGATGTTTTCCTAAACAAAAGCCATTTTCCCCACTTAGGAAGAATCTCTTTATTCTCTCAGGACAAAGAAAGGGCTTGAACTGCAGTTTCTAATATGGCTCCAAGTATATCATTACCCCAATTATGGTACACTAAAACAATAAGATTAATAAGAGGGTGGGTAATTTTTATAGTTTTTTTTCATTTTCATTTTTGGCTATCTTTGTTTCTGAAGACATAACAACACTAGATCATGGCAAAGGATACTGTCTGCTCTGTGTGTGTCTTTTTTTTTATTATTTATTTATTTATTTATTTATTATGTATACAATGTTCTGTCTGTGTGTATGTCTGCAGGTCAGAAGAGGGCACCAGACCTCATTACAGATGGTTGTGAGCCACCATGTGGTTGCTGGGAATTGAACTCAGGACCTTTGGAAGAGCAGACAGTGCTTTTAACCACTGAGCCATCTCTCCAGCCCCCTCTGTGTGTGTCTTTTAATCAAGAAATGGAAGTTGCTCCTTCAAGCTCTGCCCCCAGCGCTCTAACTTCTCATTAAGCCTTATGTGGCAACACAAACCAGCCCCAGTCTTCTCTAGTACTTGTAGGGATAAGAGTTGCTTATTTACAAGACTTCAATAACGATTGCTGACCTTGTTTTATAATTCAAAAAAAGGCAAGTCGAGTTGACTAGAACTTGCACAAATTCCCATCTGAAAGTCTTGTTGCTTCCCAGTCCTTGTTGCTAGTCAAGGACTCTGGATGCTTGGGTACCCGAAGTGGTCTTTCAACCTAGTAAGACATACTTTGATTAACCTTTCTTGTCCTGAATTGTTCTTGCTTGCAGCATGGCTCATGCGTACTTGAAAGACTTCTAACCTTGGGCTGGTAAAGGCGTTGGCCTCCAAACTCAGTGATCTGAGTTCACTCTCCGGAACCTATACTGTGGAGGAAGAGAACCAACTCCTGAGAGTCATCTTCTAGGGGTTTCAAGAGCAGAGTGACCCCCCCCCATACATAAATGTGAAATGGGTTCTGACCCAGTGTTAGACCTTGCTTGGCATCCCTCGCTGCCCATGGGCAGATCTGAGCAGTGTCTCTCCCCACGGTCGTCTAGGTAGCACTTCTTTTCCCTCCATGCATAGACGGTACCAACAGAACACTCAGAAACAGAAAAATTACTCTCTCCATGTTCTCTGTCACTATATGTCCACATTCCTGCTTTGTCCCCACCTTTGCCCTTCTTCTTGGCCAGAAGGAAGTCAGAATTTATCCTGGGTGCTGACGGCTGCTCAGAACATGAATTAGGTTACAGGGCAGTGTGCCAGACGCCAGGCCATTCCGTTCGGGCTCTGGTTCATAGTGTATCTGTTTACAGAAGGACTGTTTTAAGGTAGACAGAGAGGAAGCTGACCGAGGATGTTTAATAGGATCTTGTAAACATTTGTATTAGCGACAATCCTTACTGTTTTACTCACAGGCTCTACTTTAAAGAAATGGAAAGACTGAGCCAGCATGGTAGGTGAGAGTTCAGAAGTGTGCCAAGCATCGCTCTTGGATGGCTTAGCATGAATTTCCAATCTCCACCCTTTCCTGCTTTCCTACATTCACAACCTTGATTTGCTGGTCATGTGACCCACCTACCTCCCTATGAAATGCAGACTCAGTATCTCAGCATCCATTCATTTAATGGTCAGTTAGGCACTAAAGGTTTGGAAGTGGAAATGCTGTGCACCCGAAATCCCAGCCCTTGGGAGGAAGAGGCAGCAGGAACTTGATTCAAGGCCAACCTGGGCTACACAGTGAGACTGTCTCATAAATCAGTCAATCAACCAATCAATCGTAGCAAAGTGTGAAGACAGAATGACCTTAAATCCCCAATGACATTAGGGAGTTACTCTAACAATCCAAAATTACTTACGAGCTGATGAGCCGATGACTTGGTTTGTTTTGTTTTTTCAGAAACAGGGTTTCTCTGTGCAGCCCTGGCTGTCTTGGAACTCATCTGTGTAAACCAGGGTGACTTCAAACTCAGAGATCCACCTGCCTGTGCCTCCCAAGTTCTGGGACTGAAGGCCTGTGCCACCATGCTAGGCTCAGCTGATGCCTCTTAAAAACCCAAGCAAGCAAACAAACATCCCCTATGCATTTAATCCTTTGTAACCAAGTTACTCTTTTGGGTGACAAGCACCCTGTGACCTGAGATGCTCTCTGAGACAAGGGTTGGATCCCCGTGAAACAGTGTGGTTCATTTGGGGGACCTTGTGGGAAATGCAGATTCTGCATCTGGAGGTCAGGCCTGTGGCTTGGAGTCTGCACGTCTTACAAGCTTGTAGCTAATACTGATGGGGAAGATTCTGGACCACACTTGGAGTAGCAAAGAATTGGAAAACAGAGCCCTTTCAGGCTTCCTAGTCAGCTTTAAAATCGAATGAATGAATAAATAAATAAACCTCCATGAATTTTCAACAAAAACTCTTTTATTTAGAATATCATTTTTGAGACAAAAAGCAGTTCATTTTATTCAGCAAAATAAACTTAACAAATTCATTTAAATAAGGTAAACTCCAGACTCTGTAAATTTTTTTTCTTAGCTACTTGCTTTTCTGCCACTTGGAGTCTAAAGCTGCTAGCTTAGGGTTCTTTCTGAGGTAACACAGAGACTTTGACAATACACCCGTGTGCTCATCCAACTACCAGTGAACTCAGTAAAACAGAGGGGAAAGGCACAGGGGGGTGAGTTCGGGAGAAGTCTTCCCTGCCTGTTCTGATAGCTTTTCCACAGAAGTCTGGGGGCTTGGAAACGAATGGTACACGTGAATCGCTACTGGCAGCTGACGACGAACGCAGACAGAAAGCCATTCCACATCTTCTTTCATTGAAATCCAAAGGGAAACGCAAGCCTCGCCCCTTCCCCAGCCAAGCCATCGCTTTACACAGAACTGCATTTAGCTTCCTGTTATTTTCTTTTTTAGCTATATACATTTTAAAAACACACACACACATTGTATTAAATAGCAGGCCAGCCAACGATGGGACATTCAACTCTGCACTGAAACATCGAAAGAGCCTGGGTAAGCCCAGGTGAGGAGCCGCAGGCGGAGTTCAGGAGAGCCAGGGAGGCTGCAGGTGCAGCTGGCTCCCTAATCTGTGACAGACCTGCATTCGGAGGGCAAGCCTTCTGACCGCCGCCACTGGGCCAGGCGTTGCTTAAACCATTTCTGAAAGAAAGAAACATCAAGAATTACCTGTTACGTACTGAAAAACTGAAATGTCTGTTTCATGGCTAAGGGTAGTCTGTGTGGCCCAATTGGGAAGGAAAGAAGCAAGGCCTGTGGGGGTGGTTCTCTCAGCACGACCCCAACCCTGGGAAATCTGTGCACGCCACATAGTCTTCATCCGACTTTCTCTCTCTCTCTCTCTCTCTCTC
Source organism: Microtus oregoni (assembly GCF_018167655.1). Taxonomy (NCBI): domain Eukaryota; kingdom Metazoa; phylum Chordata; class Mammalia; order Rodentia; family Cricetidae; genus Microtus; species Microtus oregoni. The sequence goes on along the minus strand of NW_024543080.1, from coordinate 18,499,535 downwards.
TCTCTCTCTCTCTCTCTCTCTGGTTCTCCTTCTGTTTTGTTAACCTCGTAGGACTTGCATTACTTTAATTGCCTGCATACACGCTCTTCTGGAAGGATCCATGAACACCAAGGCTGTTTTCATCTTATCATCATTGTATCTTCCCCCCTCCTCCCACCCTTACACAAAGTCTCAAGATGTAACCCATTAGTCAATGTTTCATGAGAGAATAGAAGCTGAAGCAACTCTTGATGCCCCCAGAGTTTTCTAGTCTCTGGGTTCCATATCTCATGATGGGTGCCGATGTCAACCTGGGCTTTGCTCCTTAGTAGTATCTGGTAAGATTTTGTTCAATGAACGACTCATAACTCATAAGCACTAGGCGACCTTGAACCACTCTTCTTAGGAATCCATGGAGTGGACCTCTGAGCAGTGAGAGGTGGCTTTATCCAGGATTCATAGCTATCCTGCTCAGCGTCACTCAAATATTGAACCCTTACCAATGTCAGTAGTAATTCTGGGGAGGCCTCAATGGGAGACTTCTGGAACGGTACTAAGGGTGGCCCACAATGTTCCTGTAAGCTGTAAGGCAGGGTGGCACACTTTTCACGAACTGGCAGCCTTTACAACATCACTTCAGACTGAGGGCCATGGAGACAAATAAATTAAAACTGCTGGGGGATAAGGTCTGAACCAGGGGCTCGGAAGGAAACTGGGATTTGAAGAAACCAGCTTTGAAAGGCACTGTTGAGAAAACTGAAGCAGCAGGCTTCTCTCCTTGGAAGGACATAACACACAGTTTTCTCTTGAGCCCGCACCTCCCGTGTCGTGGAGGACACGGGTAATGGTCAGATTTCACAGCGCAGATCTAATCCATCAAGATGCTGGCGTAGGTGAGCATTGTGGGTAGACCAACAGTCAACTCTCCTGTCAGTGACTGCCTACAAGAAGTCCCTAGGAACAGAGCCAGTCGGTCAGCTCATCTGCGAACAGAGAGGTAAGCTTTGGTGGTCTCTATCGCCCCTTGTGGGTTTCCTAAGGATTACCTAGTCTAGGGGTAAGGAGGCGGACAAGCCGCCGAAAGGAAGGAGAGAGAGTAGAGCGGTAATTCAGCCGCTCTGGGGTGGACTGACAGAGGTGGCCCCAGTAAGAAACATTTATTCAGCGTTCATGTTCAGCCTCACAAGTAGGCTGGGCCCTGTTGGAGAAAAGCTGGCTTCTCCTGAGATCTAAGGAGCCCAAGATCAGAAGAAAGGATGTGAGCCACGGGACGGAAGAGCCGCTGACAAGCTGGGGGCAGGCTGTCACTCAGGCAAGGGCCGGAGGCTTCAGGACGGAGAAGGGCTCCCAGCCCACTGCTCTACAGCCTACACGTATGCGCGTGCGCGTGCGTGCGTGCGTGCGTGCGTGCGTGCGTGGATATGTCAGAGCTCACTCTCTCCAGCTGCGGTTCACCTGCTGAGCCTCTGCTTCTGCCTCCTCCCTCTACCAGGACCAATTGTCTCTCCACCCTTATCCCGGGGGTGGCAGCAGAGAACATCAATAGAAAGGGTGAAGGGGGGACCACCAGAAGGAAGCCTTCTCCAGGGCACTTGCTCCCCGTATGTCTCATTTCACTCTGGGGTACTACTCTTTCTTTTCTCTCTCTCTGTATTATTTATTTTATTTTTTTTCCCTTTCTTTTCCTGTTATTGCTTTTGAAACAGGCCCAAGTTGCACAGCCTGTCCTTGAATCCACTATGTATCTGGAGAGCTTGAACATCTGATCCTCCTGCCTCTACCTCCCAAACACTTGGATTACAGGTGTTCCCGGTGTCTGGTTTAGTCAGTGCTGAAGAAGCAACCTATGGCCTGGGCACGCTAGGTAAGCATCCTACCAAATGAACCCTATCCCCCTGGGCATCACTAATCTTAAGGAGAAGAAAGGGCTTATGTGACAGGGCTTGACCCCAACTCTGATTGTGACGAGTGGGCACATTCTCTTGTTTTAATCTGTGTGTGTGCTCGGTCAAGCCTGGGTCTGGTTTGAGAGCAGCATGGTGCCAACTTCATTAATGAGGTAACTGAGGGGTTTCCAGGAACTAGAGCTGCATAAATGGCAGCATTTTCAAGACTAATTAAAACCTAGAAGAGAGAAAAAAAACCCACACTTTCTATCAGGACTCATTTAAGACAAAGTGGTTAAGCTGGCCTCATTCAAAAGAGCCCCCCCCCACCCCGCATCTTCACATGCAGAGTATTGATGGGTCATTACCCAAAATAGCTTCCACCTGAACCACATTTGTGAATTTGCAAGGTTCAATCTAAATGCTTAACAAATTAAGCTCTGGTACTGAGAGATGGGAAGAGGTGTGAGAAAAGCTTAGCTGCTGCTTTCTGAAGGAAGGGAGAGAGAGAGAGAGAGAGAGAGAGGGAGAGAGAGAGAGAGATTAGGTAGGTAGGTAAGTAGATAGATAGATGATTGATTGATAGATGATAGATGAGATAGGTAGGTAAGTAGATAGATGATAGATAGAAGGATAGATGATAGATAGATGATAGATAGATAGATGATAGATAGATAGGTAGATAGATAGATAGATAGATAGACAGACAAGTAAGAAGGAGGGAGGGAGAGAGAGAGAGAGAGAGAGAGATTGTCAATTCAGGATATACATCATAATCCAGCAAACTAGTTGCTGGTAACAAAATACACAGTCTCTTGCTGGCTCCTTTTCTGTCTAGCTCTGGATCTTGTATCCTCTGACTCCCATAAATCCTAATTTTCCACCTGGCTTTGTCTCTTTCTCTCTTCTTTGTTTCAGCCATCCCCCGGGAAAGACATTCATCCCTTGTTTGCCATGAATGGGTGCTCTCATTACCCCGGCTCACTGATGGAAATTTATTTACTCTGGGTGAACAGATGATAATTGGATACTGGGTTGGGAGGGGTCAGGGCAAAACAACATTGTTCTTGTCCTTTTCTCTAACAACTAGCATTTCGTTCTTTTCAGAGCGAGACCTTTAGAGGTCTTAGCCCACTGCTAAAACATGCAACAACTGAAAACACTGGATCCTGGGAACAAGCCCAGAACACCAAAAAGATAAAAATACTGGGAACTTCCTCAAGAAGCAAGGCCAGCTACACTGTACTTGTGTGTGTGCACGCATGTGCAATTGTGTGTGAAGAAGACTCTGTGTGTATGTGTTTGTGTGTGTGTGTGTGCAAGTGTGTGTAAAGACAACTGTACCATTCTGGCCTCTCGGGGTAAAAATGAAGCAATTTTCCCAGTCCTCTTTACACTGACTTCCATACAGTAAAAGCCACAGGGAGTAGGATTCTGTAGGATTTCATTTAACTTAAATGCAGCAGATATACAAAGGAATGAGAAACACTCCTCCATGGATCCCAACAAAAGCAATTAAAGAAGGCCTCTCACCACAAGGCCCTTGCTGAACACTGGCTTCCTAGAACTCGGTTTGATAGTGGGATTGTTACAAGGTCTGCAGATGCACCGGTGACTCATGAGCACAAGGACTGGCTTTTCACACCACGTTCTGAGAAGTGCCTCCCTCACACCTTATTAGGATGTTGGTATAGCACCCATTTCATGCAGGGTGGGGGAGGGGAGAAAAAGAGGTCTACAAGGGTCCCCAGCCAGAGTGCTTCCGCATTCTGGTCTTTCTCGCCTTCGTAAAAATCTCCACAGTGTGAAATCAGTAATGACCTCTCAAGAGTGGATCATGTGTATTTCTCTGTTACTAACATAACACTTGGTTTAGGGAAAGAATGCGATGCTGGATATCGTGATACCTGTCAATAATCCCAGCAGTCATCAGCTGAGGCAGGAGGATTGTGAGTTCATGGCCAGGTTGGACTACAGAGGAAGACCATGTCTGTCTATAAAGGGGGAAGGGGCCTGATTCTATCTCTGGAGATGGCTGGTGTCAGGATGGGATCTGGCGTCTGTGGTGAATACCATTTTGCCTGGGAGAGGACCACACTAGTGAAGAAGAGAGGCAGGGGCTATGCCGACAGCAGGAGTCAGATAGGAGAGAACCAGCAAGCGCTGGCCTCCACGGAGGTCTATGAAGCATCCCTAAAGACCTCCTACAGACAAAGGCAATTGTCTTAGCTTGCATTCTCATCACTGGACTTTGTGTCTGCAGAAGACACTTTCCTTTTTGTAGATAACATCTTTTAAAATGTAAATGTTAGGGAAGAATAGAAGGGTGAAGCTGGTGTGTGGCGCTAAGAAAGGATGGAGAGATGGGACCCAGTCCAACCAGAAATGACAGGGCAAGCAGAAGCCTCCTTCAGAAGCCTCCTGCTGAGACTCTGAGCTCTGGGTTCCAGGTACTTCCCTGCAGGTCTAGACAGGAAGATGAGGGCAAGCAGGCCTCTGCAGGAAGAAGGTGTTGGCCCGTGGCAGGAAAAGGAAGCCAGGCCCTCCCATGAGGCTCACTCATCCACACACCACCCTTGTCAGGCTGGCTGCACCATTTGTGCATTTGAGGATGGCAGGAGAGGTGAGACAGAAGAACTTATCATGGGCTGACATCCCTGTCGTGTGAATTTCTGCATTTGTTGGTCTCATGCACTAAAAGGCAGACGCCCTTTCTTTCAGCTCCTGCTGGATTTCATTGCAATTCTTTAATAGCAGAGAGATCTGGAGGGAAGGTTAGCAATAGCCTGGAATGCCCATTGCTTAATGCACAGGTAAGCTGATCTTTCTGTCCTTCCTTCCCATGTCACCACATACAGCTGTTTCCAGCCCTCCTCTGTGGCGGTCGTATAGCACAGAGGCCCAGGGTCTAAGCATGGAACCAGACTGTTGCAGTTTTAGCAACGTCAGCTTTCTGTGCCTCGGTTCCTTTCCTGAGCTCACAGGTGACAAGATAAGTGGTGTTACACTCAGCAAGTATCTGAAACAAAACACGCCAGGTATTTACTGCTCCAAAGGTCAGCATGGGGGAGGTGGCCCAGCTCAGAGGCACAGGCCATGCTTAGCATGCTCAAGGCCTTAGCGTCCATCTCCAGCAGCACACATGCACACATGATGGTAAATACAGACAAACATGACTATTCTGCTTTGAAGGTTGAAGAGACTCCAGGGTTAGGTCCCTCATTGGTACTGTGTGCATGATATTCAAGAGCCCAGTTCTTAAAACCCGAGACATCTTCATGATCACTAAATACGGCATGGATTTTAAACTGCTAATACTTCAACAGCCTGTCTTTCCACGGGCTCCAAGACACAGGAGCTTTTAGACTTGGATTACAATAAACCATCATCTTCTATTGGGTTCTGATTCTGATTCTGTTTGATCTGGGACTGGAAGGATTACATATGGGTAAATTCTCCATGTTGCCCTGGGCTTATTAAAGATCATCTAGGGCTTGAGGCTCGGGATTTTGGTTCCAGGATACCAGAGAGCCCTCATTACAAGGTTTTAAGCTTCAACTGAGCAGGGTGAAGAGAGGACAAAGCCCCTCCTTCTTCCGCCTACTAAACTGGAAGGGAAACGAACATCCCTGTTTCAGCGTAGCATTGAGAGGCATAAAGTGCTTTGAGAAAGGCAGGATCGGTTTATCGTGCAGAGCAAATCATCTTTCCGTGACCAAAGGGAAAAGAGAAGTCAGAGTTTAGACAGGACTAGGCAGTGAAAGTCGGCTAACTGCTCCAACACTGCGCCAGGCGGCGCTGCAATCTCTACCTTAAGCAATTTTCAGGATTAGTCGGATAACAAGGAAACCTTTAACAGACACGTTATCATCACTCTAGGGGGTTGTGCAGCATAACGTCAGCGGACTACCTTCTTGGAAAATTCTGGGGAAAGACTCTAAGCCTCAGAACCAGGGGATTAATAGAACGACAACAAAACCCAAACCGAACCACGGCAACGTGCCAGTTAGGTTGTGTAGCCGAGAGGCATGCAGCTCCGCAATGTAGCAATGTGGCGGGAAGAGCGATTTAACAATCCTGGCAGGTGCCTGCCACCCCCGCCTTAGGTTCCTCCTTTTGACAAACCCAAGGGCTGAATTTATAGCTGATCGCCAAAGTCCCTTCCAACTGTGATACCCCTGATGAAAACAAACCTTCCTGAAGATCTCCAGCACAGAGCGGGGAGTTACTGAGCTGGGAAACTGAAAGCACACACAGCAAGTGAAATGCTCCAACCATGAGAGGAGAAAGTATGGTCCCGGCTCTGGGAGGCAAAGGAAAGTCAGAAGGAAAATAAGTGGTGATGGGTTGGGGTTTGGGGTGGAGGTGGACTGGGCGCCCAAGGAGCTGCGGAGTGATACATGGACTGGGATCCACGCAGTGGAGGCCCGCGAGAGGCGCGGGGACCCGACAGTCCCCGGCGATGTGCTAGGCTTGAGGACTCACCTGCGTCTCCTCCTCCGTGAGGCCCGCCTCGGCGGCGATGAGGCACAGCGTGGTGGGGTCGGGATGCTTGTTGACCTTGTTGAAGTTGTATTCCAGGATCTCCACCTGGTCCTCCGTGGGGCCGGTCGTGGTCTCCGCTGACATGGTTCTGGCGCGGCTGCGGGGGAAGAAGAAGAGCCGGGTGAGCGAGGCCGGCCTGTCCCCTCCCGGGGTCCCACCGAGCCCCCCTCCGCCCCATCCCCGGCGAGCTGCGGACTGCGGGGCTCGCGGGCGCCCTCCCCGGGGACCCGGAGGACGGACTACGGAGCAAGTTCCCAGCCTCTCGGCAAGGTCCCCAACCTAGCAAAGGATGGAGAGGAGGATGAAGACGACTTCGGGCTGCCTCTCGGAGGGGACAGTAAAGGAAGCGCCTCAAGAGCTGCCTCTGGAGATCCGGAGCTGATCCGGAGCTGCCCTGGGGACCTAGGACACACGCGGGGCAGGGCTCCCGGCCCCTGGGCACGCCTCCCAGGCCGCGCACCCCGCCTCCGCAGCTAGCTAGCACGTGGGGGCCTTACCAGGGAGCGCTAGGCACCGCACACTTTGGAGGAAGAGACGCCCACAGTACAAGTTGGGAAAATGGAGACCGTACATTTTTAAAAACGAATAACACCAATAGACATTTACTTTTTTTCCTGATTACAAAAATAACTCATACTGTAAAAAAATCTGAAGTACATTAAAATCATAGCGGGAAAGTTAAATTGCTCACATAGTCACAAATTACAGCTATAAAATTTTAGATGACGCTTTAAAGGTCTTCCTGATTTACAGATGTGGAAATGAAACTACAAAGATAATGACTTACTTTGGGGTTATGGAATGAATGGAGAAGGCTGAGCCACCTGCGTGCCTTGCCAGGGACTGCTGCAACCACCTTTGCCCACTTTCCTGGCAACTTTTTAACCTAAGCTGTGAACCCCAGTCTTGCTATTGCCAGCCCCCCCCCCCCCCGCCTCCCAAGAGCCCACCCCACTGTGCTGCCCTGTGTTGGGGGTGATGACTTTAAAAACTTACACAATTATGCAGGATCAAAATCAACTGTTATTTAAAACCTCGGACTTCCTCAAAGGAAAACAGGTTCACCTCGGGCTTCAAGGTCTCTTAAACGTCTTCACTTTTAAGACAAATATTGTTGTCAGATTGGGGTGTGACCTTCCTGCTGTGTCCCCTCCCCATCTATGTAGCTTCAGACTCCAGGCTAAGAAAACTGACCGAGGTACTCCCCCCGTCCTGTGCCACGACGGGGTTGAAGACTGGGAGGTAGAGAACGTTGGACTTCAAGATATTCTCTGCTGTAAATTTCATACAGGCTTGACAAAGCAGCAGTGTGGGACGCAAACCACCCTCAAAGTCCTCAGCAGAGTCGTGAGTGGGTTAGGATGTGGTTTGTGCCTGCGGTGAGCTACCTGGATAATGTGCCCAGCGCTTAGACCTTTTCACATGTGACCTATACTCCCTACTTCCTGAATAATTGCCTTTACCCCTCCTCTAGTTCCCTTGAGGAGGTTTCAGACAGGACGAGAAGCCTTTCAACTAAGTGGGACTGGGGTTCAAACCACTTGCCAGATCACCATCAAATTATCATCAAATCCAGCAACTGGATGCTCCTCAAGTTAAAACGTGTACCAAGTCTCTGTACCGAGGTAATCAGGGTCCGACCGGTCAGCACTGCCTCTCCCATTAGCATGGAGCCTCCCTGCACCTATGACTCTCTCTCTCTCTCTCTCTCTCTCTCTCTCTCTCTCTCTCTCTCTCTCTCTCTCTCTCTCTCTGGAAAGTTATCTCTCCACAGCCAGGGACATCGAGGCAGAGGCCCCAGAGCTCTGCCAATTTCCGACCATAACCAGCGCTCTATGGCGCACACACTGAGCATTGGCTCAAGGCCGGTGTTTCGCGAGCCTCTTTTCAGTAAGCCAGGCTGTCTTCAGTTTAGTGGGAGGAAGGTAGGAGGGTAACAGTGTGAGCGCAAGGAGGGCTTGTTGCCACGTTCAGCGGGTGTGTTTCTAGTTAGACACTAATCCCAGCCAAAGCCGTCCAGTGAAGTAACCCACCACTGTTCAAGCTGCCAACCAAAAGAACACAGCAAGGGCAACGCTGCCTCTGGGCTTACTTCTTGCCCTGGAATGATTTCCGGTCCTGCTGGCTCTTCCCCCAGAACCCCTGTTGCTCCCTTGTGGAATCCTTGGGCCTCCAGAAATATCACACTGCGAACCCCATTCAGAATTACCCACACGCTTTCCTGTCTTTTTGTAACTGCTGCTATCTAACCGTGGGCTGCTAACATGCCTCCGTGGGATCACGTGGTGATAGGGGTGATTGACTTCGAAGGATTGCTAGGGTTAGTCGGCAGAACCATTGCTGACTGCTAAGGAGACAGGTGGGACAGTCCTCGGACTGCACCTGTACCTCTTCCAAGGTACACTAAACAAGTGTACTTGGTTTCTAGCCATGGGGATGAAAGGGTTCTACCGTCAGATGGATTTGTTACTGCTCCGCAGAGCTCAGGCACTATTATTTCAGAACTCTCTCATTGGTAAAAGCTTTTGCTTTGTTCTCTCTCTCTCTCTCTCTCTCTCTCTCTCTCTCTCTCTGTGTGTGTGTGTGTGTGTGTGTGTGTGTGTGTGTGTGTAAATCACACTGCCCTGGTAACCTTGGCCTTGTAAAGCTTCTCAGTTGAATCCAGTAAGGAAATAAGGAAACTCTTGAGAAGTTTCTCTGAAGATAGTCTAAACAATGTCAGACACAGACAACTAAGAGCGGTTTTGAAGCTGCTGACCATTTCATCGCAACACCAATTTCACGGCTGTGGTTGTCCACCTCTTAGGAAACACTCTGAAGAGCAATTTGTCCTGTCATTGTATTTTTCTTCTGTGGGTGGCGAAGTCATTGCACAAGCCTTTTTTCCGAGAGGTTAAATGAAAACAGCTGGCTTTTTTTCTAAATCAGTTCCAAAGCCTGGGCTGGCAGTTGTGAGGGTCCAACAGCTTCACGTCCCACGAGCCCATGGTCCTTTGCTTTGCACATCCACCTACACTAAGTAGCTCACGCAAAGTGCTGTGAACTGAGAAGCGTTGGCCACCTTTTATCTCCTCCCTCTCCCAGAATTATGACCTCTCGTTTATGCCACTCACACCGAATCAGTAGAGAAAGAAATTCCCCGGGAGTCGGCCACAGTGGAAAAGCGTGTGAATTCTTTCCCCCACCCCTTAAGACAGGGTCCCAAGCTTTCTATATAGCTGTTTATGATTTTTGAACTTCTGAGCCTCCTGACTCCACCTCCTGAGTGTGTGTGTGTGTGTGTGTGTGTGTGTGTGTGTTGTACGCACTGGGGAGTGTACCCATGGTTTTCTGCATGCCGACGAGCCTGATACCTGCCAACTGTGAGGTGTATCATTCCTTCGGGATATTTCCCAGTTTTCCTTGCCTGTATTTTTGTTGTGTTCACGTGAACTTCCTAAAAGTAATTGGTTCTGGAAACATTTTATCTTTTCGAGTGAAAAAAAACAATGGTGCCTGGCTCCTCCTCCAGGAGAAGTGATGGTGTCTGCTTTAGAAGCCTGGGGCTTGCCGGGTGGTGGTGGCGCACGCTTTTAATCCCAGCACTCGGGAGGCAGAGGCAGGCGGATCTCTGTGAGTTCGAGACCAGCCTGGTCTACAAGAGCTAGTTCCAGGACAGGCTCCAAAATCACAGAGAAACCCTGTCTCGAAAAAAACCACACACACACACACACACACACACACACACACAAAAGAAGGCTGGGGCTCCTCCTACTTGTTGGTTACCGGACCACGGCTCCACAGAAGGTCAAAGGAGGCTCATCCAAACTTTCAGTATCTCTGAGAAACTGATGAAAAGGAACACTCTGTGTAGGGGTTTGGATGAGGATGGCCCCCATAGGCTCAGAGAACAGATGTTTGGTTCCCATGAAGGATTAGGATTAGGCCTTTCCCCCAGGAGATGGATCACTGGGGTGTGGGCCCACACCAGGCCCAGCCTGTGCTCCCTGCCCGCGGGCCTTCCACCTGCCACGTGGATGAAAGCTCCCAGCTACTGCTCCAGTGCCATGCCTGCTGCCACATTCCTGGCCTTGATGCTCAGGAATTAACCCTCTGAAACTGGAAGCAAGCCCTCGACTAAATGCTATCTTATATATGATGCTTTGGTGATGGTGCCTCCGCATAGCATAGAACAGTGACTTAGATATTTGGGTTAAATCTCAGTGGGTAGAACCTAGCATATGCAAGGTCCTAGATCCTGTCTCTAGCCCTAATGGATCTGCCCCTACATTCTGGCACCCATGATAGACACGCCTGAAGAGGTGTCCTTTTACATAGACACTTCCTTATTACTGTGCTTGAGCTAAGAACAGTGGCCGTCAAGACAAGCCCTGCTGAGTCTTAGAATCATCAGTGGCTATGTCTAGGCCCACTCCTCCCTCACCTCCTGAATGAAAACCACATTTTAGGAACCTAGAGTGGGAGAGAGTGAGGGACAGCATTTCAACTATTCTCGTATCTTGCAATTTAACCACTGGAATTAACTGTATGCGTTTAGAAAGTTCCACGGCTTACCTACGTCTTCTTGGCTGTGTGTCCCCTCAACATTTGAGGAGATGGTAAGCTGAGATAGTTTTAGAGAAATAACTTTGAAAGATAAGTTTTAAGTTTTTAAAGAGAATTTTATTTCTTCGGCAATGCCAGGGGCTGACCATTCTTGTCCCTGCCTTCTGCAGCCCTGCTAGGGGAGTTCTTTCAGTGATTATGAGGTCTGGACCTGTTGGCTTATAGGAAGTGCAAGTGTTTCTCTTTACAGGGTAACGTCAACATTTCTTGGCAAAGCTCTCCAGTAAAACTCTCATTTGAATGGTAGTCGCATCCCAATTCCCTGCCTCAGTACCAACAGTGTTGTCAACCTTAATCTCTCTTGGAGCTGTGTGCTCCTGCCCTCCGTGACGGACATTCAAAACCCTTCAAACTATTTTCATCCCCGGCTTGTGTGACCTCTTAGGGTGAAAGGCCCCATCTGATTACTGTTTACTGTGTAAAAGTATTTCCTGTTTCAGCCCGTAACGGGATTTGAAGTATTTTCTTTTTTTGGAGCTTGGATTTGGTCTCCAAGTTAGCTTAGTTGCTTCCCCTGGTCACTGGAACAATGCTGAAAAATGGGTAGAAAGCTAATCACTAGGAACTCCCATCTGTGACATGCTGAAAGCCTGATTATTTTGCTTCTCCAGAGCTCTTGGATGCCAAAACTTGATTTTGCCCTTAAAATGGGTTAGTCAGTTAACCCCCCCCCCCCACACACACACCAAGGAACTACCAGTCTCCAGGTGGACACTAAGTGATGGATGGGAAAGAGGAAGGACAATGGACAGACAAAAAAAAGTGGGGAGAGATTATTACTGTGGATGTGTGGTGTATCTGTACAGCAATCACCGTGTGCTGAGCTGTGGACACTGTTTGGTGTGTCTGTACAGTGATCACCGTGTGCTGAGCTGTGGACACTGTGCGGTGTATTTGTATGGTGTACCTGTATGGTGATCACCATGTGCTGAGCTGTGGACATTGTATGGTGTATCTGTATGACCGTGTGCTGAGCTCTGGCTTATCTTTGGCATTTTAATTTCTCTGAAAATGCTCTTTTTGAAACTACAATGGAATCGGTCATGTTCTGCGATCAAAAAACATTAACTAACTTGTCTACAGGGTCAGGGGAGGGCTGAAAATTCTGTCTTTTATTTTAGCTGCAGGAAGGAGAAAGGGCAGCTTCTGATTTCCTGAGCATCAAGGTTGGTTCATGCCTCTAAATATGTTCTCCTTATGCTGTGTGGCTCTCACAAGCCCCAGGCTTTCGCTACATCACCCACTTGAGTCTTTGACTTAAGCATCCATCTTCACCTTGGGGGAGGAATTAGGGTGGTGAGGACTGAAGGTCTTTGCCAAAGTGGCCTGGGCCATTGCTGACCTGCTGTGGTCACTCTAGCCTCGTTCCCTTGGCTTCCGGGATGACATCCATGCGGACTTCTATGCCTCTCCTTCAAAACTCCTTGTGTTTTACTTGACATTAGTCAACAGAGGCAATGGAATATACTCCTTTAAAGCCTTGTCCTGACACCGTGTGACAGGTGAAGAAGTTGAAGTATGTTCTGTAAGTATATTCACGTATGTATGTATGTTTGACCAGTTTGACAGCAACAACACAGGCCGAGCCACCAATTCACACTGACAGGCATGCATGCAAGCATACTATTCTGGAACATGCTTCGTATGACTCAAGACTAAAAGATTGAAATGCCCACTTCACCCGAATCCATGCTATACCAACTGGTTGCCAGTAACCAGACTAAGAGTAGGAGCCCGATCCTACAAAGTCAGCGAGGGTTCCTGGAGTGGGGATCCTCAAAGCCAAAGGAAAGTCAGATGAAGGGAGCTGGGGTAGAAGACAGGATGGAATCCAGAGGTCTGTCTGGCGGCCGACTGGTCAAACCAAGCAGTTTATTTCGGAACTTACATATATACAAAAGCAGAATAAAGTATGGCAAGACGGTCAGTCAGTATCTAACCACAAGACCATTCCTGTCCTTGAGTGAGCAGCCTCCTCTCCATCACGTGCTCCCTGCTAAGAAGCAGCCTTACTTTCTATCTTGATGTTCCTGGGGTTTATCATCAGCAGTGTACTGTCTACTAGATAGAGTGTTCTTTTCTCATGGGCTAAATCAGAAGTCTCTCACAGCCCTCAAAGTTATTGGACAAAGTAGAGCAGGCAAACTTGAACTCAAATGACTTACAAGTCAGAATGGACTCCAGATGGAAACTGAGTCACACATGGGCTCCCACAACCAAGAGCCTCATTCCTGCAAGCTTTGCTTGGCACAGGTGACATCATGCTGGGGTTCTGATATTTTGACCCTGCCACAGAATTGGGCATCTGTCAAGGAGTAATCCAGGTCTTAAAAATATGAAGCGTTGCCTTTTCTTTTTAGTTCTGCATGTTCTGAGCTTTCGTAAAGGTCCTGCACTGCTTTTGATCCAGTTCGCTGTTTCCCAATATTTCTCCCTACGTTGCTCTCCTCTCTTCTTGCCTTAGTAATCCTGCTGTTCTAGGAAATGGAGCAGAATTAAGGACAAAATGGCGAGATGCCTCTGTTGGAAAAGTGCTTGCTGCCAAGTTTGAGGCCTGAGTTCAAATCCCCAGAACCCATGTAATAAGCCAGATGTGGTGGCAAACATTTATGATCCTAGGAACGGCAAGATGGGAGGAGGAGACGCGCAGATCCCTGCTAAGATTGCTGGCCAGCTCTTCTAATTTACTTGGTGAAGTTCCAGGCCTGTGAGAAACACCGTCTCAAAGATGGGAAGTACCTGAAGAATGAAACCCAAGATTGTCCTCTGACCTCCCCATGTGTGTATTACACTGCGCGCGGGCACACACACACACACACATGCACACACACATATGCACACACACACTTGCACACACACACACACATGCGCACACACACATGCGCACACACATATGCACACACACATGCACACACATATGCACACACACATGCGCGCGCACACACATATGCACACACACATATGCACACACTTGTGCTCACACACATATGCACACACACATGCGCACACACACACATATGCACACACACACATGCACACACACACACATATGCACACACACACTTGTGCTCACACATGAAAATATGCATACACAGACATGCAAATATACACACACACATTTCAAAATGAAATTTGATTAATATAGGAAAATAAAAACCATCAAATACCCTGCAATCTCAAATGCTAAGCATTAGAGAGCTCATTTTGCTCACTCCTATGAGGTGCACACCTTACCCTCCCATGCTGTGTTCAAACACACTTACTCACAACAATTCAGTGTTTCTTGTGTGATGTGCTGCTGCACTTCAATGCATGAGAACGAAGACTCTCCTGGCTAGACGCCTGGAAAGACCCGTTTATGTCTGACTTTTTCTGGGTTACAATCCCTCCCTTTTAATCTTCATGGAATGGGAAAGCCCACTGGTGGACACTGGAACCTTTCTTTAAAAGTCAAATGCTGTGAATGTAGCCTCATTGCGAGAGGATGTTGCTGGGAGATCTGGACACTGACGGACGGGGTGAGGCTCTCATCTGCAGTGAGCCTTCTGCACAGAGCACATCGCTTTGTGCTTCCTTGTTGGTCCTGCCACACTTAAAAAAATGAATTTCTGCTCATTCCTTCCCACCATTTCCTTGCTTTCTCTTTCTTCCCTTTTATCCATGAGACTACATTCATAGGACGGAAGAGGAGGCCAGGGAGGTGGAAAAGGCTATCAACACAAGCCTGAAGACTTTTCAGTCCTAGCCCCAGAACCCACTTTTTACATCAAAGGCTGATGGGGTGACGAGCATTTAATTCCAACAATTCTACGGCAAGGTTGGAAGTGGAGGCAGACGCTTCAAATCTCAAGGTTTTGGGGGTGCGGAATGGAGCCTCAGACTCAGAAAGCCCGACTTCTCCATCCACAATCTTAACTACCATGCCATATTTCCACTGTGCTGAGTAGCCAAGTGAACAGATAAACCCTAGCTATGTGTAAAAGAGAAAACAGGACTAAGTGATGTCACAGGGTCACAAGAGAAGCGATGCCCAGTGTGCCTGTGGCATGATCCAGCCCACTGGAGGAGTCAGGAAGAGCAGCTCACACCACCAACTAGGCTGGCTCCCCTGCTTCACATGTTCCTTTTCGCTGGTGCAGATAGAGCCGAGAGAGGACATTGGTGGCGAATGTGCCATACAAATGAGAAGGAGTTGCAGCATTCAACAGAATGGAGTGGACCGCTTACCTTTGGGGAGAGCAACAAGGGCTTAGTATCTGTTGCTACCAGTCCATCCCTAGGTCGTACACTTGTATTGAATCGATCCAGGAAGTTCCTGAAGCATGTTGCAATGGTTTAGACTTTTCTATAGCCTCTTTTGAAAACAGGAAGATGTTATAAGAAAACAAAACCACCAGAGGGGCGGGTGTCTGGGAACGACTTCCAGCCGTGAGTCGACCATTAGTTGACCCTTAACATCCAATTCTTCTCACAGGCACCGGGTTCTTTTCACTGAAAGCCTGCCGTTTGCCTAGCTGTTCCGGTCTTGCATATGAAGCACCGGGAACAGTGAAAGACCAGAATAAAGCTTTAGGCTCCCCTGAGCAAGTTGCGAAAGGAGCGAGGAGTTGGGCTCAATCTCTTTGGAGATAAATGGGCAAGAGAGAGAGGAACCCCTGTGTGAGTAGGCAAGCTGCCTTTTATAATGAGGTTCACGAGCTCAAAGGAGTCTTCCCCAGAAAGATTATGAACTTAGATAGACTCCCAGGCTAACTCACAGCAGAGGGCACAGCTAAAACACTGTGTGATTGTTACTATCAGAGGAAATTACCCTGCTGAAATAGCCCAGTGATGCCATTTGCTTATTTGGAAAGCAAACGTCTTTCTAAAAGACTATTTTAATTAAAAATTGGCTTGGGAAATGAGGTTTTGGTGTAGATGTTCATGGAACTTACAAGAAACTCTTGAAGATTTGGGAGCTTATAGCACAATTCTGATTGTGCCCGTACCTAGAAAAGGTCCTAAAACATGGTCAGGTGTTTTGTGTCCTTAAAGCTGTCCCTGTGGCATGAATGGAATAGGGAGGGACGGGGAGGAAGGGAGTGGACACAGGTTGTCTGAGACAAGATTAATTACACTGTTACTGCTAACAGCAGGCGATGGGTGGGCCAGGAGTCTGCATTTTCCTTTCCTCCTCATCCAAAAGACGGGCACAGGTTGCAGTTGTGTGCCACACTCTCTTAGCATGCCACCAAGTGGCACCATCACACAAGGGCAGTGTAGTCACCGGTAAGGGTCTGCGGCAGTTAGAATAAAGCAGAAGCTAGGGGCTTTAGGGCATGTAGCATCCATTACAAACAGAATGCTCGTGCATCTGGGTTGGGTACATTGTAGACGATGCATTTTAAACCCTCCTTACTGAGTGAAAAGATTAACTAGTGCGGAGTGCTGGGCAGGACACTGGCAGGGGGACCAGAGATGGATTCCACTTTAAACTCTCCACCCAGTCCTCATAGGACCTTGGCTATGTCCTTTTTTTTATTTGAAATTTGATTCTCTTCTCTTCAAGTAAAGTAGGACCAAAAACTCAGCCGGAGCAGACAGGCAAGGAGCAGTGAGCAGTGGTGGTGATGCTCACAAAACAATTCAGAATAGTGTAAGACTACACACACTTCCACAAAATTATAATTAAGTCTTCATCCACAGAAGGAAGGTTTGGACCAGAGGATCTGGAGGTGATCTCTGTTCTGAGTACTGGTGTTCTGAGTAGTACAGACATTAAAGGACCATGCCTTCCTTAGTAACAGTTTACTGGGGCCTCCAGTGGGAGAAGGGGGCCTAGTCTGAAGACTTCAGAGGCCTTGATTTGACGAATATTTTGTACCAAATTCCTCCTCCAAAGGATTGCTGAGTGGCCATGAAACATGTTATAACCATGTGCCTTTTCATATTCAGCCTGTTAAATTATATATAATACAATTTGTCATCTAAGCTAGAACACTCATGGAATAAGGGCACCTCTACAACAGGCCACAATGGACGCATCCCAAGCAAACCGGAGCATCTGGTCCCCTTACTGTCTGTCAGATGTGACATTTAGGTATGGGACAGGAGCTCCTACGGGACTTCCCATGTCTGCTGCTGTTTGGATTAGCAGGCCACAGTAATTAGGATGAAGGTCACTGAAGACAGAGTAACACTGGAGCTCTGAGGCTAAAGCTAAAATGACATTCTGGGCCCTCCTATCTTCTGAACACTGGTTTCTTTCGCAGTGTCTAGACGTTGTCTGGGAGAAAGAGAAAGGCTCAGGGTGTCTGCCCGCCGTGGGGCTGAGTGTGGTGCGCTAAAGCTTAGCAACTACAAATATCCACTGCTTCTCAAAGAAGGTTAGCTCTGCCACCAGACACAAATAAAGGCCCAAACCCTTCATCCTTGAGGGATTCTAGGGGTATCCATGTGTTTAGGGAACATCAGACCAGAGGAAAAAGAAGGAGGGCATCTGGGAAATACACAGAACGATCAAATTCACCTTTGAAAAAAATTTGATGTTTATTGTACCAATTAGAGATTTTCACGGGACAAAATTTTCATATTTCCTAAAGAGAATCATTAAAGCTGAAAATATTTGTATGACCAAGTATGGACACAAATAAGAAGCAGATCAATTTTCTATAGTTTGCAATGAATAAAAAATTGTTCCAAATATGCCAAAATGGCAGCTAATGAATTTCTTTCTATGTTTTGGGGTGTGTTACTCAATGTGGTTGCTCATTTAATTCTTGAATTAAATTTATATGGAAAAGTATTAATTAGCTCCATTAGATCAATAGCTTGCAAGTAGGGTGATGTGTTTGTCACGTGAAAGTATACGGATGATCAAAATGTAAAAGTGGATGACAGAGATCAGTTTGGTAATCTAAAACATGTATACAGTAAAGGTAGGTTATACGTGGGTGGGTAGACAGCATAAGGGAAGACTGTGGAACCTGGGAATGGCAATAACACAAGCATCTAGGACTGGCCAGGATAGCAACAACTGGAGAACCGCCATAAACGGGCTGTCCATGCATGCTCAAGCATTGCCGGGGCATAGATGATGATGATGATGGTGGTGATGATGATGATGATGATGAGGATGCTACATGGGCTGTGGAGAATGAAGTCAATAAACTAGTCTTGTATTCTGCAGCTCGTTGGACACTTTCAAATATTAAAAATTAGAGTTTCTTTCTAAAAATGTTCTCAGTCTCATCGCTCAATCTTGCGAATGGTTGTGCATTTGTAATTCTGGAGATGTGGTACCAGGATTTATTGATTTATTTTGAGAATCTGTGCTGGGTTCTACAGTATTTTTACTCAAATCCAAATGACAGGGTAAGAAACAGTAGTAAGGGACCTGTAAGATTGAGCATGGATGACCATCAGGAGGTGAGGGCCCTGTCTGTACTTCCTTAGGTCACTGCACTCTGCCTAAAGCGAGCAAGGATGCTTCCCCAGATGGTCTGTGCATCTTGAAAAGTCCAGGAAAGACTCATTGACAAAATGGAGTTATCACTTTGTCCCAATACGCTTTAATCAAGTATTACTTTTTATGATCTAACTGCCATCCTTATTTTATGACTGCGATTAGGAGATGATGAAACGGCACACCACAGGCACCTGTACAATGCCAAAATATGCCAAAGTCCAACTACCACAGCTGCCTGTTGCCAGGAAACTCAGTTACACTTTTTTCCACAATTGAGCTGTTTTTATGAACAGGTGCTCAGCTAGTGGGACAAACAACAGATGTAAAGATTTCGCCTAGTCATTAACACCACACACACACACACACACACACACACACACACACACAAACTCTAAGGAGACAGATATACTAGAAAGTTCTGCTGAACCCAGAGTAGTAGAATATTTCTCTAACCTTCTGACACACTGCAGAAAGAGAGTGGGCGGAGCGCCAGGAAGTTCGAACGTCGGAAATGTGGCTCAATCTCCACGCGCCGTTGGACAGCTCACACTTGCTGTGAACCTCCAGGTCTGAACCTTCCACTGCGGCCACCCTACTCCAGCTACCCCACGTCATTTATGTAGGAGTCAATGAGATGTCTATGAGCTGCAAACTATAAACACTATATACATTCACGGTACAGACCCAGCTTTCCCAGTGGCTCAAGGTGCAATGTTGGGCAACTGAATGGCATCAGATTTTAAATCATTAAATGGCAATATGATTTATTTTTTTTTTACTCAAAACTTAAGCATGATATGATTTCTTAGAATATGTCATTTGCTTTGTCCAGAAAACCACTGCACCTCTGTGTGTGCACCTGGTTCCCAAAGAGACCCCAAGAAATAGTTGAATCCCCTGAAACTGGAGTTAACGGACATTTGTGAGCTGCCATGTGCATGCTGGGAATTGAACCTGGGTCCTTTGGAAGAGCATCCAGTGCTTTTAACCGATGATCCATCTCTCCAGTCCCTAGTTAACAAATGCTTTGATAGGAGACAAACAAATGGGCAAACACATAACAATCGACAGACCGGCAGTCAGTCTATTTTCCAGAACTTGCTTGTGCATCTTTCCATACCTTTGCATACAGGCGGTACTTGAGGGCTTGCAACGTCCACTGAGCTGTGGCCCACACCCATCCCTGACCTTGAATTGTTTTCCTTGAAGGTCAAAGTGAGTAACTGGCCACTGGCGCAATGCCTTCCAACAGCATAATTAAGTGAATTTTAGTCTTCTCCTAATCAAGTTAAATAACATCAGGTCCTCTTGCAGCCTCGTCGAGATCTGCCCCCGAGGCTGTTTAGTCGTCTAGAAGCTCTCAGAAGAGCTTCAAAAGTCTGAACTCTGAACTGGATTGGGTGAGCAAATGAAAGGGAGCCTCTTGCCCGCTTCAATCCTACTTCACAGTTCCTGGAGTTCCCAGGTAACCCCAAAGAACGAAGAGTGAGAGGGACATTTAACGGGGTGACAGGTGCTTCCGCATCACTTACTTATATAGCGTTTCACTCCCAGCCACCAGCAGACTAGGGAGGTGGGCAGAGAGACCTGCTTGTATAAATTTCCTTAGGGAGAAGCCACATAGGCAGCAAGTGGCAATACATGAACAAAGACTGCACTGTGTGAGCAGATCGGCCACGACCTGAAGGATTCCAGGAAATTTCCATCTAGATCCATCTAGATCCAGAATGACTGTCATTGGTTTCCTGATTAACAGTCTAAAGGTCAGAACCAATTCGGTGTCTACCTTGGGCTTTTCTTGTTTGTTTCCACCATATGAGGATAGACTGGTTCACTTGTAAACAGACGGGCAGGGTTTTCATTTTATAGAAACCACCAGAGTAAATTATAAGAAACATGGAGATGGGTAAAACGAACATCCCTATTTTGGATAGCATGTCAGTTGCTACCTGCATGGCAACGTAGCCACGAACGAGTAATCACCTGAAACAAAGCAGCTCAACCTTGTGAGGATTAGCCCGTTGAGCTTCCTACATTTATTCTGAACTTCTTTTTGTTTGACTGATATGAACAGTGATCTCCTTGCAGTGTAAGCACCCAGCTTCTTCAGGGAACCTGAGAGAAGGGGTACAGTGCCTCTGCGGTGTTGGGAGACCTGGGTCCCTGTGCCTGCTTAGCGGAATGCTACAATCCCAGGGAAATTAGTTTGCTCTCTTGAACTTTCATGGGTTGTAATCAGAGATGATCAGATAATCTGTGACTCCAGCTAGGGAAGACAGGGAAGGCGCAGTTATTTAGACTCCCCTTGTGGGCCTTCGAGATGGCTCAGCCAGCAAAGGCACTTGCTGCCAAGTCTGACGATCTGAGTTCCATCCTCAGAATTCCTTGTGGCAGGAGGGAACCAGATCCAAGGTGTCTTCTGACCTAGGCACACAGACAGACAGACACACACACACACGAACGCATGCACACTGGCACATGCCCACCCCACACAACACACATACACATTGTGGCACACCCACACACACCCACACACAAACACACATGCTAAAAACTCAATTAAGACTTCTAATCTTTGGGCCTCACTCCTGTCTTAAAATAGCATTGCAGCTAAGAAAGTACTCTCTGCTCTGAGGGCTGGGTTGTCTTCTGCCGGGACTAGTCTGTGCTCGTGCCTGTGAGGATATCTCACCAAGGATAGATAGATACAGGGACTTTCCTGGCAGCTGGAAGGGATGGGCAAACCTGCACCTGCCTTGGTGTATGTCACCCACTCCAAATTTCACATACGCCCGGGATCAACAGCATTAGACTGGCAAACGTCCAATGGGACCAACTGAAACACAGAGGCTGTGAGCCGGGAGGATGCTCCATCTGCACCAGGACACACTTCTTCCGTCTGTGCAGTGGAGGTCATCTGTATTCCCATCAAGCCTGTGCCCACCAGCATGCCCCGGGTCAGCAGGCAGGAAGGTGTTTCTTCCATGCTGGGTGGGGCTGGCACTCTGTGCACCCCTCCAGGCTACATTCCTATTACTCACAGCCCCATTCCCTCAGCATTTTAGAAGTCTGAGGAATTCATCAGTGTTCAAAACTTAATCCAGGTTACGCATCATAGCCATTAAAGACAAAAATCCAAGGGACCTTTGAAATGAGCCGTTCTACACAGGAACAACAGTGAAGGAGATGAGCAAAAGGAAAGTCGTCAAAGGGAGAAATCCTGTCACTTCTGCACATGATTGACCAGCTGTATGACCCCATTGTTTGTCTAAAAACTTTTCTCATGAACTCGAAGTGACAGGAAGTAGTTTTGGCTTCAGAATAGCAGTGGTACCCAGTGTTGGCTTACTGCCCTGATGCTTACAGCCTAGTACCTTCTGTGAGGCTAGTTTCTGGGGTTCAGGGTAGAGTTCCGCTTCACCTCTGTCCCTAGTCCTCCTTGAACAGGCTGCCGCTCCCACTACTGTC
Source organism: Microtus oregoni (assembly GCF_018167655.1). Classification (NCBI taxonomy): domain Eukaryota; kingdom Metazoa; phylum Chordata; class Mammalia; order Rodentia; family Cricetidae; genus Microtus; species Microtus oregoni. The sequence goes on along the minus strand of NW_024543080.1, from coordinate 18,477,605 downwards.
CTCTCTCTCTCTCCCTCCTGCCCTTTCTCTCTTACACACACTAAAGCAAATCTATTTAACAAAGAACTGTCTAATTCAGAAAAGACAATTTAGTAAGACCCAGGCTTCGATGGTGCTTTAGGGTGAGACTGAAAACCTATAATCTTGACACTCTTTCTCACCGTGGTTTGGAATTAATTCTGATGAACAGAGATTACACATTTTTGCCTGAAAGTGGTTTTCTTAATTGCTTACTTTAAAATTCAAATGATAATTATATTTATACAACATTTCAAAGCTGGTGTGATAGCACAAACCTATAATTTCAGGACTCAGGAGCTGGGGGTAGGAGGTTCAAAACAGACAGCTACATATCAAAGTTGAGGCCATCTGGGTTACATGAGACCCTGCCTCAAACAGTCAAACAACAAAATCAGCAAAAAAAAGGAAAAAAGAGAGAGAGAAGAAGAAAGGAAGGAAGAAAAGAAGAGAGAAAGGAAGAGAGAGAGGGAGGGAGGGAGGAAGAAAAGGAAGGAAGGAAGAAAAAAGGAAGAAAGAAAAGAAGACAGAAGGAAGAGAGAGGGAAAGGGAGAAAGGAAAGAAAGAAGGAAGGAAGAAAAAAGAAAGAAAAGAAAGAAAAAACATTTGAAAGAACTCCCAGATAGGTTATCTTGTTAGAACCTATTTAATAACCCAGGGTTCATTAAGTAATTACTGTCTATTAACATCATAACTTTAATTGGTTTGCCAAAGGTGGGTAAACAAATCCCTGAGAGAGGGAGACCTTGGAAACAGCACAGTCCGACGCTATCTTAAACACAGGCAGCTAGCCAGGGCAGGGTCAGTGGGGCCCTGTGGCCCCGTCCCCACCCCCACACTAGCACCTGTGTCCACAGAGGTGTGAGGAGGAGGTGAAGGATGGTAGGAATGGACGAAGTCGGGAAGACAGATGTCACCCGCTCATGCCTTTGCTTGGGGCTGCCCTGACTTCATACTGATAAACAGACCCATCCTAATGTTTCCTGGGGGAACCTCTAGAAGATGGTACAGGAGGATCACTGTGAGTTTGAAGCCAACCTGGGTTTCAAAAAACCAGAAGAAAAGGGAATTTAAAAAAAAAATCCATCACTCCCCAGATCTCATCTGCCCCCATACCCCAAGCCTCTTCTTGGTCCCCTTCGCCAGGCCACCACTAACCTGCATTATCCCACCTCAAATGAGCTCACATACAGTGTATGCTGTCTCAGCCAGGTGGTGGTGGTGCACACCACCCAACACTCTAATCCCAACACTCGGCAGGCGGATCTCTGTGAGTTTGAGGCCAGCCTGGTCTACAGAGTGAGTTCCAGAACAGTCTCCAAAGCTACAGAGAAACCCTGTCTAGAAAAGCCAGAACAAAACAAACAAAACAAAACAAAACACATGCTGTCTCTCACCTTTCTGTTAGCACTGCCTTTAGCATCTCTGCTCTTGCTCCCAGCCCCAAATGCTCTCGTCATAGCTTGTCTAGGACAAGACCTTTGCAGACATGTAACTCAGCTTCAGATTGGTGGCGATGGAGAGCCCGCTGTGCTGAAGGTTTAAGCCCATCATCCCTGCCCCACACATCTGCTAGCTTCTTGATCCTTGATCTGCAGTTTTAAGCTCCTTACAAAAACAAGGCTCCACTGTGGAGGAGCAGTGGATGGGTGGGGAGGAGGGGAACTGATCGGGCGAGATGGAAAGAAAAATAAATATAAATAAATAAATGAATAAATGAAAAAAGAAAGAATTCTATGCAAATAAAAAACAAAAATCAAGGCACAACCTTGATTTAGCACTCGTGGACTTCCCAGGGGTCTAGAAAATGTGTTTCAAGATGTGGGTGAGTCTCCTCATTGGCTGTCCAATACAGAGGAGTCAGGCTTTAACTGCATACACACCCTCAACAAAATGGACTCAGTGTCGGGCTAGGCGGCGGTGGTGCCCGCCTTTGATCCAGCACTCGGGAGGCAGAGGCAGGTGGATTTCTGTGAGTTCAGGGCCAGTCTAGTCCACAGAGCAAGTTCCAAGGCAGGCTCCAAAGCTACACAGAGAAATCCTGTCTCAACGCCCCCCCTCCAAAGGACTCAGCTTGCATTTATACATGTCTGTGCATATACACACACGTGTACACAAACACATACATGACAGTTAATAATCAAAGACATAGGGAGGATATGGGAAGGGTTCAGGGAGCATAGCTAAGAGAGATTGGGGGAAGGAAAGGGAGCGGAAATGTGATAGGATTCTATTTCAAGTAAAAACGCATTTTTAAAAAAGACCTTTAAAAACAATGTGTTGGAGTTGGACATAAGCTTAGCACTCAAGTAGACCTCTGTAAGTTCTAGACTAGCCTGATCTGCATGGAGAGTTCCAGGTCAACCAAAGCTACATAGTGTGAAACAGAGTCTCAAAAAAAAAAAAAAAAAAAAGGTTGGGGTGGGGCTCCTTGGTGGTAAAGACGTGGGAGTGGGCTGGAATTCTATCACATTCTAATGCTTCATCACCAAATCTTGGTTTTTGTTTATTTGAGGCAGGGTCTTGCTCTGAAACTCTGCTAGTCTCAAACTCAACGCAATCCTCCTGCCTCAGCCTACCAAGAGCTGAGATTCCAGGCATGAGCTATCACATATGCCTGCATCTCTGAGCCCTTGACCTAAGCAGATGAACTACGGATTTAATGTCAGTTCTCCTCCTTTGCCCCACTTGCATTTCCTCAGCATTAGTCATGTGAGAGCTGTCCCCCGCCCCCTTCTCTCCCACCTCTCCAGCCTGTGTCTTCTGCAGTACCTGCCCGGGATACAGAAGCCCTGTCCTGAGACCAGCTGCAGGACATGGTTGGCATCTCTCTTCAAGACCTTCTCATCTAAAATACACGATTACTGTTCCTTTTATGCAATGACTCTTCCTCCGCCTAACAGTTGACCTTGAGTACCTGGACACCAGTTTGAGCTCAAAATCCACAAGCCTCTGCTTTCTGCAAAACCCAAAGTGCAGCGTTTCTTTTCATTATTAACCGACAGATATTTTCATTACTGCAGCTATATGGAGAACAAGAATATATCTGCAAGTTCAAAACCCAGCCAGAGAGTCACTCCGTCTACACCAAACACAAGATATATATTTTAAACCCGATTATGTTTGATTTTCAGATAATAAGTTGGGCGGTAGAACCGCAGTAATTAGTATTTAAATGAGGGAATGATAAATAACAGTTGCACAGGTGATGAAAAAGGAAACAAGAAACTGTAAACAACAACAAACACCGCTCTGCTTCCCGCTCCAAATTCACCACAATCTGGTGCACGATTTTTGCAAAAGACCTAGTTTATCAGCTCAGCAACCCTCTGACTCTACCCTGGGGTCGAGGATGGGAGGGGAGAGAACACTAGCATTATATTTTTATTTCCCCTTTCACCTCAACCATTTTCCAGCAGAAAAGAAACAAACAAATAAAAATCCAACTGTTTTAAGTTTAGCGTTTTGGGCTCATCTCTAAACAAATTTGTTTCCCGCATTCAAGGCCAACCTCAGAACGCTACTTACGTGGACGCCTGGGCGAGCTCTGGGCTGGAAGCAGCGGGTGCTGGTGCCTGTCGGCTTAAATAGCCTGCTGGCTGACGCGGCTGCTGAGCGCACGTTTATTTACGCCTGGGAGTGCACGCTCAAGCAAGGACCTGAAAAACCTGCAGCGTGGGCAGGCGGGAACCACTGAAGGTCTGCCCGCCTTGCGTCTCTCCCGGTTATTCAGGTTTGATGCTCAGGCGGTGACTTCTGAGAGTCTCGTGAAACTTTTCATTCAGCTCTGTCCCCTTGGCCACCAAGATCACTTGGAGGGTGCCGCTGAGAGACATGACCGAGCAACAGGCCCCTGACTCTTTCCCCGGGCTTCCTTATTTGGACCCGGCTTGGGTTAGATGTTGCCGCCGCCTTTCAAAGCGGGCTGCCGGGCTGAATTCACACAGCTCTGCTGGCGACGCGCCAAGCCCAAGCGCCTGGACTGATGCCCAATTCATGAAAAGCTGTTTTCTTTCGGACACAGAATGTACAAACAAGGAAAAAAAACTAAATCAGAGGGCCGGTATGAGACAATTTTCGGTTCCTTTCAAACACTCGTTTCTTTTTTTCTGCATTTGTCCTTTGTTCATGAAATTCCTGTCTGAGAGTTGGAAGCTTCCTTGCTGAAGTTCATGTTAAACGGCCGTGTGTACGCGAGGCTGTGTGAAGGTATAGAGCCAGGTAGGAGTGTTCAAGGGCTCCCGTGGCTGGTAGTGGAGATGCTAGGGTGTGGATGTGGGTGTGCGTGAAGACCCCACTGGTCCAGGTTTATTTTTGTTTTATTAGCTAGATAGGCCGTCAGCAGTTGCAGCACTGAGCACATGAAACCGTGAACTGGAGGGAAGGAAGGGACTCCAGGCTACTGAGATCATCTATGGGAGTATCTGTGTACACAACACAGGGTACTCGCCCTGTGTGCCTCACCTACCCGGAGAAAGAAAAGCCCACTTGATTCTCCTGGGAACTGGAATCACATTGAAAGAATAGCAGAGACTGCTGAGATAAAGGGAGATAGTGGCTCTAATCCATGTGTAAGAGAGAGAAGAGAGACATCCCGGTTCCAGGGGGAATTCTTTTGCTCTCTGTCTCTTGCTCCCTTCTCTTCTGCGACTACATCTGGACTCTTACGGTCCAGGTTTCTTTGGTACGTGATCTGTGTCTCCGTGCTCTCCTGACGGTCAGGGTTATTATAGTAGCGAGCATGCGCGGGTAGTCTAGAATGGGGTGGAGGAAGCTCAGGAGTGGGGCTCCTGCTCAGCTTGTGTGAGGCTGTGTTCTATCCATAGCAGGGCAAGGACCAAACAAAACAAGCCTTTCTATGTGATGATGACCTTGTCTGCTTTGTCCCTTCTTGCAACCGTAGCAACTAGCATTGCACCCAGCATGTGGTCGGTCCTCAACAAACGTGTGTCATTCGTTACATTTCTAAAGTCTTTTGGAAGTCACACAAGCCGATTGATAAGGTGTTGGCAACAGCAAAGACTCATCTTGGTACAGGCTTGCTTGTTCTGCCCTTGTTAGCACGTTGGCATCTAGATCTTTCTCTTGCTCTCACTGCATGTCATGGAAGTGTCCCCAGACATGGCTGAAAGCATGAGGCAGTATGAGTCCCGCCCATTGAGAATAAGACCACCACCACAGTTTAAAGTCAAATTGCTGTGAAGCGGTTTTAATGAAATACTGGCCAGGTGAATGGGCTCTGGTCAGGTCCATACCCAAGTTTCCGGGAAATGGCCCAGAATCACAATTTGTAGTGGGTTAAGAAGGAAAGCCCAGCCGGGCGGTGGTGGCGCACGCCTTTAATCCCAGCACTCGGGAGGCAGAGGCAGGCGGATCTCTGTGAGTTCGAGACCAGCCTGGTCTACAGAGCTAGTTCCAGGACAGGCTCCAAAGCCACAGAGAAACCCTGTCTCGAAAAACAAAAAAAAAAAAAAAAAAAAAAACAAAAAAAAAAAAAAAAAAAAAAAAAACAAGAAGGAAAGCCCATAAGCTGGGTGATGGTGGTGCATGCCTTTAATCCCAGCACTTGGGAGGCAGAGGCAGGCGGATCTCTGTGAGTTTGAGGCCAGCCTGGTCTACAAGAGCTAGTTCCAGGACAGGCTCCAAAACTACAGAAAAAACGCTGTCTCGAAAAATAAAAAAAGAAATAAAGAAGAAGGAGAAGGAGGAGGAGGAGGAGGAGGAAGAAGAGGAGGAAGAAGGGGGGAAGGACAGGTCCAAACAGGGGCAAGCTTACATCCTGATATACCTCCAGCCTGTGAACCTCCCGTCCATATGTGATCAAGCGTATCTTGTGAGTATGGGTCAAACAAACTTGTTTAGGAGAATGAAGAACCTGCTATCTCCCATACACAACAGCCTCCAGCATTCCGGGAACTGTCTGTCCTTGGGCAAGGGGCTTCCAGATCAGAGGCATTTTGTTTCAGGGATCTCTTAGGCATAGTAATTAAAATTTAAAATAGAACTTTGGCTCTCACCACTGCTTTTATATCACTTAAGAAATCTGAGGGCATGTGGTTTCAGTGTTCAATGATGCAGTGATCTTCCCAGAAACCCTAGATTTTTCTCTTCCATCTTGTGACCCCCCAGTGCAATGGCATTATCTCTGGTCACAGTGGCAAGGTGACTACGGTCGTTCTGTGTGTCGTATCTGTGAAGAAAAGCCGTGGTGGTTTTTGGTCTTTCTCTTTGTTGGTTTAGAGGAGATATCTCTCCTGAGACCATGTGCAGATGTCCACTTGTGACACCTGGGTCAAATGGCTACCACGGTAACGTCATCTGTAGAGAGGAAGACAAGCAGGCAAACCACAACTCATCTCCCAGGGAAAGGATCCATACGATGTAGCTATGCTGTTCTGACCGCTTATCACTATCTGGACTTGGCTAATGGTGATCATGGCTGCTCGTATTCAGGCCTCTGTACTGGCCTGTCCTTGGGGTTCTTAGCTTCCTCCACTAAGAGCACCTCCTGTGAACATTCACTAAGTTCCTAATAAAAGGTGGACCTTTGCCCCCCCCCTTGTCTCCAGGGACTAGTCTCTGCCCCTTCCTCTCTCCCCCCTTCTCTCTCCTCTTCCAATAAACCTCCCATGGGAACCCTGTTGTACAGCGCTATTCCCTTCTGGCCATTTTTTTTTTTACATTGTAACAATGACTAACAACAGTTCTGTCAACCCAGGGAATGGTTTAAGTGACAAACTAAGCTGTATTCCTGCTTAGGCACAAGAACAGAACAGTTTTCTCTCTATCAGTTCTCTCTGGGACTCAGTCACGCATTCATTCATCCATTTCTCTAATCAGAGAAGCTTCTGTGGCCTCCCAGCAACCTAAGGCTATTTCAGTAGCTCCAGGAAAAGGGAAGCTGCTGGCTGCAGTGTCCTTCACAAGCACATTTGGATCTAGATCCTTGTATCAACAATGCTCCCCCAGATACCAGCGCACAATGGGCCAGTGTCCTTGCCTGCCAGATGGGACTGGCGATGCTACTGGTGTCTTAGAACGGTTCTGATACTCCACTGATTCTAAGAAGATGGGGAGACAGGCTCCGGAGCTTGAGGTGCCTTTTTTTCCTACTCCTCCCCATCTGCTGTTTCAGGGAATTTCATAGTCAACACTTTGCCTCTGTCAGTGAGTTCCAGCCACTACAAGGGTCACATGGGTCTGTTCTCCTGGAGGCTAAGAAACTGCAAGTGAATGCAGGCAGATAGGCTGTGCTTGTCCTCCCGTGTACTGCAGATCTTTGTCTTGCTGTGAGCACCAGGAACCCCTTTCTTCATGGTGGTGAAGAAAAGAAAGGGGAGAAGGGGAGCTTAGAGTCAGCGCTCCAAAAAAGAGGGGATACCTGGTATGGTTGGTATTAGATACGTGTTTGCTCTGTGGTTCTTAGGAAGGAAGAAATCTGGGCTTTTGGGTCACACAGGTTTGAGATCAAGTCCCACCATTTCTGTTTACCAACTGTGTGATCCAGATAAACTCACATAACTTCTCCTGGCCTATTTCCTCATATGCAAAATGCGAGTGATGCTATTTGTTGCATAGATTCATTACAAATGCTAATGGTTGTACATGGGAAGTACTTAGCAATGCTTCTGGGACAGTGGCAGGAGTAGCAGCCATAAATATTTACAACCTGTCCATAGTTCTTTCCGCAGAACTCATGAAAGGTAGTTAAAGGTCAGCTGCCCAGGTGACACAGCAAACATGGTGGCAGAGCCATTTAGAAAGCAGAGGGAACAACTCCTCTCCTGCTCTTGCCAGAAGCTTGAGGGCACTGATTGCCAGGAAGCTGGATGGTGAATGGAGAGCTTGTGGAACCAAGCAGAGGGAGATGGGAGGGAGGGAGGGAGGGAGTGAGGGAGGGAGGGAGGGAGGGAGGGGGGAGAGAGAAGGTGAGTGTTCTTGAGGGAACACTTCAGACACTCCGGTGATGGATGTAACTGTCCAGAAGCCCAATATTGACCTGCACTAGGAAGCACCTCTGTCCAGGGATGGATGCACGCACCCTCAGAGTTCTACCGCCAAGCTATAGACTTGAGATGGAAGGGCCGGCCACTCTGCTGCTGTGTGGTGATCTAATGGGAAGATCTGCTGGGTCTAACCTGGCTGGGACTGGAACAGTGCGAGGAACAGAAGGGGAACTGGCAGTTGACACGGTACCTGGACAAAGAGGACAGAGACTGGCCAGGAGGGGAAGCATTTTTCTTCGGCTCCTGGAGGAAGAGTTTCCCAGTTCCCCACACTGATTCTTGGTGGCTTGTGGCAGACACAAGAGCAATAAATCATTCTTTCAGTGAGTGGTGTGTGCTTCATCCCAGGCTTGGGTTCCATCCACCTATGACGTGCTTGTGACACACTTATTGTCCTATAGGGTCCTAAGTCAGTTGTTGTCGGGGAGTTAACATGCAGTCCACCGCCACACATTCCAGTAGGTGCCTGAGTGAGACTGTTCTAACCAGAGTGGCCTATGATAGCGTGTACCAAATTCTCCCAATTCCTGCCCAGGGCCTAGTGAAGAAGGAGATCACAGTTCTCGATTTTCTTTATCATACTGTGCATGTGGTTGGTTGAAAGTGAGATTCTTTGGTAACACAGTGAGGGAGCATTACCCCTTTGTTGAAGAAAGGTACAGGGAGGCCTCGTTCTGTACATCCAAAGCCCGGCTCCTCTTCCTGGTGCCAAGATTTGCCAGCTGCTGGCAGAAGCTGCTCCAGAAGCAGAATGGTGACATTCTCAGGAGGGGTGGGGGTGGTGCCTCACCTGGAGACCTCTTTCTCCATGAATGACTGGAGTATACAGCAGGTTGGGGCCACCCAGCCTGACCATAATCTCGGAATCCTAGGGAGGGCAGGGAAAGTGTCCCCCACCCACTTCTGAAATGTCAGGGATGGGCCCTGTGTTCTCAGAGAGCAGTGGGCTGGGAGCTGAGAAGACAAACTGGGCACTCAACCTGGACACTCTGGTTCTGCTGCCCAGCACAGCCTGAGAAGCCACTCGTGTATCTTACAGCTAGAGAGACAGGGCTCCAAGTTCTACCTGCTCAAGACACTTGATGTCTGTGAATGGTTTTTATTTGGTGACAGAGAGGGAAAGAAAGAGAACTAAGGTAATGAAAACATGAAGTTTGGAGACGAAGCTAAAAGAAAATTAAAATGTTTGACACAGTAGAGAAAAGGTGGAGAATTGTTAGAGCTAACATTGTCGATAAAAATCTACTATCTACAAAATAAAAAGAGGGAGGGTCCTATTGAAAGCCATGGAGCTTTTACTCTACCCTCTTTCTCTATCCCAGAAGCACTAAGGCACTAAGGTATGACTTGCAGAGACAGTCATGTGCCCTTCGTGCCCTGGGATCCTTGTTTTAAACTCCTGCCCTCTCAGGTGAGTTTGTCAGGCACAGGTAAGTGTGGAAGAGGCACCGACTCTCCCACAGGAGAAGGACTGGGCTAGCACAGGGCTCAGAGGATGGTTCTCCAACTTAGGGCAGATGGAGAGAAGATTGGTGTATGGGTGTGGCTTTGTCACCTGACTGAAATCTCCTTCCAGATCCACCAAAAGTCCTGGTTTTCCCAACAACCTGACCTTCCTCTGGGGTTTTCCATACTTTCTGGCATCCTGTCATAGAGTACACCACTGGGAAAGAGACACACAGGACCGGGGATCTCTCAAACAAGACTCTCCCAAGTTCATCCTTCTATCATGAAATTGGGTAGGGCCTGGCTTCCTCTGTGTCCATGGAGGCATGCTGGAAGAGGGAACCCTTGTGGTAAGGAAAAGAGTAAGGAAGAACAGGAAGGAGGATGAAGCGAAGAAAGGAAGGAGGGAAGATATCCTTGGAAATTGTCTAAAAGTTCTGACCTCTGGTTTAGGTGAGATATGTGCTCAGAATACATTATAGTGAGATTTTCTTCACTAATCCAGTGCGGTTCTGCTCCATGTATTGAGGCAGAAGCTTGACTTCACGTTCATATCTCAGTCTCTGGCACTGGCATCACTATAGGTAAGGATTTATAGTCTCTTATAGGATGGCTTCTGATGTGGCGTGTTACATAAATGTGATACATGGATGCTAATTGTCATAGTTACGGTTTCTATTGCTATGAAGGGATGCCATCGCCTCGACAACTCTTACAAAGGAAAACATTTAATTGGAGCTAGCGTACAGTTTCAGATGTTTAGTCCATTACTATCATGGTGGGAAGCATGTTGGCATGCAGGCAGACATGGTGCGGGAGAAGGTGCTGAGATTCCTACATCTTCATCCACAAGCAACAGGAAGTGAACTGTGTACCATACTGACCATAGCTTGAGCAAAGGAGACTTTAAAGCCCACCTCACAGTGACACACTTCCTCTACACAAAGGCCACGCCTACTCCAACAAAACCATACTTCCTAATAGTGCCACTCCCTTTAGGGGCCATTTTTTTTTTCAAACTACCACATTAGTACACCCAACTTCCACATCTCTTAAGAGTCAACTGTTGTGGGATATTATTTCAAGATGTGTTTATTTGTTTATGCTGTGGAACATTTGATAATGGTTCAAAGATGTGTTGTATTATTTTATGTTGCATTTGTTTAACTCTGTGAAACTGTTGCCTGTCTAAAACATCTGATTGGTCTAATAAGAGCTGGACGGCCAATAGTGAGGCAGGAGAAAGGATAGGCGGGGCTGGCAGGCAGAGAGAATAAATAGGTGGAGAAATCTGGGAGAAGATGGAGGGGCAAGAAAAGAAGGGGCCAGCCACCCAGAAAGCCATGGAGTAAGAAGTAAAGAAACATATGTAGAATAGAGAAAGATAAAAGCCCAGAGGTAAAAGGTAGACAGGATAATTTAAGTTAAGAAAGGCTAGCAAGAAACAAGCCAAGCTAAGGCTGGGCCTTTATAAGAAAAAGACTCTATGTGATTTATTTGGGAGCTGGGTGGCAGGCCCTCAAAAAGCCAAAGAACAAAGAGTAAAAACAAAAAACAACTACAGTCAAGTCCTAGACTAGCCTCTCCAGTGAACGCTGAGGAACCAGAGAGGACTTGCTGTCCTAAGTTGATATTGTGAAGCTGGCACACCTGACTTGGCCCTCTGACTCAGACAGAATGGACTCTGACCACTTCAGGATGCTCCAGTAGATACATCTTCTATCCCTTGAGTCAAGAGCAATTTAAGGTGGTGTTGGGGTTTGAGAAGAGGGTTTGGCAATAGTCTGGCCTTCAGTTAAACCTAGGGTGACCACATTCTGGCTTTTTTCTACAACTGTCGTGATTCTAGTACCCTAAGTCCTGTGTCCAGAGAACCCTTGCCTAGCAATTCTTTGAGCATTAGTTTGATCATCGGTGAAATGAATATAGTGATAATCTTAGTGTTTGGGGACTGTATTATTCAGAGTTTGCTAGAGTAACAGGATTTATTGTATGAATATGTATGTTATATATATGTATATTCTTATATAAGTTATGTATACATATATACACATTCATATATATGTGTGTGTGTGTTGTTGGATGCAGATCAAAGAATACCAGCTAAACTCCAACATAATTTCTTTATTATAAGGGGCAAACTCATAAAACAGGAACAAGAAGTCCAAACTCAGCTGTATAGCGTGGGAACCACACATAGAGAAAACCCTGGGCGGGCCAACATTTTTCTCCAGGTACCCAAAAGGTCACACCCTAACCTGGTCCCACCTCTTAAAGATCATTGGCTGACAGGGATTCCCCATCACCTCCCCTTTTTGTCTAAATAAGAGAGTTCCAAATCCAATACAAAACTATATACACTAGGAACATATATTAAGTATAAAATTAGAATTACAACAAATACAAACAATATTAAGCAAGGAACACATGCTAAGAGTTTAATAAACATTCTATTCTAAAGAGTCTAAGTCGTGCATTGGAAATGGCTTGGCTAAATCATAAGAAGATGGTAACTATGACTATCTAATCTTCAACCCAATTGAAAGCCTGAGAATGGAGATGATATTACTTGAGTAGGCAGGAAGTGCAGTCAAGCAGCTTCCAAAGTGAGCAGTATATGACAGAGACAACTGGCTGCCTGAGCAATCACCGAAACTCTCATTTGCAATGTTGAAGCAACCAACTTTGGCTAAGGCCTAGCATAACTGACAGACCATTTTCAGAGGCAGGAAAATTTTCAGAACCATCTTACTCTGTCTTGGCAAGGTTTGGCAGTCGTTCTCCTTGTGTCCTGCTTATATACCATGTACTTCTTTGTCAGTGGTCAAGGCATAGGCAGTTCCTTGCCCAAAGGCTAATTGTGCCAAGAAGAAAAGAAGCTCCAAGTGGAGTGTTTTTGGTGCTCAACATCCTCTCAGGAATAGATTGGTGTTGTCAGGAGCAATTGTGTCTCAGGTCAACAGAACCCTAAGTTATTTAAATGCTATGTTCTACAGATCCTTGAAGTGGTTGAAAATTATCTATCTAGACAGAACACAATCTCTATGTATCTAAAGAACCTAATTAATCTGACTATATGTATAACAAACATGAAAAAACTGTTGACCTATAATACTTAATACCTGTATAACTTAAAGACTAAGACTTTATAGCAGAATATTAAATAATCTGTAAACAACTGTGCAGTAAATGAGGACTTTTTTTTTTTTTTTTTTTGGTTTTTCAAGACAGGGTTTCTTTGTGACTTTGGAGCCTGTCCTGGAACTAGCTCTTGTAGACCAGGCTGGCCTCGAACTCAGAGATCCACCTACCTCTGTCTCCTGAGTGCTGGGATTAAAGGTGTTTAAGTATCTTATAAGGGTCCTTCCTCAGGGGAGCCTGGCCATCACTTCATTCAAGGGGTTCTGTGTCTGTAACCTTGCTTGAGTCTGAAAATTCAGTCACAGGCCAAGATTCCCCTTTGCCTAAATCCAGTGTAGCCTTTTCCTTCATTTGTTTGAGAATGTTTCCACGTATACACATCAAATAAAAATTCAGTAGGCTTATTATTTATTCCATGCCTGGAAACAGCACAATTGATTATCCAGTACCAAAGGTCCATAGGCATCATGCCACTATAAAATTCATTTGACCTATGGTGACCATTACAGTTTAGGCCATTATGGACATGGCTTTGCCAATGCTGCCTACTATGGGACAATGGTCTGTACCCTGTCACTCATACTTTAAATAAATGCTGATTGGCCAGTAGCCAGGCAAAAAGTATAGACAGGGTGACCAGGCAGGAAGTAGAGGTGGAGCAACGAGAATTCTAGGAAGAGTAAAGTCCTGCAGTTGTGACCCAGCCTCAGAGGAAGCAAAATGTGACTGCCTCGCCAAAAAAGATACCGAGCCACATGGCTAACATAGACAAGAATTATGGGCTAATATAAGTTATAAGAGTTAATAAGAAGCCTGAGCTAATGGGCCAATCAGTTTGTAACTAATGTAGACCTCTGTGTGATTCTTTGGGACTGAATAACTGCAGGACGGTGCGGACAGAAAACCCCAGTCAATAGCTGCCCATTATAACTACAATCACCTTGCTTTTGGCTATTCAATGCTGTCACTTCACCCCTGTTATCTTGGGGCCCAATTAAATTCATTGCATTTAATTCAACTGAGCAGCATCCGTGCTACTACATGTACTATGGTACTATGCCTGTAGTGTGGCGTCTGGAGATTTAAATACATACACACACAGACAGAGACACTAGTCATCCTTGAAACAAGAATGCCAACTTTATTGTGTTCAGGGCAGCTCATATAGTGCTCTGGCACGCCCCAGCTCTTGGGATCTTTCAGCTGCAGCCATCAGAAACTGCTCCCCTGTCTAGTGCTCAGAGCAGCTGCAAACACAGGAAAACAAGTTGTTTTGCTCAGAGCAGCTCAAGCAAGTTGTTTACAGGAAATTCAGGATCTGGGAGTCCACAGCCCCCAACAAAGCAGTATCTCCAACCCTAAGGCCTGGCACAAGAAAAAAGGCAACAACAAAGCTCTTGAAATATATGCCCCTCGCACCATTTTTTGTCTTCTAGGATTAGTGAAGGACACATCTTCTGGGCCTTCTTTGTGGAGGATTAGGTCTTATGCTGTGTAGACACTCTAGCATTGCAATTTCCCTGAGCCTTAAAAATCCCTTCATCAACACTAAGCTAAAGTATATCCGGCATCTCCAACTCCTTTTGAGTGGGCCACCTTTTGACAAATGCTTCAACTAACCATTCAAGCAAACATTTGACATCTTTTTAACCATGTGGACTTCCATATTAAACCTAGAATCTTGACTTAGAGGGCCAGTATCAATACACTCAGCCTGTTCCAGTTTTTTGTTCCTTCCACGGTTATCCCACACCCTTCAAATCCATGCCCACACATATCCCCCTGACTTCTGTTCGAATAAATTAGCAAAATCATTAAGCTCTTTAGTAGTATAGTGCGCCTCCTCATGGATTACATTTTCTGCCTCCCTCCGGGAGCCTGTTTTGCCTTATCCAAAGTCCACAGTCTGCCAACGAACAGCATGGTCAGGCCTGTCACAGCAATACCCAGCTCACACCTAGAAACCTCTAGACTGCCTATGCACATCTGCGGCTGCTCACTTTTATCACTAGATACATCCTTATGCTATGTAAATTAATCCAGAGATGCTGAGGGCAACGAACCAGCAGCATCGTTTTCCCCCAAGCTGTCAAAACTTTTCATCTACAGAGTCAACAAATCCACTGCTACCCACAACTGGTGAATCAGGACAATCAAAGTCATTGATCTCATTGTAAAATAGTTCACATCATGGGTGTTTCGTGCTCTCCAAGCTCTTAGCAGAGGCTTCAGTCACGGGGGGAGGCTTTAGCAACTGTGGGGGTTGGCAAATTGAAAGCCTACTTCAGATACGTGAAAGATTCATCCTTTAACTTCTGTTGCTCTGGAACCACTTGTGGTACCAAACATCTGTATTAGACAGGGTCCTCTAGAGTAATATAATGTGAGAACCAAAGTTACATTTTCAGTTTTAATTACTATGCCTAAGGATCCATGAAATAAAAATGCTTCTGATCTGCAAGCCCCTTACCCAAGGACAGACAGTTCCTGAAATGCTGGAGGCTGTTGTTTATGGGAGATAATAAGCCACATGTTTTTTGGTCCCCTAAGCAAGTTTGTTTGACCCCTCTGCCCTGATGGGCTTGAACACATGTGGGTGGGAGGGTCACAGATTGGAGGTACTTCAGGATGCATGCTTGCCCTGGGTTAGACCTGACGGAAAATGCAATGAATTATGGGCTTTTCTTCTTAAGCCCTGGCCATACTTGACACTGGGCCATTTCTCAGAAACCTGGGTATGAACCTGGCCGGAGTCTATTCACCTGGTCAGTATTTAATTGAAGCTTGCTTCAAATTTGGCTTTAAATTGTGGAAGTAGTCTTAGTCTTGCCATTGGGATTAACAATAACATACAAAATAAATCTCTATCTGTAGGAGCCAGCCATGATAAACTAAATGAACAGATCACCCAAAGGAAGTTCTTTACTTCCAATCATTATCACCTACCAGAGTAGGACTTAGCCATCGATAAGTTTAATGGAGGCCTGAGTCTCAGTAGTTTACCCTGAAGCAATACCTGTTTGCAGGAAGAACCACAAACTAAGATTACCTGAGCACCACCCAAGAACAGACCATCTAAAGGAAATGCCTAACGTTCCAACTGCTGTCGATAGGATCACCTGCCAGCACACACTCACAAGGACACCCCTAGACAAATGTCAGTCAATCAGGAGTCCTGAACCTCAGAAAACCCTCACCCCCACCTTTACAACTATAAAAACCCAACTCTAACTGGGCTCGAGGCTATCCGTTTACTCCAATACACTGGACATGCAGAGAGACTGAGTTTGCAAACTTGCATAAATTAAAGGCTCTTTGCTTTTACATATGGGGCTTGGTCTCCTTGTTGGCTTTTGGAGGACTTCGTGGATTTGGGCATAATATCTCTCTCTGTATGTATAGACAGGGGTTATTAGGCTGCGGTACAGGTAATACAACAATGGCTGCCTATGGATGGAAAGTCCAAAAATCCGGCAGTTGCTTAGTCCACAAGACTGGATGTCCCAGCTGGTCTTCAGTAGATCCTGGAATCCTGAGGAAGTAAGCCCCAATACCAGGGAAGAAATGGACTTGCTAGCAAGGTGAGAGCAAATGGGCAAAAAGCAAAACCTTCCTTCTCCCATGTCCCTCTAGAGGCTTCCAGCAGGTGAGGCCCAGATAGAGGTGGGCTTTCCCAGCTCAAACAACCCAGATTAAAGGTGTGACTTCCCAACTCAGAAATTCAGATTAGAAGCGGATCTTACTTCAAATTAAGCAAAAACCCTCACAGATGTGCCCTCCATTTTTAATTTAAGGTGTAGTCAAGTTGACAGCCAAGAACAGTCATCACAGGGACTACGGTTGTCAACATGTTGTTCAGGAAGAAAGTGAAGGATCGACTCAAATAAATAAATAATAAAATCAAATCAAAAAGCCCCTCTCTCTTTTGGAAGGACTTGATGTCTCCTATCCAAGTTCATTTTTGGCTTTTCCCAGCAGAGGAGTGAGGAAAGCAATGGAGGATTCTGGAAGCTCTTCAGAAAGCCTCAAGCCCGGCTAATGCAGAAGAGTGGATTAAGGGCTCTCCCGGCCCTGCGATTATCTGATTAACGGTAAATGGCAGAAGCAGCTGCCTGCACGCAGAAGTCACTTTTGAGGGCTCCAAGGAAGGAGTCACAAATAGGAGCTTACGAAGCCTTTTCTTTGCGGCTTCTTTGTTGCCCCTCAGCTGTTGCCTGCAGAGATTCTTCGCTAATAGCCCATTCTCAATGGCTGTTTCCCAGTAACTACTGTTTGGTGGCTGAACAAGAAAAAGAAGTTAGTGTTTTCTAAGCGCTCCCTCACAAGGCGTTTGCCGCACAAGGGCGGATTTCACAGGCATCTTAATTCCTGGCTGCAAACGCTGGGAGCTGTCTTGGAGACCAGAAACAGCAGGCAAGCACTCTGTTAACAAAAGAGGAGCAAGCAGATTATTTATTCAAATGTCCTGCGAGAAGGAGGCCTAATCAAAGATGCCATAGAAAACAAGCTGCGGGCAGCGAGGGAGTGTGTCAAAGGGATTCAGGCTCTTTCTAAACGGAAGGAAATGACTGGGTGTGGGGGTGAGGGGCACTGGGCTTCAGTTATCGGGCAGAGTTAAATCAGAGCCGTATGCCAAGGGCTGGGGAATTATTTAAACTGCGAACACCTTTGCCGTCGTGGCCCTCCCAACACATCACAAATCACTGGAATCGGTGCCAGACTCCCATTGAAACTGAAGGCCTTTGAAAGTTGGGAAACTCAGTATGCAAGACTCTGGCGCCTCCGCTGATAATGAACTTGTCTATGTCCAGGACTGTTGATGACATAATTTTGCATAATTAGAACACCTTTGGAAACAGCAAGGAGAAAGGGGATCTCCAACCTATGTAAATTTGCTGATTTACATAAACATGCATGCAGCTAGGGGTTTTCACTCCTAAGGTAACCCCATTGAGGGCTGCTTTTGACATGAAGTTCTGGCTGAATGCCAATGGGAGTAGCAGGGACAGCTTTAGCCTTTGTAGAATTGCTCATCAAACTCTGGGGAGAATCCACAAAGTAGATGTTTCTAGGTTACCAAATCACCTTTCTGTTGGGCTTTTCGTCCTTTCCCAGGGAAAATTAAATTCTGAGACAGTTGTCTTAAAAGTCAAGAAATTTAATTATCAGAGCGATGCATTAAGTCATGCCTTGTTACTGGTTCCTGCAAAAGAAGTTACCAAATGTAGAGATTTCGGTGAATTGTGGTTATTTTGTTAACCCCACTGGTCTCTGTGGGTAGGGGATTTCAGCCACAATACGGCTGACACTTGTGGGTTCCAGGGCCACACAGGTGGCCTTCAGGCGTGACCCACGTGCAGCATGGCTGCATTATCTACGTAAGACGCAACTGCGTAAACCCTTGCGCGCATGCGTGAGCTCTGTCATCTGCGTATGATGGAACCACGCCATCCCCCTGTGCTCATGCGCTAGGCAGCACTTAAAAGCTGGAGCTGCTCAGGTCAAGGCAGGCTTGTCTTCCTACAGATTTTCTAATCCACAGGATCTTCTGGAGCTTGTGCTAAACAGCAGAAGACAAATACAGTCCTGATGCCCTTGCCCTCAGCGACCATGGAGGATGCTGAGGCGTGGTTCTAGGTAGCCAATAGAGGAAGTAAGTCCTCTGTCATTTTTTTAAATCAATAACTCAAGTAAAATTTTATCCTTCTCAAAGATGCAGTTTGACAGCTGAGAGGTTTTGTCACTTTAAAAGGACAACCTCATCAAACAAATTTCAGTACAACTTCTTGACTTGTTTGTTCTAAATAAAACGTGTTTTATGATATACAAATGCAAATTACTAAGGTGTGCACCTGCAAGTTATAAAGGTGTGAGGATAAATGCAAGTTATCAAATTTCTCTCTCAAGATGCCTTTCAGTCTTAAAGATACTTTTTATTGTGCAAAAAAATCTGTCATTCTGACATAAATATGCTGCTGTTCATACAATGTATGTGTCTAAAACTTATGTTTTCACAACATAATTCTTATGAGTTCACAAAATTCTTATGAGTTCCAAGGAGCCAAATTGAAGAATTTACCTTAAACAGGTCAGATACACCCCTCTCAATTCCCTGGTCTTGAAAACAATTTTTTTGTCTTCTTCCTAAACTTAACTTTGTCCTCTGCTCTGCTAACACCTTGCCTGGTCCAAGAGACATGAGGACAGTTCTACAGCACAAATCCTGAACACAGGAGTAAAGTGACCAGCTACCCCAAGATGTGACCAGCACCCAGATTTCTCAGCCCCCCCAGAAGAAAGACTTTGATGCTCACAAATAAACAGGAAGCAGTTTTGAGAATGCGCCGTCCCAATTCCCTCACCTGCTATGCTTAACTCATTGCATTTTTATTATAAGAAAAAGATGAGAATGTTGTAATCTGCTGGATACCCTGTCCCTTTAAGAGATAAGCCCTACCTCTGCTGATAGGAGGACTGTATGCTTGAGTCCTGAGCTAAAATAAACCCTTTCTTGCTTAGGCTGACTTTGTCAGTTATTTTTTCATTGCTATGGGAAAAGCAATTAATATGGGCTCTTAGTCCATCAAACTGGTATTGAATATCGGGGCTGGAGCCACAGCCCAGTGACAGAACACTCCTTTAGCATTCATGAAGTTCTGGGTTTAATTCCCAGCCCCACAAAAATAAGTACTATCAAACTGATTGTCAGACAGTGGCCTCCTCTTGCTCTTACTTCGCTATAGTCATGATCGCTCATTATGTAACTTGCACAGCGCTGTTCATGGTTGTGTTTCCTGTCACTTGCAGGTCAACAAAAGTCTGACTTGTAAAAAGAGCCTTGAGGGCCAGCTTATTGGCTCATTCTCTCCTCCCTCCTGCCCAGTATGACATTTTATTTATTTTTCCTTTGAAGCAAAGTTGGAATTAACAAAGAAAAGGTTCTAATACAGAGTTAAGTGTAGGTATTAAGGGAGAAAAAGAGAGAAAGATGCTTAAGAAAAGAATAGTTAGCCAGGTATGGTGAGGCAGGCCTTTAATCCCAAAGTTTGGGAGGCAGAGGAAGGCAGATCTCTGAGTTCAAGGCCAGCCTGGTCTACTTAGTTCCAGGGCAACCAGAGATATAGAGAGAGACCCTGTCTTAGGAAAGAAAGAGAGAAAGAAAGAGAGAAGGAGAGGGGGGAGGGAAGAACAATTGCATACACCCAAGTGCGGGCATGAGCTCTCAAAGAGAGAAAGAATTGCCCAGACGTTGTGAAATCCATTTTCTTTGAATATTTAAGTGAAAAGAGAAGACAGACACATCCAGCTGCTTTTTTGGGGAAGCCACAAATCTTTGGTTTTCCTGTCCCGGCACTTGTACTTGGCATTTTCAAATTATCACCCAGCCATCAAACAGTTACTTCCTGTTACATCCTGTGAGATATGAAAATTCTTGACAATTTTAGCACACAAAAATAAAGCAAAAAGCATCAAAATGGCCCTATGTGAGGGGCAGATCCAAGGCACAGGCATTTCAGGAAGCTATCTTCAGGCAGGCTGTCATGGCCATGGCATTGTCTCCGTCTGCTAGAAGTCACAGTGTCCATGTTCTCTTCTTATGTCCTGAAGAACAGAAGCAAAAGGACATTGCTCCGGCTGGAACCCTTAGGAGCAGTCTGGGTACCAGGGCTGCTGACACCCTGCAGAGTCCCAGAACATAAAGGGGGAGCCTCTGAGGTTCAACTTCTGAGTCAGCAGACAAGCACTCTGATCTAAGTGGGGTGCTGAGATCTGGGCAACTCGTCACAGGAACGGCAAAGGAAGGGAGGCAGAAGCCATTCCTTCCAGGACATAGGAACAAGCTGGAAGTCTCTGGTTTAGTTTTAGTAGATGTTAGCAGTGAGTTTTCCAATTTGGGTTTGATACTAAATACTATCACATTGATTATCAGATAGTAACCCCCTTTCCTCTTACATATTTACAGTTGTAATCTCTCTCAATCCCTAGCTTGAAGTCGCACTGTGTTGTTCAAGGCTATGCTTCCTGTCACGGGGCTACATCCTCTAACAGTGTGTTCTTAATGTTGCAAGGTGCTTCAGGAAAGAATCACAGACTGTGCGGCTGCCTCTCCTGGAGAAGCTGGAAGGCTCCACAGCTTTCTCTAGTACTCGCAAAGTAGCTTGTTTTTCTCCTAAGGAGCTCTTATTGCCACGTTCTGCCTATGCTTCAGTGCAAGGAAATCTCCGGCATGCAAATTATGTTAGGTGAAGTGCCTACCCAGACTAGTGTTTTACACTTAGGCAGGTCCTTGAAGCAGAAAAGCATGCTCCAAAACACATTCCCCTCCTCTGAGGTCACACTGACCCTGTTTTGGCTTCTCTCTGTCAATCAAAGCCCATTGGCTTTCCACTCTGCAGAAGCAAGGCAGAGACGGTGTGTTTCACTTTTATTGTGTGGTGCCCTTGTGGAACAGTACATGAAGCCAACCTCTTTATGAACAAGAATGCCTGTTGGATTCATGTCAAAATGCCATCTTGATCCTCACACTTAAATTCTAGGTAGAGGGATTTAAGAATTTAGGTCAATTACAGAAACAGCCTAAAGCTTCGGATTATTTCAGAAGAGGGGCTGGAAAGGGTGTAAGAGGAAGAGGTGTCTGCTGTGAGATCATATCTCCTAGAAATTCTAGAACTTATACCTGTGAAACCGCAACAACATGACTGCCCAAACACGGCCTGAACAAGGGCACCAATAGACCTGTTAACATGGAAATGGGGGAGGAGCTTATGGGGCCTCAATCCTAGGTAAAGTGATGAACCAGCCTGCCTCCATATTAGACTTAAAAACCATATTCTAGTAAAGACAAACTAGGTTCATTCCTGCTTATGACTAAATTTCTGTTTGGGGCTATGCCCCACCTGTAACTGTCATGTTAAGTTTGGGAGCGTCATCCCAGTCCCTGGCATCCCCGCCCTTGAAGCATTTTTAATTCTATCTCTCCCAAGCATACACATTTACAGAGCGTTCACATTGTATCAGACAGGGTTACTAATCCAGAGAGGGTTTAAAGTATGCAAAATGGCTAGCTCATGCTATTTCAAATGCAACGCCAGTTTACAATGGAAATATGAGCACGCTCACATTTTGGTACCTGTGAAAGTCCTAGGACCACACCCACTACCACAGATAGTGAGGGCGACAGTATATGTAGGTCACTTAGAGAAGTGTAGATAGTGAGCATCACCCATTAGCCCTCACGACTGAACATCTACTACACATCAGACACTGTGCCAAATGTCCCCAGCAAGTAGGTTGCAATTAAATTATAAAAGGAAAACACAAAAATAAAACGTGTCCTTGGTTGCAGCCCTAGTCCTGGGCAGAGCAGATTTCATTTGATCTAGACAAAGGTTATGTTTTCCCCTCCACGGGCCTTCCCAGATAGAGGCAGCACCTTGCATCAGAGAAGAAAGAAGCTGGCCAAGGATTGCCCATACCTTGGAGGATACTAAAGGGCTCGGCCAATACAGAGACCTTACAGAGGATAGGAGCAAATGGAGGTCCCCTCACACCCACCCTGTTCCAAACAATAGCCTCCTGCTGTTCAGACTTCCATCCTGGCAGCCACCCCTGGTGACTCCCAGCTCCCGTGATGTCTCTCACAACCCTGTCATTCCATCCATACCTCTTGCTAATGGTTCCCTTCAGATTCCCATTACCTCACAGCTAGGTCATGCCAAAGGCCTCTTAACTAGTCTCCCAGCCTCCTGCCGGCCACACCTCCTGCAACCACCACTGGATTTCTCAGGAGTTCACTGCTCAAAGCCTTCGAGGGACTGCTTGTGTCAGTTGAATACCACCTTCCAGTCCCTCCTTCGTCTCAAACCGCTCTCTCCCCATGCCTGGCACATTGTCCTACCGTCTTCTAAATCTTGCCCCTCTGTCATCACTCAGCTTGGCCACATCCGCACTGACGCCTTCTCTGCCAGGAAGTGGCAGCTGTCCTTATCTGAGCCACCTTCTCCACCGCCTTGTGTGGTCGATGAGCCTCTTGCTTAAGCTTGCGCTAGGCTTTCCTGTTACACCGTGACTGCCTGTAGCCAGAGAATTAAAGAGACAGATGGCTCAAGGGTTGTGAGGCTTTGGGGCTCAGAAATCAGACAGGCTGTGTTTGAACCACCAACTCTGTGAACTGATGCGACCCCTGATCTTTCCACCTCCTTATCAGAAATTGGAGATAACATCCACGCCTACCTTGTAGGGCAATTATGAAGACTCTGAATTATTATGCAGGAATCCTTAGAGGGACTGGCATGCGCATGAAGTACACTCAATGTTATTACTTCTTTCATTATCAAAGCAAGGCTTATCATGGACTAGATGCCATATAAATGACGTTGTTTAATTCCTGGAACAACCCAGGGACAAAATGGGACCCTGCTCACGGTAGAGATGCGAAATCTGAAGTTCTGAGGAGTTGAGTCACGTGACTGGTAGTTAGACTGTGCTCAGCCCCTTTGAGTTCCAGGACCATTGCTTCCTCCCAGTCCTGCAACAGGACGATCCTGACGCAGAGGAAAAAGCTGAGCTTTCTACCCTTCAGTGTCTCATAAGCTGCTCGAAGTTTGTTTGTTGCTGAACGACACTAACGAGCCCTTTATGCTCCCTTTATGCTCCTGGGGGTTGCGACTGCTGTCTGTCCATCACTGATTTCCTTCTGCACTCTTTTCTTTACTAGGCAACCAGCCCCCTTTGCATTTAACGTCCTAACGGGGTGTGGTAGCACAATACTGAAACCCCAGGACTCAGGAGGTGGAGGTAGGGAGATTATGAGGTCAAGGCCATCTGGCTCGAAGTGATATTGTCTCAAACAAAAAAAAAAAAAAAAAAAAAAAAAAAAACAGAGATCAGTCAACTTTTCCAGAAAGGCCAGAGACAAGACATATTCTAGGCTTGGCAGACGGTCTTAATGCTCTACTCAGCCTTGCCATGGCAGTGATGGCATCAATGCTCTCACTCAGCTTTGCCATGGCGGTGATGGCCTCAATGCTCTCAGCTTTGCCATGGCGGTGACGGCCTCAATACACTCACTCAGCCTTGCCATGGCGGTGATGGCATCAAGGCTCTACTCAGCTTTGCCATGGCGGTGACGGCCTCAATGCTCTCACTCAGCTTTGTCATGGCGGTGACGGCCTCAATACACTCACTCAGCTTTGCCGTGGTGGTGATGGCATCAATGCGCTCACTCAGCTTTGCCGTGGCGGTGCATAAGTAGCCAAGAGCAGTGTGTGTGCACGAGGGTGGCCATGTTCCCAGAACAGGAAGCTAGTCAGATCTGTCGTGCGCACTGCAGGTTGCTGCCACTTGGCCTAATATGAACACGCCATTGGCTGACTTGAATAAAAATACAACGATGGTTAATTTTCTGTGTCCACTTGGCTGGCCCACAATGGGCCCAGATATTTGGCCAAACGTTACTCTAGGAATTTCTATGCAGATGTTTTTCAATGAGATGGATTGAGCAGATTTTGAACAAAGCAGGAAGGCCTTCATTACCTCATCCAATCCACTGAAAGCTTTCTTGGCCAAAAGAAAAAAAGACTGGCTTTGTTGATCAGGAGAGAGCTGTCAATCAGACTGCTTCAGGCTTATCCACAGCCCTGGATCTTTCTGAACATACAACAGTCTGTCTTCAGACTAGTCTGCCTGTCTTCAGGTTTGGATTCAATAACTTTTGTAACCACAGAAGCCAATTCTGTGCACATACACGCCCACTGGTTTTGTTCCCATGGAGAGCCTTGGAAGATGTGATGTCATGTTCCATCTTCCCTTGGGGTAAGATGTGCCAGGGAGAGTAAGGTCTGGCCGACAGAATGGAAGGCACACCGCTCTGGGGCAGTGTCCAGGAAATGGTGGCCTTTGCCCTTCGGCCTGCCATCTCTCCTTTACTCTTCCTGTTGTTTGGAAGGCAGGTGTCATGGCTGCAGGGCCACTACAGACTACACTATAACAGTGAAGCTGCTGGACTTGAATTCCTTATGAGATTCTCCCGCTTCTGTATCACAGATGCGTACTTCTTAGCTTCTTTTTTTTTTTAACATTTTTAAATTTATTTATTTATTAAGGATTTCTGCCTCGTCCCCACAACCGCTTCCCATTTACTTCTTAGCTTCTTATCAGGGCTTTTGCATGAGATAAAAATACAGCCCAGTATTGTTTAAGCCACTTTAAATGTCCCTGCCCAGCTGACATAAACCCTAGTGGACACAATGTTGTGACCCTGGAGCTAGACCGTCTGGTGACCATGAACAGCTTCAGGGCTAATATTTCCCAGAACTTCTTTTGCTAGAGAATGACCCAATTTAAGTCGTTTCCACGTTGAGAAATCTCTTTTCACAGAAGGAGTGAAATGAGACTGGAGTCCCAGAGAAATAGATTGTTCCTGTGGCGGGGGAGGGGTGGGGGTGGGAGGTAGGGGTGGGAGGTGGGGGGGGGAGAGCAGAAGAGGCCCAGAACTGAGGGCTGTCGGCTGGTGGCAGTAGTCACACCCTGGGGACGCCAAGCAGGAAGGGTGTCACTGTCCCCAGGTCCCACCAGGGACTTGCATCCTCAGAAACGGATGTTTCCAGCTGTGTGGATTAGAAACACAGCTGGAGCTGGCTGTGGAAGTTTTTGTCCTGACTCAGCAGTTTGCACTCAGTCCTGACCTTGGACAGCTTTTCCTGCACAGGCAGACACAGTTCAGAGTCCAGGAAGTGAGAAGGCAGGTGAGCTGGCCCAGTAGGAGGGCCTCGGTTACCTTTCTCCTGCTGTGATAAAACACCAGGACCAAAGCAACTGATTCAAGAAAACTCGTGTGTGGTTTCATGACATCAGAGTAAAGGAAACGTGTTAATCCCAGAGGTCATTAATAAGGCCAATACTACAATTTTTGAGCCAAATTTGAAGCAAGTTGTTTTTTGTTTTTGTTGTTGTTGTTGTTGTTGTTGTTTTCTTGGGTTTTTGTTTTGTTTTGTTTTTTTATTTTTATTTATTTATTTTATTAATTTTTTTTTTTTTTTTGAGGCAGGGTTTCTCTGTAGCTTTGGAGCCTGTCCTGGAACTAGCTCTTGTAAATCAGGCTGGCCTTGAACTCTGCCTGCCTCTGCCTCCCAGAGCTAGGATTAAAGGTGTGCACCACCTGTAGCAAGCTTTATTAAGTACTGGCCAGGACCATGGATATGGACAGATCCATACCCAGGCTTCCCAGAGTATGGCACCTAATAATATCAGTGAGGGCCTTAAAAAGGTAAAACCCATAAGGCTAAGTACCCTCTACCTTCATCCAATCAGGGGCAAGCATGCATCCAGATGTACTTCCTGCCTAGGTCCCTCCTGCACACATGTGTTCGAGCACATCCTGTGCAGTCAGGGCGACCAAGCTTGTTTACAGAAGCACCTGATTATACAGACATTCAGTTTGTTTTTCTGTTCCCTCAGAAGCTTCCAGCCCCAAACCCTTCCTGTTAGGCGCTCTGAGTTGTATGGCCCTCTGGGTGTAAGCCACTCAATCAAAACAAACCTGCCTCACATTCATGGGCATGCCTCTGCCCCATTTTCTAATGAGGACAAGAGTACCGTTTCCAGTTCACGCAAGATTACACGGTTGGAAGTATGAGCTTGAAACCTGGCCTGCTCTTTGTGACCTTGGGCAAATTACTTTACATCTCTGTGCACAAGCTTTTATGTCCATTAAGTAGGAAAAATACTCATCACGTAAGATTAAGTTAAAACCTATGAAATGCAAAGGACAGTGTCTTCCCCTACCACAATAATCAATAAGAATACATTAGCTTCATCATCTTTCTGCCCAGAAGCATGCCCTTTTGCAAACTCTCAAGGCAATTTAGCACCACTCTTTCTACCCACATTTCCCTTTGCTAAATATTCCTGGGAACACCTGAAATATGAGACAGTTACCCAGTCTGGACCTCTTCTACAAGGTCATTAGAAAAGAAATCTAATTAACAGAATAAAATACTTTGTCTAGACATACCATCTTTTTTTTTTTTTTTTTTTTTTTTGAGACATGGTCTTACTATGTAGCTCCAGCTGACCTGGAATCACTATGTAGATCATGCTGGCCTAGAACTCAGAGATCCACTCTGCCTCTGCCTCCAGAGGGCTGGGATTAAAGGTGTGCGCCATTATGTCCCTCTTATTCACGGGGGAATTTAAGAACTCCAGAGCGTGACAGAAACGATAAAAAGTATCATACTGTATAGATACTATGTGTCTTCCTACACACACACACACACACACACACACACACACACACACGAAAGTTTGACTCATAAATTAAGCACAGATCAAGATCAACAATGTAACTTAATATGTGTCACAGTAACCGCACCACCACAGTAGGCCTGAGAGCTGAAATGGCTGGGTACTAAGTAAGCACTAACGGGTGGGATGGGAGACACTGCATGCGGGGATTATTCACATCCAAGGCTGGAGGGACTGATGGGACCAGCGTTCCTGACACAGCCTGCAATTTAAAATTCGGGAGTTATTTATTCTTAGAGTTTTCCACTTAATACTTTTGGACAGTGGTTTACTGCGGGTACACAATGCCAAGCACCACAAAGCTGTGGATTAACGACTTTCATACCAGAACCAAGCTCCCCAGGCCCCACAAACCCTCCACCTCCGGTTGTCCTTCTCTGCTGGAAAGCATAGGGGGCAAAGGCTCCTCTAACCTCAAGCAGGCGCAGGCACCCCACAGATCAGCTGACATCTCTGATACTGTTGAAGTTCCTATCTGCTTTCCTCGCCTTCTTTAGCTTTTTCACGGAGCCAAGAATCTCTTCTCACCCCACTCCTCCCAGTACCACAAGCCTTGCCTGGCTTCCTACCACCTTCCCAGAACCACGGAGACGCCTCTCTCCTCATCAGTCCAGATAGGCTTTCAACCACGCACCTGCCCATCTCAGCTTAGAAGCTGCCAACTTCGGAAATGCTTTGGCCAAAGTTAATTTTCAAAAAAAGCTTGTATGCTGTGTGGTTTTTATTCCAAACCAGACTTCCCAGGGCCTTGCCTTGTCTTGCCTTGCCTTTTCTTTCCTTTCCTTTCCTTTTCTTTTCTTTCCTTTCCTTTTCTATAGGGGTCAAGAGTAGGTGGAAGTAAGGCAATAATCTTTCATTTATTTTCTGGTCCAAGCTGCCAAGGACCTTATGTGAGAAAGCAAAGACCCTGCAATATTCATCTGAGGTCCCCTTGATGCTTGAGGTCCCGGCCTTGGCCATCTTGTCCTCATCTGAGTAGAGTGGTCTGGTTCTCACTGCTAATTGGTGATCCAAACTAGAATCACCAGAGGAGGGAGAGGCTCTAGAGATTAGTTAGCATCTCTCAGCATCTTTATCAGATCAAAGAAGACCACTTCGTGGTTCTCCTCAGATGAAAGATGCACCGTTGGTGGACCCTGGCAATGACTAGGCCAGAACTTAAACATAGGCGCTATTTTCCAGAGACGAAGATTCCACAACTGAGGCATCAGTGTGAGGAACTGGCCTCCTGTGAGGCTGACTGACTAGAGCTGTAGGTTTAGAGCAGCTCTCTGGGGCGGGAAGGTAGGTGATGGAGCTGGTACTCTTCAGAATCTGTGAGAGCTGCTGGGCTCACAGGAAAATTCCTTCTGCTTCTTAAGTGTTGCTCAGAGCCAGTTTGGGGAGACCTGGAAAGGGGTCAGGAGCATAACTACTGTCCCAATCAGACAGTACAAGAGACAAATGCTGTTCTTACCCTTTTATTTCCCTGCCTTCCAGGAAGATTATACAATAACAAAACCAAATTCCTTGTTTTCTACTTTCAGGCTCACCCTGTTCTTCACAAGGAGACAGCGGCCGGCCCCACAGAGTAATAAGGTCTCTCTATTCAGCTCTGTTTGCTTGGCCTTGGCCCATGGTCCAGCTAACTGGTTCCCACAGAGCACAGGCCAGCAGGGGAGGCAGAGATTGCAGGAGAAAAAGAGTGTGCTTCCGGCTTTCCTGTGGATTCCAGAATGTGGTAGAAAACCGCAGAGTTTCCGGGTGAATGCTGCAGAACACGGTGCTGACTGTTCACTGTGGCACTGGATCAGGGCTGGCATGCTTGCTCCCGCCTGTGGATGTCTCCTGAGAGGGACTCAAATGAGGGAGCCCAGTGTCTTCCCTTGTTGTCATTTGAGTCTGCTCTCCCAGAGGCCTTTGCATCAGAGTGATTCCTACTTCAGAAGGAGACAAGTGAGCCATGCTGAGACATTGCAGGAACCCTCAGTTCTTCTCTTCTTCATTCCCAACTCCCAACCTGCCAGCTTATCCTGCTCACTCCATGGTCAAAATGGGTTTGGGATCTGCTCCCACCAGATTCATTTAGAGGACTTGAGCTGGCAACGGATACGTGTTAACAGGTTACTCAGAACTGCCTGATATAACATTGATTCTGCATTCCATGAGGCCAGTGTAAATGTGAAGTATAAGTGGGACAGTTGCTGGGATTTGGAGTCCAGACCAACACAAACTCTCAGGCCCGGAGGCTGGGTTAGATGCAAGAGGCTGGGGTCTACACTCCCAACTTAACAGTGAGGCCTCATCTTCGCCCCTACAAGTTGCGGGGCTGTGGTCACCCAGCTGCAGTCTCTGTTGCTACTGGACAGGTAGGAAGAGTAAAGGGAAGGTGCCACTTGGCCTAGCAATGACCTGGGTTACCGCTGAGATTGTGGCAGTTCATGCACCCATGCTATGTGGTGGAGCCAGGAAATGTAGGAGACAAAAAAGTTTGAAGAGCTATACCTCCCAGAGCCAACCATCAGCGCCCAGAGCCAGTCAGCAGAAATGCCTAGAGGCTGTTTGGCATTTGGCAAATGCCATATGAACCAAGGACTCTAGAGTGGATAAATTGATGACTTTAACAGAGGAGAGGATGCAGGAATTCTAATTTTGTGATTACAAGACTTAAAATAAAAAAAGCAAGGGTAGTAAGAATCAGTGTGGCTAGTCCAGCCTAAGCTTGTGGATGCAACAATGTTAGAGCCGTTGTAATGATGGACACCTGAGAGTCTGTAAATTTGTCAGCCGTCTCTAACACTGGCCTCTGTT
This sequence comes from Microtus oregoni, assembly GCF_018167655.1. Classification (NCBI taxonomy): domain Eukaryota; kingdom Metazoa; phylum Chordata; class Mammalia; order Rodentia; family Cricetidae; genus Microtus; species Microtus oregoni. The sequence continues at coordinate 18,447,900 of NW_024543080.1, read as the reverse complement.
GGGACTGTTAAGCATAAAAAGCATGCCCTGTGCCCAGTCACAGTAGGCAATGAGGAATGGGCACCTCCTGGTCCCAGTCCCCAGAAGGACACTACCAAGCAGAGAGCATGGCTTGTACCCCACCGTGCAGCCCAGCTTCAGCTATGAGCCTCCTGAATGAACCAGAGTTCATGCTGGTGACACAGACCAGGAAGCCACTGTTTTGAAACCATGTGGGTTTGTTTTTTCTGTTACCTCTGAATTAGGAAGACATCTCTTAAAAAGAGCTGTAGCACACTGCCAGCAAACAGAGCCCATCTGAAAAAAAATGCTCTCTCAAGTTTTATGAATGTTGTCACCCATGTTGACGCCAATTTGTTGGGGGAGGCTACTTGTTCATTCCTGGCCACTTAGACACAAAACAACCATACAGAAACCACATTATTTTAAATAATGTTTGGCCAATACCTTAAGCATATTTCTAGCTTGCTCTTATATACTAAACTAACCCATCTCCATTAATCTGTGCATCCACCATGAGGTCATAGCCTACAGGCAAACTTTTAGCATCTGTCCCCAGTGGTGGCTACAAGGCTTCTGTCTGACTCTGCCTACTCTTTCTATTTATCTCTTTAAGCCTGGCTTTACTGTTAAGCCATTGGTAAAAAGCAGCTTCTTTATTAACCAATGGCACTAAAACATATTCACAGCATACATGGCCTTCCACATCAGATCCACATACAATAAACATTGAGACATTTGACTATAATACTGAGTCTTGGGTAGGAGAAGCAATTTCCAGCAGTATGAGGAGACATCAAAATGCCAAATGTTTTAATTGTGGTAGAATAGGACATCTGAGAAGGGATTGTAGACAAGCAATTCCTAGGAATAATGTCTCCTCTGGGAATGGCAAAGATAGGCCTCAATATTCTGGATTACATAGAAGATGTGGCAAAGGCCAACACTGGGCCAATGAATGTAGATTAGCAAAAGACAAATAAGGCAACCCAATACCATTGGGAAACTCTTTGGGGGGCCTCTCATCTGCCCCAAGGTCAAACGTGGCCCAGTCATTCCCAGTCACTCTGAAGGACCTGTCTCACCAGGATTTTTTTTTAAAAAAAAATCCATTGCCTGCCATAAAAAAACCACTCTGTTCTGAATGATGGAGTAAACATGGAAGATGAATCAAAAATTACTCTAGGAAATAGGAAACGTATATTTTAGCAGACTTCTATAAATGATCAAAGACCAAAGCTAAGAGTGCTTATAAATAACATCGTAATTGAGGAATTACTGAACATGGGTGTGGATATAACTATTATTACTCAGAAATCTTGGCATCCAAGTTGGCCTTTTCAAGAGGCAGATGTTCAATTCCTAGGAATTAGAACTCTATTTCAAGTGAAACCAAACACGAGATGGGTTGAATGAGCAGGACTAGAAGGACAGACAGGAAGGCTGAATCCATGTGATATCACAATAAATTAATGCAGTCATGACCTACTGTGGCAATGGAATACCCAGATCAACATTTTTGCAGTCCCAGGAACTCATGTTTCTGGGAAGAATATTATAAGGTACTATAAAAAGAAGGTCACCAGCCATTCAGGCTGTACAAGAACACAAAGCAACTAGCAAACCTTTAGAGGTACCAATGGCCCTACATTTAAAATGATTACCTGAGGAACAAATATGAGTTAAACAATGTCCTTTAACAGAAGACAAACTGCAGGCTTTAGAACAGCTGGTACAGGAAAAACTAGATGCTCACCATATTGAAGAATCAACCAGCCCTTGGAATTCTCCTGTATTTGTTGTAAAAAAGAAATATGGAAAATGGAGAATGGTGACAGATCTAAGAGTTGTCTACAAGGTAATACAACCTATGGGCCCTCTATGATCTGGAATTCCTTTGCCTTCTCTATTACCTAAAGGATGGCCTCTTATAGTTATTGATTTAAAGGATTTTTTTACTATATCTCTACAAGAAAAGGACAGAGAAAATTTGCCTTTGCAGTGCCTATTTATAACAATTCTCAGCCTATTAGGAGATATCAATGGGCCATCATACCACAAGGATTGTTCAATAGTCCTACCCTGTGCCAATACTTTGTAAGTCAGCCATTGGAAATAATACATAAACAATTTCCTAAGTCTATATTCTACCATTACATGGATGACATTTTGCTGATTCAAACATAGATACTTTAGAAAGAATGTGTGAATAAGTAAAGAAAGTTTTGCCTAAATGGGGATTATAAATTGCTCCTGAAAAAATGCAAAGAGGAGATTCTGTCAATTACCTAGGCTATAAAACAGTTTTACAGAAAATTAGAACACAAAAGGCACAAATTAGGAGACACCAATTGAGAATTCTTTTTTTTTTTTTTTTTTTTTTGATTTTTCGAGACAGGGTTTCTCCGTAGCTTTTGGTTCCTGTCCTGGAACTAGCTCTTGTAGACCAGGCTGGCCTCGAACTCCCGGAGATCCGCCTGCCTCTGCCTCCCGAGTGCTGGGATTAAAGGCGTGCGCCACCACCGCCCGGCCAATTGAGAATTCTTAATGACTTTCAAAGATTACTAGGAGACATTCCAGTCTATTACCTGCTGTTGGGATAATATCTGATCTAATAATTCATTTAAACAAAACCTTAGATGGTGACAAAGACTTAAATAGTTACAGGAAATAAACAGCTAAAGCTGAGAAAAAATTAACTGTGGTTAAAGAGAAATTATAGAAGGCACATGTGAATTGGGTGAATTCAAATCTTGACTGGATTCTAGTCATATTGCCTTCTAGAACTTCCCTTATACGAATTTTAATGCAGAGGGAAGATATTATCTTAGAATGGATCTTTTTACCATGTAAATCAAGTAAAAAATTAAAAACTTATATGGAAAAATCTCTGAATTAATTATCCCTATATTCTTGTCTATGCTAGCCATGTGGCTTGGTACCTTATTCAGTGAGGCAGTCACATCTTCCTTCTTCAGTGGTAGGGTCATGACTGCAGAGGAATGGGCTTTCCTCTTCCCAGAATTCTCCTGTTCTCATTGACCCACCTCTACTTCCTGTCTGGTTGTACCACCTATACTTCCTGCCTGGCTACTGGCCAATCAGTATTTTATTGAAATACAACTGACAGAATACAGACCATTGTCCCACACCATTTTATTACTGATGACATTAAAAAATTGTGGGAATACAATGAACCATGGCAAAGATCTTGTGCTATTTTTTTAGAAGAGATTAATAGCAATTATCCCAAATACAATAGAATTAACTTTACAAAGAGAACTACTTGGATCATTTCCTGCATTACATGTGACACACCAATAATGGGAGCCCGTACATTCTACACTGATGCAAATAATTCAGCAAAGTCAGGTTACAAATCAGAAGATTTAAGTAAGGTGGAGCAAAGCCCTTATAATTCTGTCCAAAAGGCAGAATTATATGCTATTCTCATGGTATTAAGGGATTTTTAAAAACCTCTCAATACAGTTACTGACTTGTAATATGCAGAAAAGAGTTGTCTTACATATTGAAACCACTGAATTTATAACAGATGATACAGAATTGACTTTATTGTTCATTCAGGTTCAAGATACAATCAGGAATAGGCTTTATCCCATATACATAACACACATCTGATCCCATACAGGTCTGCCAGGTCTGCTAGCACAAGGTAATACAGAAATTGATTATTGATTGGAAGTGTGCTGAAGGCCTCAGAATTCCATAAAAAAATATATGTCAATAGCAAAGGTTTAAAGAAAATTGTGCACCACACCACGGAAACTTATTCATGTTTTCAATGGGCAACTGCCTTGAGCTCAGGAGTATTTAAAGCAATTGGAAATTAAACACAGGCAAATTTCAGTACTCACTCAGTACTCACTGAAATTCCCTCACAATATTATTCTATATGTTTCTCTGTTTTATTATTTTCATTCACGTCTTCATATCCTTTACTATATTTCTAAATCTCCATGCCTCTACCCCCGACAGTGATGGCAGCACACAGTACTCCAATGGCTTCCTGATAGATGCAGAGTCAAAGCCCTGCTCCCCTCAGTCCCTTTCCCCCCTTTATTCCAACATGGTTTCCTAGCCATCTTTCTCCTTTGCCCTTCACCCTGCTCCATGTAAGTAACTACATCCACATTGGGAGGAAGACAAGGTAGTGGGCATCAGCCTCAAGGTGCCAAAGCAACTAGGAGTCAAGATAAACAGCACTTTAATGTGGCATCAAAATTATCACAAGTATCTGTGATATACAAACACTAACTACTGGAAGAAGGACAAGACCAACCTAGCCCCAAGACTTGCTCAGCCTGTCTCCTTTGACACCTCTTGGCTCTGACCATAGTTGCTCTCAAATGTCCAGCCCCTCTCCAGTGGCTCTTTTCTTCCTGCTTTGCCCTCAGATGCCTACAAGACTTCCTCCCTCACTGGCTTCTCACATTTTTGCTGTTGCTATTTTTGCTTTGTGTTTTTTACACTGAATCTTGCTTTTGTAGTCCAGGTTAGCCTCAAAATCTTCAACTTTGATTCTCTCTGTCTCTCTCTTCTTCTGTCTCCGTCTCTCTCTCCCTTTCCCTCCCTCTCAGTGAAGGAATTCTAACAAAGATACTATAAAATATAAGTGATACTTTGTGTTGTAGAAAATCTTAACTCCTACTCAGAAGAGCCAGTGAGACTGTGTATTTCTGCAAGAGGCTATTGAAGAAGCCAAAGTTTCTGAGCTGTTTCACAAAGCCAGAGCCAGATTGGGCAATGTTCCCCAGTCTCCCACCCCTCCACCCTTACCCCTGTGTTAAAAGCCTGTCTTCAGGTCTCTTTTGTTTCTTTATTGGGTTTTGTTTTCGTTATTGGCTTGTGGACCACTTAGGTTAGTCAACGTGATTTCATAGTGAATAAGGACAGGATGTTTTACCACGATCTTGTCCCCAACCCAACTCAATTCCCTTTTCTTTTTTTTTTTTTTTTTTTTTTTTCGAGACAGGGTTTCTCTGTGGTTTTGGAGCCTGTCCTGGAACTAGCTCTTGTAGACCAGGCTGGTCTCGAACTCACAGAGATCCGCCTGCCTCTGCCTCCCGAGTGCTGGGATTAAAGGCGTGCGCCACCACCGCCCGGCTCAATTCCCTTTTCTTGAGGACTTTGCAGAGAGAGCTGGAGATGGGTGCTCACTGTCACCATGATGTTATCTTCATCGTGGCACACACGCACACACACACACACACGCACACACACAGAGAGAGACACACAATACACAGCTTTAGCTTTAGCTGAAAGTTCACATAGGACATAACTAGCTGCAGGCTTTTATCCCAGCCCTGAGGTCAGGTTCACTGCCCAACTTCCCTGACCATATAAATGATTCTAACCACACTGCAGGTTTCTGACAGGAGCTCGGGCTTGTGGGCAACTCTGGGAATGATTCAAGTGGTCTCTCATGTTGACCATACATCATTTTCCCTCAACTCCTTTGTACAAGACTGAGGTCTCTGGAGGCCTGCGTAGGTTCCTCCTCTTTTGTTTGTCTTCCACAGAAGTGACAGGGCCCTCTGCAGATGACTGGTTTAGGGAGATGAATATTTGTGGGGGAAGACAGTGAGGGTGGGAAGTGAGGAGGGTCTCAAGAACAACAGCTGGAGGGAATGACGAAGGGCTGAACAGCAGCCAGAGCTCCCAGTAGTATGGCCTACTCACCCCAGGGGCCTCTAATACTCTAGCCTGGGAGGTTTGCCTGGTTTTTATTCTCTCTCCTAACTCACTGTGTGTGTCCCTGGAGCTGGGATTATCAGGATAATAATACCTTCTTTGTTATCTACATTCTGCAGTGTCGTCCTGTTCGATCAATAATGAAACAAAATGTACTGCCTCGATGGTGGGCAGAGGGGCAACAGGAAACTCCAGAGGAAAGCATCCACACAACTACAGACTGTGGAAAATGTACACATGATGCCGACTACTTAATGGGATGCTCCACAGATTCCTCCTGCCTGGTGAGGACACAGGGAAGAGACAGCCGTTCTCCAAAGGGCTCCAAAACATACACTGCTGGGAGAGGTTGCCGGAGAATGAGGTCAGAAGAGAATGGCGAAATCTCTATATCCAGCAAAGGGAGTATGGACTTCATGGATGGAGTTCGGTCTCCTTGCTTGCCCTGTGAGGACACAGTAATTGCCCCTCTTTTGTTCTTCTGTACTGCCCACCAGGTGAGAGCACCTAGATGCACCACCCACAAAAAACAGGCCTGTAGAACGTAGAACCTGGCCATTGTATGATTTTAAAAATTACTTTCTTTATAAATTACCAAGTCCTGAAAGTTATGTTATAAGAACGCAAACAAACTAAGATAAGTCCCGGCTCCAAATAAGGTCATGGTATAAGTTTCTGGTGGACACGAATTTGGGGATCTGGTGGTTTGAGTGAGAATGGCTCCCAAGTGATGGGAAATATTATTTTAAATGGTGCTGCTTTTGTTTATGCTGCATTTGTTTAACTCTGTGAAGCTGTGATTCTTCGCCTGTCTAAAACACCTGATGGTCCTAATAAAGAGCTGAACGGCCAATAGCAAGGCAGGAGTCAGGGAGATGCCAGGTAGCTGCTGAAGGAGACAGATGCCAGAACCTTTCCAGCAAGTCATAGCCTCATGGAAACACATAGATTAATAGAAATAGGTTCATTTAAGATGTAAGAGTTCGTTTATAAGAAGCCTGAGCTAATAGGCCCAACAATGTTACAGTTAATATAGTTTCTGTGTGGTTATTGGGTTCGGGTGGTCAGGAAACGCAGCATAGAGTCCATTTACATGAGTAGGTCTAGAAAATGTTTAGGCTGGGTCTTATAGTAGGACTTGTCGTGTGCCTGGTTACATGGTTAAAGGAAAGACGTCTAAGCAAAAGTAGAAAAGCCACAGCATGGCAGGACAACTAAAGACCATGCGGCCAGGGCATGAGCTGGAGTAGGCAGAGATGAGACGGAACAGGAGCCAGCGCCTCTCAGAAAGGGCTGCACATTCACCAGCGTGGACCCTTTCCACTGGGCACGGAGAGCCAGGGCTGCACAGTCAGCGTGGGGAAATGCCACCTGAGGTCAGTGGCTGAGACTGCAGTGAAAAGTGAGCACCAATACTAGAAAGTCGCGTGCAAGGTCCTTGTGTATCGGGTAAAAGAAAATAGAAAATAAAGAGATGGTCAAGCATGGCTAGGTGCTCAGCCACCCTATAAGATGTCGTGAGTTCAAAGGAAGTCAGGAAGGCCAGGAGGAAAGAGCATGGACGAGAACTATATTCCATCGGGGCAGATGATGGTATTGCTACTTGGGAGGGCAGACTGTGGTGGTCACTACCTGTGATCTCAGGATGTGGGAGGTTGAGGCAGGCAGATCTTTTTTTTTTTGGTTTTTCGAGACAGGGTTTCTCTGTGGTTTTGGAGCCTATCCTGGGACTAGCTCTTGTAGACCAGGCTGGTCTCGAACTCACAGAGATCTGCCTGCCTCTGCCTCCCGAGTGCTGGGATTAAAGGCGTGCGCCACCACCGCCCGGCGAGGCAGGCAGATCTTAAGTGTTAGGCCAGCTTGGTCTGTATGACAGGACTCTGTCTCAACACAACTGCTGATATATAACCTGAATGTAGTGGGGAAAATATGAGAGCAAAGGCTTGCCAGGGCAGGAGAGAAGGGGTTGGGGAAATGAGTTTACTTTTGGTGGTGGGGAGCTTGAGCGTTCGGAGTAAATGAGAGCCATGTGCAGTGGGCAGGTGGAGACACGGCCAAGAATTCAATGCATCCTTAGCTATTCGTGGCTACTCCACTTCCCTGGTGGTGACGAAGGAGTCAGTAAGCCTGAAGACACAGAGGGACAAGGGATAGGCCATGAAGACCCCCTCAAGGGATGTGTAGTGAAAGTTACCCCAGACAAGCAGTTAGAGGAGAGATTGAAAAGATAACCCCGAAGCCAAAATCAGTTCCAAAGGGTGTGAAGGCCACCGCTTTTAGTGGATACCTACACACTACAGGTCAAGCATGCTTAATTTGAAATCTGAAGTCTCATATATTCCAAGATCTGGAAACTTCTTAGTGCCAACATGTCAAATCATGGCATTTTCTTTACAAAATTACTAAAAAATATGATGCAAAATTATCTTCAGAATGTCTACATAGAGTATGTGAAGCTAACAGACAGCCTATGTGGACCTGAATTCTAATCCTTAAACATCTCTTCAGCTATGCAAATATTCCAAAATCTGTAGGATAGCAATCTAAAAACACTTCTGACCCTGCCCCTCCCTAACGAGAGCTACTCAGCACGCACACAGAAGTGCCTGGCTCCTAGTTGTTACGTGGATGAATAAACAGACTGAGAGACAAGTATCACAAAGATAAGCAGGCATTTCCAGAAGGTACATATTCAGGCTGTAAGGAGGCCAGAGATGGACGAGGAGAACTGAGTGTTCCAGGCCAACCCACACGGGGACAGGAAGAACTAGGGCAGCCTCTGTAGTCACGTCCTAAAGGGTGCAGCCTGAGTCACCATCCCTCCAACACAGACCTGGGCCTTCTCCAGTGTGCTGACTGAAGGAGGCCCCTTCCATAATGCTTCTCAACTGCAGCCCTCTGCACCTCCGCCTGATGCCCTAGGGAGGAACCTCTGCCCTCCGCTCAGTCCTCGGGTTCTCGCTAAGCACTCATGGTTGTATTAGCTTTCTACTGCTGAGCTCAGTTTCCAGGGCCAGGATTGTAGGCACGGCTCAGCTGGACACTTCCTTTCAGACTTTTTGAAAGCTAAGATCAAGTTTAGGCGGCATCTTCATTTGCTTTCTGTTTCTGTGATAAAGACCATGACTAAAAGCAACTTGGGGAGGAAATGGTTTATTTCAGCATACAATCATAATCAATTATGAAAGGACATCAGGGATGGAGCTCAATGTACGCGCCTTGGGCTCTACATTGAAGCAGAAGCTGCGGACGAACACTGCTTACTGGCATGGCACTGTGAGAGACCAGGAGCCGCCATTGGTGGAGAGGGGCAGCCTAGCTGCAGTGAAGAACACGGTGTGTTGGAGATGCTGGGACTGTGGATGATCGCCCAAACCAGCAGTGGCTGCGGAGTAGAGCTGGGCTCAGCCTAGGAGACACACAGTGGGTGCTATGGACGGCAGAGCCAGAGAGTGGGTCCCAGGCCCTCCAGAGTCCAGAGGACCATGAGGCAACATCAGGCACTGAACTTTCACACTGTCTGAATTTGAGTTTGGATTTGATTGTGTCTGTGCCTGGGTCTTCCCTACTGGAGTAAGAAAGTATCTAACTTATTTTTTATTTATTGGTGCCCACGTCAGAGGGACTTTAGACTGTCAAAGAGACCCTGGCTATTTTAAAGAGACTCAACTTTTAAAGTAAAGAAAAAATTTAAACACCACTTTCTTTTAATACTTATTTATTTATTATGTATACAATATTCTGTCTGTGTGTATGTCTGCAGGCCAGAAGAGGGCACCAGACCCCATCACAGATGGTTGTGAGCCACCATGTGATTGCCGGGAATTGAACTCAGGACCTTTGGAAGAACAGGCAATGCTCTTAACCACTGAGCCATCTCTCCAGCCCCCACCACTGTACTTTTTAAAAATATTTTTTATTTTTGAAATTATAATATAATTACATCATTTTTCCTTTCCCTTTCCTCTCCAACCCATCCCAGGTACCCCCCCAACTTGCTTGAACACAATTTTATGTCCTCTTTTCCTTTAATTGTTCCTACGCATACATAAATGTATAGATAAAGCCTCTCATTCCATATAATGTTACTTGTCTGTATATGATTTCAGAGCTGAGCACTTGTTATTGAGAGCCCTTCCCTGGGAAAATATTCCTCCTGCTCTTCATAGTTCTTTGTTGCCTGTAGTTCTTTATCTAGGGCTAGGTCTCATGAGACTTCCCTCTTCCATGTCGGCATGTCTTTGTCATGAATGTTCAGGATGTGTTAAGCAGCTATATTGATGAGTCTTCACGGATGCAGCTTCTTTAATATTTCTAGGAGACAGTCTCACAGCAAACTTCCGGTGTCTCGGGTTCTCCCAGTCCTCTTCCACAGTGATTCCTGAGCCCGGGGTGCCAAAACTGTGTCGAAGAAACGTCTCTGCCTTCGGATCAGTTGGAGTTTTTTGTAACGGTCTCTCTTTGCTGCAAAGAGCGATTTCTTTGATGAGGGTTGAGAACTACACTTACCTATGGATGTAAGAACAGGTACTTAGGATGCAATTAGGGTTTATGCTAGCAGCTGCAGTTTCTGCTCCAAGATCCATGACTTCTCTAGTCCCGAGCAGTTGGCTAGATTTCCAGCACCAGGCACGATCTCTCTCTCTTTTTTTTTTTTTACCAGTATTTTTTTTATTTTTTTATTTTTTTATTGCGAAAAGAAGAAAAAAAACATAAACAAAAAACAAGTTTCCACCTCCTCCCAGCCTCCCATTTCCCTTCCCCTCCTCCCACCCTTCTCCCCCTCCTCCCACCCTTCTCCCCCTCCCCCCACTGCTTCCCCCCCCCCCTCCCTCTCCAGTCCACAGAGCAGTCCGGGTTCCCTGCCCTGTGGTAAGCCCTAGGTCCTCCCCCCTCCGTCCATATCTAGGAAGGTGAACATCCAAACTGGCTAGGCTCCCACAAAGCCAGCACATTAAGTAGGATCAAAACCCCCTGCCATTGTCCTTGGTGTCTCATCAGCCCTCATTGTTCGCCATGTTCAGAGAGTCCGGTTTTATCCCATGCTTTTTCGGTCACAGTCCAGCTGGCCTTGGTGAGCTCCCCGTAGATCAGCTCCACTGTTTCAGTGGGTGGATGCACGCCTCGTGGTCCCGAATTCTTTGCTCATGTTCTCCCTCCTTCTGCTCCTCCTTGGGACCTTGGGAGCTCAGTCCAGTGCTCCTGTGTGGGTCTCTGTCTCTATCTCTATCCATCACCAGATGAAGATTCTATGATGATATGCAAGATATTCGTCAGTATTGCTCTAGGATAGGGTCATTTCAGGTTCCCAATCCTCAGCTGCCCAAGGAACTAACTGGGAACCTCATCTTGGGCACTAGGGAGCCCCCCTACGGTCAAGTCTCTTGCCCACCCTAAACTGGCTCCCTTAACTAAGAATTGTGGTTCCGTGCTCCCCTATCCACCTTTCCTTTATCCCAATTCTCCTGTTTCCCAGGTCCCCCCTCCTTCCCTTCTACCTTTTCTCTCCCCATCTCCCTTTACCCCCATCCCACCCCATCCCCAAGATCCCATTTTCTCCCCGGAAATTTGGTCTACTTCCCTTAGCCAAGAGGACAACTATATGTTTTTCCTTGGGTTCACCTTCTTACTTAGCTTCTTTAGGTTCACCTCTTGTAGACTCCGTGGTCCTTATTTATGGCTAGAAACCAATTATGAGTGAGTACATCCCATGTTCATCTTTTTGGGTCTGGGACACCTCACTCAGGATAGTGTTTTCTATTTCCATCCATTTGCATGCAAAATTCGAGAAGTCATTGTTTTTTACCGCAGTGTAGTACTCTAGTGTGTATATATTCCATACTTTCTTCATCCATTCTTCCATTGAAGGGCATCTAGGTTGTTTCCAGGTTCTGGCTATTACAAATAATACTGCTATGAACATAGTTGAACAAATGCTTTTGTCATTTGATAAAGCATCTCTTGGGTATATTCCCAGGAGTGGTATTGCTGGGTCCAGGGGTAAGTTGATCCCGAATTTCCTGAGAAACCGAAACACTGACTTCCACAGTGGTTGCACAAGATTGCATTCCCACCAGCAATGGATGAGGGTACCCGTTCCTCCACAGCCTCTCCAGCAAAGGTGATCCTTGGTGTTTTTGACTTTAGCCATTCTGACAGGTGTAAGATGATATCTCAAAGTTGTTTTGATTTGCATTTCCCTGATTGCTAAGGAAGTTGAACACGACCTTAAGTGTCTTTTGGCCATTTGAACTTCTTCTGTTGAGAATTCTCTGTTCAGTTCAGTGCCCCATTTTTTAATTGGGTTAATTAGCATTTTAAAGTCTAGTTTCTTGAGTTCTCTATATATTTTGGAGATCAGACCTTTGTCTGTTGTGGGGTTGGTGAAAATCTTCTCCCAGTCAGTAGGTTGCCTTTGTGTCTTAGTGACCATGTCCTTTGCTTTACAGAAGCTTCTCAGTTTAAGTAGGTCCCATTTATTCAATGTTGCCCTTAATGTCTGTGCTTCTGGGGTTATACATAGGAAGCGCTCTCCTGTGCCCATCTGTTGTAGGGTATTTCCCACTTTCTCTTCTATCAGGTTCAGTGTGTTCGGGCTGATATTGAGGTCTTTAATCCATTTGGACTTGAGTTTTGTGCACGGTGAGAGATATGGGTCTATTTTCATTCTTCTACAGGTTGACATCCAGTTGTGCCAGCACCATTTGTTGAAGATGCTTTCTTTCTTCCATTGTATACTTTTAGCTCCTTTATCGAAAATGAGGTGTTCATAGGTTTGTGGGATAAAATCCGGGTCTTCTATACGATTCCATTGGTCGACTTCTCTGTTTTTATGCCAGTACCACACTGTTTTCATTACTGTAGCTCTGTAATAGAGTTTGAAGTCCGGGATGGTAATGCCTCCAGAAGATCCTTTATTGTATAGGATTGTTTTGGCTATCCTGGGTTTTTTGTTTTTCCATATAAAGTTGATTATTGTCTTCTCCAGATCTGTGAAGAATTTTGATGGGATCTTGATGGGGATTGCATTGAATCTATAAATTGCCTTAGGTAGAATTGCCATTTTTACTATGTTGATCCTCCCAATCCAAGAGCAAGGGAGGTCCATCCATTTTTTGGTATCCTCTTCAATTTCTTTCTTCAATGCCTTAAAGTTCTTGTCAAATAGATCTTTCACTTCCTTGGTTAGATTTACCCCTAGATATTTTATGCTGTTTGTGGCTATCGTGAATGGTGAAGCTTCTCTGATTTCCCTCTCTGCTTCCATATCCTTTGTGTATAAGAGGGCGACTGATTTTTTGGAGTTGATCTTGTATCCTGCCACATTACTAAAGCTGTTTATCAGCTGTATAAGTTCTTTGGTGGAGTTTTGGGGGTCGCTTATGTACACTATCATATCATCTGCAAATAATGAAAGTTTAACTTCTTCCTTTCCAATTCGAATCCCCTTGATCCCATTATGTTGTCTTATTGCTATTGCTAGAACTTCAAGCACTATATTGAAGAGGTATGGCGAGAGTGGACAGCCTTGCCGTGTTCCTGAGTTAAGTGGGATGGCTTTGAGTTTCTCTCCGTTTAATTTGATGTTAGCTGTCGGCTTGCTGTATATAGCTTTTATTATATTTAGGTATGACCCTTGTATCCCTAATCTCTCCAAGACTTTTAACATAAATGGATGTTGAATTTTGTCAAATGCTTTTTCAGCATCTAATGAAATGATCATATGGTTTTTTTCTTTCAGTTTATTTATATGCTGGATTACATTGATAGATTTTCGTATGTTGAACCAGCCCTGCATCTGAGGAATGAAGCCTACTTGATCATAATGGATAATTTTTCGGATGTGTTCTTGGATTCGATTTGTCAGTATTTTGTTGAGGATTTTTGCGTCGATATTCATGAGTGAGATTGGCCTGTAGTTCTCTTTCCTGGTTGAGTCTTTGAGTGGTTTTGGTATCAGAGTAATTGTGGCTTCATAAAAGGAATTTGGTAATGACCCTTCTGTTTCTATATTGTGGAATACATTAAGGAGTATAGGTATTAGGTCTTCTTGGAAGTTCTGGTAGAATTCTGCATTGAAACCATCTGGTTCTGGGCTTTTTTTGGTAGGGAGGTTTTTGATAACAGCTTCTAATTCTTCGTGACTTACAGGTCTGTTTAGATTGTTCACCTGGTCCTGGTTTAGTTTTGGTAAATGGTATTTATCTAAAAAAGCGTCCATTTCTTTTACATTTTCCAGTTTTGTGGCATACAGGCTTTTGTAGTAAGATCTAATGACTCTCTGAATTTCCTCTGTGTCTGTGGTTATGTCCCCCTTTTTATTTCTGATCTTATTAATTTGCGTGTTCTCTCTCTGTCGTTTGATTAGTTTGGATAGGGGTTTATCAATCTTGTTGATTTTCTCCAGGAACCAGCTTTTTGTTTCATTGATTCTTTGGATTGTTTTCTGTGTTTCTATTTTGTTGATTTCAGCCCTCAATTTGAGTATTTCCAGTCTTCTACTCCTCCTAGGTGAGTCTGCTTCTTTTTTTTCTAGAGCTTTCAAGTGGGCTGTTAAGTCTTCAATATGTGCTTTCTCTGTTTTCTTTAGGTGGGCACTTAGTGCTATGAACTTTCCTCTCAGGACTGCTTTCATAGTGTCCCATAAGTTCGAGTATGTTGTTTCTTTATTTTCATTGAATTCAAGGAAGACTTTAATTTCTTTCTTTATTTCTTCCTTAATCCAGGTATGGTTCAGTAGTTGACTGTTCAGTTTCCATGAGTTTGTAGGCTTTCTGGGGGTAGCATTGTTGTTGAATTCTAACTTTAATCCATGGTGATCTGATAAGACACAGGTGGTTACTAATATTTTTTTGTAACTGTGTAAGTTAGCTTTGTTACCAAGTATATGGTCAATTTTCGAGAAGGTTCCATGAGCTGCAGAGAAGAAGGTATATTCTTTCCTCTTTGGGTGGAATAATCTATAGATGTCTGTTAAGTCCATTTGCTTCATTACCTCCATTAATTCTCTAATTTCTCTGTTAGGTTTCTGTCTGATTGACCTGTCCATTGGTGAGAGAGGAGTGTTGAAGTCTCCTACTATTAGTGTGTGCGGTTTGATGGCTGCCTTGAGTTTTAGTAATGTTTCTTTTACATACGTGGGTGCTTTTATATTAGGGGCATAGATATTCAGGATTGAGACTTCTTCCTGATGAATTGTTCCTGTTATGAGTATAAAATGTCCCTCTCCATCTCTTCTGATTGATTTAAGTTTGAAGTCAACTTTGTTAGAAATTAGTATGGCCACACCTGCTTGTTTCTTAGGTCCATTTGCTTGATAAGCCTTTTCCCAGCCCTTTACTCTGAGTAGGTGCCTGTCTTTGTGGTTGAGGTGTGTTTCTTGTAGACAGCAGAATGTTGGATCCTGTTTTCTTATCCAATCTCTTAGCCTGTGCCTTTTTATAGGTGAGTTGAGTCCATTGATATTAAGTGATATTAATGACCAGTGGTTGTTAACTCCGGTCACTTTTTTAGTAGTAGGGTTTGTGTGTTTTCCTTCTTTGATTTGCGCTGGTGAAGAGTCTCTAGATGTCTGAGTTATTGTGGTCATTGTTGGACTCCTTTGTTAGTGATTTTCCTTCTATTATTTTCTGTAAGGCTGGATTTGTGGCTACGTATTGTTTAAATTTGTTTTTATCCTGGAAAATTTTGTTTTCTCCATTTATAGTGAATGAAAGTTTGGCTGGATATAGTAGTCTGGGCTTGCATCCGTGGTCTCTTAGTTTTTGGAGAACATCTATCCAGGACCTTCTGGCTTTCATGGTTTCCATAGAGAAGTCAGGTGTAAGTCTGATAGGTTTACCTTTATAAGTAACTTGGCCTTTTTCCTTTGCGGCTCTTAATATTCTTTCTTTATTCTGTATATTTTGTGTTTTGATTATTATATGGCGAGGGGATGTTTTCTTTTGATCCAGCCTATTTGGTGTTCTGTATGCTTCTTGAACCTTCATAGGTACATCTGTCTTCAGTTTGGGAAAGTTTTCTTCTATAATTTTATTAAGTATATTTTCTTTACCGTTGAGCTGCACTTCTTCTCCTTCTTCTACTCCAATTATTCTTAGGTTTGGTCTTTTTATTGTGTCCCATATTTCCTGAATGTTTTGTGATGAGAGTTTGTTGGACTTGCTGTTTTCTTTGATCAGAGTGTTTATTTTCTCTATGTTATCCTCAGAATCTGAGATTCTTTCTTCTATCTCTTGTATTCTGCTGGTTATACTTGATTCTGTAGTCTCTATTCGTTTACCTAGATTTTCCATGTCCAGCCGGCCCTCTGTTTGTGTTTTCTTCTTTGCCTCCATTTCAGTTTTCAAGTCATGAACTGTTTCCTTTATCTGCTTGATTGTTTTTCCTTGGTTTCCTAGGGTATCATTCACTGATTTACTCAATTCCTCGAACTTTCTATTATACTTCCCATCCATTTCCATAAGGGCGTTTTTTATATGCTGTTTAAGGGTGTCAATCACTTTCATGAAGTCAGTTTTTTCTACTTCTTCTTGATTAAGGTGTTCATGTCCTCCTGTTGTGGGGTCACTGGCTTCTGGTGGTTTCGTGTTGTTTTTCAGATTGTTGGGAGAATTCCTGCATTGGCGTCTGCCCATCTCTTCCTCCCAATACTCCCCTTTGGATCTTCTTTTACAGGATCAGGTCTTCTTGCCCACTGATGTACCTTCCCAGTGATGTCACTCCCTAGAGATGTTTCTCCACAATGATGTTTCACTCAGTGCCCAGATCGAAACTCCGCGCTGCTTGGTTAGCTCGCGAACAAAGGGCCCACCCCGCTCGCTGCGGGCAGGCTATGGGAACAAAGGAGCTACCGGCCACCCCTTTGTCCTCCCGGTTCGGTCCCAGCATCCTAGCAGGCTGGGCTGGGAGGCGCTATGCCCCAAAGGAGGGAGAGAGGGAGGGAGACAGAGGGGGTGTGGGGATCTGGATGTAAGCTGAATGGGATAGAAATAGAGAGGCGGTTTGGGCAGTATAGCCCCTGTAGGATGGCCTGGAAGTGTGGGCGGGCTGAGGTATGTTCCCAGCTGCCGCAGCACTCACTCACCACAATGATGTTTCACTCGGTGCCCAGATCGAAACTCCGCGCTGCTTGGTTAGCTCGCGAACAAAGGGGACGATCTCTCTCTTGTTGAGCAGACCTCCGACTAGAGAGCTGCATCCTGTCATCTACTCCACCGGGAGGGTCATCATGCCATGCTGGTAATTGTTGTGACTCCCGGGTGTCATAGCTGGGGAGAACTCCTGGTTGCTTCCCTCCCCAGGAAGCTCGCATTGCATCTTCTGCTACTATGAACGCTAGGCCTCAGGGAAGAGACTTCCAGGTCAGATTCAGCTTGGGTGCTGTTGTACTAGTTAGTTTGTGGACACAAGACAGGGTCTTTGGGAAGAGCAAACTTCAATTGAGAAAATGCGCCCTCATCAGGTCAGCCTGGAGACAAGTCTGTGGGGCATTTTCCTGATTAACGATTGATGTGGGAGGGCCCAGCACACCGAGGCAATGCCACCTGGGGCAGGTGGTCCTGGGTTGTATAAAAACAGCTGATGGTTGGAATAAGAATAAGCTCCATAGGCTCATATATTTGAATGTTTGATTCCCTAGTGGTAGAAGAGTTTTGGTGGGAATTAGGAAGTGTGGCCTTGTGGAGGAGGTGTGTCACTGAAAGAAGGCTTTCAAAACCCTATGCCAGGCCCAGTTTCTCTCTCTGTGTCTCCATCTTATGGATAAAGTGTAAACTCTCAGCTACTGCTGAACACCATGTCTGCCTGCCTGTTTGCCACCGTGCTTCTGAATGTGACGATCATGAATTAGCCCTCTGAAACGATAGGCTTTAAGTTGTGTTTTCTTCTGTAAGTGTCCTCGGGTATGGTTTCTCACCACAGCAACAGAACAATGACTAAGACAATTGTGTCGTGGTCTCTATCACAGCAATAGAAACGAGATTGGAACAGGGGGGATTCACTTCTACAAAGTGGCTGTTGGAAAGACTCAGTTCCTCATTGAGGGCTGTGGTGCTGGATGAGCGATTGGCCACAAGCCACCTTCAGTTCCTTGACATGTGAGCCATTTCAACGTGGCAGTAAAGAGAGAGAGTCTACTGACAGGACTGGGGTAATAGTCTTTTGTCACTTAATTGTTGAAGTGACACTGTTATCACGGGTGTATTTGAGTCATAGACAAGTCCAGTCCATATTCAGTGAGGCGGCCTCATATAAAAGTATGCGTGTCCAGAGGTGGTAGTCACGCTCTGACCACACAACAGCAACACATTTCAGATCTCAGAGTCCTTCATCTGCTCGCTCCCCCTCTGCAGATATTCCCTGAAACGGGATAACGTGTCTTCTCTCAGTTCCTTCTTGGCTTCTAATACATAGGTTGATTTTATCGTCTGGTCTCCCTCAGTGCTATACCACTGTTTGTTTCATCACCTGAGTTTAAGATACAGAAGAATAATTCTGGAGTTAGCCAAAGCAATTAAGAAATATTTAAATTTTAGTTATTATTATCATGTGTGTGTGATGTGCGTGGTCACTCGCATGCCTACAGCATACAGGTGAAAGTCAGAGAGCAACTTTATGGATGTCCCAGGGGTTGAACCTGGCTCCCAAAGCTTACCAACAAGTGCTTTTACCCACTTTTCTTCCTACCTCTATCCCAGTAGAAAAACACAGAAGCAGCAAAGCCAGAATCCTCTCTGAAGAGTGGAAGAGAGGGAAGGCTGAGCAAGCAGAGAGAAACCCTCCGTGGTGGTGGTGGAGGCGGAGTGTGGAAAACGGATTCAAAGCCAATGATCTTTGTCCTTACTGTATTCCAGGAGACTCACGACAAAGGTGCTGCATCCCACCGTGCACAGGCTGCCAAGCAGAGTGCAGCTGCCCTACCAGAACTGAGGACTGGGAGTAGTGGGGCGCCTTTTCCCCCATCTACCTCACCCAGGTCTTTCTTCTGAAGCAGTGAGTTAGGTTTGAGCACACCAATCCCAGCCAGTTTCAAGCTTATTTTACAGGTCACTCGCGCTGCCAAAGATCAACCTACAAAGTGCTCCCAGGACAATGCCAAAAGCACCTGCACCCGCTCCTGGGACTCCACCATGGGTACCAACTCTTCTAGATCAAGGATACCTGCCAACTCTTCTGGATCAAGGACACCTGCCAACTAAAACCTGGTTTCATCTGCTATTGTGTCCCATCCCATGGCTAGCCCTATTTCATAGGGCCAATAATAACACTATTTTTTTCTCCTAGCCACCTGCCTTTGCATCTCCCTCAAAAAGCAGCTGCCAGAGGACTACAGCAAACTAGTTGCCGCCCCAACCACATTTCACTGAGTATGAGTGAGCCAACTTTCAGCTCTCCCCTCTCCCACGTTGTCCCATGCCCGCAAGAAGTACCCAGACTTGAGTCTACACCCCTTTTTCCAAAGAGAGCCTAAAATGTTGGTCATAATTATCATCTCAACTTCCTGTCACCCCTATATCCAAAGAGTCTGGAATGTGATGTTAAGTTGGGAACATCACCCCAGACCCTGGCATTTATTCCAACCCCCTGGGCTGGGAGTTGCATTGATCTGGACTCCAAATCCCAGCATACAAAGTCCTGACCCCTCCCTGAGGGAGGGACAGGACCACTCCCACAGGGTATTTAAGTGGGTGCCCAGAGGAAGAACACATGATCTCAGGTTTTCTATGTGCTCCCCGGTTTTCTGTCTCCCCTGCCATGCTCTTGGCCACCCGAGACTGCTGCATTTTTTAAAATGGGCATTTTAATTTGGTTTAATTTGGCTTGATTGGATTTCTGTGTGCAGGCGGAGAGGAGTTTTCTTAACAATTGGTCATCAAAAGAACAAATAATTCAATTAAAAAAAATGGAGTACAGACCTAAACAGAGAACTCTCAAGAGAGGAATCTAAAATGGCTGAAAGACACTTAGGGAAATGCTCAGCATCCTTAGTCATCAGAGAAATGCAAATCAAAACAATTGTGAGATTCCATCTAACACCTGTAAGAATGGCCAAGATCAAAAACACTGATGATAACTTATGCTAGAGAGGATGTGGGGTAAAGGGAACACTCCTGCATTGCTGGTGGGAGTGCAAGTTGGTACAACCCCTTTGGATACCAGTGTAGCGATTTCTTAGAAAATTAAGAAACAACCTTCCTCAAGACCCAGTAATACCACTTTTGGGTATTTATCTAAAGGATGCTCAACCATGCCACAAGGACATGTGCTCAACTATGTTCATAGCAACATTGTTTGTCATAGCCAGAACCTGGAAATAACAAAATGCCCCTTGATTGAAGAATGGATAAGGAAAATGTGGTACATTTACACAATTGAGTATTACACGGCATTAAAAAAAAAAAAAAAAAAAAACGACATCTTGAAATTTGAGTGAGGTAACCCAGACCCAGAAAGACAAATATTATATGTACTCCCTTATAAGTGGTTTTTAAATATAAAGCAAAGAAAACTAGCCACAAATCACAATCCCAGAGAACCTAGACAACCTAGAGGACCCTAAGAGAGACATACATGGATCTAATCTACATGGGAAGTAGAAAAAGACAAGACCTCCTGAGTAAATTCAGAGCATGGGAACCATGGAAGAGGGTTAAAGGGGAGGGGAGAAGCAGGGAGGGGAGCAGAGAAAAATGTAGAGCTCAATAAAAAGCAAATATATATATATATATAATTAAAGATATGAATAATGGTGAAAAAGAGAGAAAAGGGATTTGTTCATTGTGGCCACATTGGGAAGAGAAACGAAGAGTTTCAGTAACTCCCAAGTCCATCTTGAGGTCCTGACATGAGGGTTAGGTTTGACAGAGGACATCATGTCAGCATGACTCAGCACTCCTGGTCATGATGTGCTTAGTCCCACGTATCATTGATCCTGGAAGGTGGTTTAAGTCAACAGAACTGTGAAAACTCTTCTAGCAGACAAATCTTCCTGAGAGACAAGCTCCCAATCTGGCTGGCAGCAGGACCACTGTCTTTTCTTCCCACTCCCCCAAGGAGACTCTTAAGGAATTAAATTCAAATTCCTTGAGGTCCTCTTCCTAGGTTTTAATAGACAAATGAAGAGGCACAGTGTCCCTGTTTAAAATATCTTCATCCCTGCCAGGAGGGTTATCCAACTACCAGCCTGATCACATTTCCCTACTTTTTCCCCTTTCTCTGTTAATTCCTCCACGGGCCCTCAAGACTTCAAAGCGTACTTTCTAGACATCCCTACCCACTCTCGGTGTCACCGTCTCAAGCTGGTGACTCACTGTCCCTCCGAGCACTCTCTGCTTTCTTCCCCCTCCTACCTACTTCTGTCATTCCTCAGCCTCCTGAGCCTTCCACTTCCTCCTGCTTGTGTCTCCCGCCCTGCCTGCTAAATTCCAAGTCCACGAGGTAAGCCACGCCCCCAGACACGCCTCCAAACGAGGGCGGCTGAACGTGGTTTCTCCCTTGCCTCATTCCTGCGTCATTATTGCTCAGTCTCTCTGTGCAACATTTTTCTTGCACTTGACTATCCATGGGCCATCCATTTGCTGAAAAACATGACCTTTGAGCGCAGAGGTGTCTTGCTCATCTTTGAACTTCCAGTGTCCAGCAAAGAGCCTTGAAGCTGTACGTGTACAACAGTCAATATGCAGTTGTCGATTTGAAAGGAACTTTTCGGGGCTCATGTTGCTCATGCCCTAATTTATTATTTTATAGTCTTTATGTTTGCCTTTAAGCTTCTCCTTTATTTTATCAAGATGATATACGATATTATATATTTTACTGCTTTTCCTTTTTTTAACTTTCAACTGACATACAAAAATCAAAATGATGTATATGAATGGGCTATTAAGAGATGTTCAGTACATGTGTACATTGTACCACGGTTTCATGGAGTTAAACATGTCTATCCCCGAATGACTTTATCATTTCTTCGTGCGAAATGATCCCAAACCCTGCTATGCTCTGTGAATTGTCCATGTTTGATCTCCATGCTATGCAGTAACACCCCAGAGCTTCCCGCTTCTAACAGTAACCTATTATTAGTTATTGATTAACTCTCCCATCGCCCCCATCCTTCCTCACCATCATGTTACACCTTTTTCTAGACTAAGAAGAAATGGTATGAGACGCAGTCCTCTGTAGAGAGAAGGCCAGGGGAACGCACGGGAGAGGTTCTTCACTGAGGCAGTCAGGGTCAAGTACATTCCACCGCTTGAATTTCCTCAAACTTTGAACATGCAGTCTCTGGGTGTTACCTAGTGAGCAACACCTTCAACCAGCCTGACCTCATGCTTCTCAACCTTGTCACCCATTGTCATGAGGGAGAGTGTGGCACAGGGCATCTCAGACAGGAAAGACTGTTACATAATTCAAGTTGAAAATATACTCAACACCTGCTAGGAGCCAGGTCCTCTGCTAGAGGCTGGGAATAGAGAGTTGACCAAGACAGACACGGGGTAGAGACCTCCAAAAGAATTCCAGGAAGAGCAGCTGCTGATGCTGGGAGAACACGAACAGTACCGGGTCCCAGATAAACATCTTAAACTCATTAGCTCGTTTAATCCCCACGGTAATTTCTATCATTGCCCTTATTGGACAGATGGAAAAACAGATGCTCAAAGAGCTTATTGTCTTCCCCCAGGATTAGCAAGTAGTAGAACTAGGGTTTAAACCTAGGGTTTGTGACTTGAGTCAACTCTTAGGTACAAGGATTCTGCTTCCCCAGCAGACTTCTTCTCTGATCAACATCTGGTCTTATTCCCTGTCTTCTTCCAAATGAGACTGTAGGTGAAGGTGCATATGACATAAGCAATTCGGCCCTCCTCTGCTGCTGGAGATTGCATACGTGAATGGAGCAATTGCCCCGGTGTTTCCTCTACATTCCTCCACCCACGATACTCACTGGCCGAAAGAACCCACAGGCGGAAGCTGTGTCCGATTGCACGTGTGCACGGAGTGATCTACCCTGCATTCCCTCAGCCTTCCGAAAGAGCCTGCAGGCAGAGGCTGGGTCAGCTCGCTCCTGGGTCTTACAGGCATCCTCCATACCTTCCTCTGCCTGATACTCTGACTGTGAGCTTTCACAAGCCATCTTTAATGCTGCTATAGAAGAAGCAAAGCGTAAGCAACTACGCCTGCCTTGAGCCCATTGGATGCTCAGCAGGGCACATGGACTTAGAACAATAGAGGCTTGTGGTGTGAAACAGAAATAGAGAAGACCTCATCCTGCTTTTGTTTAGTCCCACAGGGATGCTTGTTGGGTGTGGGGCTCCTGGGACGCTAAGATAACCCCTCTGAGGACCCACATTCTCGTTCCTTTTCAAAATTCAGCTTCCTGGAAGATTTCCTCTACAGAACAGGGCCTCTTGCTGATAGAAGTCCGATTTCTCAATGGAGTCCTTGCGTATTGCTGATAAAATGTGAACTGGTATAGACACTAGGGAAATGGCTTGTGGCTCCTCACGAAGTTAAAACAGAGCTGGGTGCGGTGGCTTGTGCTTTTAATCCCATCACTCAGGGCTCTGTGAGTTCAAGGCCAGCCTGGTCTACGCAGTGAGATTCTGGCCAGCAAGTGAGACCCTGTCTCAAAATAAAATAGAAAAATAAAAATAAATAAAAAAGTTGAACATGGAGCCAGGTGTGGTGGTGGATATATGTAATACCAGCTCTTAGAAGGTTGAGGCAGGGGAATTGCAAGACTGATTCCAGACCTTTCCTCTAAAAAAATTATCACATGAATTTATCCATTATTTATTGTGTGTATACAGTGTGTGAGCATGCTCCAGGGCCATGGTGTGGACATCAGAGGCCAACTTGCAGAAGGTAGTTCTTGCCTTCTGTTCTGGGGTTCCAGGGAGTGAACCCACAATTCATCAGATTTGGTGATAGGGACTTCTACCCGCTGAGCCCTCTCGCTGCTGCCCTGATGACTAAAACTTTACATTGCATGAAAATAGAGTCTGAGTTTCAAGCTCCGGCAGCTTGCCCAGGGCCACTCAGCAAAGTGAGTGCAGACTTGGAACAAGAGCCGAGGGTGGGTCCTCCTGGGACAGGCTGAGAGCACCACCCTCCAGAGTCAGGTGACACAGGGACTCCTGACTGTCTTTGCCTGCTTTGTCCCCCTTCCTGAACTCTTTTTCTGCTGGTGATTTGAACCCTTTCTCATTTTGCATCATTCTTTTGCAATGGGACCCTGTTTTGCAATCCAGCCTGGCCTTAGAAGTCTTTATCTGCCTTCCTCACCCCAAGTCTTGGGGATGTGGATGATGAGCACCTCTGCTGCTTCCTACCTGAATTTTCTTGTGGTCAAAGAAGGCAAGATCTTCATGGCAAAAGCTAGGGAAGCAAACCGCAGCAGAGCGGGCTCCAGTGGGCTCTAGTGGGCTCCAGTGGGAAAAGCACCTTCTCCAGCGTGGGTGGGAGTTTTTCTGTCTCTCTCTCTTCTCTTGGCGTATAACTTTTGGGGATTTCGTCCTCAGTAGAATCCCCGCCCTGGGTTGGCTCCTCGCATTAGCGTGTTGTTTTCCCACGTGTATCTCTCCTAAAGTTGCCGTTTGTTGCCATTGGATGGTTCTGGCTGCCGTCCACCGGAGGCTTTGCCCATCTAACTTGAACAGTACCTCCATTAAAGAAGCAGCATGTCCCAGCAAGCTCCAGAGGCGTGTCATGACCAACGCGAGCGAGGACACACCCTGGGAAACAGGCCTTCTCTCCAGCTGCAGAAATGGCTACTCCCTCAACGTGCTCAGCACGCTGGAGGAGAGACTCCGGTCAAACCTTCCTTCATCTGCTCTACCCATGCTGCTGGACAGAGCTCAGCCTAAGAAAGCAGAGGTGCTGAACTCTAGGAAAGCTGCCCACAGTGAGGCCTGCCTTCCGCAGCTCAAGCAGAAGGTTCCCTTCAGCAGAACTGTCTTGTTTAACTGTAGGAAAAGAAACCTTCGCAGACACGGATCTACAGGAGTGTGAGGGAGACAAGAGAGAGTAAGGAGCAGGGGTGAACATGATGATCAAAATGCATTGAGTGTACATTTGAAAGTGCCATAATAAAGCTCATTATTATATATAATTAGAATATACTAATGTTAACTTCAAAAATTAAATCTAACCCTTAAAATTGCCTTAAAGGAAGACAAATTTAGAAAGAGAAACACCATTCTTACCTATTTTCTTTGAGACCCATTACTTTGTGCAATGACTATATGCTAACAAAATGTTTTACCCACTTGATAAAATAATAATCCCTTCTCGGTCTGCCTGCTCCAGGATAGAAACTGGGCTTCTTGCCATCCCAGAGACTGTGAGACCTCAGAGCATCCTGCCCCGTGTCTGTTTGCCCAGCTGGAGCTGGAAATTACGTTCTTCTTCACCTGAGGCAGCACCACAGAGGAGAAACCTGAGAGTTGTCTTTTCTCCTCACATCTGCAGCAACGATCAGGCCGCGGGACCTTGAAGCTAAAATCCAGACTTTCTTTCCTGCCTCCTCCCACCAAAGAACACAGGGAAGCAGCAGGTTTTCCACAGGGAAACAGACGGACGCTCCGAAGAAATCTACCGGCGCAATTTTCTTCATTTGCCAAAGCCTCAATTAACCTAATTAAGGCTCACCATCCACCTACGGATGAAAACCCAGCTCACTGTCCAACTGTAACCTAGAACAATAAAAACTTCTATGAGAATGCAAGGAGCCCTGTGTAGGGTTATCAGCTTTTACACTGGATTAGGCCACTGGGAGGAAAACGGGACTTCTACAAGAGATGCAGGGAGAGGGTGGGATATGTCCCAGCAGGCAGGGAGGGGTTCCAGCCCCTCTCCCTCACTGTCTTGCTCCTTAACGGAGTCCTGGCTTCCACATTTCTTTCCTTTGTCCCCTGAATACTTAGTATTCTCCGTGAGAACATTTCTCTTATTCTTTCCTGTACGGTGAAGACAGCCTGCATACTGAAGTCAGAAAGTCTCAGATTTTAATGAAAGAAATTTCTTGGGCTTTTGGAACAAATTATTTTGCTTTCCCCCAAACTTTGGTATCTGCTTTGGTGGCCCGAGGGCTGCTCTGAAGTTCTATGATAATGACAATGGAAGTTTGGAGAGCTGTGGTGTACTCTGACATGACGCTGGCTGTTTGAGGACAGTACTTTGGTTTTCAGGAGGGTTTGTGTGAGTCTTTGACAGAGGATGCTGGGGAAGGTAATGGAGATGAGGCTGCCCTTGTACATGTTGCACCAGACACCCTTCCAGAAGCCCTCACCGTGTGGTCCTCCCAATGAATCCGTTGTATAATGTGGAAAATAAAATATATATTGCCAGCTCTTGGTGGAAGCGGTCTTTCTTTTCTTACTTTCCATAAGTTAACTAGGGGTGGGTTAGTGACAGGCATTTGAGCATTTGGCTAAAGAAAAGGGGAGTTGGGGTACATTGAGATTGAACTGGGTGTCAAGAAATGCCTGTGTTCCAAGTCACTTCCATGTCTGGCTAGATTAGCACTAGGCTTCCAGGAAAGTGCCTAACCCTACTCACCCAATCAATTGGTATCGGAGCATGAAGGTGCAGGACAAAGGGCAGGACCAAATCTGAATATGGACATGGTCTGGGAGAAACAAGATGTGAATATGCAGTGCCGAGAGCTGATCTTAGAGAGCTCTGTTCATCACTCATGTTCCATTAACAGCAGATGAGGAGATCAGTTCTCCTTAACCCGTGTATTGTCAGACACGGACTTGGTGGCGTCGTGTACACAAGTATTCGTTATAATAACATAAAGAGACTGTATTTCTTTTTTAATAGGAAAGTCACAGGATAAATCTGATTATGGTCCCTCCATGGCAGCCACTGCTCTGTTGCTGTATTCCCAAACAACAGGCGTGGCTGTGGGTGCAATGCTAAGTTCTTTGCATCAGATCAGACCACATAAGCTCTTGACATGTCAGGTTGACTGATGAAAAGCACGGGGCATTGCCTCAGATGACGAAACACAGCTGAAGAAGCAAGTGTTCCTATGTCCAAACTCCTGCACACGTGCAGCAGTAAACCCATGCAATAGGGGAAGAGTAGCTTTCTGACGTAATTGTGTCACTGGATACAAGGAGCAATTTAATATTGTCTCTTGTATACCTTAACACTAAATTAATCTCATATATTTTCTTAGAATTACTAACTGTACAGGATAATGAGTAGAAAATACTATTGTTTAAAAGTTAATAATTTTTTATATAATATTTTTGTCTTTATTTTGTTTTGTTAGTTTTCTCTTTGCTTTTTGTTTTCCTTTTTTCTTTTTTTAAAATAGGGTCTTGTTATATAGCTCTGACTGGCCTAAAACTTATTTTGCAGACCAAACTGGCTTTGAACCCAGAGATCCTCCTGCCTCTGCCTTGCAAATCCTTGGTATTTAATGACAGTGACCACTTCTTGCTTGCCAGAATTTTTGCATTTGAACATTATTATAACTTTCCTTACTCCAGACAGTCATTGTGCATGCTCCACAGAGCTTCATTTAGGATGTAAAGTTGAGCTCGATTTCACTTGGTTTTGATTTTGAGATGCATGGGGAAGCTTTGCCCGGTGTGCACTTGGTTTTGATTTTGAGATGCATAGGGAAGCTTTGCCCGGTGTGCACTTGTACCTGCCGTGTTCATTGCCCAGTGTGAGTCCAGGCTCTTGGCAGGCTGTTCCAGGAAGACCCAGGGGATTCTTGGGAAAGGGTTCTCCAAGTTGGATAAGAATAATACAGAAGTGTTTTACACTTAAGGGAGACACGATCTCACCTAGTTCTGTGGCTGTAACACAGCCTGATTGGGATCTACATATATAATTAGAGCCAAAAAGGAACAATAATCTAACAACACTAGTTCAGCTAATGAGCTATGAGTTGTCTTTGTCTGTTTTCAATTGCTACAACAGAACACCTAAGGTTGGGTAACTTTTTTTTTTTTTTTTAAGAATAGAAGCTTATTTGGCTCATGGCTTTGAAAGTGGGTAAGTCAAAGTTTGGGCAGCTCCATCTTGTGAGGGCCTTTGTGCGAACATCATGGTTGAAAGTGGAGATGCAAGCAAGGGCGTGCCAAAGAGCCAAGCCTTAGGGGTGGACTTGCTTTATAACAACAGTATTCATAGTAACTCAGCCAGGGAGAGCCACAACTTACAACCTGGAGAAGAGCACCAATTCTTTCATGTGGGCCCCACCCCATGACCAAACATCTCCCACTGACGCCAGCTCCCAACACGTTGAAGGATGAAGCTTCATCATGAATTTTGGTGGGAACAAGCTAGAAACACACTATAACAAGAACACTCACCCAATTAAAGAACAAAGAGACAGACCAGACAGAGTAGCACAAGCCTGTGAAATCAGCACTCAGAAGGATTAAGAGTTTGAGACCAGTTTGGGCAATATGTCAAGACCCCATCTCAAAATAATAATTGAATAAAGAACTCATGTGGAACACGGGGAATCACGCAACGCCTCTTGTGTGCATTCCTCGAGGCTGCACATATATCCCTACACAGACACACGCATAACTGCACGCTGGCTGGTTCAGCCTAGACGGGTGTGACCTCAAAGTTCTGGAGGCCAGAGGTCCAGAGTCAAGACGTCAACAACAGTGCTCCCAGGCATCCTTGTACAAAAGCCGTTCTTGCCTCTTCACCTTCTCATGCTTGAGCAGATGCTTCTGGTCTAACGTCCATGTCCTTTCAACCGTGTCTTCACACAGCCCTCTCCTCTGCATGTGGGGGACACGCTCCCTGTGTCTGTCTCCCCCTGGACAGCACAGACTAAGCACTTCCTGTCCTAAGCCTTATGTCTATCACATCTGCCGAGGCTTTTCTTCTTTCCTAATAAGGTAATGTGCACAGATTCTGTGATTTTATGGGGCCATTTCTTGGCCTCCTACACTGTTCTTAGAATCTAATGACAGTAAAACTGAAAGGGGAGGGGTGGTATGCGCTCAGCTTTGCCCTGTGCTTCAGCAACACAGGGCGGCAGTGATATTCCCGACAGCAGACCCTGGTGACATTGTACCTGAGCTGACTTAACTATCCAGATGCAAGAGAGGGTCTGGAAAGATGGCTCAGTGGTTGAGAGTTCACAAGGACCCACGTTCGGAGCTCCAGATCTGCCATCTCTGGTCCAGCCCTCAGAGTATCTGCAATCATGTTCACATAGCTCTCTACACGGACACACACATATGCCTATAATGGAAAATAGGAAACGTTTCTTTTTTAAGATGCCAGAGAAAATCCTCTGAACATCCATAAAAACTTAAGATGGAGAGTATAGGGTGTTTACAGGTTCTGACATTTGGAAGGGGTAGGAAGAGATTCCCAGAATCCCCTGGTTGTGGCTCTGTGGTTCAGCCTAATGGAGGAGCTTCAGCTCCCAGACGCTCAGAGTACACTGTGCTCTGCCTCCTGGGGAGCAGCCAGAGAAGCATCTGCCAAGGCTACACAGCCCAACCCCAGGCAGTCTGATCGATCAGGCTGGATAAGAAAGGCATGTTCCATCCCCACACCAGTCTCAAAGTCAGCCCTGCAGAATCTCAAACTAACCTGGGCTCTCTAAATATAGGGTTGAAATGGGGGAGAGGGGGAAAAAGCCCAAAGCTGCTTGCCGCAGGCCTGAGCGAGAACACCAGCAATCCCAGGGTTGGCGACTATGTAGTAGGTGGACACTGAGGTGTGAGCCAGCGGGCCGCTGTGCCGCTGCCCGGCGGGAATCACAGGTGTGGGATACAGGCAGCACAGGACAGGTTGGGGGGGCCAGTAACAAGTCCGAGTGTCTGCCGTCAGCCCCGCTGGTCTCTAAGCAGAACCTGAGTTTTGGTTTTGTGGCCTGAATTGGGGGCGAGGCAGGAAGTACAAGTACAAATGATGACGTTGCCTTTGCTCTGCCTGGTTGGCCTTGCTAATCTGCTCCTGGATAGGATCCTTTTGCACCTCTCATCCAGCACTGAGGTGATCCCTGCCACCCTGCACACTGTCTGGCAGGGCTCTCACCCTCACTGGCTTAGAGCCAGGCACTGTGGAGGGCTGGGCACAGCTGTGCCTTTGCAGCTGTGGGTCTGGCTTTGAAGGAGGCAGGACTCTGGGAGAGTAGCTGCCGTATTGTGATAGTGAGCACTGCGTAGGGAGGGGCGCTGGCCGTGTTGTGATGGGGAGCACTGCGTAGGGAGGGGGGCTGGCCGTGTTGTGATGGGGAGCACTGCGTAGGGAGGGGGGCTGGCCGTGTTGTGATGGGGAGCACTACTATGTAGGGAGAAGGGGGCTGGCCGTGTTGTGATGGGGAGCACTACATAGGGAGGAGGGGGCTGGCCTGTAGACCCCAGGCGTTTTTTTCTTGCTCGGAGCCTACTTAGCTCTTTAATTCCTGCACCAAACTGCCCCCCTCCCATTTTTAAATGTGGAAGGGGGGTATTTGTTTTGGGCTCCAGCTTCCTGCTGTTGCAGTTTCTGTCAGACCAGTTTGTTTAAAAAGCACTTTAAATAAATACCAGCGAACAGGAAGAAAGTAAAATAATATTTTTTTTATTGCTTGAATTTTACTTCCTACTTGAGGGAGGAAGGTTTAAACAAAGTGCCCCTCTGGATATAGAATGTTGAGGGTCGGGAGGCTGTGAGATGGCTTGGTGGGTGAGGGTACCTGATGCCAACCCTAAGTTCAACCCCCAGGACCCATACGGTAGGAGGACAGGACCTGCTCCTGGGAGTTCTCTGACCTACACACACACACACACACACACACACACACACACACACATCTATGCACACACACAAGCACACGTGAGCACAAACACTAAAGAAACAAGTAATACATCAATGTAAAAACAAACAAACAAAAAAAGTACATGGAGAAGAATGTCTGTTGGTTGAGAGAGGGTTAAAAAGAGAGGAGCCGTGCTAGAAATGACCTCATCCACTATCTGCCCAGCGTGTAAACATGGCAAGGCTTACTCAGGATCCACTGACTGTGGGTGGATTTTTATAGCATATTCTTAATATCGCTTATCAATATCGCCTGACTTAACCTCATAGCTTCCACAAGACAGTTTCCACATAAACAGACATGTGGCTGGCGGGGGCAATATGGTCACTGGTAACCTCTCTACCACCAGAGGCAGAGAACTGTTTTCTAATCAAAGGGCCACCATGTCATGGGGCAGGGTGAGTTCCAGAGAGCTCAAAGTGCAAAGAAAAAAAATGGGAAATTAATCTACTTTGGCCATAGGTGTGAGGCTGGACAGTCTTTATTTTTTTTTAATTAATCTATTTTTATTTTATATGTGCATTGATGTTTTCCCATGGGTATCGGATCCCCTGGAACTGGAATTACAGACAGACAGGTCCTCTGAGAGAGCAGTCAATTCTCTTAACCACTAAGCCATCTCTCCAGCCCCTGGACAGCCTTTATTAAGAAGTACCTTGACATACTTACTTCCTTCTTTGTTTCCTTGTGCCCAGAGGAAAGGAAGTCCCCGCCATGGGCAACTCTGCTCCATGAGAAAGAAGGGTTACAGTGTCCTGCTCTGTCCCAGCAGATCCACCGTCCACCCTGCTTTGGTAGGTTGCTCCCTATGAACTCTGTCAACCAGCGTCCCTGGTGTCCTATGTTCAGGTTGCACTAGGAAAACGGAGGTGACAGTAGTTAGGAAGTGGGGGGAGAGGGACAGGTCAGGTGTTCAGTTCTTTGTCTTCCTTCCAGCTGAACAGCAGGCAGGCTGTGATCTCTGTCCGGCTTCTCAGAGGCTTCCTCTGAGCTCCTGTTAACCCTCCTCTTCCCACTTCAGAACTATAGTGACATCCTAACTCGAACGTGCTTCACTGGTTTCCTTCAACCCCACCCACACCTTTATAAACAGCCGTTCACAGAAGCTTCCTCTTTGCCCTCTGAAGGTTTGACATCTGTCGCCGGGCTCCAGGACTGCCTTGTGAGTGCCGGTCTCAGGGCAGAGGCACTGGCGGTCATCTTCACACCGTGTGACCAGAACAGTCTGGCCTGCTCTTCCTGGATGTCAGCCCCTGCACCTGCAAGTGCACGCAGCAAGTTTAACTAGATCATCTCTATTTGTAGCATCTCCACCTCTTAGGATTTTAAATATTTATTCAAGAAAGAGTAACCTGACGTCATTCCTAAGACTGTCGGATCACCTGCTGCCAAGAAGGGGAAAGCCGGTGGTTGTCCCCTAATAAACGCAGATCTGACGATCACAGCAATGTTCCGAATCCCTGAATGATGGAGGAAGGTCATTGGCTAATAAAGGAACTGCCTTGGCCCATTTTATTGGTTAGGACATAGGTAGGTGGAGTAAACAGAACAGAATGCCGGGAGGAAGAGGAAGTGAGGTCAGACTGGACAGCTCTCCTCTCTGGAGCAGACGCCTGAGAGGGACGCCATGCCCCGCTCCCGGGATGAAGCTCCGACCCAGGATGGACATAGGCTAGAATCTTCCCGGTAAGAGCACCTTGGAGTGCCATACACAGATGATTAGAAATGGGCTAAATTAATATGTGAGAATTAGCCTAGAAGAGAATGGGCCAAGCAGTGTTTAAATGAATACAGTTTGTGTGTTGTTATTTCGGGCATAAGCTCGCCGGGCAGGCGGCCGGGGGTGCTGAGAACGCAGCCCCGCCACTCCTAATTACTACAGTTGGCGCCCCACGTTGGGCGCCAAAATGTAGCGGCGTAAACGAATGCAGACAGATTGTAAAAATATATATAGTTTTAATGTAGAAATAGACTTACAGAACCACCATTCCTGCGGAGACCAGGAAAGCAGAAGAGACAGCTCGGAGCACACTCGCCAAATTTATAGGCAGACATTAGCCTGAGGCGAACACGCCCCCTAAGGGGCCGGACTTATCCCTACACCTGAAGAGAGCAGGGATTTGGGACCATGCCGATAAGAGGCTGATGACGGAGGAGACCGGAAGTCAATTTGGCTTCTTTGTCAATGGCACGGGGTTACCGTCCACACCCATCTGCACCTTGGTGTCTCCTCCTAGAAGGGTCCCTGTGAACTACCCAAAACGTCCCTGCTGACTGAGAAAAATTTTCTTCACTGGAGTGATGATAATGAGACTCGGGCCATTGCGGGAAAACAGCAGAATCAAATGCTTTGCGGGAAGGCAAGAGGGTATTCAGTGCTAGGCTTCAGAAGCTGCCTCATCAGCTGGTCCTGACCTGAGAGGCAGCAAACAAAGGAAAAACCTAAAGCAAGAGGACTTAGATCCGTGGTGTTGTGTGCTCAAGACTCCCTCTACTTATATACGAGCGTTAACAGATTGTTGTTAGTGGTTATGCTCATTAGGTAAGTTAGTTGCTGTCCATTCTCCTCCCATAACCATGACTTCACTAGCAGCGAGTGTTAGCCTGGTTCCCAGGACCAGAAAGGGGTTCCCTCTTATTGATCAACTCTTAAGCCAAATTAGAGAGCTGTCGGTTATCGACAAAGTATGTGGCTACGACTGCTCCCTTAGGGTCGTTGTGAGTGGCCATCATCTCAAAGCCACCCTGGAGATCCATGTATCCCGCCATGAGCAATCCCTTGGAGGTTATACAAAGCACAGTCCTGAGGGTTGTTGCTCCCCTCCCTGGTACTGCATTGTCCCGTCCCGACCAGCCTTGGTCCACCACCTTATCTTCACGGAGGATGAGCTAACGCCACTCTAGCATGTCTGGCAAAGGTTTTCAAGAAACCAGTGGTTAGCCTGAGGGAATTACCACACATGCCTAGAAAATTACAGAGCTAAGGTTCTCAGCTTTGCGAATGCCGGCCTGGAATTATCAGAGACCACTAAACTTCCTTCATGCCTGACTTCAAGCCTTTGGGCATATCTTCTCTTCAAAGGGTTCAGACCCACGTTTGAGGCAGTTGCCTTTTCTCGCAGTATTGTGCCCCCTTTTTGAAGCCTTGTCTTAATTTTTAACATCTACCGTACTCCAGAATGAACAAAAACAGGAATGGCTCTACCCCAGCCAGCAGGGCTCACTTTGCCCCAGCCAGGCAGTTTCACAAGAGGTCCAGCTGTTCCGTCTCTACAGTGTCCTCGTCTGGTGCCACACTAGGCTTAGCAGAGCCAGACAAGGTGAATTCAAGAAGAAAGAGAGCAGGTCTCCATCTTTTCTCAAGGTCTGTGACTGACCTCTTATGGACAACTGTTTGCATAGCAATATATGTTCATAACTACTAAAACTAGGAACAATTAACTATACCAAGCACAACGTTTAGTTCTTGGATCACGAATTTCAAATCCATCCATTCTGAAAATGGATGGGTAGCTAGTTTATGAAGACAGTCCCCAATGAACTCTACCTCTTAGTGATTTAAAAACAGAGCAAAACAAAACAAAAAAACCTTTAGTTGTTCCCTCTCACAGAAAATCCAGGCTACCTTCATGACTCACATTGTCCAAAAGAATGGGGCATTAGTGACATTCCACCCGTTCTAGGCCCAAGCCTAAAGAAAGCTTCCAGTTTTCAGTTCCTAAAACCTCTTAGGTAACTTCTCAGTCTTTTGGTTAAGAGCAAATGTAGGTCTCCTAGCTGGCATGGAAGGCAGGCTACTATACTACAGAGATCATGTAGATAAGAGGTCACACAGACAGTGGCCCCTGCTCTCCAGACAATACTGTCAAGGCCCCAGAGCTGAGCAATGCCTTTGTGGGGAGAAACAGGTGGGGTGACAGTCTTACAGTGTAGCACAGGCTGACCTCAAACTTGTGGTAGGTACCACCAAAGCAGCCTGGAACATTTCATCTGCCACCATGAAGCAGAGAGAAAACAGGAAATAGAGTCAAACTATAAACCTTAAGTCTGACCCGCCTCCAGTAAAATGACAACTCCTAAATATTCTACAACCTTTCCAGATGACACTAGAGACCAATATTCAAAGACATGATCATGTGAGGGACTGTGGTGGCTAATCATGACCGTCCGTGTGACTACATCTGGAATGAACAAACCCCATCGGCTGGGCATGGCTCTAAATGATTATATTGATTGGATCATTTGAGGTCAGAAGATGCACCTTAAATCTGGGCCATACCCTCTGGTGACAGCCCATATATAAGGACGCGGGAGAAGGAAGCTTTTGCTTTTTTTTTTTGCCTGCTTTCCCTTGCTCTCACTGGCAAGCTCATCTATTCTGCTACTGAAGCATTCCTTGGCTGGCATCAGAATTATTTGGAATTCCAAATTAGAATTATTTGGAATTCCAATATAGACCACAGACTAGCTGAGACATCCAGCCTCGTGGACTGAAGAACTACCAGATCCTTGGCCTTTCCATCAGGGGACAGTCATTGCTGGACTAGCCAGACGGCAGCCTGCAAGCCATTCTAATAATATGCATTGTGTGTGTGTGTGTATGTATGTATGTATGTATGTATGTATGTATATGTGTATACATTCTATCAGTCTGTTTTCTAAAGAACCCTGGCAAATACAAGGACATTATAGATTCAAATCACAGTAACTAATGAACAAGAAAGGAAAATGAAGCTAACAAGTTGTCTTCTCTCGGCCAACTCTTTCTCATCAGTCCCAGGTACTTTATCTTAGTCTCTAAAATGACCTCCTATTTCTGGCCCACCAGGTGGAAAGGGAGCCAATTTGTGTCCATTCATTCAATCATATTGAACAAATGATTGGTGACCAACAACTGTGGTCCAGTAAGCTTCACAACACTTAACACAGGGTGGGACCATGTCTTGCCACCCTAACTGCAGCTACGTTGCGTTTGTTCTGCTGTTGCAGTTGTAGCCAGAGAGCACTTGGTAGTCTGTGCAGCATATTCGGAGACAGCACTTCTGTTGCACCGGCCATCAAACCTCAGACATTCTCAAAGCAGATGAAGCTAGCCCCCAAGCCCATCCATCTCCAGGCAGCTCAGATTCCTTATTATGACACCAGCACCATTTATTTAATGATTGCTGTGGCCCCACAATCATTATTTCCAATCAAAATAATTTGTTTGTTATTTCAAACCAGAAGGACAAACGTGATTCTTCTGTAAGGAAGAGGTCTAAGGGAAGTTTCTTCTTGTGGATCAAGGGTCGGGAATAGAGGTGATGATGCATTACAAAACAACACTTATAAATAATGCTGTGCACTTGAGTGCTAAGTACAACTCTCAGGAACAGAAACAAAGCAAGCAGGCCTGGGTGAGCAACCCATGCAGCGTAGCAGCAACTAAAATGCCTCCTGACGTTATGACTCCAAACTCAAGTGTGAGCTGAGGGGAAAGAGCATCATTCACCTGTGTCCCTTTCTGGGGACCTTCTGCCTGAGCCCTGCTCAGACGTTTCCTCAGAAGGTCATGAGATGGTTACAGCTCCATGACTTGAGCAGCGTGAAAACTCCCTTAGGTTGACCTACTAAATTATTGAATAGGCCTAGGCAAATAATAATACCATTAAATATTTTATCAGTACCAAGAAAACATTTTGAATGTGTAGCAGTTTTTTTCCTAAAACTGGACAGATTCTAAAAGCTGCAGGCTTCAAAACAAAATGAAAAT
Organism: Microtus oregoni; assembly: GCF_018167655.1. NCBI lineage: Eukaryota > Metazoa > Chordata > Mammalia > Rodentia > Cricetidae > Microtus > Microtus oregoni. Next base: position 18,411,643 of record NW_024543080.1, on the reverse strand, counting down.
TCAGATAATAATGTAAACTTTTGCACATTTAATGTGTGAGAATTGGTTTCGTGTTTGCCAGCATTAAATTGTCTATCCCATTGTGTGTAAAGCCATTCCAATGCCCTGATGTGGGTGACTTCGAGATGCTGGTCATTTGAGACTTGCTGCACAGAGGCGATGGCCACAGACTGAGAAATTTAAGACCCAGTTTTAGTTTTCAGTCCCACATGAAGCTTACAAATGCTGAAAAGTTATTAATTTTAGAGCTGATGGAAAGGTATTGAGAAAGAAAAAGAGTTCCCATATCCCCGTGGCTTCAAAGAATCCTGTTGACATAACCACATTCACCTACGAAAAGAACCCTGCTAATGATATCCTTACATATTATATGTAATTACATTAGTACATATAATAAACTAACTCCTCAGTGGCCTTGTTTGCTGGGAAGGGAATTCAGGCCTTGAGAGAAGAATCGTGCAGAAGTGGATAAGCCAGGAAGGGGCTCCCGGATGTTCTGTTTGGCTCGGATTATAACTTCCTTGGGACTTGAGATAAATTTTCCTCTTGCTGTAATTGGTTCAGACAACTGGGAGGTCCTGCATAGCAGGAGTGTCTTTTCCTTCTCTCCCGGTTCCCACGCCTGTCATGATTCCCTTCCCCTCTCTCTGTGCACTTCACAGTCTTCGTGCACGGCTCGGTCTACAGGCTACCTCTTAAGCTTAGCAGTCCCCCCTTAACCAGTCCTGTGATGCTGTTCATCCCCTGCCTTCACCTTCCAACCACATATAGATGAGTTTTCACTTCAGTAGGTCCTGGACCAACCTCTCCGATGAACTACAAGCCTATGCAGCTGACTGCCTACTGGGTGGTTCCAAATGGGTGTGTGTGAGTGCCTTGAGTTCAGGATGTCCAGAGCTGAGCTCTTTATCTTCCCCTGAAGATCCGGTCCTCCATCTCCAAGCAGAACTTAGCCAGTGTTGGCGAGCACCCCAGCTAGAATACCATGATATGTGGACATACTGGAGAACATACTAGAATACCGTGATATATGGACATACCGGAGAACATACTATGGGGTGATGGGAAGGCAGCTGTGGAAAATTCCAGTAGACATCTTTGGTTAGTCATCACTGAGGAGTATACAATTATACAGCCACAGATAAATCCTTCCAGGGCTGAGCAATCAGCATAGGATATAATCTGGGCCACCACCCTCCCTAAATTAGCCAGTTTTGACCCAAGCCTGAAGTCAGAGCTGGTTTTAATACAGGTGAGGTTTTCCGTTGTTTCCACGATATGATCTTCAAGACCCAAGCCTCGGGGGCTGGAGAGATGGCTCAGTGGTTAAGAGCACTGCCTGCTCTTCCAAAGGTCCTGAGTTCAATTCCCGGCAACCACATGGTGGCTCACAACCATCTGTAGTGAGGTCTGGTGACCTCTTCTGGCCTGCAGACATACACACAGACAGAATATTGTATACATAATAAATAAATAAATAAATACTTAAAAAAAAAAAAAGACCCAAGCCTCTGCTACTGACCTTCCTCATTGGCTGCTCTTGTTGAAGCCTGATATTCCTGCATCATGACACCGTCTTCCTTCCATCTGGGTCTGCATTCCTTGTGAAAATAGGGCCATTGGGGGGAATACATTGGGTTGTCATTGTCCTTTTCTATTCCTGGGAGTGACCAACAGAACTCAAGACGTTTTCCAACAAGAAGCAGAATGGGTGGAGAGGTTGAGAGCAGCAGGTCCCACAGATTGGGAAGTGGGCTGCCTGACTCAGACTCTTTACAGACTTGCCAAGTCTGCGTGGGCCTTTTGAATCCATGCGCGAACAGGATGTGAATCTGGATGTGGGAAAGAGTCAAGAAAGGGAACGTCGCACACCCCCTCCTGCCCACCCTCATCCCCACCCTCCCCTAATAAACATTAGTCACCCTGGTGTGGGACTGTCCCAGCCTGTTTGGCAGCAGTCTTCTGAGTTGGACACGCTGGTGCCTTCTTGAAGGAAGAAGCAAGTTGAAATGGACCAGAGCCTGGGGGCATGGACCAACTCACCAAAGTGTTTCCCTGGCTTGTGATACAAAGAAACTTGCACAATTAGGAAGCCATAATTCGTCTACGTGGACTGGAAGAGATGGAGACACATAAGCCCCATTGCCAGGAGCAAGGAGATAAGACTGACTTGTTGGAGCCAAATGCTGTGTGGCCGCCAGCAGCTTGGAGGCTTGGGTTTCTGATGAGAAGACACTGTGAGTTAAGTCTAATTATGGCAGGAGGTAACTGTCTCCCAAGAGAGAAACCGGAATGGCTTTGCCAAGTTGTGACAAGCAGGATCCTAAAGGGTGTCTGAGAATTCTCTGAAAAGGCTAACCACTGGGCAGGCCTTCTCCTCATTCACTCAAGTCCTCCCCTGTAGGGTGAACAGAAGATGCTTCAAGTTTCTCTCAACGTTTGTCTTGTCCAAGTTCTGCCAAGTTGCTGATGACGTTATAGATGTGATCGTATGGCTTAGAAACAAATGTGTAAGCATCTCTTACTCCATTCACTTTGGCTAGGACAAAAGCTGAGCAGCTCAGAACCAACAGAAATTTACTCTTCCTTTTTCTCTGGACACTGGGAAGCTCAGCCTATGAGGAACTCAGGTCTTCTGTTGATCCATAACCCTGAAAGCTGGCTGCTTTTTGTGACCTCACACAGCGGAAAGGGTCAGTGATCTCCAGAGCTTTGCACCCACAACTAAATCACCTCTAAAAAGTCCCATCAACTATTCCTGTCTTCTGGAGGTTAGGATTTCAACATATGGATTAGGGGCAGGAGGGAGACAGACATTTATACTATAGCGGTCACTAACTACTACCCAAGTACCCAAGTGTCTTTGGAACCTAACCTTTTAAAAAAAGGAATGGACTCAGGAAAAAGTGATGTAGCTTCCTCCTACTTCCTCTTTTGTCTGCATCCTTCCTGCCCACAGCTCTGCCAACTTAGGAGTTTCTCCTTACCATGGTGAAGTGAGCCTGTGCCAAGAGCTGCTGAAATATGTGTTGATTCATATCAGGACAAAACACCACTCACCAGGCATCCCAGTCTAGAGTTAGCAGGACCTTAGGGCTAGACTTAGAAAGCAGTGAGGAAATTTGTCCCTAGTGAGAACAGGGCTGCAGCGAAACATTCACTAGCTGCGTTCAGGAGCCATCTGCAGGTCCAAGCATAAATGGGAGTGGGAGGATGAGCCTGCATTTATATCTAAACTGAAAAATACTGAAAAGAAAGACACAGGCATGCTGAGTTTGGAAGTGCACTCCTGTAATCTCAGAACTAGGAGGCTGAGGCAAGAGGATAGTGAATTCAATACCATCCTCAGCTACATAGAGAGACTATATCTTAAAATGGAAAAGGCATTTTGTAGCACTGGAATGGGCATTCTAGAGTCACCATAGCAAAAATATCAGCATTTGTGGTATTTAAATGTGTCATGTGCATATTTCTGCACACACCCCTGTTCAACAAAAAGCTGGTTTTCTTATTATTATTCCATACTTTGAAATGTTTTGGGGTTCCCTTCTTCATTTGAAGTGATGCCATTTACAGAGTGGTCACTGTAAAAAACATATTCTCTTAAAACTTAAATTTAACTTATAAACATGTTCCTTTAAACAAGGGATAGGCATGTGTTCAGGTGAAGCCAAGATACCCTTGTAAAGAAGGTAGAAAGAAACGAAAGATGTACATAGTCTCCCACTTCGCGTACAGCCGGTGATCACAAGTTTGCCAATCCTAGCCTTGCCTGTTTCTGTTCCTTTCTTGATTCTGATTAAACCAAGGTCATCTTGCCACACCCCCTCCAGGGAGAAAGAGCTTCTGCAAGGAAGCTGTGTCCCCAGCGGTCATTCTTATGGTCTCTACTCCTTAGGAATGGGTGAAGATGGCATGAAGCCAAGTGGCCCCCTTCCTCCAACCTTCCTTGCCCCCACTCTTGCACAGGCACCCCAGAGACCAGGGCATTCCTGCCTGTTCCTTCCTCATTTCTCCCGATGACAGAGACAGCTAGATAGCTATGCAAAGTCATTTCCACTCTTCTGAACTGAATTTCTCCAAAATTTCAAATGCTGAAATCTTAATCGTCCTTGTGAATGTATTTGGAGCTAAGGACTTAGGGAAGTAGTTAAGGTCAAATGATGCCAAGAGGGTGTGGCTTTCATAACAAAATTTGTGTCCTTCTAAAGAGAGGAGCATATTCTCTGTACTATTAACCCTATGAGAATGCAATAAAATGTCATTTACAAACATGGACACGGCCCTTAACCGATTCTAGATTTACCATTACCTGGGACTTGGGCTTTCTAGCTTCTAAAATGTAACACATCGCCCCTAATTATAATTGTATATAGTAGCCCAAATGGACCAAAGCATTGAGGGCTAGAGAGATGGCTCAGCAGTTAAGAGCACTTATAGCTCATAGAAAACCTGGGGTTAGCTTGAAGCACCCGCATGGCCACCCAAAACTCTCCCTAGCTCCAGTCATGGGAGTTTCTATGTCTTGTTCTGGCCTCTTTGGGCACTAAGCATGAACACAATACACATACATACATGCAGGCAAAACATTTATAGTTTATCAAGAGCAGGGACACATGTATGTCCACTTAGTAAAACAGAAAACATCCATTGAGCTGAGCCTGGTGACACAGACCTATAACCCCAGCTACTTGATAAGTTGAGGATTACAAATTCAAGGTGTCAGTGAAAAACACAACTCTTACTTCAAAGAGAATAAAGGTCTATTCTGCACCACATGGGAGCAATGTAGTCCAGGATCCAGGAACACATTGTCCCAAATATCGTGTGGCAAGAGGCTCATAAAGTTTTCAGAGTTACAAGATGAAAGAAGTCATAAATCAAGGCACTTGGGCAAACCCACTGTTGAGAACATCAGGTGAGAAGGTTGATATGGTTCTCAGGTGGTATCTGAGGACATCAGGTCGGACACACGTGAAGGATGAATGACTATTAAGAGGGATCTAAAGATAGCCCAAGGTAGTTTGGCTGTAGGTCTGCACTATCCCAGCTCTCAACAAGTTCCAATTTCTCATCAGTCAATTAGCCTTATAGAGACTTTAAACATGGCTGTCAATTTTTTCTGGGACCTTCAAGTTCACAGAGGCCTTCCTAGGCCACAGAGCACGTTAAAGACTAGCCGTGATAAGTTCTCAAGATTCAATCTCAAATTAAAAAAAAAAAAAAAAAAAAACCTAGGACTATAGATCAGGTGTAGGGTGTTTGCTGAACATGAATACAGCCCTGGGTTCAAACCATAACAGTAAAAAACCAGCTATTGATTCTAATCTGATCAGCATCCAAACTCTCTGAAACAAGCAGCCGTGGTTGCTGTCTGTTTAGCTTGTCATTTACTGTCAGCATGAGTGTAAACATTTGGAGCTTCTGCCCGGGACTGAGGGGGTTCCTGGGAAACGGGACCTTCAGTTTTAAAGCTGAGAACACCCTGCACATGGGGCTGTTGCCACACCAGATTCCCATGGCGCCCCGCCCAGAGTTTCACACAGCCGCACAGTTGCCCAATCCTGTTTTCACACGAATGGCTTCCTGTGCCTTATAAAGTTCAAACAGGAGGTCCCTTAAACAAGTCCACTATCACTTAAATCTGATAGGAAGGCCTCTGAAAACTCGTTGGCTGCTAATTAAACTACTCAAATGGATGGTAGTTAGCTTAGTGGCTGAAGAAAGGAAAAGTTGAAAACCTGTGCACTTCCTCCTGTGTGGCTCTGGGCCAGAGGTTCTCAACGTCTGGTGACCCTCCACACCATAAAATTACTCCATTGCTATTTCATAACTGTAATTTTGCTACAGTTATAAATCACAATGTAAATATCTGATATACGACCCCCCCCCCCAGAGGGTCACAAGTCACTGGTTGAGAACCACTGCTCTAGGTGGAAGATGTGCCTGGGGAACACATGAGGTCCTGCCCCAGAAAGTCAATGCTCCATCCAGGCTGGCCTCAAGCTTGCTATGCAGCCAAGGGTAGCCTTAAATTCCTGAACCTCCCGCCTTTACCTCCAGAGGGATCACACCATACCCTGCTTCTGTGGACAAAGTCTTTAAATAGATAGTTTGTGTCGTTAAAACAAGACCATAAGTGTGGGACTCTCATCACGCAGTGTGGTTCACCATCCAGTGTGATTCATCATCCAGTGTGATTTACCATCCAGTGTGATTTACCATCCAGTGTGATTCATCATCCAGTGTGATTTACCATCCAGTGTGATTCATCATCCAGTGTGATTTACCATCCAGTGTGATTTACCATCCAGTGTGATTTACCATCCAGTGTGATTTACCATCCAGTGTGGTTCATCATCCAGTGTGATTTACCATCCAGTGTGGTTCATCATCCAGTGTGACTTATGTCTTAGTAAGAGAGTAAACCTAGAGGTGCAGAATACTGGGAGAAGATTAGTGTTGCTCTAGGGAGAATGCAAGAGAACCCTCGAACCCCTTGACCTTGGACCACACTCTAGAAACGCAGTTCTCGGAGCCTAAGGCCCAGCATCCCCAGGAGTGTACTAAAAACACTCATTCTCAAGTCTACCCCAAAACTACCGACTCAGAAACGGGAGGGCTTCAACAAGCCTTCCAGGAGAATGGCTATTTATATAAAGTATAACTAACTATATTTCTTTTTTAGAACTCAGCTGTATTTTTAAAAAGGAATAATGAGACAAGAATGGGTAAAATTTATAATGGGCCCATCATAAAATGGACAGGCGCGAGCATGTTAATGAACTTTCTGTTTGTTACTGTAATAAATTTCTAAGATAATTAGCTTATGAAAAGAAAAGATTTGTTTTTGCTTGGTTTGGTTTTGGTTTGTCAAGACAGGGTTTCTCTGAAAAGCCCTTGCTGTTCTGGAACTCACTGTATAGGCCAGGCTGGCCTCGGACTCCCAGAGATCTGCCTGCCTCTGCCTCTCAGGTGTTAAGATTAAAGGCATGTGTCACTACAGCCTGGCCAAAGATTTGTTTTGACTCATAGTTTTGAAGGTTCAGGTTGGTCTTGTTTCTATGAAAAGGTGCTATTTAATGGCAGGGACTGTGTGACGGAGCATACCGACTCATCTCATGGAGAGGTTTTGTGGTGTAGGAGGTCCTTCTGTTTGTGTGTTGCTTTCATTGGTTAATGAATAAAGAAACTGCCTTGACTTAGTTGACAGGGCAGAACTTAGGTAGGTGGAGAAGACAGAACAGAATGCTAGGAAGAAGGGCAGAGTAAGAGATGCCATGGATCTCCTGCCTGAGACGGACGCTAGTTAGAATCTTGCTGGTAAGCCACATTCACGTAACAATACACAGATTAATAGAAATGGGTTAAATTAAGATGTAACAATTAGCCAGTAAGAAACTAGCGGGTCAGGCGGTGATTTAATTAGTACAATTTCTGTGTGGTTACTTTGGGTGTAAGTTAGCTGGGCGGCAGGAGAAACCAAGCGGGCCCTCTCTCCATGCAACAGTTTTGTGTGTGTAAAAGGAATGAAGGTCAGGAGAGAGGGGGAGGAAGGAGAGGGGAGAGAGAAAATGGAAGTAGAAGAGAATGAGAGATCAAAGAGACTTTGGTCCTTTCAAGTTCACACCCTAATGACCCAAAGACACCCACACACACTAGGCCCCACCTCTTAAAGTTCCTGCCACCACCCAGCAGCACTAACTGGGGACCAAATTTTTATCACATTGTCCCTTGGGGGAACTTCCGTACCAACCAGTTTGCTGAATAAGTAACTTAAGTAACATCACACACATGTGACAGCTATGTTCCAAGTATAAGTGTTAAGAGAGTACAAGTCTCTTATGTACTTCAGTGCCAGAGCCAATAGTTGTCCCTGTGTTTCACTGAGTGCCAATTATATGACCAACAAAGGGGTGTCCTAAGACAGATGGTGGCTCCTACTAACATACTTCTTCTTTTCACCTTGGGTGCCATGGCCCACCTCTTTGTAGGCACCCATATCGACTAAGGCACCCCTGGGTTACGGCGAGAGTAGCCAAGACCAGCTAACTCTGTAGCATTCAAGTCCTGTTGCTCAGTCCAGCTAGCTCTGCTGGGCCTTCAAAGGCCACACTCCACAGACTCGTGTCTGGATTGAGGCTCTGGCCTGGTTCTGCGTCTTTCCCACAGGGCCTCTAAGATCTTTTGTGAAGCAAGGGGCATGTTTAGATATGTGTGATCATCAGTATCTCTGAACATAGTAAAACAATATAAAAAACTGTTCTTTGTAGAAGCTGACTTTCCCTTGCCACACAAAGGGCTGACAAAGACTGGTGCTGCCTAAACTCAGACAACCTGGCCTCTGAGCTGACCTAAGTTACCTCAGGGCCATCCACCTACCCAAAGGACATAGATGGAAACCATATGAAACCACAGAGCTAGACCACTCCCTGGATAGAAAGAAAGGTTTATTGGAGATCATACCACAAAGGCTGTCTCTTTAGAGAACAAAGTGGACTTTATACAACAGTCAGCAGAGTGAGGGTCTGTGAGATGCTACAGGCTGTTCAGATTGACAGAACTGGATGCCCCTGCCTGAGGTCGCTGGCCTTTGGGGGTAGATTAAAAGAGATTCCTGGCAGAAGGAAACTCACTTTGATATCTGCTTTCCCTATACACAGTAACCCACCTTTAGCCTCCTGTTTATCTGACTGGCCCAAGTCCTTCTGTTTAGGACTGTGTTACCAGCACTTCTGGTTTAGGAAGAGTCTGTGTCAACCCTGACAACAAAAGAAGGAAGTCACAATAACCATCCTTGTAGAACAGTGTTCTCAACCTTCCTACTGCTGGGTCTTCTTATACAGCCATGTTGAGGTGACCCCAACCATCAATTTATTTTCATTGCTACTTCTTATGTTGCAACTTTTATGAATCATGATGTAAATATCCATGTTTTTCAATGGCCTTAGGAGACCCCTGTGAAAGGGTCATTCCACCCCTCTCAAAGGGTTGATACTCACTGCTATGAAGGAAAAGTTCTTCTTCTTCTTTTTTTTTTTTTTTTTTTTTTGGTTTTTCAAGACAGGGTTTCTCTGTGTAACAGTCCTAGCTGTCCTGGAACTAGCTCTGTAGACCAGGCTGGCCTCAAACTCACAGAGATCTGCCTGCCTCTGCCTTCCGAGTGCTGGAATTAAAGGTATGCCCCACCACCGCCTAGCAAGGAAAGATTCTTTTTTTTTTTTTTTTAAAGATTTATTTATTTATTATGTATACAACTTTCTGCCTCCATGTATACCCACATGCCAGAGGAGGGCGCCAGATCTCATTACAGATGGTTTGGAGCCACCATGTGGTTGCTGGGAATTGAACTCAGGACCTCTGGAAGAGCAGACAGTGCTCTTAACCACTGAGCCATCTCTCCAGCCCCCAAGGAAAGATTCTTATGCCTCATGGCCTGATAGTAACTTTTGCAAACCCACAGACTGCAAACCCACAAGCCCTTGTGGAGCCTTGTACAAAAGCCCTTTGCAAGTATGTCTGCCTTGACCTGTAGCCACCCTTGTTGTTAATCATTGTGGCCAGAAATGATTGTTTCAAAATATCTGATGTAATCCTCCCCTTCTTTTGCTACTAAAAACCTTCCCTCTTCTCCCTTCCCCCACCCCTTTAAACATGTAGTTTCCTACAGCAGACATATCCCTAACACACTGGTCTGCAAGTAAATAGCACAGTCCTTAGAGAATCTCTCTGATGGGCTGGTTTCTTTTGGCAAAATGACACCCTTTCAGCACACTTGAAGAGAAAGAAATGGCTCTGGTTGGGAACAGCAGAAACTGTCATGAGCCTACCCAAGCAAAGGATAGACCCTCTCACTGAGCCATGTGACCAGTTCTCCTCCCATCCTCCACTACTGGTCCGTTTGCCAGCTTTCCACACAGATGTCGCTGTCTAGCGTAGAGCTTCCTACATTAGACAATAGCATAGGGGCTCTCAGACATTGTAACATCTATTTCCACTTCTCACAGTATTTCCTTGCCCTTCCCAGTGCCCACCCAAGATACTCTTATTTCCTCAAAGCCCCCAGAATCCTGACATGATGGGTTGGTGAGATGACTCAGTGGTGAAGGACTTACTACTAATCCTGACAACCTGAGTTCAATTCCAGAGACCCCCAGAATGGAAGGAAAGCAACAACTCCTTCAAGCTGTCCACTGGTCTCCACATATACATCATGGCACCTGTGCCAAACACACCCCCACAAAACACACACACACACACACACACATCAATCTTTAAGATGTGGTTTATTCTTAAAGAATCTGAAAAGGTGGATATGCTCCTTCTGTCCCCTCATGCCAGGGACCTTCTGCATCACTGACTGACTCAGCCTGTCCGATCCTAAGAGCCCTTCCTTTCCCACCGTCAGCACCAATAAGACTTCCTGGCTTCAGTTTTAGGGGCAGTAGGAGAGGGAGAGTGGAAGTGGTTCTGTCTTCCCAGCCATCCCTGCTGCTCTTCTCTGGTGCGACATTTTGTCCCTTTCACTGGCCTCCCCCTTGGCGCCAGCTACAGCTGCCCATTCCCTGTGAAGGACTTCTCACGTCACGATTTCTGCGGTGCTTTCTACCGCAAAGGCAGGACGACTTAAGTAGGAAGACAGATTCCAGATCATTCTTTAAGCATCATCGGAGTATCTGGTGTGGGGAGCTGAGTGAACGTGTGCTGTTGATATGAGCATAGCTACATCAAAGAGCCAATGCCTCAGATCCATGGGAACGAGAAAGTCAGCTTCCCACCCCCATCCCACCCCACCCCGTCACACTCATGGATATAGCAAAGCTTCCTCTGGTCCAAGGATGAGTGTTAGGAACAATTGACAGGGGTGTGCAAAAACTGGCTACTGTAGCTTCCTCCTCCCAGATGACTGTAACATGTGACTGCACAGGGACCTCCTACCAAGACTAGCTAACTCCTCCTCCTTGTGCTGTCCGTAATAAATAACTCAGTGAGTTTCCAGGCTTCATTTTAGGTGCCCTCCAACAGATTGAGAACATCCCCAATTCCCTGCTTTTCTGTTAGTACCTGTCATTGTTTCTGTGTCTGTCATTTCTTCATTCCCAAGACACCCTAGTGAGGTTTCCAGGACCAACCTGTGCAGGATGCAGCAACCTAAAATACCTGGGATTATCGGGTGATATTGCCTTGATGCCAGCCATGCCTGGGTTTCACTTGGCCTGGGGCTGGAAGAGTGTCTGTTCAAAACTTGATAAATGGCCTGTGTGGAGATGAGAATCTGCCCACTTAGGAAGACTTGAGAGTATTGCTCCCTGAAACATTTCTTTAGGATTATATTTACTTGCTAGCCAAGCAGTAGTGGCGCACGCCTCTAATCCTAGCACTCGGGAGACAGAGGCAGGCAGATCTCTGTGAGTTCCAGGCCAGCCTGGTCTACAGAGGTGGTTCCGGGACAGCTAGGACTGTTACACAGAGAAACCCTGTCTCAAAAAGAAAAAAGAATTTATTTAATTGCATGTTAGTGCCCCTCATTTGTGCAATGCCCTCAGAACAGGTGCTTATGAGCCACCTATGGATACCAGAACCCAGCAGGGGCAGCAACTGCTCTTAAAGACTGAGCCATCTCTCCAGCCCCAATATTCCTTTTCATAAATGATTCTAAAAATATTGTGTATGTTAGACATCCTGATTTCTTTTTCTTTATTATTTATTCTGGTTTTTGCCTTTAAAAGAAAAGCAGGCAAAATGTCTTAGGTGAAAACAAAATCCCAGCACAGAGAAGAGGAAAGTGTACACAAAGTTCTACCCATAAATAACCATGAGGTTCTTTGCAACTGATACCTGCTAGGGAAGGGGGAATCAGTTTGCTCCAATGGAGTGACGCTGGGTATACCAACCACACTCCACGGCAGGCCCCACGCCCAGGAGTAAGTTGGCCAACACAAAACAGACCCCATGCTTTTTGAGTGCTTTTATGTTTTGGGTCTTTATTTGTTTGGAGGGTTTTTGCTTGTTTTTATTTCCATAGATTCCAGAAATAAGGATAAGTTTGATTGTTTTGGTTCTCTCTCTCTCTCTTTTATTATTTTATCTTATTTGGTTTTCTGAGACAGGGTTTCTCGGTAGTTTTGGAGCCTGTCCTGGAACTTACTCTTATAGACCAGGCTGGCCTCAAACTCACAGAGATCCGCCTGCCTCTGCTTCTCAAGTGCTGGGCATGCACCACCACTGCCCAGCTGGTTTGTTTTATAGTTTGTTTGGTTTTCATTTGTTCTTGTTTTCTTTAGGTAGGGTTTCATGTATCCTAGGCTATCCTCAAGCTTGCCATGCAACTGAGGGATAGCCTTCAACTTCTGGTCCTCTGTCCTCTACTTTCAAGTTCTAGGATTCAAACTGGCTCCAGAATCCTTGCTCTTGCTTTTTTAAAAAATCTTTTTATTGTTTGAGAATTTCATAAAACATATAATGTGTTGTGATCAAATCCACGCCCCCCATTTCTTCCCGTCCCTCCCCCTCCACTTTTCCTTCCCAACTTCAGGATCTCTCTCTCTCTCTCTCTCTCTCTCTCTCTCTCTCTCAAAAGCAAAACAAAACAAAAACAAAACACCCACCCAGTCAACTCAGTGTTGCCTGTAACATGCATGGGTGTGGGACCATCCACAAACTAGATCCTGAGGAATCTCTCAGGGTTCACATCCCTGAAGAAAGCTGGTCTCTCTCCCCCAGCAGCCATCAATGGCCAATAGCTCCTCAGCCAGGGTGGGATTGTTTTATTTTTGAGACAGGGCTTCACTGTGTAGCCCAGGCCATCCTATGTTGTCCAGGCTAGCCTTAAATTCCCAAATGTCCTCCTGACCAGCCTCCTAAATACAATCACACCTGAACAGGATCAGACTGAAAGAAAAATCAATTGCTAATCCTAGCCTTACTATATACTACTTTATGGACCTATTATCAATTTAAAATATTGCTTAAAGGTATAAAATATGTCCAAGTTCCTGTGGTTCATTTCGCTGATAACATGGTTTCTACTCAACATGTTCCCATGGACTAAATATTCCCATTGCTCAATAATTCTTATCATCTTTGGTCAAGGATGTGAGCACAGAAATCTAAACAGGTAGACTTAAAGATATGTCATTTCTTTTTCTTTTTTAATTAATTTTTTTTGAGACAAGGTTTCTCTAAGTATCCCTGGCTATCCTGAAACTCACTCTGTAGACCAGGCTTACCTCAAACTTGGAGATCTGCCTGCCTCTGCCTCCCAAGTGCAGGGATTAAAGGTGCGTGCCACCACTGCCCAGTGGCAATATGTTGTTTCTTTATTGCATCTTCCTCAATCACTCCACACCTTTTTTTTAAAATGTTTATATCTGTGGGTGTTTTGCCTGTCTGTATATATATGCACCATTGAATGCCTGGGACCATCGAGGTCAGAAGAGAACACTGGATCCTTGGAACTGGAGTTCCACGCTGGTGCTGGAAATCAAACCCAGTTCCTCTGGAAGAGCAGCCAGCACTCTTAACAGATAAGCCACTCTCAGCCCCCTCGCCTGTTTGTTTGTTTGTTTTAGGGCAGGTTTCTCACTGTACTGGAGCTCCCTGCATTTGCTAGACTGGCTGGCCAGAAAGCCAACCCCTACTGTCCCCATATCTCCCTCCCTGTCCCCAGTCCCAGTCCCCACACTAAGATTACAGACATAGACTGCTGCAGCTGACTCCTCCAGAGTCCTGGGGACCTGAATTCAGCTCATACTTGCACAACCATCACTTCCCCATCCCCTGATACTAGGCTGGAACTTTTGAATCAACCAGACAAAATGTTGCCTCCTGCCTAAAAAGCAACCTTTCTCCGGCAGGGTCTGAATGAAAACTGTCATCAAGAACACCCAAGCCTCCAAGTCCTTAGTTTCTTGTATACAAGATGGAAGTAAGGGACTGGAAACGTAGTTCAGGAATAGAGTCCTACCTGGCTCGCACTAGCCATGGGGCACCATCCTTCTGAGATGGGGCAGGATTGGGACGGTATATTATAAAAGAACCCCAGAGGTTAAGGCAGAAGGATTGTCATGTGTTTGAGGCTAGGCCAGGCCACATAGTCAGTTCCAGAGCTATAGTGTAGAGACTCGGTCTCAAAAGGAAGTAAGAATTATTTAGTTGTTTATTTACTATTTAATTAATTTTTAAACATTTTAATTAATTAATTAAAAGACTATCGTGTTTGGACCCAGAAGGTCTATTGTTCCCCTGATTCAGTTTTAAACAGGATCATACAATATATCAAATCAGGAAGCTGAGATACAATCTCCAGCCATCAGCCCAACTGTTCCTGGACAATCAGCAGATAAACCATTACGTTTTGGGCCTTGATTTCCTGGAGGCCCAATATGATTTCTAAGCATAAACTTTACAAAATTAATCATAAAAAAATAACATGAAGCTATTCTCACATACTTACGGTGTATGCAAAAGCATAGAGCTCTCCACGCTACCTGGAAAATTCTCCTTTAGAGATATTATTTTTATGTAGCTTAGACTTGTTATGTATGAAAACATGTGATTTATAAAGACAGCTTTTCCTAATAAATCATTCTGGAAAACAAAGGAAATTTCCACTCAACCAAAGATCACCATACCCAATTGAACATCGGGGTCCTCTGTCTCACAAATATTCGTGTGTGTGTGTGTGTGTGTGTGTGTGTGTGTGTGTGCATATGTTCTCTGAATACTAAACCCAAGGCCTCATAAAAATTAAGCAAACACTTTTTTAAAATGTCCTTTTTAAAATCTTATTTATTTATTTTGTTGATCTTATTGAGCTCTACATTTTTATCTGCTTCCCTCCCTTCCTTTCCCCTCCCCTCCTACCCTCTCCCGTGGTCCCCATGCTTCCAATTTACACAGGAAATCTTGTCTTTTTCTACTTCCCATGTAGATTAGATCCATGTATCTCTCTTTTAGGGTCCTCATTGGTGTCTAGGTTCTCTGAGATTGTGAGTTGTGGGTTGGTTTTCTTAGATTTATGTATAAAAGTCACTTATGAGTAAGTACATATTATATTTGTCTTTCTGGGTCTGGGCTACCTCATTCAAAACAATGTTTTCTAGGTCCATCCATTTGCCTGCAAATTTCAAGATGTCATTATTTTTTCCACTATGTAGTACTCCATTGTGTAAATGTACCACATTTCCTTTATTCATTCTTTGGTCAAGAGGCATTGAGGTTGTTTCCAGGTTCTGATTATGAAAAAACAATGCTACTACGAACATAGTTGAGCACATGTCCTTGTGGTACAATTGAGCATCCTTTGGGTATATACCCAAAAGTGGTATTGCTGGGTCTTGAGGAAGGTTGTTTCCTAATTTTCTGAGAAACTGCCATACTGGTATCTAAAGAGGCTGTACTAGCTTGCACTTCCACCAGAAATGCAGGAGTGTTCGCTTTACCCCACATCCTCTCCAGCATCAGTTTTCATCAGTGTTTTTGATCTTGGCCATTCTTACAGGTGTAAGATGGAATAAATGTCCTTTTTAATAATTAATTTTTATGTTCACTGGTGTTTTGCCTGTATGCATGTCTGTGTGAGGGAGTCAGAAGCCCTGGAACTGGAGTTACAAACAGGTGTTAGTGACCTGTAGATGCTGGGAATTGAACCCGGGTCCTCTAGGAGAGCAGTCAGGGCTCTTAACTGCTGAGCCATCTCTCCAGCCCCTTAGTTAAACATTTTGAAACTGAACTGCTCCATGGTCCTTTACTACTTACTTGATGGACATGGAGTCTCTGAAGGCCTTTGAGTAGCAAAGGCTTCTATGTTTCCCCTTCGCTGCTCCTTTCCAGAATGGAACTGGTTGTCAACCTCCACGGCCAATATTCTAAACCTTTTGAAAACCCTACCTGAATAAGATCTTGAGCAAGGGGCCTAGTATTTGTTGCAAGGCCAATGTAATGCCATTAACATTTGACTCTACTCAGTCAGGATTTGCTGGTTGGTTTTTCAAGACAGGGGATACCTGTATAGTCTAGGTTGGCCTCAAATTCTTCATCTGCCTCCCTCAACCCTTCAAGTGCTGGGATTATAGGCATGTACCAGGCTTTGTTGTTGAGACCGGTTCCCCATGTAGCTGGCCCGGAACCGCTAGTAGTCTAGAATGGCCTTAAACTCCAGAAAGTCCTGCTTTGACCTTCTGAGGCTTGGCTTGGTGTGTACTGCCACGCCCAGCTCCACTCAGGAATTTTTAATATAGCTTCAGTCACTACATTGGCATTCTTCCTGCCAATAATAAAAGTTATTAAAGCGGGAGTCATTTCCAAGTGGAGGCAAAAAAAAAAAATCATACACGAAAGTATTCCATGAAGCACAAAAGACTTCACAAGCCATACAGCTAAGTGGGTGTTGGCGCTTATTACGCATCCCTTGGCGTTTTAACCAGGGTAAGGGATGGTGAGCCAAAGAGGGATGGTCAGCTGTCTTCCCCCGGGCCGCTCTTCCACTTCATCCTTTCCAGCCACCGTCCAACGGCCTTTCTCTGACTACCGAGAAGGCAACATGGCTTCTCTTTGTCTGCGTCGCCCCCACTTCACAATAACCTGGGCCGCCGCTCAGCTTTGTTCACGGAAGCGGCATCTTCAAGGAACCAGAACACGTGAGACCTCAGAAGCAGTTTACAAAGGAACTGTGACTCGCAGTTAGAGCATTGCTGAGCTGGCGGCCTGTGGCCCTGCCCCGCTGGCAGCAGGCTGTCAGGGAGGCACTGCCCCCTTGTGTCTCAGTCCATGAAGCTCTGTCTCGAGACAAAAAAAAAAAAAAAAAAAAAAAGTGGGGGTGGGAAGAATATTCCTATTCCAGAAAGAACATCCAAAGACCCAAGTTGAGAATAGAGGCAGTCCGTACATAAGACCAACTTTACTAGAGTACTGTGTCTTCCTAGCCACTCTCTGTGGCTGAATTCAACATGGGCTGAATTCTAACACCATCTGTCTGTGTGTTTCCTTCCTCGACTCCTTTAAAGACACTTAAGTTAGCATAGAAAGTATTAGCTAGAGATCATTATGGTACTTTCGAATAAAGTTTTAGTAGATTCTTAACCAGGAGGTGATGGTGGCCCACGCCTTTAATCCCAGCATTCGGGAGGCAGAGGTGGGTGAATCACTGTGAGTTCAAGGCCAGCCTCGTCTACAGAGTGAGTTCCAGGACAGTCAAGGCTACTCAGAGAGACCCCGTCTAAAACAATTAAAAAAAAAAAAGTTTTTGTAAATTCTCCTTTCCCTTCACCATTGCCCCCCAATACCCCTAATCTCCCCTAAACCGCCTCCTGGCCTCTTTCCTCCTTCCTGTCTTCCATATACTTTTTGCCCTGATCCCATCTTTCCTCAACATTTATTTTTACCTTCTCTTGGTTTTCCTATTAGTTTTTTTAAGTTGTACCCACATTTTGAACCCCTTGATATTGATAGATTTAGAAATGGCTTGAGTCCCCTAGCGGCATCCAATCATTCCTCTAGGAGACCCTCACCATGAAAACCCTGCAGCAAACTAACGTGCGGTATTTTCTCCTGTTAGTCTGTCTGTGTCCATTTCATCCTTGGGCTCGGTGAGAAAACCCTGAAGCCAGGAGAAACAAAATTCCCCTCGGGTGGAAGAATCATTTTCAAGAGAAAACAGGAGGCGTTGAATGCTCATTTTATTCCGCGTAAGTGAGGCAGTGCAAAAGTCACCAGGGCTGTAAATGTAAACTGCTCGTCCATACACTGCCCATCAGCAAGGCGAATCTTTGATGATATTAATAGGGTTCCCATCCTCCCTGCAAAATGAACAATCATACACGCTGTATCAGTGCCTAGCACGCTGAAACCAGGTCAACTGTTTTGCAGTTTGCGGCCCTATGTCCATTACGCGTCAAATTCCTCTCAGGGTAACATTTACTTAGTCATTTTTTAAGGTTCATCCAGAAAATACAAAGGTGAACATCTTTTTGCCCCCCCCACCCTCCACCCACCCAAACCTAAGGTAAAGGGCTCTGATGCCTACAAAACATTTCAAGAAGACTTGGACTGAGAAGCGAGAGTGGACTCCCCATGAAGGGAGTCAGGTACCATAGCTTAATCCTCAGCATTTCCCCAAGAAGATGTAGGAAGCCTTACCTGCCAACTGGTAAACAGAGGGTGTGGAGATCACCTGCATACCCCTCTAAATCTAAAAGTAAATATAATATTCTGCAGGATTTAAGTACTAACTATAGCCGTGTGTGTGTGTGTGTGTGTGTGTGTGTGTGTGTGTGTGTGTGCGCGCATGTGTGTATACTGTCAGTATACTGACAATTGAACTACTTACTTACTGGCTTTATGTATCCTAGGCAAATTCTCTACCGAGCTACATCCCAGTCTCCAAACATGCAATGTGTCCTTCCACCGGTTATAAAGATTGATCCCAGTGAACTGGAGAGACGGCTCAGAGATTAAGAGTACTGGCTGTTCTTCCAGAGGTCCTGAGTAAAATTCCCAGCTACATGGTGGTTCACAACCATTTATAAGGAGATCTGGTGCCCTCTTCTGGCATGAAGACATATGTATAGGCAGAACATTGCATATATGTAATAAATAAATAAATCTTTAAAAAAATAAATCTTAAAAAAAAAAAAGAATAGTTAAAGATTGATCTCAGGTAGCCGGGTCGTGGTGGCGCATGCCTATAATCCTAGCATTCGGGAGGCAGAGGGAGGCAGATCTCTGTGAGCTCGAGGCCAACCTGGTAAATCTTAGGAAGATTTTCTACTGAGCAACTCTGTCTCCACTATACTTTTAAATTGGTTGTGAGCTGCCACATGGGTGCTGGGAATTAAACCCGGGTCCTCTGGAAGACCAGTTAGTGCTCTTAACTGCTGAGCCATCTCTTCAGCCCCCACACTCTTAATTTGGAGTGAGTGCACATTGAGATGGTGACATAGCCTGGCTGCTACCTTACACATGACTGATCACAAACTCTGTCTCTAGCTTTGACCGAAAAATGCACTTAAAAGTTTATGTCTTTTAAATGTTTCCATAAAAACCAAAAACAGCAGGGCGGTGGTGGCACATGCCTTTAATCCCAGCACTCGGGAGACAGAGGCAGGTGCTTCTCTGTGAGTTCGAGGCCAGCCTCATCTACAAAAGCTTGTTCCAGGACAGGCTTCAAAAGCTCCAAAAACAGTTTAAGTCACATTTGACTCCTACATTCCAGAAAGGAGTTACTACCTCCAACAATCAAAATTCAAGAAAAAAAGAAAAGAAAAGAAAGGAAAAGGAAACGTGACTGGTGTACAACTGTAAGACTGTGTGGCCCGGGCCTGGAGGTTAAGTGCATTTGTTGCTCTTACAGAAAACCCCAAGTCTGAGTCCAGCCATCCCCATTTGTGACTCCTGTTCCAAGGGGTCCAGCTCCTTCTTCTGACCTCTGTGGGCACAGACATACATGTTGTACCTGTGTATACACATGCAGACAAAACACTCATACACATGAAGTAGTAATAGATCTAAAAAAGGTGTTTTAATACTGGACCTGATCTTCATGCACAAGATGCATTCATTCCCATAAGTGTTCAAGTCGCTTCCACACACGGGGCTGAGGATCCTGGGACATGCTGGGTAGTCATAACGATCACATTCCGGCTACAAAAGAAAAAAATCGAGGAGTGACTTGAGACACACCCATTACAAAATATCTAAGAGGGGACAACATCCCAATTTTCCCTAAATTTCATTAAAAATATACTAAATAAATACTTAGGTTTGCCCCTGCCCCCCTTGTAATGTAAAAATCAGATGCAAAGGAATACAATTACAAAAATAAGAAAGAAAAAAAAAAGACACCAGAGTCAAGTGTGGTTCAAACCTGTAACTCCAGTACTTTAGAAGCTGAGTCAAGAGGATGGCCTCCAGTTTGAGGCCAGTCTGGGATACATAGTAAGTTCTAGGCTAGCCTGGGGAACACAAGTAGACCTTGTCTAAAAACAAAAACAAAAAAACAAAACAAACAAACAAAAAAAAAGACAGAGCCCAGCATAGGACCAGTTGAACTAATCTCAGCACTTAGAAGGCAGAAGCGGAAGATTAGGTGTTCATCGTCACACTCCAGTTGAGCCAGCCTGGCTACTTAAGACCTCACCTCAATAGTCTGAAACACAGTGAGAATCTGGACATTATTTAGTAAGCCTCATGTTGAAACCCCACCCCAACCCCGCCATTACCTAATTCAGTGGTAGTTTGGAATGGGGAGGTGGTATTTATTTTGAGACAAGAATTTTTTTTTTTTTTTTGGTTTTTCGAGACAGGGTTTCTCTGTAGCTTTGGTGCCCATCCCAGAACTAGCTCTAGTAGACCAGGCTGGCCTCGAACTCCCAGAGAGGAGGAACTCCTCTGCCTCCCTTGACACAAGATTTTACTATTGACCTGGAACTTGCTATATAACCCAGGCTGAGCCGGGCGGTGGTGGCGCACGCCTTTAATCCCAGCACTCGGAAGGCAGAGGCAGGCGGATCTCTGTGAGTTCAAGGCCAGCCTGGTCTACAAAGGGAGTTCCAGGACGGGCTCCAAATCTACAGAGAAACCCTGTCTCGAAAAACCAAAAAATAAAAATAAAATAAAATAACCCAGGTTGGCCTCAAAGATTTACTTGCCTCTGCCCTCCTAAGTGCTGGAATTAAATATATAATACCTAGAAACTCCAGGGGTTTGTTGTTCTTGTTCTTGTTTGGTTTCTGGTTTTTCGACACAGGGTTTCTCTGTGTAGCTTTGGAGCCTGTCCTGAAACTTGCTCTGTAGACCAGGTTGGCCTCAAACTCATAGAGATCCACCTGACTCTGCCTCCCGAGTGCTGGAATGAAAGGCATGTGCAGTCACCGCCTGGCTCCAGGTATTTTTGGTTTTTGTTTTGTTTTGTTTTTTGGAGGGGTGGATTTTTCTAGACAGGGTTTCTCTGTAGCTTTGGAACCTGCCATGTGCCACCATCACTTGGCCTTTCATTTTGGGTTTTTTTTTTTGGGGGGGGGTGGAGGTTAGCAATGTCTTTTAGCAAGTCTTTCTAAAGTATTTGATATTGCTTCATTCCTCATGTTTCCATGAGATCCTTGAGTGTTACAAAGACCCCAATTCCAGCTGGGGTACACAGTGAAGAGGACTGAACCAGAGCTGAATACACACAGGTCAAGTGTTCAGCCTCTGAGGTATACCCCTGGTCTAAGTCAGGGTTTCTATCACTGTGAAGAGACACCATGACCATGGCAACTCTGAGAAAGGAAAACACTTCCCTGGGGTGGGGTGGCTCACTTAGAGTTCAGAGGTCCAGTCCATCATCCTCATGGGGGAGCATGGCAGCGTGGCACGGTGCTGGAGAACCCTACAGCTTGCAGGCCATAGAAAGTGGTCCGTGTTACTGAGTATGGCTTGAGGACAAAGGAGACCTCAAAGGCCACACTCCTAGGAGTACCACTCCCTTTGGGGGCCCTTTTCCTTCAAATCACCACACCCCTATAGAAAATATACTCTTAATTTAGAAGCAGGACAGCCTGGCATCCACCAGGTCCTGAGTCTGAGTCTCGACAACCTCACCCCCACCTCAAGAGTCTAGAATGCTATGCTAGTGTGTTGCTGCCCAGCTGTGGTCCCAGCACCTTGTCTCCAGCATGGCAAAACAAAGCAAAATCTCTCAACTGACAGGACAGTTGAAGGTTCTATGCCACAAAGGAGACCCGTCTCAGCCAGCCAGCAAGGAATGGCTATACCATGGGGACTGTCCTGAGACCTGCTGGGATCATTTATCTGCAAGCTGATTAGGCAGAGGATAGCTATAAACATTCTCCGTCAGATAGCCCGAGGCATCACTCCTCCCCCTTATCAGACTGCTGCCTCCAAAGCCAGTCCAGGAAGACAAATAATCCTTCTAACAGCCCCAAGTGGCCAGTTCTCAAGTAATGACTGTCAGCTTCCCTAACTTGGGGTCCTCAGTTCCAGATGAGGACCAACCAAGTGTAATCGTGTCTGCACCCTACCTACAGCATCCCTTGCTGTGCCAGGCCACACCCGAAGACTTGTCCCCACGCTGACACCTTCCCATGCCTCTGCCAGTCAGTGAGTCTCTGCCCAAATGACAAGGATGGGGCAGACCCCTTGATACAGCAATTCTTAGTAAACTGTCTCGTTTGAGTTTCGTTTCTGTCCACAGAATTAAATAAAACAAAATAGGTGAAGTATCTGATATAGCGAGTAACTATCATACCTCAGATAATAAATTATTACAGGAAATATTAAAGCAAGCAACTCCTTGGGGCCTTGAACGACTGAGTTATTCTCAACTGAAATGTCCACTTTTAGCTGACATGGTGGCTTATACCTATAATCCTAGTACGCAGGAAACTGAGGCAGGAGGATATTGAGAAAAGAAAAGTATATATTCATTTATCTGTATCGAGGCTGTCGTATGGGGAGCCTCTGTACGGGGAGAAACAGGGCAGGTAGTTCATACTTACTGTTCTGTATTCTGAAGGCTCAATTATGTGAGGGTCGAAAAAGTCGTAAGAGTTGGAGGCGACTGTAAGGAGAAAACACGGACATTGTACATGTGACGGTGGTAAATTGTTCGTAAAATTTACCCTTGCACACTAAAATCCCAGTGTGTAAGGGATGAGGGATGGTACCCTAAGCCAGCCTCTAGCCCCATGTGAGCATTCTCAGCCAAGTGCGCCAGCACACACAGGAAGCTCGCTCACGCGAGTGGGGTACAAACAGTTTGTGGGCTGGGGAGATGACTTGATGGCTGAGGTGCTTGCTGTCAACTGAGTTCTGACCCTCAGCATCCAGGGCTGGCCATGATGGCTTTGGTTTGCACCCTCCAGCATTGGGAGGGGGCTGAGACAGGTGGATACCAAGTATTACTGGCTGGTCATTCTAGCAGAAATGGCAAGCACTGGGTTCATCAAGAGACCCTGTTTCAAGAGTGAGGTGGAGAGCAATACCAGACCACCAACGTTGACCCCTAGGCTCTATATGCCTACAAAATACACGCGCGCACACATACACTCAACACAGAAAGCAAAACTAAAAGATTTGAGCTTTTTGGTTTGGGTTGGGTTTTTTGTGTTTTTTTTTTTTTTTTTTTTTGAGACAGGGCTTCTCTGCATAACAGCTCTGACTGTCCCAGAACTTGTTTTGTAGACCAGGCTGGCCTCCGAACTCAGAGATGTACCTGCCTCTGCCTCCCGAGTGCTGGAATTAAAGGCATGGGCCACCACCTCCCCCTCTTCCCACTCTTCTAAGAAACGCACAGAACATTTGGTTTTGTTTCTATCAAGTTTCTTGAAAACTGATTTTGAAGCTCCAAGCATCAGGGAAGTGACTAACAGTACTAGATAACTTTCGTCTGTGTATTCAAGATTATTTTTTAGATAAACACAAAACTGGAATTAACTTTTGAGACAGGGGCTCCCAAAGCCCAGGCTGATCTTCAACTGTCCACATTGCAGGGGCTGGCCTTGAAAGCGTGATTCTCTTGGCCTCTGCTTCCTAAGTGCTGGGATTACAACATAAGCCAGTATGCCAAGCTCAATAAACACAAAACTTAGTATAAGTATGAGTATTTCAACACTGCTTTCCCATAAACATCAAGTCCGTCCAGAGGAAGGTATCCTGGGCATTCCCGCATCCAGCACACCTCAGGTCACAGACTCAACTGGGCTGTGGATACAAATACAACTGTCTATCTGGAGTCCAGAAAATCTGTTTAAGAGAGAAAGAGAAGCAGGGCAGTGGTGGCGCACGCCTTTAATCCCAGCACTCGGGAGGCAGAGGCAGGAGGATCTCTGTGAGTTCGAGGCCAGCTTGGTCTACAAGAGCTAGTGCCAGGACAGGCTCCAAAGCTACAGAGAAACCTTGTCTCAAAAAAAAAAAAAAAAGGAGAGAGAGAAAGAGCAGATGGCTGGGTGACACCTAGAAAAAGCTGAGATCAAAGTCACAATGGGAACTTCAGAGGGTGCCAGGCCCCCACATTCAGCTTCCATTCCCACGGGGGCCCTACCGGCAGAACTGCCAGTAACGGTAGGCATCCGCTGCTCAAGCCCAGCAGGCCAGCGTTCTCATCTCTGACCTGATCTCCCTTCACCGGTCCTAGACACCAGACCCTATTTGAGCCTCACCTGCAAAGTCCCCTGCCAGGAGCAACAGCACCAGTGGCAGCATCACCAGAGCCATCCTTCCTGCTCTGCTGGAAGGCTCTAGAGTTCATCAACAGAGCAGCGGGTCTATAAGTTACCCGCGGCACCACGCGGGTGCGAAGGGGAGGGGCAAAGGGCGGGCTGGAGACTAGGTAGACCCGAACAAGGAGGAAGAGAGGAGGGACAGGCCGGGCAGGAGAGGGGATGAAGGAGAAGGGGGAGGTTTGGAGAGGCACGAGGGGAAGCACACCACCTACCCACACGCACAAACCTTCCAGATTTCTAAGCAGCAAACCTCTCCGCAAGGTCCACACAAAGCGAACCAGGCCGTGTCCCCCCCCCCCCCCCGACACTTTTCACCAGCCCATATACAACCCCTACGCTTCTCCAGGGGTCCAAACACCCTGCCAGGTCCTCACAGCCCACACACAACATCTCACCTGAACTCTCCAAAAACCCCTCCTCATCCTGCAGCCTCCCTCCGCACCTCCACCCCCAAACATTTGACACACAAGCACATCACACTCTGCACACACACATACGCACAATCTAACCCTTCCGCAAATCTCACATGTCTTCGCCTCCCCTCAAGTGCTCCAACCACCTTATCCCAACCCCACCCTCAACCACACACTCCACAGCAACCTGACCGCTCCTCCAAAGCCACACATGCCTCTACATACAATCATTAATCTTCCGCATAGCCCAAATACAGCTTCACCACCCCTCTACCCATAAAAAACTCACCCATCCACACATCACCACTCTTCCACCTCCCCCCACACAGCTTTCAACACTCCAAATACCTTACATCTCACATACCCCACCCCCTACACACCCAATAACCACACAACCCATCATCCTTCCACCGAATACTTAAATGAGTCCCACCCTGGATGTTCGGGTGGAAGTTCCATCCCAAGCCCCCTCCCCTAGGAGTTGCCTCAGTCCAGACTCCATCCCTCCACCCCCAGAAAGCCCACCAAACAATGACCCCTCCCCAGAGATGCTCAAGACCACTCCCACAGGGTATTTAAATTGTCCCCCAGAGAACAACCACGTGGTTTTCCCATCTTCCTGTCTCCTCTCTGGGGGGCTGGAAAGCCATCTGGGAGTGTTAGTATCCATTAAAACTGGGCTTTTCCTAATTTGCTTTGATTTGTCTGATTTGTGTTATTGCATCGGCCAAGAGATTTAGGGTGCAGAAACTTTTCACTGGCAACCCACAAAATACTTCAGTCCTCTTCCACAACCCACCACTCTTCCACTTCTCCACACCACACACACACACACACACACATGCTCCACCACTTCTCCATAGACCCATACACACCTCTACCACTCCACACACTTCCCACCACTGCTCCAAACTTCCATACAACTCCCTCTAGTTAGCCATTCCTCACCCACATCCCTGCAAATATCCCTGTTAGATAACCCACCACCCCTTCACATACCCCAACAAGCACCTTACCCTTGCACACACTCCTACACCCACCTTTTCACACTCCAAACAACCCCTGCCACCCCTCCAACCCACCCCCCGTGACCTTCATACCCCATACAATCCACCACCCCTTACCATTCCAAACATCCCAACCTTCCACACACCTCTGACCACCCCTCACCCACCTCATACATCCACACACTCCACCCACCCACTATACAATCCCTCATTCCACAACCCATCTAAACACTCCACTACCCCTCCAGCCCACTACATACCCCACACACTCATTACACACCCCACGTCTCCTCCAGCCATCCAAATTCTCCACATCTCTACAATGCCCCGACATCCCAACCTCTCAACTCCTCCACACACTGCATATGCTCCCAACTCGCTCATTTCACATACACACACACACACACACACACACACACACACACCTTTGACACAACCCACATACCTCTACTATCCTTCCAAACAAACCACCCCAAACATACCATACCATACTCCCACGTAACCCCTACATTCTCTCCAATACTACAGTCTCCACATACCCCCTACACACCCTCAACACACACCCCACTACACACCCTACCTACTCACCACGCTTTCAACCCTCTAAATATCTCAGTCTTTCAAACATCCCCCACAAAACCCATCAGACAGCCCATCACCCCTCCACTTCTCCTTCCTCCCATACCCACCACCCTTCAAACCTTCACACTCCATGCACACTCCCACACGCCATTACCTCTCCAGTCTTCCACACCCCAGCACACACACACACAAACCGTCAAAGTACCCCTCTCCAGCCAGTGGTGGCACCCCTCTCTTGGCAGTGGTAGTGCACTCCTTTAATCCCAGCTCTTGGGAGGCAGAAGCAGGTGGGTCTCTGTGAGTTTGAGCCCAGTTTGGACCACAGAGCTAGTTCTAGGACAGCCAGAGTAACACAAAGAAACTCTGTCTAGGCCGCTTGTTTGTTCCCCGCTGCTCAGCCCCAAAATAACCACATAGAACTGTCTTAATTAAATCACTGCTTGGTGTATTAACTCTAGCTTCTTATCAACTAGCTCTTACATATTAATTTAACCCATTTCTATTAATCTGTGTATCGCCATGTGGCTGTGGCTTACCAGCAGTGTTCATCCAGTGTCTGTCTCTGATGGAGCTTCATGGCATCTCCTTAACTCTACCTTCTTTCTCCCAGCATTCAGTTTAGTTTCCCCTGCCTAGCTCTATTCTTCTCTGCTCAGGCCCAAGACAGTTTCTTTATTAACCAATGGTATTCCCAGCATACAGAGGGGAATCCCACATCCCATCTCCACATATCCTTCCTGGACGCAGCACACAATGCACCACCTCTCCACCCTTCCACGTACCCCAAACACAACCCCCAGACCTCTCATGACAATACACCCCACAAACAGACCCCCACTCTTCCACTCTTCTATATCCCACACACATCCCTACCGCTACTCTAAATACTCCATCCCCAACATATCCCACCACACCACTCCATACACTAGCCTTCCACACACATCCCACAACCCTTTCAACGTCCAGACACTCTAGCCCTCCACATACCTTCAGCCCCACACAACTCTCTATCAACCTCTCCATACACCTCGCTCATGCCCATCACCCTTTCAAATACTCCAACACTTTACACACCGCACCATGCCCCCTCTTTCTCTATACACTATGCATGTTCACCACTACACACAAGCACACCACCATGCCCCTGTTCCTCTATACGCCACACATGGCACCTCCGTGCCCCTGTTCCTCTATACACCACGCATGGGAACAACCATGTCCCTCTTCCTCTATACACCACACATGGCACCTCTGTGCCCCTGTTCCTCTATATACCACACATGGGCACCTCCATGTCCCTGTTCTTTTATACACCACGCATAGACACCACTTTGTCCAGTCCCTCAAAGACCCAGACTCTGCACACACCACACGTCCCCCATCTCCCATCACATCTTCAGCCCACAAACCCCACTCTCAACTCCACCCCAAACCCTACAACCACTACACAGTTCACACCCCCGCCAACCAAGACAAATTCCAAGATATCTATTTTGGAGGGCTATGTCAAAACCTTCAAAAAAGCCAGGTGTAGCGGTGATTGCCTTTAACCCCAGTTCTCAGAAGGTGGAGACAGACAGATCTCTGCAAGTTCCAAGGCCAGTCTGATCTCATAGCAAGTTCCAGGCCAATCGAGACTACATAATAAGACCCCTGTCTCAAATAATAATAATTATAATAAAAACCAAACCTCTGAGGCCAGTAGCATGCTCCTGTAATCACCACACTTGGGAGGTGGAGGCAAGAGGATCATGAGAGCTAGGTCACCCTCAGATACGTAGCAAGTTTGAGACCAAACTGAAATACATGACAGCCTGTCTCAGAACACACGACCACGAACAAAAGTTCTGAAGTCTATTCAGTGAAGTAAAACTGAAAGTGCAGCCCTGTAGCTTCCAGAGCTTCACAGGTCACCCCACCCACATCCCATCCCCTGACTGTGTCCCAGTTACACTGCTTTCCTCAGTCCCACCTTAGGGCTTGGCCTCGTGCTGACATCAACTTGGACGGCTGCAGAAGTTTCCTCAACCATCTCTCGGCTCACACGTCTGCAGATTGGGAATGCCTGCTGAAATAACCAGGCTAGCTAAAGGATATAACAATATTTTTATTCATTCTAAGGGGGGAAATTCATGAAACAGGAAATGAGAAATCCAAGCACAGCGCTGTCCCACAGGAATGGCGTAGAAAGAGAGAGAAAGAGCACCTGGGCCGTGCACAGATTTTCCCTCGGGTCCCAGAAAACCACACCTTACCTGGGTCCACCTCTTAAAGATAATTGATCTATTCTATCTGTTCCATGAAGGATATCATCACATCCCTGCCACTTCAGCCCTTAATGGTGCACTATTTGCAGTGCCCCATAATCCAGGATGCTCCAAGTGCTCCTGGATAGTCTTGTATCTAACGTCACATAACTTTTGGAAAAGCTCCTCATAAAAACAACTCTATAAAAGAGAAAACAATCCCTGTGGCTCAAATGGCGGAGTATAGTGACTTACACCAGCAGTGGTTGATCTTGGGGGGGGTAGAAGCAGAGGATGAAGACTTCCAGGTTGTTCTCAGCAATACAGCAAGCTTGAAGTCTCCTTGACCTACATCTGTTTGGAGATCTTGTCTCCAAACAGAGCTACATAGTAAAAACCTGGCTAAGCAAATGGTTTTTCAAGAAAGACATGGTCTCTGGCTGTGTGTGTTATGTGACACGCTCTACCACAGTATGGCATGGTTGTGCAGTTTCCCTAGGCACACCCACTCTGAAATTAACCCAGACTCTGGAACGCACAGCCTCCTGCTTTCTTCCCCCCACACCCACAAATAATTTTATCATTTTATATTAATAAATTATTATAGTATTAAGGCACTAGCTGAAGTCTCTCTTTATCTTCACCTTGATATCAAGTGAGCAATTATTTCTGCTCAAGGAAAGCTTGTCTCCTAATTGTATCTCTTTGGTCACTGTGTTGTCATAGAGCAGGGCATTTCTAGCCTGTGAGGCTACTTATTAATCTGACTTTTGTATCCCCCAAGAGTAGTCCTGTGGCTACACAGCTGAGTACGTGACCCGTATAAATAAACTCTTGAAATAATCAGATCAATATCTCAGCAAAGAAATAAACTGTGTTCTTAAGCAGTTAGATTAATGTCTCAGCAAACAGAGTAAACTGTGGGCTGGAAAGATGACTCACCCAGGGCTGGAGAAATAGCTCAGAGGTTAAGAGCACTGGCTGCTCTTCCAGAGGTTCTGAGTTCAATTCCCAGCAACCACATGGTGGCTCACAACCACCTATAATGAGATTTGGTGTCCTCTTCTGGTCTGCAGGCATACATGCAGGCAGAACATTGTATATATAATAAATAAATAAATCTTAAAATAAAATAATCTTTTTTTTTTTTTTTGGTTTTTCGAGACAGGGTTTCTCTGTGGCTTTGGAGCCTGTCCTGGAACTAGCTCTGTAGACCAGGCTGGTCTCGAACTCACAGAGATTCACCTGCCTCTGCCTCCCGAGTGCTGGGATTAAAGGTGTGCGCCACCATCGCCCAGCAAAAAAAAAATAATCTTAAAAAAAAAAAAAGATGACTCACCCATTAAGACTTCGTGCAGACGACCCAGGCTGGGTGCAATTCCTGGCACCCACATCAAGCAATTCATAGCCACCCGTAACTCCAGCTCTGGGGGCCCCAATGACCTCTTCTGCCCTCCACATACACATAAATAATGAAGTAAACCTTATTTTAAAATGGAAGCCATCAAATGAGAAGAGCAATGATCCAGGATCCTGCCATTCCAACCCACAGGGAGAAACAAAACAGATTGCCCGGGACTAAACCAGCCAGAATCAACTGGGATAGCCCAGGAGAGATAAGTGTCGGAGGACACAGAGTGCAGAATGGTTTGCCTAACACTGAGATAAGTTCCACCAAAGGGGTAAGTTTGGGAATAGATTAAGAGCGTATATGTAGAAAACTATGATAAGGTGTCCTAGACTCCAGAGACAGCAAAGTTGTTCAATAACAGAGACCACTGCCCTAACCAAAGCTGTGGTCAGCTGTTTGGGGGTACTAGAAGAAAAAGAAGTGTGCCTGCGGCTAGGAAGAGTCATAGAGACCAAAGAAAGTTTTCTTTTTTTTTTTTTTTTTTTTTTTTTTTTTTTGGATTTTCGAGACAGGGTTTCTCCAGAGCTTTTTGGTTCCTGTCCTGGAACTAGCTCTTGTAGACCAGGCTGGCCTCGAACTCACAGAGATCCGCCTGCCTCTGCCTCCCGAGTGCTGGGATTAAAGGCGTGCGCCACCACTGCCCGGCAAGAAAGTTTTATAGTAAAAAGAAAACTGGTAGAATTAAGAAGAGGCCAGTTATAACCTACTATGTAGCGGTGCACAGCAGAATGTTTACTTGGGGAAAGTACAGTTTGGCCTCTTATGGAAACTGGAAAATGAGGTAGGACGATGGTCAGATGAGCAGGGACCACTTCCATGGTTCACAACACACTTTCCCCGAAGATAGGTTCACTATTGCTGTGATGGAACACCATGACCATAAGCAAGTCAGGAGGACTTAGGCTTCCACATCACTGTTCATCAACAAGGGAAGTCAGGACAGGACTCACACAGGGCAGGAACCTGGAGGCAGGAGCTGATGCGGAAGCCATGGAAGCCTGCAGCTTACTGGCTTGACTTGCTCACCTTGGCTTTCTTATGGAACCCGAGACCACCAGCCCGGGGTTGGCACCATCCCCACTGGGTTGGGCTCTCCTCCTTCATTCACTAATTAAGAAAATGCCCTACGGCTGGATCTTAGGGAAGCATTTTTCCAGCTGAAGTTTCCTTCTTTCCGAAGATTCTGTGTCAAATTGGCACCCCTGTATCATATGCCCTCTTCAATTCTTTTGTATTTTCTCATACCAAGGTACCTAATCTAATTTACACGTCTTGTACATTGAAGGACAGCATCGCACACACCCCCCCATAGCTCTAGTCCTTTATTAGGTATCATTTGCAATACCCAATAATACAGGAGCCTCAGGTGTGCCTGAGGTGTCTTGTGACTGAAGTCATTGGATGTCTGCAATGCCTCTTCAGGAAAACAAGTCTACAAGTCATGGAAAGCAATCACTGTTATCCACGAGGATTCTGCACAATTAAAATACTTCTAGCAAACAGTTGTTCATTCTAATGTCTACCCAGCTACGGGGACTCTGATAAAGTCCTACAACACAGCTGTCTCTGTGGCTTCCCCGACATGACCTGCACACCCTCCACCCCTGCACCCCACACCCCGCAACCCTGCTCCCTCTCTTCAACAGGACTCCTGGAACTCAGTCCAGTACTTGACTGTGGATCTCTGCATCTGTACCCATCTGTTACTGGATGAAAGCTCTCTGGTATTAGGGGAGTCACTGACGTGATTACAGCAGACTGCCAACACCCTATGCACCATCGCTGGGAGTCGTAGCTGGGGTCATCCTTGTGGATTCCCGGGAGTTTCCCTGGCACCAAGTTTCTCCCTAAACCCAAAACGCCCCCATCAAGATATCTCATTACTCTCCCCTCCTTCCCACTCCCAAGCCACCCCACCCTGCAGATGTGTTTTATTTCATCAGGAGATGGTAGTGCACACCTTTAATCCTAGCACTCAGGAGGCAGAGGCAGGTGGTCTCTGAGTCCAAGGCTAGCCTGGTCTACAGAGCAGTTACAGGACAACTAGGGCTTCATAGTGAAACCCTGTCTGAAAAAAAAAAAAGAAGCAAAGAAAAAAAGGATTTATTTTGTGTGTGAGTATGTGCACATGCATGCTGCAGGAGGCCAAAGGTGTTGGTACCGTAGAGCTGGAGTTACAGGCAATTGTGAGCTGTCAAATGTAATTAGTTCCTAACCAGGAACCTCTAAGAGCAGTGGACATTCTTAACTGCTAAGCCATCGCTCCAGACCCAAGAAAATATCATTTTACAGTTTGCATCAAAAGGATTCCTAGGTTAACTAGAGGGCTCAGTGGGTAAAGGCACTTGCTGTGCACACACAGGAACTCACACAAACACACACAGACACACACACACAGACACACACACACACATTCAAATAAATAAATACATACATACATATACAATGCAAAAAAAATAGTAAGTATTCCTAAACCCAAGCAAGTAGTTCACTCTTTAAAATAATACCTGAGTCAGACAGCGGATGTGCACAACTTTAATCCCAGCACTCAGAAGGCAGATGCCGGTGGTGTCCATGAGTTCAAGGTCAGCCTGGTGTACAAAGCGAATTCCAGGACAGCCAGGTCTGTTACACATAGAAAAAACAAAAAGCAAAACAAACAAAAAAAAACCTGTCTCGAAAAACCAAAATAATAATAATGATGATAATAATAGTAATAGCAATACTTGAACTTCAAGCACATTTCAGAATAATTACAGAGCTAAGACTTCAAGTCATTTCCTGAAAGCAAACAGGCTAAACTGTATTTAGTGATGTGTGCTGCCCTCTAGTGGAAATCAGCTGATAAAGCCAGTATCCCATTTAGATACAATGATTGTTTGAAGTTACCTTGTTTTCCTGTTGTCTCCACAGACATTGTTATTCAAGTTCACTTCAATATTTTTACTTACTTGCTTAGTTTTTCCTTTGTTTCTTTGTTTGCTTTTTTTGAGATGGGTTGCATCTAATCCTGGCTGGCCTTGAACTCACCATGTAAACATGATGGCCTTTAACTCCTAATCCTCCTATCTCCACCTCCCAAGTGCTGACTTTATAGGCAGGAGCCAGCATGCTGGGCTCCAAAACTAGGCTTTTTGATGATCTTCCAAAGTAATAGTGCTGATGGTTAAGGTGGCCCACACTTTAAGGAGAACGATTCTACTATTCGTAAGGATGTAGGATCAATAATGTGTTGTCCATGGTGGCACAGGCTTTTAATCCCAGCACTCAGGAAGCAGAGACAGGCAGATCTCTGTGAGTTCAAGGCCAGCCTGGTTTGCCTATTGGGTGCCAAGCCAACTAATGGGGGGGGGGGGGGAAGGTTGCATAGTATGTGCAAGGTCCTTGCTTCATCCCTGAAATGGGATGCCCTTCTGTATGCTGTGAATATGTGCTACTCTCATTGGTTGGTAAATAAATCTTCTTTAGCCTATGGCAAGACAGAATAGAGACAGGGGGAAAATCCAAGCAGAGATACAGGAGAAAAAAGGGCGGAGTCTGAGAGACACCAGTAGCCTCCCATGCCAAAGCACCACCTATAAGCCACAGGCCACGTGGTGATACACAAATTAATAGAAATGGATTCATTTAAATGTAAGATCAAGCTAGTAATAAGCCTGAGCCATCAGCCAAAGGTATATAAGTAATATTAAGCCTCTGGGTGGTTATTCGGGAACTGGCAGGTAGGAGAGAAACCTTCAATGACACATACCTAGTGCCATAAAACAAGTGAAACTCTGGACAACAACGGAGTTGAGTGGACCAAGTAATAACTAACCTGAGAGAGGCACATGACCCCCACGTCGTGGCACGAATGACAATGGGCGCCATGCTCCAGGGTTTGAATGCATCATTCCCAGTTGGTGGAACCGTTTGGGAAGAATCAAAGGTGGTGGCCTTGTCAGAGGAGGTGTGTTGCTGGGGTGGGGTTTTGAGATTTCTAAAGCCCACACATTCCCAGTTAGTTGGCAGGATCTCTCTCTCTCTCTCTCTCTCTCTCTCTCTCTCTCTCCTTTTCTTGTGTTTGTGGGTTGAGAAGTAAGCTCTTAGCTTACTTCCGCTGTCTGCCGGCTGACATGCTCCTTGCCATAACAGCCATGGACTCTAACCCTCTGGAACTGGGAATTCCAAATTGCTTTCTTTCATGAGTTGTCTTGGTGCTGTGGGACAATGGTCTTATACCCTGGAAAGTTTTGTAAGTTGTATGGTTTAATAAAATGCTGATTGGCCAGTAGCCAAGCAGGAAGTATAGGCAGGGCTACCAGAATAGGAGAATTCTGGAAAGAGGAAAAGTTCAGTCTGCAGTCCTCACCCAGATGCAGAAGAAGCAAGAATGAGAACGCCTCAGTGACAAAGGTATCAAGCCACATCACTAACACAGACAAGAATCATGGGTTAATGTCAGATGTAAAAATTAGTTAATAAGAAGCCTGAGCTAATAGGCCGACTATTAGCTTATAGTTTATAACTAATGTAGACCTTTGTGTGTTTCTTTGGGACGAAATGGCTGCAGGACCTGGCTAGACAGAAATCCAAGGCAACATCTTGGTAAATGATGTTTTATAACTATAACAGCAAAGTAACTATGACAACCAGGTTGCAGGCGAGGCGCATCTGTGGACAGGAAATGTGAGTTACAGACAGTCTGTGAAGGCTCAGTGTGATATGGTCAGTACATCCTGTCGTTGAGTAGAGTTTGGCCATGATTGGCTGAGAGTCAGCTATTTGTCACAAATGTTTTCTTCTAAATTAGGCTTTCTGTCGGTTTATACACACACTGGGTCACCATGTATTACATAGAGACTCACAGTGTAGACATAGCCCTTGGTAGCCATGTGCTGTGTAGCAAAGTTAAAGAACATATTAACTTGGGGGCTGGAGAGATGGCTCAGCAGTGAAGAGCGCTAGCTGCTCTTCCAGAGGTCCAGAGTTCAATCCCAAGCAACCACGTGGTAGCTTACAACCATCTATAGCGAAATCTGATGCCCTCTTCTGGCATAAAGTCACACACGTAGGTACAGCACTCATACACATAAAATAAATTGAATTTTTAATTTTTAATTAAAAATTTTAAATTAAAAAAGATATGGGTTATCATGCCTGTATATCATACCTTTAAAGGGGGGGGGGGAGAGAATGTATTAACTAAACAGACTACTAGTTCCCTCCACCCCAAAAGCTGAGCATGTCTTCAGATAGCATCTGAAACCCACAGTGGAGACTTCCCTGCTTTGCTGTAACCTGCAGACCAGGTCTTTCCACCCATGTGTGGAGTGTCTTGGTTTCTCGCTTCCCTTTTTTCTGTAACTATAAAGTTTTCACAAAACTCTTTCTTTGGAACATGGTACATGGTGATTTAGGGCCACCTGAATCCTCCCGTGCTCCCTGGAGCCATGGTTCCAGAATAAACTGTCTCTTATTCCCTTTGAGGTGAGAGCTGTGTTTGCATTCGCAAAGCTAAGAGACTAAGAGATTCCAGCTGCTTCTAAATCGAGACGATACCTAGGAAGTGTGAGCAACATCTGCCAATCAATGATGGAAGCTGGAAGCAGGCTTCCTAATGCTGGGGCGGGGGGTGACTGGAGGAAGCAGAGCCTCTCTGTGTGTGACTCTGTCTGTCTGTCTGTCTATCACACACACAATAGCAAAGGCCCGTAGCATAAGCCAACTAGAGAACACAGATCAGAAGAGAGGTGGCTTCTTGGGCACTGACTTGATTTCACAGAGGCAAGCAAGGGGATTTTCACTGAAAAGGCATGTCAGAGAAGCAACTCAGAAAATGGCCAGTTTCTTCCTTCCTAAATATATAATTTGTGTTTGCAGGATATCCACAGTGTGGCTGCTCCAGAAGTAAATAGGACACAGTCTGAGTGTCACGGATGACAGTCTCGCCACTGAGGGACCTTTGATAGGACAGAGTCTTGGATATCACAGATGACAGTTTCACTACTGAGGGACCCTTGTCCTGTGGAGCTGTGAGAGAAGACAGCGAAGCAGTTGTGGCTGCCCCATGAGGAGGCACAACTCAAGACAGATGCACTGATGTGGACCCCAATTTCCCTCACAATTACATCTCAGCCTTCTTTATGTCTCCATCACTGAAGGATTCCATTTACAGGCCCCCCAAACTCCAGAAACAATCATTCTTGTAGCACGTATGTGGGATGAGGTGACAGCAATGGGTATCTAAAGAAATGCTGGGAAGACGAAGCCCAACTGAATGACTGAAGGAGTCAAGACAAACGTTTCAAAGAGACTTTGCCTTAATCTTTGTACTAACTACTCCTGCTATGGGAAAAACGCCCAGAACAGGTACCTGCATCTGAAGTATTCCCGCTGGCTGGGACTTAGCAGGCAGAGCTCCAATGCTGGAGCCAGGGCTGCAGTTTGCTGCAGCTTTGCAGACCATACAGCATCATGTTTTACCTTTTCTGTCTTAGTGGATTCAATTCTAAACTACATGACTATGGCAAACAGGCCTTTCTAGCAACAAAGATGAAAGGAGGGTGAAGTCTGTCAAGTGGCATTTCCCAAGGCTCCCATGGCTTTGCTTCCCAACCACCACCAGTTTTCTGTCTCAGCCATTCTTGCAGAGGACCAGGTTTAATTTCCAGCATCCACAAGTCAGCTTTCCATTCCAGTTCCATGGAATCCAATATCTTCTTCTGCCTTCTCCAAGTGATGTGGGAAGGTCATTTGTCAATCTGTTGTTTCATTGGTCAATCGATAAAGAAAACTGCTTGGCCTGATAGGACAGAAAATTAGGTAGGGCGGAGTAGACAGAACAGAATGCTGGGAAGAAGGGAAGTGAGCTCAGACACCATGCCGCTCCTCTCCAGAGCAGACACGATGAAGCAAGCCACCAGGTCAGACATGCTGAGTCTTTCCCAGTAAGACTGGTGCTACACAGATTACTAAATATGGGTTAGGCAAGCTGTGAGAATTAGCCATTAAGAGGCTAGAACTAATGGGCCAAGCAGTGTTTAAAAGAATACAGTTTCCGTGTAATTATTTCGGGGCATAAGCTAGCCAGGCGGCCGGGAGCCGGGTAGCAGGAACGCAGCCCACTGCTCCTTCTACAGCCAAGGTATTGCATATGTGTGGTACACATACAGGCAAGCAAAATACTGACACACCTAGAATAAAATAAAGACTAGGCCAAGCCAAAAGTTTTCAGTTCTCTTGGCTCAGCCTAGCAAGTGCTAGGATCACAGGTATGAGCCACCATACGGGACTCCTTCTGTTTTCTTAACTTCCTTGTTGCCCCACCCCCCCGCCACCGTTGAGTAATACACACCCTTGACTCCAACCAGAACTCCGCTCCCCCCACTCCAGACCTCACCTTCCCCAGCTCACGAGCAACAAGAACCTGGCTCTTGCTTGCTGGAGTGAGGAAGCCCTGCCAAGCCTTGGCCTCACCATGGAACGTGTCTGAAATCTCACGTTCTCCAAGAGGCACACCCAGGCCTAATGAATGACTTCTTTCTCTCCTCTCCCATGAGTAGGTTTGTAAATTCTTTCTTATTCATACCCGTTCATTCAGAACAATATCTGAGATCACAACACATGGGCAGCTGAATCATAGGATCAGGAATTAAGGCTACATAGGAAGAACGAGGCCAGTCTGTGCTGTATGAGACCCTTCTCCCAAAAAAAGAAAAGGGAAAGGGCCCAGGGACTATCAGGAGTTCCATCTTTGATGTTTTTGATGTGCATTTTAGATGTTGACAGGTCCAAGGGACTTGGCATTGCAGTGCAAGGACCTGACACTGAAGGCGTAAGTCACAAACAATGCCACACCAATTCGGGGTTATGATTATTAGGGTGGTATTTATTTAAAGGGGAAAAAAACTTACAGTTCACTGTCCCAGGCAACAGCCCCCTACGCAACCAGGAAAGGAGTCTAGTCGCAGGCGGAGCAGGAAGTGAAGAGAGAGAGAAGAGGGAAGTGGCCGCTGTTTTAAAGGGAGAGAAACCACGCCCCAGTGGGCTGGTACCTCAGCGGTGATAGGCTGGAGGAGTGGGAGGACCTCCCGCAACACCTCCCCCTTTTGTTTAAATAAGAGAGTTCTAAACCTACTATGAAATTATATACAATAAGTACAAATATCCTATTCTAACTAGCTTAGGTCTTGTATAATAAATAACTTGGCCAAGTCATGAGAGAAAGTAACTACATTTATATAGTCTTCAACCCCATCGAAGATCTGAGAAGGGAAATAATGTTACCTGGGTAATTAGGAAGTTCAGTAGAACAACTTCCAAAACATGCAACAAATTACAGAGACAACTAGCTACCTGGGCAATCACCCAAAGTCACATTAGCAGCGTTGAAGCAACCAACTTTGGCTAAGGCCTAACATAACTGACATACCATTTTCTAAGGCAAGCAACTTTTCAAAACTATCTTACCCTGTCTTGGCAGGATATGACAGTCCTGTTTTATCCATTGATGCATGCTCTGTATCTTTGTCAGTTGTTGAGGTATGGGCATTTCTTTGCCCAAACGCCAGTTCTGCCAAAAAGAAAGGCTCCAGGTGGAGTGTCTTTGGTGCTCAACATTCTCTCGGGAATAGAGTGGTGTTGCCAGGAGCAATTGTGTCGCACTACCACAAAACTCTGAGTTAGATTAAAGGCCATTTTCTACAGCTCTTTGAAGAAGTTGAAGATTATCTATCTATACTGAGTATAATCTCTATATATCTAAAGAACCTGATTAGTCTATTATAAATGACAAACTTAGATGACTATTAGTCTATATAATTCTCAATATCTATCTAACTTAAAGACTAAGACAATAAACGACTGTGAAACAAATGAGGACAATGACCTCCAAATATAAACAATGTACAAATATACATTGCAGTAGGCAAATATATATCAATACACAATCATTATATAAGTATCTTAATCAGAGGTAGAAATGTACACTGCAATATGGTAAATATATACAATATATATATATCAATACAATATATGTCAATACATAAAAAAATGTTTTAAACAGAGGTAGAAACATGCATGCGTACAATAGTCAATATAATTTAACTTTGTATCAATATACAAGAATCTATACCAATGTATTTGTCTAAAAACAGTAACTCACAATTACAAATCTATTATCCCATCATCCCTCTTTTTTTTTTTTTCAAAATGATCCCTGAGCGTATAAAATTCCTCCCCCAACCCTCAATCGTATACTAATTATAATCAACCCCTAAATGATGTCCCTAAACCCAAGGGCAAGTTTTACTGGGAAAGGGGACGTCGTCCTCTAGAATTACTTCCAGCTGTCATGGGGGCGACGTTCTTTCTGGGGGATCCTGTGAAAGTGAAATGATGGTTAAATTTCAAGATCAATGTCTTTTAAAATTGCCAATAGTCTCTGAGTATTTTGTGCAGGTCTGGCCAAAATGTTGTATAAGATGTGCACCATTTCAGCTAACCAAGTTGGAACTGTCTTGTGCAGCTGGTACCAAAAGCAGGTCTTGTAGTAGCGCTATCAGTATCATGACGTCATATCAACCAGGTGGAGTTGTTGTTATGGGGCCCCATCTTCTTCCTGGAAACTTCAAATGTCACTTCAGGAAAAACTCATTGTTCATTATGAAAAACTTAAACATTAATCATATAGACATATATAAACATATATATATATATTCAATGAAAGACATGATAGATATATTCAATGAAAAGTATGATAGATATGAAGAAAAGCAAAGATGTTTTCTAAACTCATATTTCTTTCTGTCCCATATCATGGCTCTTGACATGAGACAGAAACTCCAGAAACTCTGGGTTTTTCTCTTACTAACAGGCTTGGAATTAGAGAGGGACTGAGCCAAAGTCCAACTTCAAAACCAGCTTTATAAATTTAGAAATATGGTTTAATATTACTTACACAATCCATTCAGTTGTCTTCATATTTCCTATTGGGCAGGTATTTTTCCATCTGTCAGTATCCAAACATCCAGGGTCCCTTGAATTTCTCAAAGATGAGTGTTTTCCTGTGGAGATAAGAACAGAACCCTGCCCCCATTCTATATGTTTTTCTTACCACCTGTATGAATATCATCGTTGTGGATGAGTTGTCATTTCTCCTTTCCAAGAGGTTTCTCCTCTTCAAATCGAAACTTTATTAATTTTGATGGTATCCACAATTTTTCTTCTCCTGTGGAAACAAGAGCAAAACCCCTTCCCCAACGTAGCACATCTCCTGGCTTCCACTGAGAGGTCAGCACATCTTTGAAATAAATCGGTTGATTTAGTTCAGCAGACTTTTCCATTATCCAATGTCTTTCTGCTGCTGTCGTTCCTTTCTCATTAGCGTTAAGAAAATTCAAGGTTAATAAAGCATTATGTAATCTATTTCTGGGGGTATTTTCAGTCCCTTTCTGTTTGTTCAGCATATCCTTTATAGTACGATTTGATCTTTCTATAACTGCCTGACCTGTAGGATTATTTGGTATACCTGTAATGTGTTTTATATTATAATAATCAAAAAAGCGTTTCATTTTCTTAGATACATATGCTGGACCATTATCTGTCTTTATTTGCGCAGGTATACCCATGATGGCCATAACTTCCAATAAATGTGTGATTACTGAATCAGCCTTTTCTGAGCTCAGGGCAGTAGCCCATTGAAAACCTGAATACGTGTCTATGGTGTGGTGTACATATTTTAATTTACCAAATTCCATAAAGTGGAACACATCCATCTGCCAGATTTCATTTCTCTTAGTACCCTTTGGGTTACTCCCTGCAGGCAACGGTGTTTGATTATAGAAAGAACAAGTAGGACATCTCTTTATAATGTCCTTAGCTTGTTGCCAAGTAATGGAAAATTCTTTCTTTAGGCCTTTACTATTGACATGATGCTTCTTATGAAATTCCGAGGCCTGCAACACACTTCCAATCAATAATTGATCAATCTCAGCATTGCCTTGGGCTAGAGGACCAGGCAGACCTGTATGGGACCGGATGTGTGTTATGTACATCGGACAAAGCCTGTTCCTGATTATGTCTTGTACCTGGATAAACAATGAAGTCAACTCTGTGTCATCTGGTATAAATTCAGCGGTTTCAATATGCAAGATAACTCTTTCTGCATATTGTGAATCTGTAACTATATTAAGAGGTTCTTTAAAATCCCTTAGCACCATAAGAATGGCATATAATTCTGCCTTCTGGACAGAATTATAAGGGCTTTGTTCCACCTTACTCAATTCATCTGACTTGTAACCTGCTTTCCCTGATTTATTTGCATCAGTATAGAATGTACGGGCTCCAGTTATTGGAGCATCACGTACAATTCTAGGAAGAATCCAAGAAGTTCTTTTTATGAGATTAAGTCTATCACTTTTGGGATAGTTGCTATTAATTTCTCCCAAAAAGTTAGCACAAGCTCTTTGCCACGGTTCATTGTCTTCCCATAACTTTTTTATTTCTTCAGTAGTAAAAGGCACTATAATTTCTGCTGGGTCTATACCTGCTAGTTGACGAAGTCTCAGCTTACCTTTTATAATTAATTCAGAGACCTTTTCCACATAAGTTTTTAATTTTTTACTTGGTTTATTAGGTATAAATATCCACTCTAAAATAATATCTTCCCTCTGCATTAGAATCCCTGTAGGAGAAATTCTGGAAGGCAATATGACTAGGATGCAGCTAAGATTTGGGTTCACCCTATCCACATGTGCCTCCTGTAATTTTTCCTCAATCATTGTCAGTTCCTTTTCTGCTTCAGCTGTCAGTTCTCTTGGACTATTCAAATCTTTATCACCATCTAAGGTTTTGTTTAAATGAACTATTAGATCAGGTGTTATCCCAACAGCTGGTCGTAGACTGGAAATGTCTCCTAACAATCTTTGGAAGTCATTAAGAGTCTTTAACCGGTCTCTCCTAATTTGTGCCTTTTGTGTTTTAATTTTCTCTAACCCTATTCTGTAACCTAGGTAATTAATAGAATTTCCTCTTTGAATCTTTTCAGGGGCAATTTGTAATCCCCACCTAGGCAAGACTTTCTTTACTTCTTCAAACATCCTTTCTAAAGTATCTTTATTTGAATCAGATAATAAGATGTCATCCATGTAATGATAAATGATGGACTTGGGGAATTGTTTACGAATTATTTCCAATGGCTTACTTACAAAATATTGGCACAGTGTAGGACTATTGAGCATACCTTGTGGGAGGACAGTCCACTGATATCTCCTATTAGGCTGAGAATTATTATAAGTAGGCACTGTGAAGGCAAATTTTTCTCTATCCTTTTCTTGTAACGGTATAGTGAAAAAACAATCTTTCAAATCAATAACTATAAGAGGCCATCCTTTTGGTAACAGAGAAGGCAAAGGAATTCCAGATTGTAGTGGGCCCATAGGTTGAATTACTTTGTTGACAGCTCTTAGATCTGTCACCATTCTCCATTTACCAGATTTCTTTTTTACAACAAACACAGGAGAATTCCAAGGGCTGGTTGATTCTTCAATATGGTGAGCATCTAGTTGCTCTTGCACCAGCTGTTCCAATGCCTGTAGTTTATCTTCAGCTAGAGGCCATTGTTTGGTCCATATTGGCTTCTCAGTTAGCCATTTTAAAGGTAGGGCCGTTGGTACCTCTAAAGGTTTGGTATTTGCTGTATGTTCTTGTACAGCCTGAATGGCTGGTGACCTTTTTCCATAATACCTCATCATATCCTTCCCAGAATTATGAGTTCCTGGAAATACAGGAATGTTAATCTGGGTATTCCATTGCTGTAGCAGGTCACGGCCCCATAAATTTATGGCAATATTGGCTATATATGGCCTTAGTCTTCCTATTTGCCCTTCGGGCCCTATGCATTCAACCCATCTTGTGCTTTGTTTTACACGAGATAGGGTTCCAATTCCCAGGAACTGAACATCTACCTCTTGAAGAGGCCAATTCGGATGCCAAGATTCTGGGGTAATGATACTTACATCCGCACCTGTGTCTAATAAGCCTTCAATAAAAGTGCCATTTATACAGACTCTTAGCTTTGGTCTTTGATCATTAATAGAAGTCTGCCAAAATATACGTTTACTCTGTCCTATTGGGTTTTTTGACTCATCCTCCACACGTAATTCTTCATTTAGACCAGTATTACTTTTTACAGCAGAAATTGGAGCTTTTAATTTTCTTGGTGAGGCACGTTCTCCACTGTGACTGGGAATGACTGGGCCACTGTTGGCTTGGGGGCCTGCGAGAGGCCCCCCAAGGAGTTTCCCGATGATATCGGATTGCCCCGTCTGTCTGTTGTTGACCTACATTCGTTGGACCAATGCCTGCCTTTACCGCATCTCCTACATATACCTGAAGGCCGAGGTCTCCTATTTTTGTCATTCCCAGAAGAGATATTATTCCTAGAAATTCTTTGCCTGCAATTCCTTTGCAAATGTCCTAATTTACCACAATTAAAACACCTGGCAGTTTGATGTCTCCTCATTGCTTTGGAAATCGCTTCTCCTACCCAAGATTCATCATTATAGCTAAACGTCTCAACATTCATCGTATGCTGAATCCATTCATCCATAGGTGCTGATCTAGACTTTAAAGGCCCAATTATCTTTTTGCATTCTATGTTTGCATTCTCAAAAGCTAGAGATTCAAGAAGTATTCGTCTAGCTTCTGGGTCTGTTACCCCTATGTCCAGAGCCTTAATTAATCTTTGCAAAAAGTCAATAAAGGGTTCTCTCTGTCCCTGCCTAATTCTGGTATATGATTCAACCCTTTTTGCTGGATCTTGTATCCTATTCCAAGCATTTAAAGCTGCTTGGTGACATAGACACAGTACTTCATCGTCATAAAGAGCTTGGACCTGTGGATCAGCATATTCTCCTGCACCAAGAATTTGATCTTGGGAAACCTCAATACCTTTTGCTCTTCCTTGCTGTTCCATATGTTTGGATTCTTCTCTGAAATAAATTCCAAACATCAAGGAAGGTCCATTATCTAAAACTGCAGACACTAACTGATGGAAATCATGGGGAGTAGCTCTAGCATTAGAAGCCCAAGTCCTTATCATTTCCTTTACATATGCATTGTGCAGGCCAAAATTAACAACAGCTTGCTTAATTTCTTTCAGATCATTCATTGCTAT
Organism: Microtus oregoni; assembly: GCF_018167655.1. Lineage (NCBI taxonomy): Eukaryota > Metazoa > Chordata > Mammalia > Rodentia > Cricetidae > Microtus > Microtus oregoni. Next base: position 18,367,605 of record NW_024543080.1, on the reverse strand, counting down.
TGGCGTCCATCTAGCTTCTCTGACTCCCTTTGAGCCTTTAGAAGTTGATGCTTTTTCAGAATTAAGTATAGGGTATGTCGCTAGAACCCTGGGTAAGCCAGTTCTAATAGCTGGTGGAGGCCTTGTATCCTGTCCTTGTGCCTCCTTACTCTGTTCACCAGCTGCAATAATTTCCCCAATCTTTTCAAATCTTTTTATCATTGTCTCTCTTAAATCCTGAATCTCCTGACCTGTATATATTTCCAGTGATTTCACTGAGGTATCAATTTTTTGGTCCCCATTCTGCACCTGTGATTCCAAAGCTTTAATTTTTTCCTTCAAAGATAACATGTCCTCCTTAAACTTTTCTTGTATATCATGTAGATTCCCATCTTGGAGGTACATTCTGTCTGTTACCTTATCAAAACTTTGTGATAAAGTCTGAACGTCAAATTCAACAGCCTGAACCCTTTCAGGTAACTTTCTAATACCCTTGGATATGGAATCAATTTTGTCTGTCATAGTATCCACTTGTTCAGGTAACCTCTGATTTTCAATAATTTTAATCCTGTCAATTAGTTGTTCATTATTAGTTCGTAAAGATTCTATCATTCTTAGGAGTGCCATATTCTTCTGTTCATTATTAGTACGTAAAGATTCAATCGTTCTTAGTAGTGCCATATTCTTCCTTAATGATAGAATATGGAAAAGAAAACTGAAGGCTAGTAACAAGCAAATTAAGGTATCCCCATAATCATATAAACCTTGTATGATGTAATTCATTGTATTAGTAAATATAAATTTACTAATCCATTGTATTAATGAAAACAAAGCAGTAAAATTTGCGTTAGAAACAAAAACTGCAATATTACCTATTATCCAGCAGGTGGCGCTGTTGCAGAGTCGCGGTGAAAACATGGTCCTGTTTCAGTGCCTTAGTAGATGTTAAAAACTGGAAAATTCAAGTTTCTCAACAAAATAAATCTAATTAAATCAATTCCTGAGACGGAACAAGTCACCCTGAGGGGTTGCAGCTTTCAGCAACCACGTGCTCTGGTTTGTGCCACTTAAGAGCTGTACTTGCAAGGGAGATTTAAAAATGACTCAGAAAAGAGCAAACCACGCAGCCAGAGACTACGCGGGCCTGTGGAGTTTAAATCCACGTGGGGAGTCCAAGGCCGCTGGCGGCTGAGGAAGGGGAGGGCTCCCGCCAAGCCGAACTAGAGCCCGCCAAGCCCGCGGCCGCCAAGCTGAACTTGCGCCCGCCAAGCCCGCAGCCGCCAAGCCGAACTTGGGGCCGCCAAGCCGAACTCGCGGCTGCGAGTGGGGAAAGGAGAGGTTCTAAAACCAAACGTTGGGCGCCAAAATGATGGAGGAAGGTCATTGGCTAATAAAGGAACTGCCCTGGCCCATTTTATTGGTTAGGACATAGGTAGGTGGAGTAAACAGATCAGAATGCTGGGAGGAAGAGGAAGTGAGGTCAGAGACTCCACAGCTCTCTCGGGAGCAGACGCCTCAGCAGAGACGCCATGCCCTGCTCCCTGGCAGACACACGTGATGAAGCTCGGACCCAGGATGGACTAGGCTAGAATCTCCCCGGTAAGCACACCTTGGGGTGCTACACACAGATGATTAGGAATGGGCTAAATTAATATGTGAGAATTAGCCTAGAAGAGAATGGGCCAAGCAGTGATTAAAAGAATACAGTTTGTGTGTTGTTATTTCGGAGCATAAGCTAGCCATGTGGGCGGCCGGGTGTGGGGGACGCAGCCCTGCCGCCCCATACTACTACAGTTGGCGCCCAGACATGTGGACAGCCGAAACCCACTTAAAAAACCTGAGAAGACTTAAAAATAAGGGAGCGAGAGTTTAACACAGATTTTTGCTGTTTGTTGGTGGCGTGCTGTAGAGAGATTTCCTGATTCGGCAACAGTAGCAGAAAAAAAAAAAAAACGCTGTGTCATTTTAAAGCGCGACTTCCTGGGGCTGTGCCGCCATTGCGATCTCTGTCTGGCTCCTGCGGGAGACAGAGCTTTTGAATAGAGCATTTGGAGTAAAGTGCTACGATTTGTTTGATGGCAACTAGACTCGCTGTGTTCTCGGGTCTGCTCTGCTTGCTAGAGGCAAGCGGGCGCCTCATCTAAGAGAGGCTTCCTGACTCAGCTTTAGCTGCAAAAGCCTGCAGCTCATTAAGAGGTCCTGCCACGAAACACTTAAATGGTTAAAGCTGAACGCATGCTTTTCGGTTTTCAGCCGTAGCAGGAAAAAAGCTGCGCCGTTTAAAAATGCCAGCTTTCTGGGCTGTCCTGCCAGGGCAAACTCTGACTATTTGAGGCAGGAGGGCCGGCTACCAAGAGAGGACTTGAGTGTTGTCTGTTGTAGCTCACTTGCTGGCAGGGACCTTGAAATGCCATACAGTTGTTGCAGTAAACATGGCCACAGCCAGTACCTCAGCCATGAGGCTGAAAAGCTAAGGAATGGACTGGATCTAGCTGGCAAAGCCACGCCTTTAATCCTACTGACATTGCTTGGTAAATTAAAGACTCATGTGGTCAAAAAAAGAGAGATATACAGTAAAGAGAGATTCAAAGACAAAGAAAATTTTTAAATGGTTTACATTGTGTTAAAAATATATACAGACTAAAAGTTGAACTTCTTAAAGTAAAAAACAAAAAAAGGAAGAGAGTTGTTGTGTGTGGTAGCACACGCCTTTAATCCCAGTGCCTAGAAGGCAGAGACAAACAGATCTCTGTGAGTTCAAGGTGTAGTAGTGTACACCTTTAATCCCGAATGCCTGGGAGGCAGAGACAGGCGGATCTCTGAGAGTTCAAAGACAGCCTGGTCTACAGAGATATTCCAGGTCAAAGATATACGCTCAAAAAGCAAAAAGTTAACCTAGGAATGTCACAGCTTAGATTCTTAAGTGCCTACTGATTTAAAGGCGCAAATCAAAAGTGCCCTTGGATAGTAAAAAATTGCAGATTCACAATAGGACAGATTCAGACCACTAAATGAGTCACACTGTGGATGAATGTACGTAGGCTTGGGAGAGAGAAGAAAAAGAATATAGAGAATAAAGTTAATGGTTTAAAAAAGTAAAAGTAAAGTCTTTAAAGAGACAGAGTACAGTTAAGAGATTAAAAGAAATAAAGAAAAATAAGCCACGTAAAAATGGAAAATTCACAGAGAGTCTGGATTATGTACATTGTGTTTTCTTTAAAATTTTTGACTGTGAAGGAGCTAAGTACAGAGAGACATTTCATTATATGGGCTGCCAAATGGAACCAGAACGGATATCATGAGGGTATGATTTCAGAATTTGGATCTAAGGATATGATACTTTGGAAAAGAGATTCTTCTTTTGTTTTCACAGAGGATCAGACCTTGTGGATTGCATTTATTCCGATTTGGTATGATGGACCACGCCCTCCTGAAGGGTTGGTGTGAACGCCTTCAAAAAATTGCTTCGCTCAACTGCCAACTGAGATGAAACTAGCACACAGGTTGTACCATGAAAGACCTAATTAACGACGCCCCCATTCAGCAGGAAGCAGTTTGGAGAGAAATAACTGCGCCCATATTCCCAAAAAATGTTTATAAATGTTCTTTTACATTTAAAGGGGGATATGATATAGATATGAATAATTTGCATTAGTATAGATTTTGCTTTATTGATAGAGATTTAAGGTCAATTTTGTTATATGTATAAGTGTTTCTGATTTTGATTAAGGTATTGTGATTGTGTAGTTCATTTAAACACGTACTGTATAATTAAGAAATATAGGTTGTTAATGGATAATCATCGATAATAGTAAAGCTTGTAGTCATGTTAGTTAGATTTTCTAGATATATAGAGATATATTTTAGATAGACATTCTTCATGTCTTTCTAAGAATAGGACTTTTCATGACAATGAGACACTCTGCTCCTGGCAGCACCAATCTACTTCAAGAGGAAGATGGGCATCGAAGAGGATGCTTATGGAGTTTGATAGCCATTTGGGCAAGAAACTGTTCTTACCTGGACTATTGCATAAACTGGACACAGAGAACCCACAGAGAAAGGACTACTGAACTTGCCTAAGGTGAGATGATCTTTTGGGGTTCCTGATTCATTTTGAAAGAGTCTGCGAGACATTCTGCAGGACACAACAGATAGTGACTGAACTGACTTTGAATTTTCCTGCTTTATGGAAATGTCTGCTGGATACCATGGGCCTGAAGGCTGAAGATGGATGCCCCAACGGTACAAAAGAACTTTGGGTGACTGTCCAGGCAGCGAGATGTCTTTGTCATTTCTAGAGTTTGAAGTTTCTTAGTTCTTGTTTACTTAGGTAATATTATATCTTTCTGGAGTCTTTGATGGAGTTAAGAATAGTTAGTTATAGTTATAGTTTTCCGTAGTTATGATAAAGATTATTGTAACTTTTACTTGATAACTGTTATATGTAATTTTGCTATGTTAAAGCCTTTTTTTTTTGTTTAAACCGAAAAAGGGGAAATGATGGAGGAAGGTCATTGGCTAATAAAGGAACTGCCCTGGCCCATTTTATTGGTTAGGACATAGGTAGGTGGAGTAAACAGATCAGAATGCTGGGAGGAAGAGGAAGTGAGGTCAGAGACTCCACAGCTCTCTCGGGAGCAGACGCCTCAGCAGAGACGCCATGCCCTGCTCCCTGGCAGACACACGTGATGAAGCTCGGACCCAGGATGGACTAGGCTAGAATCTCCCCGGTAAGCACACCTTGGGGTGCTACACACAGATGATTAGGAATGGGCTAAATTAATATGTGAGAATTAGCCTAGAAGAGAATGGGCCAAGCAGTGATTAAAAGAATACAGTTTGTGTGTTGTTATTTCGGAGCATAAGCTAGCCATGTGGGCGGCCGGGTGTGGGGGACGCAGCCCTGCCGCCCCATACTACTACATGACACTTCACGGAGTCCAGGTAAGGGAGCCACTCCGTTTGGTTGGTGGGTCTGAAAAGGTCTCAGGCAAGCTTTCCTTGGTATAACCTTAATCCATTCATGTGTCCTCGTAGTCTCAGTTGACTCCAATAAACTTACTCCTGCTCCCAGGAATAAATCAGTCTGTGCCGTGTGGGCGGTGCTGGACGATGACGCAGATTGCAGGGCCTCTAGACCTCATCTTCCACCCTCAAAATAGAGTCCCAGCAGCTTATAAACGGAAGATCTTTCGGAAAGGAAGTCTTTTAAAAAAATCACCATTTTACACAACATGGAGTAACAATAGGGCACAGCTTAATCTCAACAATAATTACAACCCTAATTAACACCAAGGAAAGGCAACTTTCCTTGTCCTCACTTGGGTGGACCACAAGGTAGGCAGAAAGGTTGCATCCCCAAATACCACAGTAGTGCATAGCTGCAATCCCAGTATTCAGGAGACTGAGACAGGAGGATCCCTAGCTCCACACCAACCTATGCCACATTTCAAGATGTTTTCTCCTCCCAACACACACCCCTAGGATCTCACTGTATAGCACTGACTGGCCTGGAACTCACTATATAGACCAGGAAAGCCTTGAACTCATGACAAGCTGCCTGCCTCTACCTCCTAAGTGTTGGGAGTAAGGAATGTAACACTATGGACTGGTCCTTGAGAGCTTTTCTTCCTTTCTTTTGTTCTTTCTTTTTCTGTGGTGGGAGGAGAGTGTTGAGGCAGGGTCTTACTGTATTCCTCTGGCTGTCCTGAAGCTCACTATGTAGACAAGACTGTCCTCAAACTCACAGAGGCTCACCTGCCTCTGCCTTCCAAGTGCTGGGATTAAAGACATGTGCCACTTCACCTGCTGAGACCTTTTCTAAAAAAAAAAAAAAAAAAAAAACACAGGGGCCAGAAAGACAGAAAGATGGCTTATCAGGAAAAGCATTTACTACAAAGTCTGATGACCAGAACCCACATAATAGGAGAGAACCAGTTCCCACTAGTTGCCCCTTTTTTTCATACATAAACCTGGATACATACACAAGAAAAAAATTAAAATGTAAAATTAACAACAAGAAAAACAAATACTATGGAAAACCAACCCATAGTATTTGGGGAACTTAGAACGACTTTTGGCAAAGAAAGAGCAAACATGGCACAAATGAGTGCACTAGACAAGTAAAAGGCTACACGTAGGTTGATTCACCTTGGCTAAAGAGGAAAGGCAAGCAAGGCACCAGAGGGATGGATGTGATTGCAGGAGAAAATGGGGATCAGGTGTTGTGGAATATTATTTTATCTGAGCAAAGATGTGTCACATTTGTTTATGCTGCAGAATATTGCTTTAACTGTGTAAAGGTGTGTTGCTTTTGTTTATGCTGCAGAATATTGCTTTAACTGTGTAAAGGTGTGTTACTTTTGTTCATACTGAATGTGTTTAATTATGTAAATATGTGTTGCATTTGTTTCACCTTGCCGGCCTAAGGCATCTGATTGGTCTAAAAAAGAGTTGAATGGCCAATAGCCAGGCAGAGAAAGCATAGGTGGGGCTGGCAGGCAGACAGAATAAGTAAGAAGAGAAATCTAGGCTCAAGAGGGGAAGAAAAGAAGGAGGAAGAGAGAACAAAGGAGATGCCAGAGAAACAGACACAAGAAGCAGTGAAAATCAGATATACAGAAAGAAAGAAAGGTAAAAATTTCTGAGGCAAAAGGTAGAAAAAGAGAAACAGCTTAATTCAAATTAAAAAGAACTATCCAGGAAAGAGTTAAGCCAAGGCCAAGCATTCAAAACTAACAATAAGTCTCCATGTCATGATTTGGGAGCTGGTTGGTGGCCCAAAAGAAAAAGCCTGGTACAACCAGGGGCTGAAGAGATGTCTGAACATTTAGGAGCAATGGCTGTTCTTAAGGAAGACCCAGGTTCAGTTCCCAGCATCCGCATGGTGGCACACAGCTGCCTGTAACTCCAGTTCCAATGGACCCAATGCCCTTTTTTGGTCTCTGTGGTCACCAGACATGCAAGTGCAGTAAAGACACACATGAAGAGCCGGGGGGGGGGGGGGGGGGGTGGCGCACACCTTTAATCCCAGCACTCGGGAGGCAGAGGCAGGCGGATCTCTGGGAGTTCGAGGCCAGCCTGGTCTACAAGAGCTAGTTCCGGGACAGGCACCAAAAGCTACAGAGAAACCCTGTCTCGAAAAACCAAAAAAAAAAAAAAAAAAAAAAAAAGACACACATGAAGACAAAACACTCAAAAACACTCATAAACGTAAAAACTGAAAATGAAAGTGGAACTTAGGACACAGTGAAGAGCCTGGGGAGGAACAATCCTCTGTGATGTGGTAAATGCATTAGTTATGTGAGAAACGGTCCATGTGGTTTCCGGCTTCCCCACTTCTGAGACTCTCGAATGTGCCTGTTTGTCCAAACTCTAGACATTCCAGACCCTTGATTTTCTATCACACCCTTCCCGTTCATGCGGATTATGAATTAGCCAATCATATTAGTGCGAGGTGAAGCTCCCACTGGGGGCATGAGACTGTCACCACCCACATCAGAATGAGAACTACGTGAACTTCTTTTTAAAACAGCGATGGCCTCGCCAGGGTACTTTACCTTCGTTCCTGTGTTTCTTTGGGAGACAACTTTTAAAGGGTTTGAATTTGTGGGATTTTCTTTTTTTTAAGTTTATAAAATGTTTTATAGTGCAATGTCTTTTTTTTAGTGTGTGACCTTGGGAACAAACAAGAAAGAAAAAGTTGTGGCTTAACAATGATATGTTTGCTTGTCAAGGGGTCAATTGTGCTGGGTAGCTTTCTGTCAACTTGACACAAGTTAACAGTCACCTGAGACAGGGAATCTCAACTGAGAAAATGCCTTCATAAGATCAGGCTGTGGAGCTGGTCCGTGGTGGCACATGCCTTTAATCCCAGCACTCCGGAGGCAGAAGCAGGTGGATCTCTGTGAGTTCGAGGCCAGCCTGGTCTACTAGAGCTAGTTCCAGGACAGGCTCCAAAACCACAGAGAAACCCTGTTTCGAAAAACAAAAAAAAACAAAAAACAAAACAAAAAAAAAAACAACAACAACAAAAAAAGATCAGGCTGTGTGCAGCCCGGTAAGACATTGATGGGCAAGGGCCCAGACCACTGTGAGTGGTGCCATCCCTGGGCTAATGATCCTGGCTTGTTTAAGAAACAGGCTGAGAAAGATGAGCAAGCCAATAAACAGCTCCCCTCCACCACCTGTGCTTCAGGGCCTGCCTCCAGGCTCCTTCCCTGCTTGAGTTCCCATCCTGACTGAATTGATGGATGATGAACGGCTATATGGACCTTGGAGTGAACTACAGCTTTCCTCCCCAAGCTGCTTTTAGTCGTGGTGTTTCATCCCAGCAGTAAGACAGACGCCAAGAATATTCTTTTCCAACACTCTGAATGAATTCCTCCCACAGAGCGAAGCAACACACATAGAAACCAGACGAAGACTGCTAGAAGGAGGTGTTGTGATGTCATATAGGTGACAGCTGCCTGGCCCGAAGACAGACAGATATCTTTTTGGTGGGAGACAGTTTTATTTTCCCACTTCTGTGGGCCAGAATCTGAATGTTACTGGAAAATCCTTATGGTCAGAGCCTGGCCCCTGGCCACCATAACAAGCCAGGTTTATCTGCCCATCTTCAATAACTGGATGAAAGAGAAAAGATAACAGAAAGGCAAAAAAAAAAAACAAAAGAGGGGAAGGTCTATTCTATGTAGCTACAATGGAAAGGGAGACAAAGAGGTACAATGACCACCCTGAGTCCATTTTTGGAGTCCTGACATATGGTTTAGGTTTAAGTAGAGGGCAAGAGGTATGCATAGCCAAGGAGTCGGGCTATAGGCCTGCTCATCATTGTCGCTACTCTGTCCTATCAGGTGGTTTCACAAGTTGTCAGCACTGTGACAAGTCCCCCTGTGGCTGGTACCACAGCCCCAGGCTCTTCTTTCCCCCAGCAAGAGACTCCAGGGGAAATTCACTTTCGGGGGGGGGGGGGGGCATTGTTTCATTGGTCTCACAGCCAAAGGAAGGGACACAAATGTCCCTCTAAAATCTGTCCCCCCAGTTTCTATGGGTTCTGTGGATTAGAGTGTCTCACGAAGAAGCAACTGTGGGCCAGGGGTGGTGCATGCCTGAAGGAGACAGGAGGATCTCTGAGTTTGAAACCAGAGTAGACTACATAGAGAGATCCTGTCAAAAAAAAAAAAAAAAAAAAAAAAAAAACGGGGGAGAGGGAGCAATTACGGGTCAGCCCCTGCTCTAATCATCTGGATGCTCAACTGAGGGAAGATCCAGGCTCACTGATGTAAGTGTCTGCTGCAGGCAGGCCTCAGCAGGCCAGAGACACTAGTTCTTGTTAGGAAGGCCTCCACAGGGCAGCTTACATTGCTAGCGAAGGCTAAGAGAGAAAGCCAAGTGTATACCACAGCCTCCTTTTGGATTCTAATCCGGGAAGTGACACGTCACTGCTGCCCTGTTCTCTTAGTTAGAAGCTAGTTATTGTGCCCAGCTGATTCCCAAGGAAAGGGAAATATACGTGGGGTGGGGGTATAAGGACAGAAGGAGGGCACATTGAGACCCAACCGGGAGAGCAAGGAGTGCAGATGCTGGAGAGAGCTCTGGAGAGCTGTAAGTGATTTCTCAGTGTATGAGGATGGGAAGGGGAACAATGACTCAAACAGGAGGCAGCAGCAACTTAGGGGGCTGGTGCCAGGGCTTGGTGGCCAATGTTTTTCTTTTCAAATTTTTTAATTGTTTTATATTATATTTGTTTGCTTGTTTTTTGAGACCCGGGTCTCACTATGTAACTGCGGCTAGTCTGGAACTCACTCTGTAGACCAGTCTGGCTTCAAACTCACAGACATCGACCTGCCTCCCCACAAACATACATACAAGCACTGACAGACACACACGAAAAAGAAGAACCTAAGAGACAAGAAGCTGGAGGGACAGCTTGGTGGTTAAAAACGCTGGCTGCTTTTCCAGAGGACCTGAGTTCAACTCCCAGCACCCACAGGACCTCCAATCCCAGGGCATCTGATACCTTTTCTGGCCTTTGTGGGCACCAGGCATGCACACGGTGCCCAGACATATATGCAGACAAAACACCTGTACACATAAAATAAAAATGAAAGCAAAGTCTTACCTCTTGGGTAATGCTGTAGTTTTAGTTCAATTCCTGTAGAGTGAACACTGTAGCTCCTCCCACTCAGAGCCCTGCTATCTGGTTTGATACTTTACTTTATACTATAACAATGTGTCTTTCCAACTTTGCTTTAAACAATAGAGAACAAGATGGAGGGAGGATACAACCTTTCAACCATTTTCCAGACCTGAACCTGGCTGAGAAGAGGAAAAAGGTCGACGGCTCCCTCCCACAGGTTCACAGTCTTTGAGCTAATTTTCTCTGCCCAAATTACAAGGAAAATTCTTTTCCAGTCTTTAATGTAGTACCAAAGTTTGTCTTGGAATCGATCCCTTCTCCTTCGGGCTTCATCGTGTCCGTGAAAATCTGGGTGAGGGAACCCTACTCCCCCACCTCCTAACCTCCCACTCCCCACCACACCCCCACTCTGCTGCCACACCCACTCCTCACCACCCCACACCTTCCCAGCCACAGGGTTGGGAAGCTTGATTGCTCTCAGATAGCTGCTTCAGAAAGTCCCCTTGAAAGGAGATTTCCAGAAGGCCCAGGAAATCTTGGAGAGCTAGCACTGGGAGTGAGGCTCTAACCTGATCTCTGGCTGGAGTCCTTGCACAGACGGGGCTAGCGGCTGGCATGGGTGTAAGGGAGGGATCACCCCCAGTGACATCTTAGGAAAGAGAAGAGAGGAGTGGAATGCTGGACTCTTCTGGTCACCTGCCAAGTCCGTCTGCCAGATGACCCCAGCTTTGTCCAAGCTTTGACTTTAAAGAGCTAGCCTGGGCTTACATATACCTTCCCCCCTCAAAAAGGGGATGAGGGTCTGGGCATGGTGCCACAGGACTTTAAACCCAGTTGTCAGAGGCAGAGGCAGCCAGCCTGATCTACTTAGCAAGTTCCAATGGGATCCCATCTCTAAAACAAACAAACTGCTGGGTGGTGGTGCTTGCCTTTAATCCTAGTACTTGGGGCAGAAGTAGGTGAATCTCTGAGTTTGAGGCCAACCTGATCTACAGAGCAGAAAGAAACAAAGAGAGACACAGGGTAGTACAACTCAGCGGATACTGAAGGCTAAATTCGCCTGCATTTATTTTCTGTATACTTTTATACCCCAATACAGAAGGGGGGGGTGTAAAAAACTGCCTTAACAAGACACAAAGGACAACCAGATCAGTTACTTGCTTCAGTACTTGAGACATTGAGCCATTATTTCCTGAGTAAAGGATTTGATGTCTTAGGCAGGGATGAGCGGTGAACACACCTTAGACCAAGAATCCTGTAGGCAGCCACTCCCTATATCAAACTTCCTATTTTAATGAAGCAGGAGTATGCTTGAATTCTCTGACCTTTGGTCAGGGTGGGGCAAATCCACCTCTACAGGCCCTCTTAAGGTCCTAAACACCAAACAACCACACCCTAGATCAGAAGTGTGGCCACATTTGTGGTCAACAACTTAGAAATAGCAAAGGTAAGCTCAAACTCTCTGACCTCCAGTCAAGGTGGAATAGGCTCAGGTCTGTGTGTATCCTGACAAGACACTCTTGAGTGTACTGCCAGTTAATCCCCTGTAGGGGTCTCTCTGGGCTGTTTCCTCTCAGAAAGATGTACAACTTTTTCTGACTAATTTAGAGAGTTCTACAGCATCAGTTGCCTGACTCAGAGGAAGGAACACGGGTCCCAGCTTTCTTCCTGAGGATAATTTTGGGAGACAGTGACCATTCCTCCACACTTTTCCTGATCATGTTAGCTTTTGGTTCTGATGGTTGTTTTCAGTTAGAGCCATAGCAGACACTGAACCTAGTGACATCAGTGTTCTAGGCAAGAGCTCTCTACTTTAGTGAAATCTTTTTACCTTTTAACTTTCCCTGACTTATTTTAAGGGTATGGTGCTTGGCCTGCCTGTTTGCATGTACCCCACATCTGTGACTGGTGCCTGAGGGGGTCATAAAAGAACATCAGATCCCCTTGAACTGGAGTTGCAGACAGTTGTGAATCACCGTGTGGTGCTGGAAACTGAATCCGGGTCCTCTGTAAGAGCAGCATGTGGGCTTAACTGCTGAGCTAACTCTCAGTGCCTTACGCTGTATTTTAAATCAGTGTCTCTTTAAGTGGCCCACGAAGGCCTTGAGTTTGTGATCCCCCTACCTCAGCCTCCCAAGTAGCTGGGATTGCAGGCCTGTACCACCACAAATAGACACTTTGGCTGGGTGTATAGTTTGAAGTATAAGGGCTTAGTCAAAATGTATAGATAGGTGAATATTTGGGGTGGGATTGCTCACTCACATTTTTCGAGTGTGTGTGTGTGTGTGTGTGTGTGTGTGTGTGTGTGTGCCCTTATTGCTGCACACATGTGGGGTTCAGATGACAACATGAAGGTCACTTCTATCCACCATGTGGGTTCTGGAGATCAAATTCAAACTTAGTGGCAAGCACCTTTAACCACAGAACCATCGTTTTGTTTTGTTTTGAATACAGGGTTTCTCTGTAGCTTTGAAGCCTGTCCTGGAACTGTCTCTGTAGACCAGACTGACCTCGAGCTTACAGAGATCCACCTGCCTCTGCCTCCCGAGTGTTAGGATTAAAGGCAGGCACCACCATCACCCGGTTCCATAGAGCCACCTTGCTGGTCCAATAAATGCTAAATTTTATTGGACAATTGTGGTGCTTTGACTGAAAATGGCCACCATAGACTTGTAGGGACCGGCACTATTAGGAGGTATGGCCTTGTTGGAGGAAGTGTGTCACTGGGGGTGGGCTTTGGGGTTTCAAATCCTTAAGCCAGGCTCAATGTCTCTCTCTTCCTGCTGCCTGTAGATCTGGATATAGAGCTCTCAACTCCTTCTCCGGTATCATGTGTGCCTGTACGCTGCCATGCTTCCCACCATGATGATAATGGACTAAACCTCTGAACTATAAGTCAGCCCCAATTAAATGTTTTGCTTTATAAGAGTTGCCATGGCCATGGTGTCTCTTCACAACAATAAAACCTTAAGACAACAATGAACGCAGAATACTTTTCAACTTTCTTAAAGCCAATTGCATGGTGTGTCAAGGTAGAATCGTCAGAGAGGAAGGAGCCTCAGTCAAGGAAATCCAGCTGTAAGGCATTTTCTCAATTAGGGGTCAATGGGAAAGGGCCCAGCCCACGGTGAGTGGTGTCATCCCTGGACTGGTGGTCCTGAGTTCTACAAGAAAGCAGGCTGAGTAAACCATGGGAACAAGCCAGTAAGCAGATCCCTTCCATGGCCTGTGCATCAGAGCTCCTGCCTCCAGGATCCTGCCCTGGATGAGCTCCTGTCCTGACTTCCTTCAGCAAACAGCACTGTGGAAGTGTAAGTCAAATAAACCCTTTCCTCCCCAGCTTGCTTTTTGGTTTTTTGAGAGAGTTTCTCTGTGTAGCCCTGGCTATCCTGCAACTCACTTTGTAGACCAGACTGGCCTCAGACTCACAGAAATCCACCTGCCTCTGCCTCCTAGGTGCTGGGATTAAATGTGTGCGCCACCACTGTCTGACTCCTAACTTGATTTTTGGTTTATGGTGTTTCATCACAGAAACAGAAACCCTAAGGCAACACCTTTGTAAACAGTGGGTGAACTTTGCTACAGTTCACCTCCTTTGGTTCATTTTAGGCATTTCGTCTGGTAAATAGCAGTACTGTGGCTTACATTTGTATTTCCCTGATGACTAATGAAGCTGAGAACCATTTTAAATGTTTAACTATTTGGAAACTTTCTTTCCTTACTTTCAAAAAGCCAGAATGTTTTTTTTTTTTTTAAGTGACCTAGAAAGTGGAACAGAGGAGCTAGAGAGATGACTCAGAGGTTTAGAGCACTGAGTGCTCTTCCAGAGGTCCTGAGTTCAATTCCCAGCAACCACAAGGTGACTCACAACCATCTGTAATGAGATCTGGTGCCCTCTTCTGTTGTGCAGGCAGACAAGCAGACAGAACACTATATACATAAGAAATGAATAAACCTTAAAAAAAAAGTGGAATAGAGGAGGCTAGAGAGAGAGACCAGTGGTTAGGAACACTGGATGCTGTTCCAGGAATCTGGGTTTGATCCCCAGCACCCACAAGGTGATTTACAACCATTTATATCTCTAATTCCACTCTAATTCCAGGGGACCCATAACATAAGTGGTACAGAGACATACATGCAGGCAAACCACCCATACACGTTAAATTAAATAAAATAACGTTTAAAATTTTAGTTTTTTGTTTTGTTTTGTTTTTCAAGGCAGGGTTTCTCTGTAGCTTTGGAGCCTGTCCTGGAACTAGCTCTTGTAGTCTAGGCTAGCCGCGAACTCATAGAGATCCAACTGCTTCTGCCTCCTGAGTGCTGGGATTAAAGGTGTGCGCCACTATCGCCCAGCAAAGTTTAAAATTTTAAAAAAAGGAATAAACTCAAGCATGGTTGTGTGTAGGGCCTACGGGTCTTCCCATCCTCTCGGGGTTCATCTTGAGGATAGTTTCTGGCCAGACACTTTGTTGCAATTTCCGGCTAAACATCCTGTTTGTTCCTGGGCTCCCTCTGCCTCCGAGGTGGTTAGCTATAGGCCATTGTTTACTCCATCTTGGGCCTGGTAATTTCCCACCTGCCTGGGGGGGATTTCCAGTGTGCAGCAGCTAGGTATATAAGGTTTTTCCTAAACTTGAATAAACGGCATTCAGCATTGTCTCCTCACTAATGACCCATGTCTCTTGTGTGTTCTTTTAATCTCCAGGCCCTTGCCCAGCTCGCGAATGATACAGTAACACCAACTGTACCGAAGAGTTACAGTTGTGCATGCTTGCAGAACTCAGGAGCCTGGACAGGAAGAACACTGCTAACTTTGAAGCCAGCCTGAGCTACACAGTGAAACAAAGAAAAGGGGGCCAGGGAGATAGCTCAGGGAGGAAAAGTACTTGACCTACAAATCCAGTAATCTGCACTCAAACTTGATAACCACTGGCTCACATCTGTAATCCATCACCCCATGGCATGATGGGAGGCGGAGTCAAGAAAATGACCAGCCACTCACAGCTAGCTAGCCTGCAGTATGCTGTGTGGTGGCGGACACGGGAGACCCTGGCTCAGCAAGGTGGAAGGAACATCCGAGGCTGTCCTCTGACCTCCACATGTGTTCATGTGTTCTGTCATACAGGAAAGCCTACATGAACACATACACACACACATCACATACAATGTACTAGAACACATAAAAAATAATAAAGTTTACAAACTATTTTAAGGTCTTCCACACCCCCACCCACCCTTACTTCCTGAAAGAAAAAAAATGTAGGCAAGAGTTGAAAATATCAGAGATTAGCCTGGTGGCAGAGGTAGATGGATCTCTTGAGTTCAGCCTGGTCTACAGAGTGAGTTGAGTTCCAGGACAGACAAGGCTACACAGAGAAACCCTGTCTCAAAAAACAAAAAGAAACTTGAAAAAAACCAAAAAAAAAAAAAACAAAAAAAAAGAAAGAAAACATGGCAAGAGCGCACTTTTTTTTGTTGTTCTTGAACATATTTTGGGTTTTGCTAATTTTTTTTCATGTTTTGGTTTTATATGTTGCAGGTGAAGCTGTGGTATACTCCCCAACTGCCTTTCATCTCAGGGAGAGTCCACAGTCAATGACAGACAGGTCACTCTGCCCTCCGAAGTGATTGATGTGTTTTTTTTTTTTTTTTTTTTTTTTTTTGGTTTTTCGAGACAGGGTTTCTCTGTGGCTTTGGAGCCTGTCCTGGAACTAGCTCGATTGATGTGTTTTGATTTGCCTGGAACTCTCCTGGCTTTAAAACAGATTATTATTATTATTATTGATATTTATTAAGCTCTATAAAACAGATTCTTTTTGTTGTTGTTGTTTTTGTTTTTGTTTTTCGAGACAGGGTTTCTCTGTGGTTTTGGAGCCTGTCCTGGAACTAGCTCTGTAGACCACAGGCTGGTCTCGAACTCACAGAGATCCGCCTGCCTCTGCCTCCCGAGTGCTGGGATTAAAGGCATGCGCCACCACCGCCCGGCTATAAAACAGATTCTTATGTCCTGGGAATCCCTTCAGTTTTGGGAAAACTGGGGTGTCTGGATTTAGAGGCCAGCTTGACCGGGTTAAGGGATGCCCCGACATCCACCCTTCTTTCCGCAGTATGTCTGTGAGGCTGTTTCTGGAAGACACTGGCATTTGGATTGGTGGATTGGATAACAAAGAAGCACCTTCACCTTAGTTGAGGACAGGCCACTCCCATCGGCAGAGGACACAGTGAGGACAAACGGTGGGGAAAAGGCAGACTTGCTTTCTCGTCTGTTGTTGGGCCACCATCTTCTGATGCTGGACACGAGTCTTCGGCCTGAAGACCCTGACTTGTTTCAGTGCCCCTTCCTCTCCCCAGGGGTTCCAGGCCTGTGTGCATGGACCAAGCTGTGTTCCCTCCTTCAGTCTGCAGACGGCATATGGTGGGATTTCTTAGCCTCCACAATCACGTATTCTCAGGGTAACTCCATCCCTACATCTCTATGTCTGTGCAGTTGGATCCTCTTATTTATTTATTTATTTATTATGTATACAATATTTTTTCTGCGTGTATTGCCTGAAGGCCAGAAGAGGGCACCAGACCTCATTTCAGATGGCTGTGAGCCACCATGTGGTTGCTGGGAATTGAACTCAGGACCTTTGGAAGAGCAGGCAATGCTCTTAACCACTGAGCCATCTCTCCAGCCCCCAGTTGGATCCTCTTCTCCAAAGGGCTCTCACACAAGTCTGGGAGTGTAGCTCTACACTACAGCATGCGGAGTCCCGGAATTAATCCCCTGCACTGAGGAAAACAAACCAGAACCCACTTACCTCAGCTTGGGACATCACAGATGGAGCCAACCTCAGAGCTCCGGGACTCTCTTAAGGTCTTAGCTGGTTTTAAAGCATCGCAGGTCAACTTCTGTCCAGTGCTACCGACCGTCCTTGTCCGCTTCCAGGAGTTGTTCCTATAGTATTCCCAATAAAGACGACCATCTGCGGAGCTCGGCGTCACATCCGCTGCTTCTCAGAGGCCAACCTACCCTGCTCGCGTATAGTGAGTGCCAACGATAACAGGCATGTCTTTTTTTTTAAATTTTTTTTTAATGTCTTTTCTTTAATATCCTGAGCACCGAACCGAGGGACTCCTGCTAGGCGTGTGTTCCACCACCTCTAGAGTACATTTTTTAATTTTCTAAAATAAACTTACTTTTTAAAAATTTTACATGTGTGTGCATTTTGATGACATGTATAAACGTTCAGTGTGTATGTGTCTGGTGTCTGGCACCTATAGAGGTCGTATGTGAGCCACCATATGGGTGCTGGGAACTGAACCTGGGTCTTCTGGAAGAGCAAGTGCTCTTAATTCAAGCCCCATAAAATCCATCTCTTGACAGTTTGTAAGGGTTTAGACGATTGGGCACCATTCTGACTACCTAGTATTTCTCTCTTCTGTCACTGATTACCAACCGCATTGTTATTATTTTCTTTCTTCACTGGGGATTAAACTGAGGGCTCACACAGTCAAGGTAAATACTGTATTTCTGACCTGCCCTCCCCCAACCCAGGCCTCTTTTTTTGTTTGTTTGTTTGTTTGTTTTGTTTTTTGAGACAGGGTTTTTCTGTGTAGACCAGGCTGGCCTTGAACTCACAGAGGTTCACCTGACTCTCCCTCCCAAGTGTTGGGATTAAGGTGTGTGCCACCACTACCCGGCCTCTTTTTTACTTTTCATTTTGAGATAGGATCTCACTAAGTTGCCCACATTGGCCATGAATTCATCCAGTCTGTTCTAGAGACTGGGACAGGAAGCTCACAAGTTTGGGATTGTCTTAGACCGCTACAGGCTTAGTGAATCACAATTCTTGTGGTCACCTCCAATTGAAGGAACCTGTCCTTCATCAACGGCCAACTTCCTTCACAGGTGTGGGGACTCTGGTTCCATTTAGGCAATTCAGAACTGCTTCCTAGAATGTTCCCATTCAAAGTTCAAAAAAAAGCCGGGCGGTGGTGGCGCACGCCTTTAATCCCAGCACTCGGGAGGCAGAGGCAGGCAGATCTCTGTGAGTTGGAGACCAGCCTGGTCTACAGAGCTAGTTCCAGGACAGGCTCCAAAGCCACAGAGAAACCCTGTCTCGAAAAACCAAAAAAAAAAAAAAAAAAAAGGAGTTCTCTCCTGCAGCTGGAGAGAGAGCTCAGTGGTGGAGCACTTAGTGAGTGCCGGTGGGCCCCTGTGTTGAATTCCAGAAGGGTCCTGGGTCCTGCTCTGGGGCCTACCAAAGGCTAGGTGTCTCATTAACAGAGAGAAAGAAGAAGTGTAGAAATTGAGATTCCTGTAGCATTATGATCAGCGTTCATAATAGCCTTGAGACCAACTTTCTCTTTTCAGCTAATGTGTACGTGTGTGTATCTGTGAGAGTTCATGTGCAGTGCGTATGTGCATCTGTGCAGGCTCCTCTAGAAGCCGGAAGAAGGTGTTAGATCCCCTTGGAACTGGATTGCAGTTAGCTGTAGACTGCCTGGTGTTGGTGTTAGAACTAAAGCTGGGTCATGAGCAAGATTAGTAAGTAAGCTAACCTCAGCCATCTTTCCAGCCCCCACTGCACTTCTGCTTTCCCAGCTCTCCTCCAGTTTTCCTGCCAGGTAGCCAAAAGTATCCTGATGCTTTTATCTCAGCATTTTAATCCAAGAGTTATGCTGCTACTATGGCCCATTGGCTTTTGTTTTCTTTATCTGGCTTGCCTTCTTTAATTAAAGCAAAGCCGCTCCTTCCAAACCTGTTCAGGTGCCTCCAGCCCAGCAAGGAAGCTTCCCTGTTCTCGGGCAGTTGCACGATTACACTGTGCATGAACAGGTATTGAGCTCACGCTAAAATGATGCTTCTGGCTCCTGCTGTGCTAGCACGAAATCGAAAGACAGAGGAGTGCACAGCGCAGGCCTCCGGGCACATCAGCAGAGTGGAGGAGGCTGATCCAGGAGCGCGTAATTACCACAGGATCTTAAGTGCAATGATAGAGATGTCAAAGGGCCCCTAAGACGGAGCTAGAAGGTAGTTAGCCTCCAACATATCTGAGACGACCCCCGCCACCCTTATTCTTCTGTGTGGGGGCCGCTTCCACGCTGCATCAAAGTTCATCCGTGTAGCTGATAGAATAGAAAGAACCAGGCATTGTGGTGCACTCCCATAATCCCTGCACTCAGGAGGGGAAAGCAGGAAGATCAAGAGTTCAAGGCCCCCTACAGATGGCATTCAAGATCAAACTGGGCTACATGAGACCCTATCTCAAACAACAACAACAAAAAGGCCAGCCTGGACTACAGACTGAGACAGTTTGAAACAAACAAAAGATTGAAACAATACACACAATTCAGATATACAGAAAGCAAATAAGTAGTGCCCTGGTGGCTGGACCTGCTTGGACAGCCAGTTGATAGCCACTGTGGAGGCTGAGGCAAGTGTTAACGGCCTACCTGAGCATCTCGGTAAGACTCTGTTCCACAATAAATAAAAAGAGAAAAAAAGGAGGTATTTAGAGTTGCTCAGTGGTAGACTATGCTTATCTAGCATGTAGGCGGCCCTGGGTTCAATCTCAGGATCCCCATTCCACCCACACAGACACACATACAGACGTACACAAACACTCACACAAATACACAGACATAAAATAGACACACACAGAGACATACACACACAGACACAGTCATAAACATAGATACACACACTCACACACACAGATGTACACAAACACGCACACAAATACACAGACATAAAATAGACACACAGAGACATACACAGACACACACAGACACAGTCATAAACATAGACACACACACACACACACACACACACACACACACACACACACAGCAGTCGTGAGTCAGGTCAGCCAGAATCATACAGTAAGACTCCTGTTTCAAAGAACAGCAAAGACAAACGAAGGGTCCCAAGTCTGATTTTCAAATTCCTAAGGTAGGGACACAGGGTGCAGACTTTGCCATAGGGTTCTCCGAGTTCATGAAACCCCTGTGGCCATCACAGTAAACATTGTTCCTATCAAGGGAAAACTCTTCAGTTTGGAGAGCTTGTTTTAGAGCGGAGTGTGCAGCCCAGACTGACCTCAAACTCACTAGGAAACCAAGGATGGCCTTGAACTTCTCCCTCCCACGCGCTGGTATTACAGGAATGCACCATCGCTGGCTCTGAAGAGCTTTGAATTTTTTTTCTAAAGTCATATACACATATACAGATGTCTTTAATGATGAGCTACATACAGAGAATAATCCAGAATTATTATTCCTTTTGGTGGTGGGTCTCATTTTTCTTCTGATCTCTGTTGTGACTCTGAGCTTCATTTGTTCCATGCAAGAACCCAAGGAAGAATGATGCCCTGTTCCCGCGGAGACAGATCTGTAACCACATTCTCAGGGAGCTGCAACTTCAGCCCTTCACAGCCTAAGCACTCCATGCTTCCACCACATCTGTGCTCAAAGAGGAATTGTGAGCCCAGCACAGAGCTCGTGTTCTTAGCAAGCTGCGAGCTAGAGGGCAGATGTGGAGCGTGTCCTGTCGCTGGGAGACAGGAGAGATTTTTGTCTGTCCGTGTGTTGGCCACATTCTTCTCAATGTTTTCAGGTTTTCTTTCTTATTTGTTTTTATTTCACGTGCATTCATGTTTTGCCTGTGCATATATATACCTGTGTGAAGGTGTCAGATCCCCTGAAACTGGAGCTACAGGCAGTTATGAGTGGCCATGTGGGTGCTGGGAATCGAACCTGGGTCATCTAGAAGAGCAGTCAGTGCTCTTAACTGATAAGTCATCTTCCCAGCCCCTGTTTTCAGGTTTCCAGAGCTCTTTGAGTTTCCTGGACTCTAGATGTGGCAGGGACTTAGTTCTGATTCCCACTGGGCACCCACCAAAAGAAAAAAAGTTACCTGAATTTCAGTTCAAGATCTCCAGGTATGTTTGTTTGAAAACCATTTCCCTCTGTAGTCCAGGCTGGTCTGGAATTTACTATATAGCCCAGAATGACCTAGAAGTCATGGTAATCCTACCTTAAACTACTCATTACCAGAATTATAAATGTGGGTCAACATACTCAACTTTAGATTTTTTTTTTTTTTTTTACAGGCAGGGATTCACTATGTAGCTCAGGCTGGCTTCAAACTCCTAGTCCTTTGCCTCAGCCTCTGGAATGATGGGATTATAGGCAGGACACCAGGCCCACCACTGAAGTATGTGTTAGGACCACTAAGAGCATCTCCTGTACACATTAGCTAGGTTCCCTTCTAAAAGGTGGGCCTTGCCCACCTCCTGTCTCTCCCTCCCTCTCTCTCTCTCTCCACCCCCTTTCTGTCTCCAGCCAACTCTTGTCCTCAGGGACTGGTCTCTGCCCCCTTCTCTGCCCCCTCCTATATGAGCCCTGTTGTAGGGCATGACTTCTTTCCGCAGTTTTTAAAATTATAATAGTACTCGGGAGGCAGAGGCAGGCGGATCTCTGTGAGTTCGAGACCAGCCTGGTCTACAAGAGCTAGTTCCAGGATAGGCTCCAAAACCACAGAGAAACCCTGTCTTGAAAAACCAAAAAAAAAAAATAAAATAAAATTATAATAGTATAAAGTACAACTTTTTTTTAATGATTTATTTAACCTTATTTTATGTGGATTGCTGTGAAGGTGTCAGATCCCCTGGAACTGGATTTTCAGACAGTTGTGAGCTGCCATGTGGTTGCTGGGATTTGAACCCGGGTCCTCTGGAAGAGCAGTCAGAGTTCTTAACCACTGAGCCATCTCTCCAGCCCGAAGTACAACATTTTTGTGAATTCCATCCTGCCTAGGCCACTGCGTAAGATCCTGTTTCAAAAAAACAAAACACACACACACAAAGAAAAAGCAGGGAGACTCTCAATTCTCTGGGACCATTTAAACGTCAGGTTTACTAGATTTTGTGACCAGCTAGAGAGGAATTTCTTCTACCCACCTGGAGTCAATACAAATATAATCGCTAAGGTGATAATTAACTCATGAGCCCTGTTCTCGTGTATGAGCTTCCTGCTCACCCTCATTACGGTCAGACTGCTTGACACAACGCCTTGCACATATTGGGGAGTGTGCAACATAGTAGGGAGTGTACAAACCGGCAGGAAGACACGTATGACATTCCTATGGAATGAACAGATGTGACCACTTGGGAAACGCAGAGGCTGTCTGAAGTTCCAGAGGGAAGTGTGTTCGCAAACAGGAAACACTCAGGCCCAGGAAGCAGAGGCTGGTGACTTCTTTAGCTGCAAACTTCAAGTTCATAGAAAGCCCTGGGGTTTCATTTTCAAATTTTTAATCTGAGGAATGACATTCTGAGTGACTGGCTCTATTCATTCCCTGAAACCTGGGCGTTTTGGTAATTGCCTTTGATGTCGGCTCTGCGGTGTTTCTCGGTGGCCTAACCCCTGTCGCTGTCAATTACCCTGGAAGGCTGCCCACACAATGGAGACTATTGCCTCAGTAACAGCCCCAGCTGAAATACCTCAGAGCCAAAGGGTGCAGGCCCGCCTGAAGACCACGTCATGAGCAGAGGGACTTCCCAAGGTTGGCTCACACTGAAATACAAGGATTTCCTGTCAATTCCGTGTCCCCTGTCACAAGGTTTAAGGTAACGTTTGCAGCGCAGATCTTGGTCAGGTCCCCAAGCTGCCCTGGCTGCAGACAAATGAATCCTAATATTATAAAGCTGCAACGGGGGAATTAAGGGGACAGAGGAGGGAGAAGCTGGCTGAGTGATGACACTGTCTTCCAGGTGCCTTCCATAAACCCCTTTCACCTTCCACAATCAAGCTTTCCTAAAGAATTGAGACATTTCAGGCAATGCCAGAGAAAAGAATCAATATTTACTGAGGTCTTAAAAGTAATAGCTGGGCCAGGTGGTGGTGGCACATGCCTTTAATCCCAGCACTCGGAAGGCAGAGCCAGATGGATTTCTGTGAGTTCGAGGCCAGCCTGATCTACAGAGTGAGTTCTCGTACTGGCTCCATAGCCACTGAGAAACCCTGTCTCGAAAACCAAAATAATAAAATAACAATAATAATAATGGTGATAGCTGGGCAGGGGTGGTGCACACCTCTAACCTCAGCACTTGGGAAACAGAGGCAGACAGATCTCTATGAGTTCAAGGCCAGCCTGGTCTACAAAGCTACACAGAGAAACCCTATCTCAAAATACAAAAGTAAACAAATAAAAAAAATAAAAATAACACAGGCCTTTAATCCCAGTACTTGGGAAACAGAGGCAGGCAGATCTCTGTGAGTCTGTGGCTAGCCTAGTCCATAGAGTGAGTTCCAGGACAACCAAGGCTACACAGAGAGAGCCTACTTTGACAAAAGAGAAACAAGCACACAATGACAAAAGACAGGGTTTCAAGCCGGGCAGTGGTGGCGCACGCCTTTAATCCCAGCACTCGGGAGGCAGAGGCAGGTGGATCTCTGGGAGTTTGAGGCCAGCCTGGTCTACAAGAGCTAGTTCCAGGACAGGCTCCAAAACCACAGAAAAACCCTGTCTCGAAAAACCAAAAATAAAAAAAATAAAATAATATTTATTAGCCAGGCGGTGGTGGCACACGCCTTTAATAAATCTGGCGGCAGAGGCAGGAGAATCTCTGTGAATTCAAAGCTAGACTGGTCTACAGAGTGAGTTCTAGGACAGCCACAGGAATTACACAGTGAAATCCTGTCTCAAAAAACAAAGCCAAAATTGATCCCCCTCTTTCCCATCTTCCTTTCTCTTCCCTCTCCTTCCCCTCCCCTCTCCCCACATGGCCCATCTCAGCTTGGTAATGTTCACATTGGACTATCCCAGATGTCTATCTGCCTCTACCTATGCTCTTCCTTTTACCTCTACCTTACCTAGAAGCAGGTGTGTCCTTTCCTTTGATTTTTAAAGATTTATTTATGATGGAGACAGCATTCTGTCTGCATGTATGCCTGCAGGCCAGAAGAGGGCACCAGATCTCATTACACATTGTGAGGCACCATGTGGTTGTTGGGCATTGAATTCATAACCTCTGGAAGAACAACAGTCACTGCTCCTAACCTCTGAACTACCTTGCTTTTTGTTTTTTTTTTTTTTTTCTTTTTGGTTTTTCGAGACAGGGTTTCTCTGTGGTTTTGGAGCCTGTCCTGGAACTAGTAGACCAGGCTGGTCTCGAACTCACAGAGATCCGCCTGCCTCTGCCTCCCGAGTGCTGGGATTAAAGGCGTGCGCCACCACCGCCCGGCTCATTCATGTATTTGTGTGTGTGCGCGCGCGCGCGTGGGTGTGAGTGCATATGTGTGTGCATGTGTGTGAATATGTGCATGAATGCAGGTTCCTGTGAGGCTAGAACTCCTGGAGTTAATAGGCAGTTGTGTGCCCTCTGTTGTGTGTACCGGAAAGGATGCACTCAACCACTGAGCCGTCCCTCTACCCATGGATGCTGTGTTTGCTACAGCCATGTAAATATTCTTTAAAAACGAAAGAAAGAGGAGTGCATTTTAAAGTAGCTACAGTTGCCAGGCCTGATGGTACAGAATTGCAATGTCTGCCACTAGGGAGGTTAGGTCAGAGCAGAAGTTCAAGACCTAACTGGACAACTGAATAAAGACAGAAAAAGTCAATATCACCCCTAACCTATACCCTTGAAAGTAACTTTCTCCTAAGTCTGAGGCTTTTTTTTCTACATTTTATTTTCATTTTATGAGTATAGTTTTTTTTTTTTTTGCTTGAATATGTGTCTTTATGCCAGAACAGAGGTCAGAAAAAGGCCCCATGTCTCTTGGAACCAGACTCACAGACACTTGTGAACCTTCGAGTGGGTGCTGGGAATTGACCCCAGGTCCTCTGGGAAAGCAGCCTTAACCACTGAGCCATCTCTCTTGTTCTCAGTTTGTACTTACTTTGAGATCGCTCGGGTCGACCTTAGACTTCCTAATGAAGCTGAGGATAGCCTTGGACCCTTACCCTACCTCGATCTCCCAAACGCAGATTGCAAGATGCTCCCCACCGAGCCCAGTCTCTCATTTAGCACCTCACCGGAGCTAGTATTACCCAGACAAGAAAAGGTGTGTGTTCCATATAAGCTGACGATGGGCCTGCGGCATGGTTAAGGGTAAGGTGTTTATTGTGGCTGTGACAGAGAGACCAGCCAGAGGCATCAGGAAGGGTCCAGAGCAGAGAGGAAAAAGCAGACTGAACATGGCCAGCAGACTGGACCTGGCGGGAGCAGAGCAGAGAGGTGGAGCGAGAGGTACGGCTGAAATGGCGGGGGTTGTAAGGAGCAGGAGTAGCTGTAGAGGAGGGAAGCCTGGGAGGGGGGAGAGTTTAGGCTGGGGAGGTGAGAAGAGCATGGACTTTCTAAAGTATGCTTCTCATCCCGAGGGAGCCCTGAGGCCAGCATGCTCCTTAGTATGTTAGTAGGTACTCCAGATGGCGTTTGTCCCTTCTGCCTTTGGGATTTGGAGGAAAATGGAGTTTCTTTTGGACCTGACATGTCTCACGCTGGTTCCATCACAATCTATCTTTTCGGTTCCGTATTCTGTGCTCCATCTTTTTTTTTTTTTTTTTTTTTTTTTTTTTTGGTTTTTCGAGACAGGGTTTCTCTGTGGTTTTGGAGCCTGTCCTGGAACTAGCTCTGTAGACCAGGCTGGTCTCGAACTCACAGAGATCCGCCTGCCTCTGCCTCCCGAGTGCTGGGATTAAAGGCGTGCGCCACCACCGCCCGGCTAGTGCTCCATCTTTTCAATCTTTTTGTTTTGTTTTTCAAAACCTGGACCTCGCTCTGTAGACCAGGCTCACCTCGAACTCACGGAGATCCACCTGCCTGCACCTGCCTTTGCCTCCCGAGTGCCGGAATTAAAGGCCTAAACCAACATGGGCCAGCTCTGCCTTTTCAGTCTTATTTTGATTCAACTCCTGATGTTTTTCCGTTTGGGTTCAGTTTAAACTCCTCACTGCTTGACTGCTTTTTGTCTCTAGACAAACGTGTGTTTTCTAGAATGACACGTTAAGAACAGCCAGAAACCAAGCCTCTGGGCACAGTGTACCTGAGGCTGCTTTGTTTCTGGCAAGACAAAGGAAGCTACCTCCTGCAGCTTGCTCAACCTCCAGTTTGAAACCGTCTTTCCTTTGAAGTGCAAACTCCTCCAGCAGGGCTTGTTGCATTTCCTCCTTTGGGTTAAACCCTGGAAAGTTAAAACTCAGTTCCTACTTCTGTACCTTCTTCCTATCCGCTGCCTTACAGAAGGAGGCCAAAAGTCTCCTGCCAGATAAAGATAACCTAAGTGGAAGGTGGCAACCAGGGGTGGGGTGGCTCAGACCGAGAATCCCGGCGGTTGCGGCAGAAGGTTCTCTGAGTTCAAGGCCAGCCTGGGCTACCACGTGAGTTCCAAAATAGCCAGGGCTACACGGAGAAACTCTGTCTTGAAAAACCAAAAATAACAGCAACAAGATGAAGGTGACTTTTCGGTGTTTACTATTAGAGAGTGTCTCTGCAGGAAATGCTTGGGTACTCAGGTGTGACTCCAATGAGAGGATTTGAACATTTTACTAAATTAATGCAAAGAACAAAATAGTCCCACCAAGAAAAACTAGTTTTATATGCGCGCCTATTGTCTGATTTGTCAGGCTTCCTTCTTGTTTGAGACACGGGCTGCCTGTGCAGCTCATAAAGGCTCTAACCCCCTAACCCCCCACTCCCACCCTCAGCCCCAATCCTCCCGCCTCAGACTCCTCAATACTGGAATTACAAGCATTTGTCCCAGCTTTCTGCTTAAGAATTTTTATTTTTGGGGTTTGCTCCTTTGGTTTCTCTTTCTGATGTTTGTGTTTTTCGTGGTTGTGAGGGTGGGAGAACGTTGGATTTTGCTTTTGGTTTTGCTTTTATAGAGTCTGCTATTGTAGCCCTGGTTGACCTCGAACTCACATAGAGACCTGGCTGTCAATCTCCATCTCCCAGCCACTGCCTCCTAAGTGAATCTGTGAGTTACTACACTTTTTTGTTGTTATTTTGAGACAGTCTCCCACAAGCTCTTAGCCAAGCCTTGTCAGGAATTCCCCTAGTGTCTGTGTCTGAGAATGACCTTGAACTCCTGCTCTTCTGTGTGCAGACACTGCCACAGCTAGCCTCAAGAAATTTTAAAAAATTATTTTTTACTGGCATATATTAGTTATGCATGATACATTAGGTCCACAAGAAACTCAGGACAAGTGGCTAAGATATCAAAATGGGTGCTGGACATCCTGAGTACCTGTTCCAGAGTCCTGGTTCCGCTCAGCTCTTCTCACCCCTGCCGCCTACCGTTAACCTCTTCAGTTTCTGAACTTTGCTTCCCTTCTCCCGGTTCCTCTTTCCTATAAAATTCAGGCATTCGGCATTGCAGTCTCTCCAATTGTAGTCTTGTTCTTCTCTCTCTGGGTCCTTGGCTCCTCCC
Source organism: Microtus oregoni (assembly GCF_018167655.1). NCBI lineage: Eukaryota > Metazoa > Chordata > Mammalia > Rodentia > Cricetidae > Microtus > Microtus oregoni. The sequence goes on along the minus strand of NW_024543080.1, from coordinate 18,340,058 downwards.
TTCATATTTCCTCTTCCCTCTCTGTTTCCTGCCTCTCTCACTCTCCCCATCTCTCTCTCCTCTCATGGCCCGGTCTAGTCTGCTGGCCATGCTCAATCTGGACCCTTCCAGAAGACTCTGGCTGTTCTCTCCTTCATATCTACAATAAAAACCTCTTCAGTCATACCTAGGAGTGGTCATGTCCTCCCTCATTTTCATTAATAATAAGTTTATTATGACTTCCCACAAATGTATATAATGTATTTTGATCCTATTCATCCTCCATTGCCCTATTACCTCCCATGGCTCATGTTATTTATTTATTTAATATATTATTTATCCTTGGATAATTTAATATGTACATACTTACATATATCTTGACCATACCCACCCCGAGCTCCTCCCTCTGTCCCACATCCCTTTCTCGCATCAACACCGTTGTGTGTGTGACAGGCTAGTTCAGTGACGGCTGGGAGGGAGACTGAACTTGTTGACTTGATCTTGGACCAGTAAGGACAGCAGCGGTGAGTCCCTGTGAAGGCATTGAGCAACACTCCTCCTACCCTCTGACTCTTCCCACACTCTGCCTCTGCTCCCCCTCCCCTGCCGTTCTCTGTCTGGACCTTGAAGGGGAGGAAGTCCGTGGAGACTTCCCAAGAGCAGAGAACTTTTCTTCTCAGCACTTTGTGTTGGTGACATCATTTTTAAGGTTTTTTTTTGTTTGTTTGTTTTTTAATGTTTTAGGAGACGAGGTTAGATTATGTAGCTCTGACAAGCTTGAAGCTGTCTGCATCGAGCAGGCTGTTCTCAAATTTAAAGCGCTCTGCTTGTCTTTTCTTCCTGAAAGAAGGGATTAAAAGTGTCAGTGCATGTGTGTGTGTGTATTTGTTTGTTTGTTTTAGTTTATGTGTATGACTGTTTTCCTGCAGGTAAATATGTAGACCATACGAGCGTCTGGTGTCCGGTATCCTAAGAGGTCAGAAAATATCCTCTAAAACTAGAATGATGGATGGTTAATAAGTCACTATGCACGTGCTGGGAACCAAACCTAAGCCCTTTGCAAGGGCAGCATGTACTCTTAACTAATGGACTGACTTCAACCCTCAGATTATTTTAAATTTTTTTAAATATTTATTTTATTTATTTATTATGTATACAATATTCTGTCTGTGTGTATGCCTGCAGGCTGGAAGAGGGCACCAGACCTCTTTACAGATGGTTATGAGCCACCATGTGGTTGCCGGGAATTGAACTCAGGACCTTTGGAAGAGCAGGCAATGCTCTTAACCAACCACTGAGCCATCTCTCCAGCCCCCCTTGGATTATTTTTAATTATGTGCTTGTGTTTATGTGTGTGTGTGTCGGAGGATAGCTTGTGAAAAATCAGTTCTCTCCCTCCACCACCACATGGATCCTAGGGAATGAATGAGACTTAGGTTGTCAGGCATGGTGGCAGATGCCTCTCACTGGCCTGAAATTGTATTTTTAAAAAGTCAGGTTTAGGCTGGCATGGTAGCTTAGTTGGTTAGAGGCCTTAGACTGGGCTCAATCTCTGGCATTCCATAACACCAAAAGTGGCAGCATAAGCATCAGTCCAGCATTTGGAAGGATTGGAGGCAGGAAGATCAGAGGCTAAAGGTATCCCCATTAAGAGGCTGGATCAAGGCCGGTCTGGACAATTTTGTCTTGTCTCAAAAAATGTTAAATGTACCAGCACTTGGGAGGCAGAGGCAGGAAGATCTCTGTGAGTTCGAGTCCGGCCTGGTCTATAGAGCGAGTTTCAGGACAGGCTCCAAAGCTACAGAGAAACCCTGTCTTGGAGAGAGAGAGAGAGAGAGAGAGAGAGAGAGAGAGAGAGAGAGAGAGAGAGAAGAGAGAGAGAGAATAGGGAAGAATGACACAAGAGACAGAGATAAGGTAGTTTGTGATTACATTTCAGGCGTGGGTTGGAGCTCTCTTCTGAGGTGAATCAGGTTTTTTTGGTTCCTGGAAAGAGATTTATGACGTCAGTGATTTCTTTGTTTGGTTTTTGTAAGGACAGCGTCCCTTGATAAGCAGGCTGGCCTAGAATTCCTAGAGATTACCTTGTGAACTACCACAACCACCACCCCTATAGCTTCAGTGATTGCCTGGGGTTAAGGAAGAGTGCTGACAGCAAGGAGTAGGCTACTGGGCTTCAAGGGAGTATTGGAAGTAATATAAATAATCTCTATCTTAACTCTACTGAAGGCTACAAAATTCTTTCAAATTCCAAGAAATTGCTGGGCCATAGTGATGAATACTTTTTTGGAGGCAAAAGCAAGCAGATCTCTGTGAGTTTGAGGCCAGCCTAGTTCAAGAGACCTAGTTCTAGGACAGCTAAGTCTGCGCAAAGAAACCCTGTCACAAAAAACAAACAAACAAACAAAAAACAGAAAAGTCCAGGAAATAAACATTGTTCAATGTTTTTTTTCCTTTTTCTGGTCATCTGACCTTGCCGTGAGCATACCAGGTAAGAGTTTTGTTATTGATCTGTATCCCTTCAGGCTAGAATTGAGCAACTTAATCTTAAGCAAGGTGACTGAATTCAAGGACAGCCTGGGTTATATACTGAGACTCTAGTTCAAAACAATATAATCATCATAATACAATAAAGATAAGTATGGTGATTAAGACCCAAAACCACAGCACTTAGGAGGTTGAGGCAGAAGGATTTCCGTTTGTTTAAGGCTAGACTAGACTATAGAAGAAGACTCTGTCAAAAGATTATCTCTGGTCTTCTTTCTATAATCTGTGAGTTTAATGATATTTTCTTTTTCTGAGTGTGTGTGTGTTTGTGTGCACCTTCTTGCTAGGAGAGGGGGTCACACCTAAAATCTCTGGCATAAGAACAGACAGGAGGACCAATGAAACAGAATAGAAGACCCGGATATCAATCCACACAGCTTCGAACACTTGATCTTTGATAAAGAAGCCAAAAATATCAAATGGAAAAAAGAAAGCATTTTTGACAAGTGGTGCTGGCATAACTGGATATCAACATGTAGAAAAATGAAAATAGACCCATATCTATCACCATGCACAAACCTCAAAACCAAATGGATCAAAGACCTCAACATAAAGCCAACCACACCAAACCTCATAGAACAGAAAGTGGAAAGTACACTTGAACGCATTGGCACAGGGAACCACTTCCTAAATAGAAACCCAGCAGCACAGACACTGAGAGAAACAATTAATAAATGGGACCTCCTGAAACTGAGAAGCTTCTGTAAAGCATAGGACATAGTCAACAAGACAAAACGACAGCCTAAAGAATGGGAAAAGATTTTCACTAACCCCACATCAGACAGAGGTCTGATCTCCAAAATATACAAAGAACTCAAGAAATTGGACACCAAAAGATCACATAATCCAGTAAAAAAATGGAGTACAGACCTAAACAGAGAACTCTCAACAGAGGAATCTAAAATGGCTGAAAGACACTTAAGGAAATGTTCAACATCCTCAGTCATCAGAGAAATGCAAATCAAAACAACTCTGAGATTCCTGCCTGGCCTTGAACTCAGAGATCCGCCTGTCTCAGCCTCTCTGCTGACACCTAATTTTAATTCCAGTAGCCATACTAGTTTGCCTTAGAAACCTGGAAGTAGTGGTGCACGCCTTTAATTCCCAGCACTAAACTGGAATTCAAAATAGGAGGAGACAGTTCTCAGACACAGTCACATTCTGAGGACTGAGGATCCAGGAGGAGGCAGGATCGCCCTTTCAGCCTGAAGTAGAGGTAAGAGTCAGTGGCTGTTTCGCTTTTCTGACCTCCAGGCTGAACCCCAATAATTGTCTCTAGGTTTTATTAATTGTGTTATAGAAGCACAGAGACATAAATAAATATGCTGGGTGTGGTGGTACAGACTCAACCCCAGCACTACCTGAGATAGAGGCAGGCTAATTTCTGAGTTCCATGCCTGCATAGCCACCTAGTGTGGTGGTTCTCAGCCTTTGGATCTCAAACCATTTGCGGTTGCATATCAGGTATTTACTTTATGATTAAAGCAGGTGCCTTTAATCTCAGCCCTTGGGAGGGAGAGGCAGGCAGATCTCCGGGTTAAAAGCCAGCCTGGTTTACAGAGCAAGTTCCGGGACAGCCAGGGGTACACAGAGATACCCTGTCTTGGAAAAACCAGCCAACCAATTAACACATGACTCATAACAGAAGCAAAATTACAGTTCTGAAGCGGCAATGAAATTATTTATTTATTTATTTATTTATTTTATACGCATTGTTGTTTTTTGCCTTCATATGTGTTTGTGTGAGGGTGTCTGTAGTTGAGCTGCCATGTGGGTGCTGGGAATCAAACCCTGATCCTCTGGAAGAGCAGTCACTGTCAGTGCTCTTAACCGCTGACCCATCTCTCCAGCCCCAGCAATGAAATAATTTGATGGTTAGGGCTCACAGGAAGAACTGCATATTAAAGAGTCCCAGTAGAAGGTGGAGAACGCTGCACTGACTAGGAAGTTCAAGGTCAGCCACGGGCAACCCTGTCTGGAAGGCAGGGAGGGATAGAGGAAGGAAAGAGGAAGAAAACACCGGAAAAGAAAACAAAACGAAATTTAAAAAGAATATTCAGAGTTTTTTTTTCTTTCTTTCTTTTTTTTTTTCCCCCCCCCCCCCCGAGACGGGGTTTCTCTATGGCTTTGGAGCCTGTCCTGGAACTAGCTCTGTAGACCAGGCTGGTCTCAAACTCACAGAGATCCGCCTGCCTTGGCCTCCCTTGTGCTGGGATTAAAGGCGTGCGCCACCAGTGCCCGGCAGAGTTCTTATTTCTTATCTCTCCCCCTGGATCTTGTGAATTCCTTGGCAAGTAGGGGAAGTTCTCTTCAGTCCTTCACTGGCCAGGTTTTCTTTTCATTGGTGACTATAGAGGTCAGACAGAAGGAGGAACCATCAGCCTCCGGATGGGGGTGTTGTACTCTGACTTCTGATCTGCATAAGCCTGGAGGCTGGCTGCCCTTCCCAAGCAGATTATTAAACCTCAGTATGATCTAGAGAAAAGATGAAATGCTGGAAAGGAAAGCATATGGAAATTCAAAACTTTTTAAGATTTTAAGTGCATTGGTGTTTTGCCCGCAGGTGTGTCTGTATGAGGGTGTTGGAACTGGGACGGAACCCCTGGAACTGGAGTTATATGATCTTGAGCTAAATGTGGGTGCTGGAATTGAACAGTTCCCTCTGCTAGAGCAGTCAGGGCTCTTAACCGTTGAGTCATCTCTCCAGCCTCCACAAACAGTATTAAAGCAAATGTTAAAACATCTCTGGAGAAGAATATGATTGAGCATATGGAAATTGAAATGAAACAAAAAACAAAAACAAGAAAGCAAAACCGATGGATTAAACATACAGGAAAGACCACTTAGAAAATAAGTAACTCACAGAGCAAAGTATTTTGTAGATTTTAAATTTTGGAGACAGCAAAATAGATTTTAGTCTGTCAAAAACAATTAAGAACTCAAGTTTATAGGACGAGGTTCCCATTCGCCACCAGGAAGTCCATTGATTTGTAATTTGGCTTTGAATCTGACCTGTGGCCTGCATGTCATGATAATTTGGGTCACTTTGAATATCCCATCCCTTGCCTCTGCAGAAGTTAAATGCGTGCCTCTGCCGTGTGCCATTGACCTATTTGCATAACGATGCCAGGGACTAAATCCACAATTAATCATTTCCAGTTAGCAGTCACAATGAGGAAGGACTTGCATGCAGGAGCAGTAAAAAGCAGTGTTTCATGTGTGCCCTTCGGACATAGAGGAAATAGCTTAAGTCTCTCTCTCTCTCTCTCTCTCTTTTTTTTTTTTTTAACTTTTTCACAGACTGGGTCTCATTATGTACCTCTGGCAAGGCTAGAACTTGCTGTGCAGATGAGGCAGGCTGTCGACCTGTGATCTGCTTCATGAGGGATAGGATTACAGCAAAGTGGCCACCACATCTGGCCTCATAGCTGACAGATTAAGTAGAAGCTAAGCATCCAAAAATACATCAGGCCTGTCAGTACAGAGACAGACTCTGAGTTCGAGGCCAGCCAGGTCTACAGAGTGAGTTTCTGGACAGACTCCAAAGCTACGGAGAAAACCTGTCTCAACAATAACAACAACAACAAAAAAGTTCTGTTTGCTTGGTGAATGCCTCCCAGGCAGTTAAATCAGCTATAGCTTATTATCAGGTATGTAGGAATTGCAAGGCTAGCCTGGGCTACTTGTTAAAATTCAATAGACACATAAATAAAATCTTCCCTAAGCTGGGAGTGGCTGGTTGGTGGTGGCACACGCCTCTAATTCCAGAGCTTGGGAGGTTGAGGTTGGTGAATCTCTGAGAGTTCAAGGCCAACGTGGTCTACCGAGTTCCAGCACAGCCAGGACTACCCAGAGAAACCCTGTCTCAAAACACAAACAAGAAAATCACTTAAGGGCTTAGATTAAGAGCACAGAGGACTCTTGTTTAATTCCCAGCACCCACATGATGGCTCACAACTGTTTGTAAATCCAGTTCTAGGGGATTTGGTACCCTCACACAGACATACCTGCGGTCAGAGCACTGCATTAAAAGAATAAACTAGCCAGGTGGTGGTGGTGCACGCCTTTAATCCCTATGCTCAGGAGGCAGAGGCAGGTGGATCTCTGGGAGTTTGAGGCCAGCCTGGTCTACAAGAGCTAGTTCCAGGACAGGCTCCAAAGCTACAGAAAAACCCTGTCTGGAAAAGCAAAAAAAAAAAAAAATCCAAAAAAATCCAAAAAACAAAATCGGTTGGGAGAGTGCTTAACATGTGAGACTCCCTGAGTTTGATTCCCAGCACTGCACAAACCTGGGTGTGTTGATCCAAGTATTGGCAGTACTATCAAATGGGCAAAGTCAGTAGGTTTAAGCCAGTATGCCTATGTCTTCCTTTTTTGGAACATGGTCTCATTTGGTCTCCTGTATGCTAAACTGGCCTCACACTAGTGTAGTTGGAAATGACCTTTAACTCCCAAGCACTGTTCCTGGCCCAAGCCACTAACCAGGTATCTCTTCACCAGTTCACTCAGGTCAATGAAAAGTTATTGTTTTTTGCTGTCTGTTTTTTATATATTCTTTCTTACTCAATTTCATTCAACTAAGAGTTCTTTTCTAATCTGACTCAGTGTATAGGGCTTGCTTTTAAAAGAGTTTGGTGCACAGTGACCCCTATCTATACAACCACAATTTGGATGCTAGTGTAGGCTACACAGGGAAGCGTGTCTGGGAAAAGACAAAAAAAAAAAAATACAGAAATCTTCAGTGGTCAAGTACCTTAAGGCCTTCATTTTATTTTGCATCCAGCTTTGTGATAATTGGTAATATATTGTCGGCTGGGCAGTGGTGGCACATGTGTCTAACCCCAGCACTCGAGAGGCAGAGGCAGGCCGATCTCTGAGTTCGAGGCCAGCTTGGTCTACAGAGTAAGTTCCAAGACAACTAGGGCAGTTACACAGAGAAACCTTGTCTCGAAAAACAAAAACAAAACCAAATCAAGTAATGTATTATCTGGGTCTTTGGAAAAATGGGTTCTACAGAAGTGTGCCGAGAAAGTCATGGAAACTCTGTCAAAGAGAAACCTGAAGTCCCTTTGGTTGCTTGTTCTTGTAGGAAGTTTCTAGATCCTCTTAGGGCCCATCTCCAACCCTATAACTCTCACCTGCTGCTCCCTCTGCTGCAATCCTAACAGGTTCACGTGTTTTCATAGGTAATGCCTGCCTTGAAGGCCACTAAGAGCTTTAAACTTTAGTTGGTCGTTCACCGCCTACAAATTAAAGGACAGGCTTCACGGCCCACATTTTAAGAAGACATTAAAGGCAGGCTAAAGTGTTTCAGCTGAGAAGGGACAGGACTTGAGACTGCCTGTGCCCATTACAGGATGTCAGGCATTCAACTTGACTTGGCTTTGTCTCAGCTCCCACAAGGACTGCATTTCCCCTGGTTTGAGTTTGAAATTCGAAAGCATTTTACCTCGTGAAGCTTAAAATGACAATTAGTTAAAGATAAAGATCTATGGGTGGAGACTTAGGTTTGTTTCTTTGGTTGAGACAGGTTTCGCTTTGTAGCTATGGCTGGCCTGGTATTTATTTTGTAGCACTCTCAACAATTCTCCTGCCTCTGTCTACAGAGTTCTGAGACTGATTACAGACAGGATCAGTACCCCCAATTTACCAAGTGGCAGTGGATGACCTTGATATCCTCGTGCTTACGTCTTTCAAGTAAGATTCAAAGCGTGTGCAGCCAGACCCAACCTAACAATTTTTTTTTTAAATTTTATTTATTTTGTACTGGGTCCCTAAGTAGTCCAGGCTGATCTTGAACCCAGGCCTTGAACTCTTGAGCCTCCAGTCTCAACAGCATCTTGAATGCTGGGATTACCAGCGTGAGCCCACACGCCACGCCTGAACAGTATTTTCCAGGGCTTTAGACATGAGTGGCCAGTGACAATACTTCTCAAGAGGGCGGTCAACGCCCGCACATTTTTCTTGAACCACTCCTATTCTCGGGCACGCTCTGCTAAGGCTGGGGGCAACTTTGGCCATTTGTAAAAGAAAGAAGCAAAGGGGAGCAGGTTCCGCCCCTTTAATGAGCCTAGGGCGGGAGTGGGAGCCAGGCGGATTAGGTGAGCTTCCCCCGAGGCGCGCACCCAGCCAGCCCTAGAGAACTCATCAAGCCCTTGGGTCGAGGGGCGGGGCGCGCCTAGCGGTCACGCGCGTGGGCGGGGCGGGGGCGTGTCCGCAGGCGCGCGCGGCCGGCGAGGGGGCGTGTCCGGCGGACGGGCGGGCGGCGGCGCGGGCCGGGTGCGCGGCGCAGCGTCCTGTGCTGGAATGTGCGGCTCCCGCGAGCTCGCGGCGCAACAGCAGACCGGGCGCCGCCGAGGCCGCGGGCCCCAGACCGGGGCAGCGGGGAGCTCTGCGACGGCAGGGCGAGGGCCGGAGGTCTGATCCCGCTCCCCGATCGCCCCGCGGGTTCGCGGGCCTCGGCGCTCAACTTTTCCCCTCTCTCTCTCCCCTCCCCCGAAAGTCCAGCAACAAAGAAAAGGAGTTGAGAGCGACGGCAGCGGCGACGCGGGGGCTGCGGTCCGTGGGCGCGCAGGCGAGAGGGTAGGACGTCGCGGACTTGGGAGGGCGGCGGGCAGGCGCGGAGCGGCGCGAGGCGCTGTCCAGGGCTGATCTGCAGATACTGTGGCTCGGGCGGCGCGGCGGGCGGGCGGGGGCGGGATCGGGTTACGGAACGAGTCACGGGCTGGGCCGGGGGCTGGTGCGGAGCGGAGGTGGGGGCACCGGTCCTCAGTCGAGCTCGGGGCGGCCCTTCCGCAGGGCGCTGGGTGTCGGGGCGGCGGAGGCCGGAGCGCCGCTGCTGGTGGCCGCGGTCCTGAAACTTCCCCTCTGCCCGCCCTCCCCTTCTTCGCCCGGGGCCCACCGTTCCGGGCCCCGTCGGCGTCCCAGGCTCGCCGCCCCCTCCCCCAAGCCGGGCCAGGGCCGGAAGGCGACCGCCCCGTTTGACTCAGCCCGGGGCACGGGCGGCGCCGCCGACGGGCTGGACAGCGATTTCTGCGGCCCGCGCTGGCTCTGCGCGGTGGGGGAGCGAAGTTCGCAAACTTCCGGGCGCGGGGGCGGCGGCGGCCCGCGTGGGGCCCCTCGGAGAGACCGGGGACCGGCAGCCTCGGGAGGGCGCCTCCGAGCCCCGGCACAGGCCCGAGCCGGACGCCGGCGGCGAGGTAACTTTCCGACCCGGTCCTGCCCGGGCTCAGCGCGGGCGGCGGGGGAGGGGGCTGCGGGGCCGCGGCCGGGCGGAGAGGCGCCTCTAGGGTGGTGGGCAGCGCTCGAGGGCGAGAGCCGAGGCACCGCCCGCGGCTCGGTGGCGGAGAGGAAGCAAGAGGGCCCAAGTTTGCAAAGAGCTGCTTTGTGTTTGGTATTTTGAGAAAATGGCCGAATGCCTATTTCAGTTAGGAATGCCGCCGCCGAGGCCGGCGCTGGTGGCAGCAGCCCGTAGGAATTCCGTGCAACACGTTGCGCTCGGGCTCTGCTTGCACAGCCTTCCCGAGAAATGTGGGGATTCCTTGGAGTGTGGCAACTGGGGTTCATGAGGAGCTTTAAGTGGATGTTTGGGGGGTTCAGTTTTGGAATCTGTGGGACTGTTAAACCAGGGGAGGAGAGCTGTGGCCCACTGCTTCCTGTGATGGCATTCGACTCCAACTTTTTGTTGGGGCATGTAACTGAGAGAGCGAGCTTGTGTTTAGACGCTTGGTGAAACGGACTGCTTTTTGTATTTTCGGTTCTAAGTGTATGTTTTAGTACTTTTTGCATGTCTTGCCTTTACTACTTTGCAAGAGGACACTGCATTCCAGGCTAGCACCTTTTGAGAGTAGACGTTGAGACCATTTAAAAACTCGAACTTGTTTTCAAGAAGGTGATCTGTAATGGCTTCCTCTAGGCAAGTAGGCCAAGTCAAGCACAATGCGCCAAAGTTGCTGGTTGACGTGTTGAGTTGCACGGCTCTTAGGGGAGTTTTCAAACAGAAAAAACGCTTCAAAACTTCCCCTTTTGTGGGAAAAGGGATCCATAACCACCCCTTTAAGTTAAGAGTCATCAAAAAAAAAATTAAAAGTTGGTTGGTTTTTCAGTTTATTCTTTTAGAGTTCGTTGAGTTTTCTGGAAGAAATTAAATTCCACCCTTCCAGATTCCTTGATGTATTCATTATACGCATAGAATCGCTTGTAGATTGGAGGGGGGGGGTTCTCATTCCGACCACTGAACTGTTGAAAGGGAAAATGGGGAGAACAATAGTTTACTATTCAGGGCTTTGAAACAAAAGTTATCTTAGTTGACATTAAAAATGTTTAACCACCAGAAAAAGGTTGACACACTTGGGCATGCCAGTGGTAGACCTAATGCATGAAAGAGTTGCTTTTTTTTTTTTTTTGAGTGTAGGGAAATAGTTATTCATTTGTATGCTTTTGCGGCTGCAATAAAAGGTAATTGAAAATTACCAGCAGTCTTGCTCAGCCTTCCTAGGTAGGATTGCAGGCAGGCAGCACCATTCCCCGCAAGAGACATATCTTAAATTTGTTGATAGAAGTGAATGAAGCTCATTGAGCTGTAAAGGGTACATTGGAAAAATGCTTGCTTTAGCTAACGAGGACCGGATTTAAGTGGTATTTTTTTTTTTTTGTTACACTTTATTCAGTGTGCAGTTATGGCCACCCAGGTGATGGGGCAGTCTTCTGGAGGAGGAAGTCTGTTCAGCAGCAGCGGCAACATGGGCATGGCCTTACCTAGCGATATGTATGACTTGCATGACCTCTCCAAAGCTGAACTGGCGGCACCCCAGCTCATCATGTTAGCCAATGTGGCCTTGACTGGGGAAGTCACTGGCGGCTGCTGTGATTACCTGGTGGGTGAAGAAAGACAGATGGCAGAATTGATGCCTGTGGGGGACAACCACTTCTCAGATAGCGAAGGGGAAGGACTTGAAGAAGCGGCCGAACTCAAAGGTGACCCCAGTGGGCTGGTAAACGTAGGACTGAGAAGTTTGGAGCTCAGTGCAGTGGAGCCGCAGCCGGTGTTTGAAGCATCAGCCGCCCCAGAAATGTACAACTCAAGCAAAGACCTCCCTCCCGAAACGCTTGGGACGGAGGACAAAGGCAAGAACACGAAGGCCAAACCCTTTCGCTGCAAGCCCTGCCAGTATGAAGCTGACTCCGAAGAGCAGTTTGTCCATCACATCCGGGTTCACAGTGCGAAAAAGTTCTTTGTGGAAGAAAGTGCCGAGAAACAGGCCAAGGCCAGGGAATCTGGCTCTTCCACGGCCGAGGAGGGGGATTTCTCCAAGGGCCCCATCCGCTGTGACCGCTGTGGCTACAATACCAACCGGTATGATCACTACACGGCTCATCTAAAACACCATACCAGAGCTGGGGATAATGAGCGTGTCTACAAGTGTATCATTTGCACGTACACAACAGTAAGCGAGTATCACTGGAGGAAACACTTGAGAAACCATTTTCCAAGAAAAGTCTACACGTGTAACAAATGCAACTATTTTTCAGACAGAAAAAATAATTATGTACAACATGTTCGGACTCACACAGGTAAGAAAACTTAAATTTTATTTCACAAAATGTGTGTTTTTTTTTTAAGCTTAGATCACGTAAACCAAACACTAGTTTACAAGGGGAATTGAGGATTTAGAAAAAAAAAAAAGCCTACTGATTAAATTTGTATAGTTTGTCAAACAAAACTTTCAAACTTTATTACTCCCAGTTTTGGTTTTCTGGTTTTGTCTTTGGGAATAGACTATAGCTCTTGAAACTCATTGTTGGCCTCAAACTCTGATCCCCCCCCCCCCCCCCCCCCCCCCCCCCGCTGGAAGTAAAGGTGTTCCATGCTCCACCCTTTCTCTTTCCGGAACAGGGTCTCTGGTGGTCCATACTGGCCTTGAACTATCCTATAGCTGAGGTTGTTTAATTTCTGATCTGCAGTTGAATTGCAGACGTGTGTCACTAGGATTCTGAAGTGGGAGACGGAACACCGCGTCTTGTGCCTGCCAGGCAAGCATTCTCACTACTGAAGCTGTGTGCTTTTTCCTTTTCTCTACTTTATGTAAAGGAGTGGTTGGACTGCTTGTCTGTGAGTGCACTGCGTGTGTGCAGTACCTTCGGAAGCCAGAAGAGAGCATTGGCTTCCTGGAAACCCAGTGGAGAGTTTTGTAGATGCAGAAAAGTGAACCTTGGGTCTTCTGCGAGAAAGAACAGCCACTGAGTGCTCTTTACTGTAGAGCCAAGAGTAGAATCACTGCAAATTGAAGCCATTTTCCTAAGAGAGCAAGCAAACACACCCATGAGGATTACTTTGCAGACAGAAACAGCATTTGTTCAGAGTATCTTGATGGCCTACAGGTTGCGAGGACTTTCTGGCCCAGAAGTCAGGAATTCTTAAGGTTAGTGTAGCTCAGTAGTAGAGCACGTATGTTAGAATGCTTCATGTTGTGTCTTCAAGCATCAAAAAGAAAATTTTCAAAGTGGCTGGAGAGATGGATCAGTCTTTAAGATCGCTGCTGTCCAGCAGTTAAGAGCACTAGCTCTTCTAGAAGACCTAGTTCAGTTCCCAGGACCTACATGGCAGCTCACGACTGCAACGAAGTCCCAGGACATACATGCAAGACAACACCAATGGATATAAAATAAAAATGAATAAGAAAAAAATAGCTGGGAGGTGTTGATGCACGCCTTTAATCCCAGCACTTAGGATACAGTGGCAGATGGATCTTAGAGTTCGAGGACAGCCTGGTCGACAGAGCGAGTGACAGGATAGGGACCCTGGACTATTATACAGAGAAACCCTGTCTCAGAAGAAGAAGAAAAGCAAAAGTATTTTTAAACAAAACTAACCCCACAAAACTTTAGGGTCCAGGGTCGTGCCATGTAACCCACTTGTGGATTCGAACTAACCCAAGTTGTGGCTTCAGTCTCCCGGAACCTTCTTCAGAGTTTGAAACATGCTGTAGAGATGGCTTTGTGTACAAGAATGCTGCTGCTCTTCTGGGGGTCTGAGTTCAGTTTCCAGCCTTTATGTTGGGTGGCTTCAGGACCTGTAATTCCAGAGGGATTGGTCCTCAGTGAGCAGGAAGAAAGAAGGCATCTGAGGCTGCTTGATTGTTTGTTTTTTTTTTTTTTTTTTTTTTTTTTGACACAGGTTTTGAAGGTCTCTGAAGTACAGGCTAGCTCTGGATTCCTGAATCCATTAGCCTCCAGACTATTTGGGGGATTATAGGTGTGAGGTACTAATGGTGTCAGTTTTTCCAAAATTCGTTATTATACCGTTTGTTGTAAGTATATAGTAGTTTTCCTCTGTACAGAGTGGTGTTGCCATTACTACAGTCCTGTAAGATAGTCCAAAGAAATTAAAGCCCTCAAGGCCAGCATTTGGGAGACTGAGGCAGGAGGATCTCCTAAATTCAAGGACAGTTTAGACTACTTAGACCACAGCTTAGTGAGTTCTAAGAATTTCAGATTTTATCTTTTTCTGATACAGCTCACACAGGAGTGCTTACAAACCTTGCACAAGGCCCAAGGTTTGACTCTTAACACCTACCCCCACCCCTAATAAATAAAAACAAATACAAGGACTGGCCAAAAAAAAAACAAAAAAAACCCAGAAAATGCTTACCTCACCTTTAGTGACTACAGTGAGCTCAGGAGCTCAAGGTTCTTCTTTGCTGTTAGAGGCAGCCCTGGGCTTGTCTTCAAAATTGCTTATCAATGTAGTCTCTTCCTGTTTTCCCTCAGTCCCAGTTATCTGCCACCACAGTCTGCTGGGAAATGCTTATATGGAGATTCCTTTTTTTGTTAGGCAATTGTGTGTACGACCTTGGCTGGCCTCAAATCACCAGGTATGTCTAGCTGACCCCAAAACTCCAAACCAATCTTTGCTCTTGTATTCTCAGTGAGTAGATCGCAGGCCTGTACCACCCTGCTCAAACTTGTTTTGTGAGACTCCTTTTGGGTTCCTTCAGGAGTAGCTTTGTGGCCCTGCCTTGAATTCTGGCAGTCCCGCTCCGGATGAAAGGTGTAAGCCACAAAACTCTGGCCAGCCTTGAATTCATCCTACCTCAGCCTTCTGATGAGCACGTCGACGGGGTGGAGCACGTCGACGGGGTGGATCTATTAGATTTACCTGACTTACATCTTGATGGAACATTTGTTAGGGCCTAGAGCATAATCAGTATTTTTCAGAGTTGATTAATTTTATGAGGATCAACCAATACCGAGAATGCCACTCTGCATATGTATACATAGGACAAAATGGCAGGGATGTCCTTAGCTATTTCGGAAATTGTGCTTGGGTCCCAAGCTGAAAATTCATTTAATGAAAAATTTTCTTTCTTTTTTTTTTTTTTTTTGGTTTTTCGAGACAGGGTTTCTCTGTGGCTTTGGAGCCTGTCCTGGAACTAGCTCTTGTAGACCAGGCTAGTCTCGAACTCACAGAGATCCGCCTGCCTTTGCCTGGGATTAAAGGCGTGCGCCACCACCACCTGGCATGAAAAATTTTCTGAAACTCAAGTTTATTGCTGCAAGTGGTGGTGCACACCTTGAATCTCAGCTGGATCCAGGACAGTTAGGACACAAATCCTGCCTGGGAGGGGGTGGGAGCCGGCAACAGGGCGAAACAAAACTAATCCTCTAGTCTACAATTCTTTTTTTTTTTTTTAAATTATTTATTATGTATACAGCATTCTGTCTGCATGTATCTCTGCAGGCCAGAAGAGGACACCAGATCTCACCACAGATGGTTGTGAGCCACCATGTGATTGCCGGGAATCGAACTCAGGACCTTTGGAAGAGCAGACAGTGCTCTCAACCTCTGAGCCATCTCTCCAGCCCCTAGTCTACAATTCTTTTTTTTTTGGTTTTTTTCGAGACAGGGTTTCTCTGTGGTTTTGGAGCCTGTCCTGGAACTAGCTCTTGTAGACCAGGCTGGTCTCAACTCACAGAGATCCGCCTGCCTCTGCCTCCCGAGTGCTGGGATTAAAGGCGTGCGCCACCACCGCCCGGCTAGTCTACAATTCTTAAGAGCAAACACTAATCCAGTCCGTGCTAAACATAATAGTAATTTGAGGCATATATGCAGTTGGAAAATAGGTTTGTGTTTTTTTTTTTTTATTATTATGTATACAATATTCTGTCTGTGTGCATGTCTGCAGGCCAGAAGAGGGCACCAGACCTCTTTACAGATGGTTGTGAGCCACCATGTGGTTGCCGGGAATTGAACTCAGGACCTTTGGAAGAGCAGGCAGCGCTCTTAACCGCTGAGCCATCTCTCCAGCCCTAGGTTTGTGTTTTGTAATGGCACCATTGTGTTTCCAGTAAGTCTAGAGACAGTTCCTAGCACTGTCTGAAATGGAGCCAGGGATTGAGGCAGGTTTATCGAAAGTTCCTATGCACACACGAACACCAAGGTGCTTTGTGCTTTGAGGACCTGGGGCTAGAGAGGGCCAAGACACCTTAGATTGCATGTCAGTTGTAGTTCAGCCTGTCCTGGAGCTATTTAAATTAGTTTGGTCTGGAATTCACAGAGATTTTCCTGCTTCTGCCTTCCAGTGCTAAGATCAAAGGCTTGCATCACACATGACTCAGATTTTTAATTTTATTTCAGAAACCTTAATGTTGCCAGTTTTTGAAGCCTATTGTTTATGAAGTGAGAGCTTCTTGGATCTCACTGCAAGTGTGTGTATGTATATATACATATATGTGTGTATATATACACATTAATATATAATTTATATGTAATTACATGTAAGCATTAATATAATTATATATTAAGCTAGTTCTAGGTTAGCCAGGGCTACATAGTGAGACCTGGTCTCAAACAAAATTGGTACAGAGCAGGGCTGGAGAGATGATGGCTCAGCAGTTAAGAGCATGGCCTGCTCTTCCAAAGGTCCTGAGTTCAATTCCCAGCAACCACATGGTGGCTCACAACCATCTGTAATGAGGTCTGGTGCCCTCTTCTGGCCTGCAGGCATACACACAGACAGAATATTGTATTCATAATAAATGTTTAAAAAAATGGTACAGAGCATACATTCAGGTCATGAGTGTTTTGTTGAATAACTACGGTTCATTTTGATAAATTGCTGTTGGTTTATACTGATAGACCATGGAAGACAACATGAGCTGTTGGTTTATACTGATAGACCATGGAAGACAGCATGAGCGCCCCAGAACTTTGACTTAGTAATTGTACTTAACACCCAACTGTTCTTTTACATTTAGAGCTGGTAGGTTGTAGTCAGACTTTGACTTAGTAATTGTACTTATCACCCAGCTGTTCTTACGCCTTTAGAGCTGGTAGGTTGCCTCTTTAATCTACTGGAAGCTAAGGGGGGGGGGGGGGGACCATTGTTTCAAAGTCAGCCTGGGTTGCACAGTAAAGCCCCGTCTTAGAACCATAAAACCAAGAAAATTGCTAAAAAGTTAAGGTTTTTTTCTTTTTCTTTTTTTTTGGGGGGTGGAGCTTTTTGAGACAGCGGTTCCCACAACTAGCTCTTGGAGACCAGGCTGTCCTTGAACTCACAGAGACCCACCTGCTCTGCTTCCCAGGTGCTGGGATTAAAGACTTGTGCCACCACCACCCAGCTTTATTTTTATTTATTTATTTTTTTTTCGGTTTCTTGAGACAGGGATTCTCTGCTTTGGAGTCTGTGCTGGAACTTGCTCTGTAGACCGTGCTGGGATTAAAGGTGTGTGCCACCACAGGTTGGCGAGCTAAAGTTTTTTTTTTCTTTTTATTTTTCTCTATTTTTTGAGTTAAAGTATTTTCAACAATAAATTTCACTTTGTTAGCTGAGTGTGGTGATATACACCTTTAATCTTAACAATTGGGAGGCAGAGGCAGGCGGATCTCTGAGCAATTTCCAGGTCAGCCAGGGCTATGCAGAGAAACCCTCTCTCAAAACCACACAATAAATGAATAAATGAAAAAAATAATAGTTTATTTTTGTGTTTTCGAGGCAGGATTTTTGTGTGTGCCAGGACCCGCGAGCACAGGGCCTTTCTTCGGAAGAGCTCCTTTTCACTGCTGAGCTGTCTCTCCGGTCCCCCACTGTTTGTTTTGGGGGGTAGCATCTTGCTGTATACTCTGGCTGAAGTTGAGTTCCAGAGTTTCTACTTTAGCTCTTAGGCACTGAGTGTTGTAAGCACATGGTAGTCATATCCATTTTAATGATTGTTTTACGTTTAGGACTGTGTTATCCATTGAACCATTGAACTTTGAACCTTTGCTTTTAGCTTTTTTCCTTTTTTGGGGGGGTGGGAGTGGGGGCTTGAGGGACAGGTCTCCTACAGAGCCCTGGAACTCACAAATCCTGCCTGCCTCTACTCCCTGAGAGCTAGGATCACCACACCCAGCTCTTTGCTGGAGATGACCCCAGCTTTCCATGTCCTGAACATACTCCCTACCTTTGAGCTATGGCCCGACCTTTTTTTTTTCCATTTTCTAAGTGTGACAATGTAGCGTTTTGATCGTCTAGCTATTTGGATGTTGAGTTTCTGCACTTCAGACATTGCTGCCTTGTCAGATCTTTCATTCTATCCTTCAGTCTTAGGAAGTGAACTCAGGTTGACATGTTTGGCAAGGCAACTGCATTTGCCTGCTGAGTAGCCTTGACAGTCCTGAGCTGGGCTGCTAATGCAGGCCTGTTTTGTTTTGTTTTGGAGGAGACTGAGGCAGGATCACAAGTTCAAGGCCTGTGTTGGCCACACTATGAATTAAAGGCCACCCAGGGCAATTAACTAAGACCTTGCCTCCCAATTAGAATCTTTTGTTAGTGCTGTGTCACCAGCACCTACATAGATAGCTTCAGCTATCCTCAGTTTGTACCAACTCATACAGAACACCTATGGACTAATATATATATATTAAAATTCTGTCTTTGCCTTGATGTTGTGTAGCCTAAGCGATCTTCCAACTCTTGATCCTTTTGCTTCCCTCCAAGCACAGGGATTATAAGCATGTGCCACCCTTGGCTAGAGTTGCTGCATTAGGCTAGTGGTCACATGGTTGAGTCTTCATTGACTCTTTCCCTTGTGTTAGGACTTGAACTCAGAGCTTTACATAAACTCTTAGGTTCTACCATTGAGCTGTATTACTTTGAGGTCAGTTCACACCATCTGTAAGGGCATCATGTGCACTGGGTGTGCATATGTGAACACAATTAAATGTAATAAACATGAGAAAAAAGCAGTAGCATCAGGAAATTCTTTTTGTTCATTTCATGGTACTCAGGGCTTCAAAAATTTGGACTGCATGCAACCTCAGCCAAGATTTGTGATTTGGAGACAATCTTAAAATGTAGTTCTGGTTTCTTTGGATTTAGGTGGCTACTGGTGGGGACTTGAACTAAATTTGACATTACATTAGACACAAACCCCTAGGATTTTGTTTGGGGGAAATACCCCCACCCCAACCTCTCCAGACAGAGTTTCCCTGTGTAACAGCTCTGACTGTCTTGGAACTCAAAGATCTGCTTGCCTCTGCCTCCCAAGTGCTGGTATCGAAGGTGTGCGTCAATAGTGTTCAGTCAAGGGAAAAAAAATCTTCAAAGTTAACTCCTTGAAATGCAGTGTGTGTGCGCGCGCTCGCATCACCATCCCTGGAATTCTGGGTGTTAAATGGGAGCCACTGAAGGTAGGCTTTTTTTAGTTCAAGGAAAAAAAATTTGGATGCCTCTTAAACAGCATTTTGGTTGATTTTTTTTTTTTTTTTTTTTTAACACTGAGAATTTTGTTTACCTTGAAAAATGTTTTTATATGCCACATGCATGTCTGCGTGAGGTCAGAAGAGGGCCCTAGCCTGGAACTGAAGTCATGGATGGTTTAGCTACCCCATGGATACTAGGGACTGAACTGGAATTCCCTGCAGGAGCACCAGTTGCTCTTAATTGAGCTATCTCACTGGAGCTGCTGTTCATTTTTGACTCTCCTATAGGTCATGCTGCTCAAGAACTCTTAGCTGTCAGTGTATCTAGCCCCTCCCACTTCTCCCCTACAAGCGCTATAGGTTCTCTGTACTACTGTGCAGATCCAACTTACCCAACTGGAGTAAAGGTCTGATTCTGCCACTAGTGGGAGACGAGGACTTTTGTTGTAAAATACTGAGCTATGATTATGATGGCTTACATCTTACAGTCCCAGCTCATGGGAGGTTAAAGGAGAAGTTCAGGGTCATTCATTCTAGCCTGGGCTATGTAAGACCCTGCCTCAAACTAATTTTCTGGACAACACAACACAATTTAAAGATACAGTGAAAGTGTATGGTCAGAAGTTTGGCAGATACCCGGTATTGAGAGACTGAGTTAGAAAGATCACAAATTCATGCTTTTAGACCCTGTCTCAAAATAAATAAAAATGGAAAATGGCTGGAGGTATTTTTTTCTTGGAATGGTTGTATAAATCTGTACTCAGGCAGAGGCAGGAGGATTGAGTGTTGGCTAGCCTGGACTATCTAGGAAAACAACCTGTTTCAAATTCCAAAATAAAACCTAGCCAGACCAACCCCAAAACACCCAAAAACATATGGGAGGGAATAGTTAGACTGCTGAGAATTGTTTTTGCTCGACTGTTAAATCTTAAACATTATCGTTATAATTTTGCAGGAGAACGCCCATATAAATGTGAACTTTGTCCTTACTCGAGTTCTCAGAAGACACATCTAACTCGACACATGCGTACTCATTCAGGTTGGTACGAAATGATAGCTTCAATTTCAGTAAGCTATCTTTGTATTTATTTTACTGTTTCAAACTTCTTTATTAAAAGCATTACTTTTAGACCTGTAACTGAATTGCTTATAACTTAATGTTTTTGAGGATCTTTAAAAAAGTTTGTTTTTTCTTAGATATAGTCTTATAGTGTAGCTGCTGCTGGCCTGGAACTCAGAGATTCAGCTGCCTCTGCCTCAGAAGTGTGAGGATTAAGTGTGTGTCGTCATGCCAGGCAGGGCTCTGCCTAAAAAAAAAACAAAACCAAAATGAAGTGGGGAGGATAAATCTGTGTTCTCATAAATCAGGCAAAGGTTTTCTGGGAAGGTTTCCTTTTTTTTTTCTTCTGAAGTTTTATTTTGAGACAGGGTTTCTCTAGCTTTGGAGCCTGTCGTGGAACTAGCTCTTGTAGACCAGGCTGGCCTTGAACTCATGGAGATCCTCCTGCCTCTGCCTCCTAAGTGCTGGGCTTCTGGAACTGAGTTACAGATGGTTAGGAGCTAACTACATGTGGGTGCTGGGAACTAAACATGGGTCTTCTACAAGGGCATAAATTACTCTTAACTGCTGAGCCATCTCTCTAGCTCTTTGTAGTTTTTAGAACTCAGAAGAGTGCTAATATTTCAATAAAAGAGCTAGGCATGGGGGCACATGCTGTAATCTGCACTGAGGCAGGAGGTTAACCCCAGTAATAAAAAGGCAGTACATTTTGATATAACCCTAGTTAATTTTTGTCATACAATTTATTTGATCATGTTTTCCCTTTCCCAGCGCCGCAGATCATCTCCACATCCCCTCCCACTCATCTTTATGGTCTTTATCTGATTTAACCTAATCTTATTACTTTTATTAGTATGTATTTGTGATTGTATGGGATGCACTCAGGCTGGAAGTGGGTACTGGATCCCTTGCTGCTGGAGTATACTGGTGTTCATGAGTTATCTGATACCGGTGCTAGGATCTAAACTCTGATAGAGCCTTCAGCCCAGATTTTACCTGTGCTCTACCTTTGTAATTGTGTCTTAGAAAACTTAACATTTCTCAGTTATCTCCTGTATAAACTTGGTTGTATTATAGAGTCTGACTTGATTTGGCCCTTGTATATTTAAAATGCTGGCATCTGCTAAGCTTTCACTGCTTGACTGAGCTTCATTTCCAGGCTCCTCTTAGTATCTTTTCAGACTTCCTCCTACATTGGCTGGCCTGGAGCTTGCTCACTGTGCTCATGTGGGTCAGGCTAGTCTAGTTCTTGCTCTGCCTCCCAAAAAGCTAGGACTAAAAGCCTGCTCTACCACACCTGACCTTGCCAGCCTTGCTTTTTCTTTTTTTCTCGTGACAGGGTTTCTCTAGTTCTGGAGCCTGTCCTGGAACTAGCTATTGTAGACCAGGCTGGTCTCGAACTCACAAAGATCCGCCTGCCTTCAGCCTCCCGAGTGCTGGGATTAAAGGCGTGCGCCATGGCCACCCGGCGGTTGCCAGGCTTTCTTGATCCTACATGCTTGCTATGTACTCAGATATCTTCCCAAGCTATTAAATTGGCTACATAAAGATGTACTGGTGGCTCACGCCTTTAATCCACCCTGCACTCAGGAGTCAGAGGCAAATGGATTTCAGAGTTTGAGGCCATTCTGGTCTGCAGAATGAATTCCAGGACAGCCAGGGGTTACCGCTTTTGGGTACTTCCTGATTCATTCTCCAAGGGCAATTAAAAGGGTCTTGGGTTTGGTGATATGAGGATTAATATTCTATAGAGAGCTTTACTTAGTTCTTTAATCCATTCCAGCCCTTGGGAGACAGGCTGTTGGAACTCTTCTAGACCAGTCTGGTCTACATAGACCCTGTCTCAAAAAGCAATAACAACATGTAGAATGGAGGAGGATGTAGCTCAGTGTAGTGTGGTTTCACAACATTGTACAAGACCTGGATCAATCCCTAGCACTGGACAAGGAAAAAAAAAAGAGCATTGTGTTAATTCTGTCTTTTAATTGCAATATGTAAGTTCTAGACATTGAAAACATAGTTATTTTCCTCTGCAGTGGGTCTCCCTTTCTGGATGTCCACTGGCTTTCATGTCAAGTCAGTTTTTTTTTCCTGGTCAACTGGAAATTAAATCTTAAATGCTTGACATTTATCCTGTGAGACAGTTTATTTGAAGTCACCTGTGGCTAACCCGTTACTTACGGTGATGCAGCTCTGGTTTAGAAGGATTCATATATAAGAAATATATATATGAATATATTTATATAAATATTTTCTTCTTGATTGGGCAGTGCTCAATGTTCTCTGTGGTGTCTTACTCTAGTTGATAATCTTTGCCTTTTCTTTGGGTTTGTTAATACTGTCTGGAGTTTTCTGCTGTGTTTAAAAGATATAGTTATCAGCAATTGTTATACTGTGCTAAGTAAGTATTGTTAATACCTATTGATATTGATATGCATACAGGGTACTGAAAATTACAGTCTTAATGCAAATATGCCAGTCTTTATTTATAGATGAGGACACGTGCCTAGGCAGGACAGAAAAGGACAAGTGTCTCTGAAAATAAGAAGTTAGAATTCAATTCCCAACTGTCCCAATTTAAATAAAATTATAGTTGCTGGGGCTATGGTGCAGAGAGAGCTCTACCGCTTGGTCAGAAGTGTGTGTCTGGGTTCTTCCTAAAGCAGCATAGAATACATATTTATAATCCCACTGCTGGGAAGTAGAAGCAGGAACATTAGAAGTTCAAGGCCTTTTTCAGCTGCATATTTAGCCTGAGGCCTGACTGGGTTTTATATAATAGCTTTTTTCAAAATAAAGGGCGTGGGGGTTTAGGTGGCTCAGTTAAAAGTGATGTTCCGGGAGTCTGATCCTGTAGAATGTATGTACCACCACACTCAACACACATGTCTATATAGCACTCATACAACAATACAGCTTTTCTTTTAAAGTATATTCCCTTTTCCTCTGTTGAGACGGGTTTTTTTGTGTAGCTCTGGCAGTCCTGAAACTTGCTCTGTAGACCAGACTGGCCTCAAACTCAGAGATCCTCTTGCCTCTGCCTCACAGTGCTGGGATAAAAGGTGTGCACCACCACACCCCAGCTTGTTTTTTATGAATGTGAATTGGAAAAATAGATTTTATTGGAAGAATATATTTTATGGCACTTTGGGAGCTTATGTAGGTAGCTTTTTATGCTTTTCTGGATAGAAAGGTTTTTGAAGGCCCCGTGTTGGATGCTATCTGTTTTAAGCTTTTCTACCCTAATACAGGGTGGGGGAGGGGAGAAAGCATGGGATAGAGGACAACCAGAACAGTTACTGGCTTTCATACTTGAGACATCAAGTCATTATTTCCTGAGTAAAGGATTTGATGTCTTGGACAGTAATATGCAGTGAACACACCCTAGACCAAGTATGCTATAGACAGTCACTCCCCGTGTCAAACCTATTTTAAATGAAGGACCAGGAGTATGCTTGAATTCTCTGACCTTTGGTCAGGGTGGAGCGAATCCACCTCTGCATCGTCTTAATGTCCAAAACACCAAGTAACCACGTTGTAGGTCAGAGTGTGTAGAGACACCTGTTGCCAACAACGTTGAGAGCAAAAATAAGCTCAAACTCTCTGATGTCCAGTTAAGGTGGAACAGACTCACAACTCTGGGCCCTCACAAGAGTGAGACTTCTATATATTTTCCTTTCATTCAAGTCCCACCCCTCCTTTTAATCTAAATCTATTTGTGTCTATATAGTGAGATCAAGACCAACCTGAGATATATGAGACCCCATCTCAGCCTCTCAGAGATGGCTCAGCTAGTAAAGGCACCTGCTACAGAACCTGATGGCCTGGATGGGAATTGAACTTTTTTTCAATTACAGTTTATTTGTTTGTGCATGTCTGTGGGGTACATATGCTATATCAGTCATGCATGTGAAGGTCAGAGGACAGCTTAGAGGACTTGGCTCTTTCACCATGTGGATCCTGAGGATCTTCCTCAGTCTTAACTCCCTTTTATCCATTCTTCAAGTTCCCTCCTTCACTCCAACCCCTTCCTCAGCCAATAGACAATTAGGATTTCTTTAAGCGTAGGTAGGAAGTTATTACTTGAATAAGGGCAGCTTAACTTGTTAGCTGTACTGCTGAGAGGTTATGACTTCATCCCTAGCAACTCATTAACTGCCTCTTAACTACTCAGGAAAGAGTGGGGCCTTCTGTGCTCCTCCTCCATTTGTCTGGAATGTTGATGACTGCTATCTTAGACGTACGGGTAGTCACAAATGACTTCATGAATATAATGTCCTGCTGTACATCCTCTATTCTCTGTCTTTTCCCCTTCTGTGATATTCCCCGAGCTTTGGATAGGATAACATAGATGTCTTATTTAGGGCCAAGCATTCCACTATCACACTTTGGCCTGCTACAATGAAAGTTTAGGAAGCAATTTGATGACATGATTGTTGAAAACTGTAGTAGCAAGTTCACACCTAGGGTCAATGACCTCCCTAGAAACTGCTCTTGTTCAGTACCAATTTTTTTTAAATATTTATTTATTATGTATACAATATTCTGTCTGTGTGCATGTCTGCAGGCCAGAAGAGGGCACCAGACCTCTTTACAGATGATTGATTGTGAGCCACCATGTGGTTGCCAGGAATTGAACTCAGGACCTTTGGAAGAACAGGCAATGCTCTTAACCACTGAGCTCCAGCCCTCAGTACCAATTTTTGTTGTATTTTGAAACCTCGTTTCTTTGTGTAGTCCTGGCCATCCTGGAACTACAGTACCAATTTTGAAGATGACAGTTAATAAATTAGTAACTTAATTATTTATTTAATAAATTGTGTATGTCGACATACATTCAATGCTTGAGTGTGGAGATCACACAAGGACAGCTTGTGAGTTTCTTCTGCTTTCTATGTGGAACTTTTTACTAAACTTTTACTAAACGTTTACTAGAAGTTTTGGTAAGAAATCTTAACCAAGGGGCCATTTGCTGTCTCTCTTAAGAACTGTTATTCAACAGAGTTGGGATTATAGATGTGTGTCACCATGGCAGGTTTTATGTGGAATTGAATCTAGGAGTTTGTGTTTTGTTTGGGGACAGGGTCTCACGGAGCTCAGACTGGCCTCTCTTTTATGTAGGTGCAGGTCACCTTGAAGATGGTTTTTCAGAGTAGTACTAGCAGTGACACTGCAGGACCAAGTGGAGATAGATGTGTGTGTGTTGTAGAAAGAAGCACAGTGACACCCAGGGCCCTGTGCTTGCCAGGCAGGTTGATAGACTCTGCTAAAATGCCCTTATTGACGTCAGATACAGTGGTCCTCCTGCCTCAGCCTCTGGAGTGGCAGCAATTACAGGTATCGCTCCCATGCCTGACTGAAATGCTTGGATTTTTTTTTTTTTTTTTTTCGAGACAGGGTTTCTCTGTGGCTTTGGAGCCTGTCCTGGAACTAGCTCTGTAGACCAGGCTGGTCTCGAACTCACAGAGATCCGCCTGCCTCTGCCTCCCGAGTGCTAGGATTACAGGCGTGCGCCACCACCGCCCGGCCCAATGCTTGGATTTTAACATGGAAAGAGTTGCCATTTATCTACAAACCTAATTTGATATACCTGGGCAGATGTTTTTGGGGAGATTAAGGATTCTGTCAACAGATATTTCTAAAGTTGTAATCTTTAATATTGTCATAGTTAAGCTTCATGTTTAATTTTGCTTGTGGTAAACTTGGATAATAATGCATGAGAATGTTTAAAAGATTAATTTTCATAAATGTCAATTTCCATTTCTCTACTATGCATTCCATTGGACCGGTGGGGTATGGATACCAATTGGTAATATTTACTAGAGTGTGATCTAGTTGGGTATGTATTCAGTTAGAATGTTTTTTTGCTTTTTTGGGCGGGTGGGCTTTGTGATTATGATTGTTTACATACTGTATTTATTTGTATGCCAGTCCTCATTTAGTTAGTTTCTTTGCCCCTTTTATAGAGAAATTAAGAGAAAAAAAATCACTAAGTTTTTTAGTTGACTTTAGCCTTATTTTTGCTTTAAAACAGTTACTAGGTCTTAGAGGAACTTGCTCACCTCTTGTTATGAGTAAAGGGTTAAATTTACTCCCTCAGGGTCAGGAGAGCCTTAAAAATGAGGCATATAGTCTGGAACTATAGCTCAAAGTTAAAGACTCCTCTCCAGATTGACTTTACAAATATATTTTATATTATGTTATATTTTAGTTTTAAAGAATTATGGAGGATGAGGAGCAGAAAATTAAAAACTTTTCTCTTGGAGTAGCTTTGTCCCAGAGCTGGCATCCAGAGCAGGTCTTTGCTTCTGGGTGGAGCCTGTTCTTTAATAGTGCCAGATAGCTAACTTCATAAACTGTTTTGAACATAATGGTTGACTGGGTTGATTATTCCTTCAATTTATTTTGAGAATGAAGCCTCCATCCCAGATAGAGAAAAGTTACACAAATAAATACGGAAAATATAAGGTGCATGGTCATGTCTTTCCAATAGATGGCCTGGTGATTTTACATGTACAACTCCTAAGGATATTTTAATGCTGGATTTGTGTCTTCTCTCTGTGGTAACATCTCATTTTTACCTTTAGGTGAGAAGCCATTTAAATGTGATCAGTGCAGTTATGTGGCTTCAAATCAGCACGAAGTGACCCGACATGCAAGACAGGTTCACAACGGGCCGAAACCTCTTAACTGTCCTCACTGTGACTATAAAACGGCAGACAGAAGCAACTTCAAAAAGCATGTGGAGCTGCATGTCAACCCACGGCAGTTCAACTGCCCCGTGTGTGACTATGCAGCTTCCAAGAAGTGTAATCTACAGTATCATTTCAAATCTAAGCATCCTACCTGTCCTAGTAAAACCATGGATGTCTCAAGAGTGAAACTGAAGAAAACCAAAAAGAAGGAGGCTGACTTGCATAATAACAACATCACCAATGAAAAAACAGAGATAGAGCAAACAAAAACAAAGGGGGATATGTCTGGAAAGAAAAACGAGAAACCTGTAAAAGTAGAGAAAAAAGAGAAGAAATCTTGTGGCAATGTTGCAGTGGTCCAGGTAACTACCAGAACTAGGAAATCCGCCACAGAGACGAAAGCAGCGGAGATGAAACACATAGATGTAACTACAGGTAATAGTTCAGACAAACTCAGTAAAGCCAAGAAAAACAAAAGAAAGATGGATGCTGAAGCCCATTTCCCAGATGATCCTGTGAATGAGGAACCAGTGCCGAAAAAGAAACAGAAGACAGAGAGCAAATCCAAAAACAGATCTGAAGTGCCAAAAGGGGACAGCAAAGTGGAGGAGGGAAAGGGGGACAATAAAAAGCATAATGTTCCCATTAAGAAAGGTACAAAGAAGAAAACTGTAAAAAGTAAACCAAGTAAGAAGGGCAGCAGACCTGCTCAGGAGACTCAGAAGGAGACAGCTCAGACAGAGCCTCCCTCCGTAGAGCTGACTCACGGGGAGGTCTCTCCAGTTCCTGCTCAGGTTGTGGTCACTGTGACAGGGTCTACTCAGACAGGGCTTCCTTCTCCCATGGATATCGCTCACACAGGGCCTGTTCAGATGGAGGTTTCCCAGACAGGGGTTCCTCAGGTGGAGCTGCCCCCTTCAGTGGCGCCTGCTCAGGTGGAACTGCCATCTCCCATGGAGACTGCTCAGAGGGAGCTGCTCCCTCCAATGGAGCCTGCTCAGAGTGAGCTGCCATCTCCCGTGGAGCCTGCTCAGAGTGAGCTGCCATCTCCCGTGGAGCCTGCTCAGTGTGAGCTGCCATCTCCCGTGGAGCCTGCTCAGTGTGAGCTGCCATCTCCCGTGGAGCCTGCTCAGTGTGAGCTGCCATCTCCCGTGGAGCCTGCTCAGTGTGAGCTGCCATCTCCCGTGGAGCCTGCTCAGAGTGAGCTGCCATCTCCCGTGGAGCCTGCTCAGAGTGAGTTGCCATCTCCCGTGGAGCCTGCTCAGAGTGAGCTGCCATCTCCCGTGGAGCCTGCTCAGAGTGAGCTGCCATCCCCTGTGAAGCCTGCTCAGAGTGAGCTGCCATCTCCAATGGAGCAGTCATCTTTGCTGGAGCCACCTCAGGTGGGACATTGTCAGAAAGAGTTGCCTTCTCTTTTGAACTATGCTCAAATGGAGGTTGTGCAGACAGGGCCCACTCACATGGGATCTGTTCAGGAGGAGCTTCCTGCTGTCATGGAACCACCTCTTCAAGTCAAGCCCATTACTAAAAGGTCATCTCCCCGAAAAGATAAGACGAAGGAGAAGTTGAGCATACGGCGTGAGATGCTGCGGCAGGAACAAGTCCTTATTGAAGTTGGCTTAGTGCCTGTTAGAGAGAGCCAGCTTCTAAAGGAAAGCAAGAGTGCACAGGGTCGCCCAGGCCTGTCTTCATCACTGCCAAAGGGAAACTCAAGAAGAGAAGAGGCACCCAAGGACCAAAACATCTCTGAGGGGGAAGGAATCGCCCCTCTCAAAGTAGGGACTGAGGAAGCCTGCGAGAGCCAAACTGAACTTGTTGCTCCAAAGGACTCTACCAGTGTGTTATCCTCTGAGCAAAATTCAAAAGTGCCAGATGGTGAAACACTACATGCTAAGTGTCAGACAGGTTCAGTTGGGGCTTGTGAAATTGAAGTGGGCACTGAGCAGAACACAGCAGACAACGTCCCTGTGAAGGGCTCAGCAGTCGGGCCAGGGTCACCAGTGCCTCGTCTCCCGTCAGCAGAACGTGAAGTGGCATCCGCAGCTGTAGTGGCCTCACCTCCTATCACTTTGGCTGAAAACGAGTCTCAGGAAATTGATGAAGATGAAGGCATCCATAGCCACGATGGTAGCGACCTGAGTGACAACATGTCAGAAGGCAGTGATGATTCCGGGCTGCATGGAGCTCGGCCAGGGCCACAAGAAGCTGCTTCAAAAAACGGAGAGGAAGGGTTGGCAGTTAAAGTAACTGAGGGAGATTTTGTTTGTATTTTCTGTGATCGTTCTTTTAGAAAGGAAAAAGATTACAGCAAACACCTCAATCGCCATTT
Source organism: Microtus oregoni (assembly GCF_018167655.1). Lineage (NCBI taxonomy): Eukaryota > Metazoa > Chordata > Mammalia > Rodentia > Cricetidae > Microtus > Microtus oregoni. The sequence goes on along the minus strand of NW_024543080.1, from coordinate 18,310,767 downwards.
GGTTAATGTGTACTTCCTTAAGAAGGCAGCTGAGGGGCAGGAGTAGACCGGAAGTGCAGTTCTTGGTGTAAACACGTCTCTGCTTCTAGTTTAAGGCAGGAGGCAAATGCAAGCTTGCTTTAAGTAGTGCCCAGTGCTGATTTTGAAGCGACATTCTTTTTCTTAGGACTGTGTCTTATCTATTGACTGTTGCATAAATCTTAGCAAAGCCTAGGAGGTTAATGTAAGGAAACAGACACTTAAATCTGTTAGCGTGTGCAGTCGAGTGGAAAGAGGAAGGCAAGATGGCAGAACATTGCTTCTTGCCTTGTTCACCTGCAGCCTGTCAGTTTTTTATGTCTTTTTCACTTTAGTTTCTATTTTTAGTTCCTTGTTCAGATTGATAAAAATTGGCGTAGCAAATTACTTGAATTTGCCTGCTTTATATAAATAAAGTTAGCACTTTAAAGTTTCTTTAGATCACAAAAAAGACATTTAAATTGAAGAAAAATTCTTTGAACAGTGGACATTGTATCTGTCCAGGTAACTGCTTCCTGACTTAATGGTCAATATGTTGTGTTTGTATGTTAATCATTATAAAAAGTGATTTTTGGTGTTTTTTATTTTGGTGCTTTACTGGCTTAATATGTTGCACATGGTTTTTGTTTTTTAACCTATGCAGTTAATTCCTCCCCCCTAGACATAGCATTGTGTTTGATAGTAACACTTTATCCATATATGCATGGTTTTTCTTTTGGGGGTGTGCTTTTAGGCTTGTTTGCAAAGGGCCGTTTTCCTTTTCTTTGCAATTGTCTTTTGCAGAACTACAGTGTGTGAGGTTATGAGCAATGGAACATGCAGGTTCAATCCATTGTTTTTTTATTTCTTACTTTAATTATAACTGCTTATCTATGCCAGAATCAGTTTCATATAAGTTATTTTGAATGGCGAGCATATGCGTAATTCACAGCTCTGGTCTGACTTTTCCAGTAAGCCATGAGATCCCATATTGACAAAATTTAATCTCATATCAGCCATTAAGAGTTTTTTTTTCTTTTGCTGATTCTAGCTTATCTCTTAGAAAGTGATAAATTGTTCTTTGAAGAGTTTATTTTTTCAATAGATAGTTGACGTTGGGATGGACGCTTAGCTGAGTAAAGAACTCCAAGTGATTGGTGGAAACAGCAAATTTGGAACCAGACATAGTTACTGTTCAAACTATAGAATATCACTTGTGAGGAAGCCATCATGGTCACATGGCTAATCGAGAATGGAGTGCTAACTTCTGGCCAACAGCTGCATCTTCCAGTGAGTACCTGAACAGGGCTGATGTTCATACTTCTCAGGGATCTCCACAGACTCGTGGGTGTCCTCACTGCCCCTGTGAGACAGCCTCTGTACAGGAGAGGCCTCCAGCGAATTGCAGCCATCCTGGTGTCTTCAGTGACATTGCTGAGAAGCCGCACGCTCCAGAACTGGTTCTGTGCTCTTTGGTCAATGCCAGAACGTGAATTAGTCCAACTTGGGATGTGTTTTTTACTGGTAGTAGCTACAAAGTACGATCCCAAGTGGGACTTGTGACATTTTGGTGGTCATGTTCTGTTTGGACATAACCTCTGTGTATTTCATTTATTTTCTTTTACCTGGCGATCTCTGAGCAGGCTTCAGATTTTGACAGTTCATGAAAGATGACAAGCATTAATGTATGTGTGAAAAGCTTAGGGAAATTCTGAGTGAAGTTATAGTTAAAGTTGGTTGAACTTGGGATTGACTGGGAGGCCAAAGATTTAAAAAGCGGAAAATTCTCTCAAAACACAAGTTGTGTGATAATAGTGTGTGCTTTGTGTGTGTGAATGAGGATTTGTAAATGTTGAATTCTAGGCTCCGACAATCATTGTCAGTGCAGATCAGACTGCAAGTATTTATGTTTTAAAACTTAAATTATAAAGCTAGTTAAGTCTTTCTAACAACTAGTTTTAATGTTCATGAGCACGTTTTACCTATGTTACCTATTCAAGATGTTGGAAAAGATGCATCGCAAGCACAGGTGGAGGCTGGGAGCTAGCTGGTTTTGAGGAAGAGGCCTTTGTGGAGTCTTTCCTATAGTAAAGGAAGGAAAACAGTGCCTTCTGGGACTAAACTAAGTTTTAATTTGAGATTAGAAGTCAAAAACAAAAATATAAAGGAAATTGAAACCTCGTTAAATTGATCTTTGAAGCATTGAAATGAAATTGAGTGGGACTTTGAGGCCTTCTTCCAGAAAACAAGGACTTGGTTGCCAGGCCTATATTAGGCCTAAACCTTGGTGCCATTGTTTACTTAAATTTTTTCAATGGAAAGTACAGTTTGGAGTTCTTCCATTTGAAAACTGTGACTTTTGCATGGGATTGTTTGAATCTTGTTTTCTAGTCTCTCTTCTTGTCACCAACTTCATAGTCTGAAGGTAGATTTTTCTCTTGATAAAGGAACAAAAAAAGTGAACATCTTATTTGTAAATTGATATCTAGTAACTAGTGTTAAACTTGAAATGGTAGAATTCTTTAAAGCCTAATTTTTGGTAGCCTTAGAAAGATGTATCTTAATTATTTTTGAACCTGTATTCACCTTGTTTTTTCATATATCTTAAGTTATATTTTCTTTTCAGAGCTGCTTATTTGGGGCTTTTTTTTTAAATTGAGGCGTAATTCATAAAAGAGGGTACATTGTTTTGATGATATTTTTACAACGTTGGCTGGATGTCTTTAGTCTTCCAAGAAGGGCCATTTTACTTTTAGAGTTACTTTACTTTTAAAGTCTTGAGGTAACACTTGGACCACTTTGCATGTAAGCGCTAATGCAAATTAAAACTCAAGTTGACCTCAAGCAGTTCACTCTATGAATGTTGACAGCAAAAAGAACACTTAGCTTGTTGGGGGCTGAAGAAATTTTTTTTTTTTTTTCAAAAATCAAGGTATACTCTAGGGTTTCCTGGTCGACCTCAATAGATAAAGTTCAGAAATGCTCTGGATGTGTTAGGTTTACAGTCTACATACACGGCTGGCTAAGTGAGATGGCTTTTACAGTTCTGCATGTATCCCTTAGGCTTCCCATTAGTTACTGAACCCCTAAAACTGGTATTGTAATATTACAACAATGTTTTGCGCCAATTTTATAAACCTTTACAGTGCAATATGTGTTACTTTTCTGAGGCAAACCAAAGGTGTATTTCTCAAGGTTCTGCTGCCTTCAGCAGCGTTTGGAGGATCTTTTATACATTTGTAATAGATAGAAATAAACCAGAAATGCAGTTTTCATTTTTCTGTCTTTCTTTTTTTTTTTAATTGTAAACCATGTACCAAGTTTCTGGTCAAGATTGTGTAGGATAAGTTAAACATAATTGCATTCTATTAACCAATATGAGTGTATTTCTTATGCATATAGTTACATTGAAATAAAGTTCTAAAAACACGAGGCCTTTGTTTATTATTGGTGTATCAAAGAAGCCAAGATCAACTTTTTTCTATAACTGCAAGTACATTATACCTTGATTTTTCTTTCCTTTTCCTTCAGTGCTGAGAATCAAACACAGACCTTGTAGGCACAAATGACTCCATCGCTGAGCTATGTCTCCAGTACAGTGTATTTAAAATTTCTAAGGCTCGGGCTGGAGAGTTGGCTCAGAGGTTAAGAGCGTTGCCTGCTCTTCCAAAGGTCCTGTGTTCAATTCCCAACAACCACATGGTGGCTCACAACCATCTGTAATGGGGTCTGGTGCCCTCTTCTGGCCTGCAGGCATACACACAGACAGAATATTGTATACAGAATAAATAAATATAAAAGAAATAAAATTTCTTAGGCTAGCTGGAAAGACAGTAGTGGCTAGCAGGCATAGTGAGTAGGCTTCTGGTGGTTTTTGGGTTGGGAGCGACACTGGTGTTAGTGACGCTATTACACCTTCACAGTGAGAGAGGGGCTAGTGCACTCTGACTGCGGCTGACCCTGAACTGGAGGACTGCAGTTTACATATGCTTTTATCTGCAGATCTCTTAGGTCTGAGACACTTCAAGCAATTAAATTTGTTGTACAGAGACACAAGCTGTGAGTTTGGTTGTTTAAATGGGGGAAATTTATAACGTTTTTTTTGTTTTTGTTTTTTAATTTTATTTATTTATTGTGTATACAGTGCTCTGCCCACATGTATTTCTGCAGGCCAGAAGAGGGCGCCAGACGTCTTTACAGATGGTTGTGAGCCACCATGTGGTTGCTGGGAATTGAACTCAGGACCTTTGGAAGAGCAGGCAGAACTCTTAACCACTGAGCCATCTCCACATCCCCTTTATAACACATTGTTACAGCTAATCTAGAGACAGACCAGGATTGTTTTTCTGGGTAGCCCAGGGGCGTGGGCTCCTCAGCTGCCTCCAGACTCATGCTCCCTAAGAGAACGGAGCCTGACGGGCACTTGGGACCAGCCAGCTCACCACCCTTTGACCTGCCTGAGCTGCAGTGCTGCTCAGCCGACTGCCAGCTACTTCTGTGTAACTTAATGTGTTCTAAGGAAATGCTGGCGAATGCTTTATAGCATTAGTTCATTTCATTTTCTCCTCACCAGGGGCCATACTGCAGTGCAGTGTGCAGTCTTTGGAGAGGTAGAGGCTGGGGAGAAACTGCCAAGTTCAGTTTTACTCAGCGGTTTCTTCCTATGCAGTGTAGCCGTCTAAAGTGTCCATATCCCTTTCCAGTAGCCAGGCCTGAGGTGAGCAGACTTTGGCCCTGGTCTGATGAAGGTCTGATGAAGGGAGGGGGAGCTAGAAGTATTCACTGAATCCGCTATTTTAAGATCCTACTATCTGTAATGGGGCTGAAAAGGAAAAGGTTAGCATTCCTTGTTCTGTGACTGAGGCTTGCCACTCCCTTCTGCAACTCTAGAGCCATATGTTAACCAGGCTTAGGTGTTGGCATGATTTAGAGAGGGCAGAGTTGAGAAACATTGACTTTTGTAAACCATCAAAGAAAAAGATGGCATTTAGTAATTTGAGAGTAAATCATAAGATAAGGGAATATTAAGTATTGGTTATCTATAGATGAATTTGTGGCCTGCGGAATGATTCCTTAGAAATAAAGTACAACGTTTTTTTTTTTTTTTTTTCTTAGTGGAACTGAGATGTTACATGGGACAAGGTAGATGAAATTAGAAACAAGCCAAGTAGCCAAGCTGTGGCGGCCCACGCTTTTAGTCCCAGCACTCGGGAGTCAGAGGCAGGTGGATCTGGGTGGGCCATCCTGGGGTACAGAATGTTTCAGGACAGTCAGAGCTGTTACACAAAGAAACCGTGTCTTGAAAAACAAAACCCAACAAGCCAGCAAGATTTTTTTGCATTTCCCATTTACAGTGTATCTAATTTGATCAGTAGTTTGTGTTAGAATTTCAGCCTCGTACTCTGTCCGTGGTACTCGGCAAGCTCTCCAGCAATACGGAATAGTTCCATCAGCCAGGAGAGAAAGCACTAGCAATGTAAGTTATCTGAGGTGGCGAGACTCGGAGAAGTCACAATGGGACACTAGTTAAGGCTTTGGGCTGCTTTGCTGAAGATGAGAGGTATTTTGTACACTGTGTGTACTTTTGGATGCCCAGGGTAGAATTGTATGAGATGGCAGTTGAAACGCTCAGAGAATTCACATGCGGTAGCAGAATTTCTAAAGGCCCCTTCATCAATCACGTCAACCTGAGTTTGATAGACACTGGGATTGTACATACACAATAAAAAATGGGAAATTGGGCCTGGAGGTGGTGATGGCATACGACTTTAGTCCCAGCTCTCAGGAGGATCTCTGAGTTATAGGCCAGCCTAGTCTACAAGTGCTAGTTCCAGGGTAGGCTCTAAAGTTACAGAGAAACCCTGTCTTGAGGATCCCCCCTCACACACCCAAAGAAAAAAAAAAAAGGAAAAAAAGAGAAATGATGGAGGATAATCAACTTTAATCTTTGGCCTCCAGTTGTGTGCATCCACATGCATAGACTGCAGACAGACAATAACAAGAGGGGCTGGACGGTGGTAATCGGTTTTAGTCCCAGTACTTGAGAGGCAGAGGCAGGTGGATCTCGAGTTCAACACCAAGCTGGCATACAAAGCGAGTTTCAGAACCTCCAGAAACCCTGTCTGGGGAGATAAAAAGGGGTGGGTGCGGAAGAGATGGTGCAACCGTTAAAAGCACTTGCTCTTAAAGGGGACCCAGGTTCTCCTAGCACACCCATGTGCCAGTTAAATACCTTTGCGCCACGTGTAGGGGCTGGGTCTAATGCAAGAGCAGCAAGTTCTCTTAATGCTGAATCATTTCTCTGGAAACCCCTCCCCCTCCACTGTATCTTTATAAATGGGAGTAGTAATTTACATGGGCTTTGAAGTAGTTTGACTATATGGAAAGCATGGCTCATTGTGCCATCATAAAGAACCAGGGAGATGCCTCATTGGTTAAGAAGATTTGTTCCTCTTGCAGAGGATTTGAGTTTAGTTCTCAGCACCTACGTGGAGATTTCCAACTAATTCCAGTTGTCCTCTTCTGGCCTTGGTTATGTCTGCATAAATACATGCAGGCAAAACACTTCATGCTTGCTAGTTTTTTAAAAAACAGATTGCAAAGAACACATACGGGTTATGATTATAGTACCACCTGTGAGCAGTATGAAACAGCATTGTGTGGGAAGGAAAGTTCCACAAGAGGTCACTGTAAATAATGCTTAGTAAACAAGCCTACTGTGGCTTTTTCTCAGGGAAGACCAATCAATGAATCCATAAAAATGTTCCCAATTCACCCCCATCCACCCATTGACTGGACTCCCCTTCTCATCATGGACTTGCTGAAAGTTTAGGCAGGACCTTGGCAATCTTGCACTTCCAAATACTGTGACACGTAATACTTTTTTCCAGTAAATATATTTGTTCTCTAATGGCCTCCACATCTGGCCAGAGTGCAGACAGCGTCTCATTAAACACTGTACCTTTTGTTTTGAAACAGGCTAGTTTTGAACTCCTGCCTTTGCCTCTCAAGTGATGGGATAACAACACGTGAGCCACTCTCATGCCTGACTTTAGCATCGCACAGGTCTTGGCATCTGTCAGGGAGACTACAGGCCTAATAAGTGCATTCTTCCACTGGACAGACTACCTAGAAAGTAAGTTCTAAAATATTTAGAAACAGGAAGCCTTTGAAACGGATTCAAGAAGGGGGTATTCTGAAGATAATCTGGATATATTTAGGAGTATTAGCTGATCTTTGATATGAAGAGGAAAGGTGAGGTGCATACCTGTAGGATGTTCAAATACCACGCCCCTCTACCCGGCATTAATACGGTCAAACACAAGACACTTAAGAGCAGGTAGCTGTGTTGTCTGTTCTATTCACAATAGTCTGCAGTGTGTGCTTTTTGTTTAAACATTATGCTTTGACAGATAAGGAAACAATACTGCTGGAAGGACAGCCCCCAAGATGGGGAGAGGCATCATGAGTAATGATCAGGAGAACTCTCCTCTGAGCTCTGGGTTCCTGCTCAGCGAGGAGAGCAGCTTCACTCAAGCTAGTCATTTCCAGGAAGCCAGCCTCCATTTCCAGTTTCTGGGGAGTGTTTGAGCAGGAAGCAGGCACACAGGATCACATCTGGTCTCCGCTTCTCTCTGGTGGCCACAGGAAGTCAGTATGGCCAAGAACTTGAACACATTTAGAACCTGGGAGATTACACATTAAAGTCCTGACACCCAGGGTGACTTAAAAACACAAGCGCATTTGTGCCACAGGTCCCTGGACTTTCCTACTGTAATTAAGACAACTTACAGAAGGGTTTGTCTGGGCTTGTGGTTCCAGAGGGATAAGAGTCATCATCACCGAAGGGAAGAGTGGGAACCAGTACCAGGCACGGTGGCAGCAACACCTGATAATAGCTCTTCTGTATGTGTTTGTTTGTCCTTTTCTCATTCCCAGTTTCTTAGACCAAACTGTAGGATGAGGCAGGTAGGTAGATGGTTGTGAGCTGCCGTGTGGGTGCAGGGAATTGAACCTGGATCCTGTGTAAGAGCAGCAGGTACTCTTTACAGCTGAGCCATTTCTCCAGCTCCTCATTTTGAACTTGTACATTGATGTTTTGCCATGGGTATTGGGTCCCCTGGAGCTGGAGTTACAGACAACTTGTGAGCTGCCAATTGAATCTGGGTTCTTTGAAGAGCAGTCAGTGCTCTTAACCACTGAGCCATCTCTCCAACCCTATTTTTTTTTAAAAAAGGTTTTCCTAGACAGGGTTTCTCCGTGTATCTCCTGTCCTGGAACTCACTCTGTAGTCCAGGCTGTCCTTGAATTTACAGTTCTGTCTGCCCCTGCCTTCCTAGTGCTGGAATTAAAGGCGTGTGCCACTACTGCCCTGGCCATTTTTTTTCTTTCTTCAAGACTGGGTTACTTTGTGTAGCCCTGGCTGTCCTTGAACTTTCCCTGTAGACTAGGCTAACCTCAAAATCACAGAGATCGGCCTGCCTCTGTATCCTGAGTGCTGGATTAAACGCATGCTCCACTACTGCCAGACTTTTGAACTTATTCCCCAGTTTATGGTGCCATTTTGGGAGGCTGGAAATTTGAGAGGTGAAGCCTAGCTAGCTGAAGTAGGACACTAAGAACTAGTCTTTGAAGGGTAGTTTTTGTTGGCTGTCTTGGTAACAGTGATGCTAACAAGGACCTGGGTGACTACATGGAAGGTAGCCACTGTATTCTGGGGGATTAAGTTGTCAACCACCAACTTCAAAGAAATGAAACCTGGTCACTATGAAAATCTGAAGGAAGTAGGCCTCCTCTTATGTACACTTGGGCCACAAATATGTATATAGTCAAGAAAAAAATAATTTTAATTTATAAACAATATATTATAAATAAGCATAGCCTCAAATAGTCAAAAATGTTCACTTGAGATTTTTAAAATGATAGTTGTTTGTGTGTCTTTATTTTTATATTTATTACAATTTAACACATTTCAATATTCTTACTATCCAGTATGAGTCCAGTTCTGCCTCACTTATCTTTATTATTTTTATATATAATACAAATTTCAACATATTTCACTATTGTTACTATCCAGTGTGAATCCAGTTCTGCGTCACTTTTTCTTCACCAGATTATACACCAGGGACAAAGGCTTCTTTGTTTTATAGGCCACACTTTTCTTGATGCGTTGTCCTTTGACGTTAACGATATACGGCAGGACAGGGGGCTGGACGGTCAGAACAGTTCCTGCAGGCGTGTAACCTCGGAGATGCAGTGTGCCCTTAGAGTAAGGTGTTACTGCAACCCAGCCTATGAGACATCAAGAGAACATAAAATGCTGCTATTGTCTCAGTAAGGAAATCAAATCAAACCATACACGACAGGAGATGGCTCAGGAAAAGCACTTGTCATGCAAGACTGACAACCTCAGTTCAATTCCCAAGACTCATAAAAAGATAGATAATCCCAGCACTCGGGAGGTAGAGGCAGGCGGATCTCTGTGAGTTTGAGACCAGCCTGGTCTACAAGAGCTAGTTCCAGGACAGGCACCAAAGCTACTGAGAAACCCTGTCTTGAAAAACCATTAAAAACAAAACAAAAAATGGAGTCATAGTTGGTGAGTTTTCTGATGCAGGTGCTGGGAATGAACCAGGAGCTCTTTTTAAAATTTGTTTTTCACGACAGGGCTTCTCTGTAGCCCTAGCTGGCCTCGAACTCAGAGACCTGCCTGTTTCTGCCTCCTGAGTGTGGGGATCAAAGGTGTACAACACCATACCCAGCTGCAGCAAATGCTCTTAACCGTGTAGCTGTTAGGCACGTTAGGCAAGGTTTTACTCTAAAGCTCAGGCTGGCTTAGCACTCACTGTGTTGCATAGGTTGGCCTTGCACTTAAAGCAACCCTCTTGCCTCACTGATGGGATTATAGATGTGAGCCACCATGTCTAGTTTTTTTTTTAACTTCTTAAATGCTGGGATCACAGGCGTGCTACCATACCCCGCTTTTTATTTTTATATTTGATATTAGGCCAAAGGCATCTTTGCTGAGCCAGAGTCTCATGTAGAATAGACGGGCTTCGACCTCCAGCCAATACCTTGCAAATGCTGGCGTTTAGGCACATGTCACCATACATGGCCTATGTTGTGTTTTAAGAGTATATTACCTCCAGGTGGTGGTGGCACACGCCTTTAGTTCCATCACTTGGGAGGCAGGGGCAGGCAGCAAAGATCTCTTGAGTTCGTGGCCAGCCTGGTCTACAACCTGAGTTCCAGGACAGCCAGGGCTATGCAGAGAAACCCTGTCTCAGAAAAAGCAAAACTAAAACAAAGAGTGCTTTACCTGCAGAGGAGAACTTGATATCAGCTACTGCTTCAGATTCTCCGCCTCCTTTTAATGTAATGTCTTCAGCCACAAGAGGAGGAAACTGTGCCATTCGTTCTTTTCCACCCATTGGAACCTTTTAATAAAACAAATGTTTGGAATTTCAAATTAAATTCCCTGTTAACTGAGTTTGGGCATGGCGGCTCATACTCTGATCCCAGCACTGAAGAGGCAGAGGAGGGGAATTTCTGAGTTCAAGGCCAGCCTGGTCTACACAGCTGACTACTAGGCCAGTCAGGGCTACATAGTGAGACTCTGTCTCAAACAAAACGAGCTGGTTTCTTACTTGATACAGCATCAAGGATGACCTTGAACTCCAGATATTCATGGTTCTACAGTTGGAGTTCCCTAATGTTGGAGTTACACACACCTGGCTAACTTTTGCATTTTCAGTTTTGTGAGCATGGATACTAACACCGCTCCACTGGGTGCGCCTGTAATGACTGCAACAGCTGTTGTCATTATCACTCAAAAGCAGGGAGACCTTAGAGGAGTCCTAGGGCTGGCAGGATGGCTCAGCAGGTAAGTACACTTTTGAAGCAAGCCTAGTGCCAACGAGATGTAGGAGAGAAGTGACACCACCTGTGTCCTCTGACCTCCGTGTCCTTTGTGACACGGGTGTGTGAGCACGCACACATGCACACTAAATAAAGCAAATTGAAAAGCAAACAGAGCCAGGCATGGTGGTCTTTCATCTTAGCACTCAGGAAGCTGAGCTCTCGGAGATCCAGGTCAGCCTAGACCCCATAGCAAATTTCAAGACACCAAGGACTATATGCTTCAAAAAGGAACAAAACGGAAACATGAAGAAAAGGATGAAGATTGCCTTCGGCACTTAATCTTTTCCACTTCTCAGGAGACAGGCACAACGCGGAGAGGAGTAGGAAGTGCACAGCTTTGTCTAGTGTGCAGTCAGGGGGACATAGGAACCCAGGCAGTCTGGTTTCAATATCTTAACTAGTGTGCTTGCTGATGCATTCTTAAGATCCTTGCACTTGAGAAGCAGAGGCAGAAAGCTCAGGAGTTCAAGGCCAGTCTTGGCTACATAATTAATCAGCAGCCAGCATTGTTATATGAGAAGCTTTTTAAACATCAAAACAAAAATTTAATTTTTTTTTTTTTATGTTTTACTTATATGTAAGTCTGTGCACCACATGGGTGCTGCCCAAAGAGGCCGGAAGAAGTGCTCGAAAGTGACCTGCGATCATCTGGAAGAGCGGCTGTACTCTTCTGAGCCATCTCTCCAGACGAGCTGGAAACAGACTTCAGACAATTGGGCTTGGTGAATTTCAGTGGGATGATGAGGGCCAAATAGGGCTATAGCAATGGGATACAAGGCAAGAGTAAGCTGGACTGTAAAGAAAAGGAATATTCAGGACATTTTATTTTTTAAATAAAGAGGAGAACAATCAAGACACAGTCTAAAGTAAGAATTAGAAGAGGAAAAACCTGTGAGAACAAGTGTCTGGGCCTGGGAATGACACAGGGAAGCTTTTCTACTCAGTCCCGTGCTTATCAATCACTACTGAGATCTTAGTTTGTTCCTCATCGTATGCAGATCGCCTTTCTGCCGCAGCACGGTTTAGTGCCACTTGGGGCTTACACACGCTAGATGCCAGCATCCATCCTCTCAACCGTGACAAAAGCTGTAACTTCTTTTTCTTTTGTTTTAGAATTCAATATGTACATCAGGATGACCTCAAACTCATGGGGATCCACCTGCTTCAGCCTCCCACATGCTGGGATTAAAGGTCTGTGCTCTGCCTCCCAGCTCCCATGACTTCTTTTCGCCCATCTTGACCAATACAATTTTCTGTAGTAATGTGACTATCAGGTGCTTGGAAAGTGGCCCGTGTGATTAGAGAAGCACGTTTTATATTTGTTGTAATTCTAACTGGAGTACTTAAATGTAGGTCGCTACGTGTGGACAGGGCACCACAGAGAAATACACTGCTGTGGCTTTGTTGGCTCAGACCAAACCACCCTTTGCATGCAGAGCCCAGTTTTGCTTTTTAACTGGGATGCTCAGAGAATGAGGTGCGGTAAGCGCTAGCTGATGCAAACTGACGGGTTATCCACCCCGGGCTCCATCAGCTGCTGTGGCTACACAGCCATCAAGCTGCACTGCTTACCTGCAGTAACTCGTGGCCTGCGTGCTTCTCATACAGAGCATCTGCCTTGTCCAGGGACGTGATATGAACAGGAAGGAAGTTGGAAGCCACGACTGTAAACCAAGCTGATTGATCTCCCTTAAGAAAGAAAGGAAGAAGTTATTTTACAGAACAGGCAACTTGGGAACGTGCACATTATGATGCACAACTTAAGAAAGGAGAGAGGAAAGCTAGGTGTGCGATGCATCCTTCTAATCCCAGCAACGGAGGCAGAGTCAGGAGTTCAAAGACAACTTCAGTTACAACATTGAGTTTAAGATCAGCCTGGGGTACAAGAGATCCTGCGTCAAAACAACAACAGCAAAAAGAGGAGAAAACAGAAACTAACCAAGTCCTCTTTCAACTGTAAGCAAATTATAATAATGTCTTTAAAAACAGGTCATAATACAAAAATAACATATTTTAACAATTCCTGTAAATTGTAAAACTAAGACTTCTACAACTTGATATTATAAAAAACAGACATGCATGGTGGCAAACCTGCAGGAGGCTGAGGTAGGAAGATGGTGAATTCAAGGCCAACCTGGGCAATATATGGAGACCCTGTCTTAAAAATTAAAGAAATAGGCAGCCTCTGATGGATTGGGCTCATGCTCCCTTCCCTAAGCCCACAAGGGTCTGATCTGGTGAAGGAGGAGCCCTGGGACTGTTGATCAGACTCACCCCTTAAAAGATGCATAAAAAAGGCCAAGGGAGAGAAAAAATCATCAGACAAAAAAGTGCCAACCGAAGGGAAGAGGGCAGCAAAGTGGCTGACCAGGAAACTACAGCTCTGCCTGCAGAAGATCAGAATCTGGCCTCTGAAGGAGAAGACATGGAGCCACCTCCAACTAACCATCCACCATGTCTGTCATGGTCCTGTCTCCCTTCTTGTACAATTCAAAGGAATATTTGTATCAATTATTCTGCAAATGGGACTTTTTAAAATAGACTCAGAAGCATCTTTAAAGGGAGTGGCAAACCACAGCTCATCCATTTTTAAGAGGTGAAATGACTTGCTGGATGTCGGAGAGGCTGCGGCTGTCTCAGCGGTCTGCACAACACTGCCCAGTTTTATACCCCACAATAAAAACTGGGCAGAACCAAACCAAAGCAAACCAAAAGCAATCTGGAGTCTTAGTCATGCATTTGTGTCTATTATTTGTGTCAATCATATCTAGTCTCATGTTTCTAGAACTGTTTCCTACAAAACCACTCCTGGGTCCTTGCCTTGTTGGGAATGTTACGTATTTGGTTGTGGCATTCCTTTCCTAACAAGTGTGGTAATGTGCTGTGAAAGATGGACATTTTGAGTGTGTCCTGTCTGTGAGTGTGTCCTGTCTGTGAGTGTGTCCTGTATGTGGCATAAAACTGTGAGTCAGCGGAAGTGAGGGTTGAGTGTTTGAGGGTTAAGTGATGTCTAAAGGACAGCTTGCCAAGTTTGAGGCTGAAACATTATTGCAATAACTGTTCAAAAAGAAGTATGTGGGGGGCTGGAGAGATGGCTCAGTGGTTAAGAGCATTGCCTGCTTTTCCAAAGGCCCTGAGTTCAATTTCCGGCAACCACATGGTGGCTCACAACATTCTGGAATGAGGTCTGGTGCCCTCTTCTGGCCTGCAGACATACACACAGACAGAATATTGTATACATAATAAATAAATAAATATTTTAAAAAAAAAGAAGTATGTGTTGGTTCTTCAGGGTTTTGGTACAAGTGCTAAGAATGGAAATCTCTGTGTACTGATCCTCAACTAATAAAATCTCAGTTGTAGAAAAACAACAAAAAACCCAAGATAACAAACAAAAAAATCTAAAAAACTAACAAAATAATCTGGGTAGTTTTATATCCAGTATTAAAAACAATAGGGAAGGACAGGGGAGATGGCTCAGCAAGGAGCAGTTCTTATAGAGGACCTGAGTTTGTCTCCCAGCATCCACATCAGGCAAAGTGCCTGTGGCTTCAGGTGATCTGGTATCTTCTGGCCTCACTGGGTTCCTACACACAAATGTTACAAAAACTCATGCAGGAACATACACATAAGTAAGTAAATCTATCTTTAAAAAGAAAACAATAACAGCAGCAACAACAAAAGACCCATGGGGGCTGGAGAGATCGCTCAGCGGTTAAGAGCACTGGCTGTTCTTCCAGAGGACCCGGGTTCAATTCCCAACACCCACATGACAGCTAACAACTATCTGTAACTCCAGTTTCTGGGGAATCTGATACCTTCACAATAATCCACATAAAATAAAGTTAAATAAATTATAAAAAAAATTAAAACAACAACAACAAAAGACCCAAAAAACCAAAGCCACAAGCAAGGAAATAGCTTATTTTGATTGTCACTATGTAGTTAGGTTTAAAATACTATTGTCATGACTTTAATAACATGTACAAGGGTTCTGGATAATACACGGCTAAATTTTCAACAAAAGTCAAGAAATGGTCTTGGCAATGAGTGGTAAGTTACATGCCACTGAATATATTCATGTTTCATTTTCTTTTTCTCTTTTCACTTTGGAAGAAATGGAGAGCAGTTCCCTGGCATCCCCAGAATTTAATGGATATTAACCTTAGGCCTAAATATATGTATAATTTCCATGCGAAACAATATAGGAAACGGACAGTATCTCATCTGAAAGGCTAAGCTATAGTGCCAGGTGGAGGTGGCCCATGTCTTTAATCCCAAAATTTGAGGCCAGCCTGGTCTACAAAGTGAGTTCCAGGACTGCCAGGGCTACCTGCCAGAGGGACCCTGTCCTGAAAAGCCAAAACCAACCAAACCACACCAATAAAAAACTTCAACCAAAAACAACAACAATAAAAAGCTAAGTTATATAAGGGATTCAATATCCTATTAGTGGTAGGTTTTTTGTTTTTTTTAAATTGTTTTGGTTTTTTTGAGACAGGGACTCCCATTCTAGATCAGGCTGAACCTCAAACTCACTGAGATCTGCAGCTTTGCCTCCAGAGTGCTGGGATTAAAGGGTGTAACCAAGCCCTGTCCTGTTTTTTTTTTTTTTTAAATAGGGTTTCTTAAAAATTAAAAATAAATAAA
Source organism: Microtus oregoni (assembly GCF_018167655.1). Classification (NCBI taxonomy): domain Eukaryota; kingdom Metazoa; phylum Chordata; class Mammalia; order Rodentia; family Cricetidae; genus Microtus; species Microtus oregoni. The sequence continues at coordinate 18,295,200 of NW_024543080.1, read as the reverse complement.
AAATAAATTAAAAAATATTTTTAGATTTATTTAAAAAATTAAATTATGCATATATGTGTTTATGTGGGGTTAAGTTCGTATGAGTAAAGGTACCCACAGAATCCCGAATAGGTGGTGAGCTGCCCAATGTGAGTGCTGGGAGCTGAATTGGGTCCTCTGATAGAGTAGCAAGCACTCTTAACTGTTGAGCTGTCTTCTCTGGCACCAAATTTATAGATTTTTATCACAGTATTGTTCTCTATTTTTGGCCTACTTCTTTCCCCAAAGTTTTTATTATAAAAATTTGTGTACATACAAAACAAAACAAGCAACAGACAGGACTTAGTTATACCAATATTTTGTCAATCTCTTTATGTATCTGCATTCCTCAAGTGTATTCTTTTTTTTTTTTTTTTTTTTTTTGGTTTTTTTGAGACAGGGTTTCTCTGTGGCTTTGGAGCCTGTCCTGGCACTAGCTCTTGTAGACCAGGCTGGTCTCGAACTCACAGAGATCCGCCTGCCTCTGCCTCACGAGTGCTGGGATTAAAGGCGTGCGCCACCACCGCCCGGCCCTCAAGTGTATTCTTGTGCATTTTTCTTTCTATTTATTATTTTTTTAAAAAACCCTCTTTTCTCATTTTATTTTATTTTTTTTGGTTTTTCGAGACAGGGTTTCTCTGCGGCTTTGGAGCCTGTCCTGGAACTAGCTCTGTAGACCAGGCTGGTCTCGAACTCACAGAGATCCGCCTGCCTCTGCCTCCCGAGTGCTGGGATTAAAGGCGTGCGCCACCAACGCCTGGTTCTCTTTTCTCATTTTAATACCAATCCCAGTTCCCATTCCCTCCCCTCCTCCTGCTCCCCCTATTTTCCCCCTATCCACTCTTTGGTAAGATTTCCCATGGGGAGTCAACAAAGTCTAGCACATTGTTTTAAGGTAGGACCAAGGCCTTGCCCACTATATCTAGGCTGAGCAAGGTATCCCTGCAAAGAGAATGGGTTCCAAAAAAGCCAGTACAAGCAATAGGGATAAATCCTGGTCTCACTGCCAGTGGCCCCACAGTCTGCCCCAGCCATACAATTGTCACCCACATTTAGAGGGCCTAGTTTGGTCCTATGCAGGTTTCCTCACTGTTCTTTTTTTCAAAAGATTTATTTATTTATTATACATACAGTGTTCTGTCTCCATGCATGCCTGCAGGTCAGAAAAAGGAACCAGATCTCATTACAGATGGCTGTGAGCTACCATGTGGTTGCTGGGAATTGAACTCAGGATCTCTGGAAGAGCAGTCAGTGCTCTTAACTTTTGAGTCATCTCTCTAGCCTCTGTTCATTTTTCAATAGCATAGATTTTTCTTACCTCTAGGAAATCTATTCGGGCTATAGCACCCAAAAATAGAACCATTCTTGGTTTGAGAACAAATGTTCTTGGCACAATAGAATGTGTTGGCAAAACAATATCTACTTCTTTTTCTGTTAGAAGATTTAAAATCTGTAAAGCAAAAGACAAGATTTATTTAGAGGACTACTTTCATTTAACATATTTTGCGATTTACTTACAAATTTAAGTACCGAAAAAATGTTCAGATTTCATAATAAACCAGATTATGTTCATTCACCACACGTAAAATTATATATTGTCTCTAACTTAACTATTATTCTACTCATTTCACAACTGCGTGTTAAATAGTGGCGAAACAACATGATGGGTGTATAAGACTTTCCTATGACAGCGCTATCCCCCAAATGTCAAAACTGTTATGTACCCCAAAATACTGTTCAGTCACTAATGGAAATGTATGCTCAGGTATTCAGGTAGCAGTAGCGTCCAGCTTTAAATAACGGACATTGTAATCTCAGGTCCTAAGGATTAAGTATGCAAGCATCAAATGCAAAATGGTTTAAACCTACAAATCTCAGTTCTGGGAGGCTAAGGCAGGATGGCTGTCATAATTTTAACGCTAGCCTGGACTATGTAGTATTTCCATCTACTTTAGGAACAAGTACACAACTTGATCCTCTCTCTCCTGAACATCTGTCAAACATCAGTGCTGTGCATCTTGGCTTGGTAGGGCATCAGATCCCCTGGAACTGGAGATATAGGAGGCTGTGGAAATGGGAATTGAACTTGGCTCCTCTCTGGAAGAACAATGTCTACAGCCCAACAGCAAACACTATCAACCACTAAGCCATCTCTCCAACCACAGGATCAACGTTATTAAAGAGACTAAAGAAAAACAGAAAAGATAGGAACACATTCTGGTAAGATTTAAGGAGGATAAAATTCATTAAAAAATGAATTCACAGTAGCTATGGAACCAACCTAGGTGTCTACCAATAGAGGCATGTATAAAGAAAATGGGTTTAATATACATAGGAAGCTTGAGTAGCTAGAATGAATGTAGTTATGTTTTTTTGCAAAAAATGGATGCAAGTGGAATAAATCATACTAAGCAAAATGTGTGCACCACCGTGCTTAGCCAGATATAGGCTAAATTTACTTAGACAACAGCCAAGTGACCATAAGACAATGTAATTTGAGTAAAAGGGTGGATAATGGCAGGATAGGTAGAATTAACCCTACTCTAAAAATATGGTCACTTGACCACTTATCACCTAGAGTATTTCAAGATGTGTCAAAGGAAATACATATCATGTTTGTTCCACACAGTTTTGAAGAACAATGGGTACAAGTAACTGGGAGACTTTCAGTAAAATGTAAAGAGCAGGCAAGAAATAGCTGAATACCCTGGGAGTGCACATGTCATTGCTCTGATAAGTTGTCATCACCCACTTCAGCTCAAACTATATGACATTATGAATGACATACTTTCAAGGGAATTCAAGCATAAACTCAGAAGCTTTACTGTACTATTTATTATTTCTAACCCTAAAATATAGGAACCTATAAACACGTCTTCCTAAGGTAATAACCACAATGTTAATATTGTTGTTTGCCTACAGAGACGTAAACTAAAGGAACCCAGAATCTGATGGCATGTAGATTCACCCTTGGATTGCTTTTATAAAGAAACCACAATTGCGTTTTCAAATGGAAGCCCACCTCTTTTCTTGTTTTGGCCAGTTAAGACAGTACATCTACAATTAAAAGTAAATATTTCTGAAAGCAACTAAACACATACACAGCTTTCTTTTGTAATCCCAGGGGTATCATAAAACCAGTGGGCGTCTTTCACGTCTTCTGGGGTCAGTTCTACTTGTTTGGTACATGGGCGTGCAGCTACAACAGGCTCATTTCCCATGTCAAAGGCCAACGAGTCGGCATCAAACTCAAAGGGAACTTCTTCCTTCTGTTCTGTGGAGTATGAGAATGTTTTTCCAACTCTTCCTAGAACAAATTAAATCAAGGTTATCAGACATTCCTTTAATACTTTGATTCTGAAAATATTTTTGAGATGGGTTCTCTGTACATAGTTCAAGATGTTGTTAAACTTGTGATTTTTCTCTCCTCAGCTTCTATAGTGATAGGCAACAGATTACACGCATGCATGTGCGTGTGCACACTCACATGTATATATACATATATGTATTTATCTTGGCTGTTGTATTTGGAAAAGATCTCATGTAGAGCAGCAGCTTTGCTGCAAAACCACCATGAACTGAAGTTTTTTTTCCTCTCCTACGTGTTGGGATTACAGGTGTGTACCTTATGCCCTTGAAGACCTCCCTACCTCAGAGACAGGGTCTCAATATGTAGCTTTCTTTGGTGGGCCTGGAACTCTTTGTGTAGACAGAATGGCCTTGAATTCATAGAGATCCACCTGTCTCTGTCTCCCAAGTGCTGGAACTAGAGGCAGGCAACACCATGCCAGGCCCTGAAGACACTTCTTAAGCTTGCCTTATAAATATTTATACACTAAAACTATGTGTATAAATATGAAACTGTGGCTATGATTATAGTTGTGTCTTCTTTTTCACAGATAATGTGAGTCATTCCCTTGCACGTCAGTTGTGTTTCAGGCTAGGTGGTGTTAGAAATCCCTTCTTTTCCATTAACAAAATCAGAAGAGAGATCAAGGAGATGGACAACCTAGCTAAAGAACTTTACTGCCTCTGCTGGTTTGGGTTTCCAAGCAATAGTAACCTTTCCTACAAAAAGCCTATATTCCAGAACCGGAAAGTCTTTTCCTGCAAAAAAATGGCCAGCCCCAAAACTTTATCATGGAACCAACAAGACTTTTTTCTAAAGAGGAAGGATGCACTGTGGGGACATTTTGTTTATGATCTAACAAATAAAGCTTGCCTGAAGATCGGAGTGCAGAGCTAGCCACACTAGCTAGCCATAGAGGTTAGGCAGTGGTGGCAGACACCTTTGATCCCAGAGGCAGATGATCTGTTAGTTCAAGGCTACCCTGGGCTACACGAAATTGATCCAGTCTAAAATAGAAACAGTTCACACAAAGGTGATCCCAGCACTTGGGATCCCAGCATTAGGGAGGTGGGGAGGAGATGGGAGCTCAGTGCAGTCTGAGGAGGCAGTCTGAGTTCAGGATCGCCCTCAGGTAGAGGTAAGAACTCTAGTGGTTGGTTGTTCTGCTTCTCTGATCCTTCAGCCTTCACTTGCCCGATAGCTGCCTCTGGGTTTTATTATTAAGAACAGTTAGAGGGCTGGAGAGATGGCTCAGAGGTTAAGAGCATTGTCTGCTCTTCCAAAGGTCCTGAGTTCAATTCCCAGCAACCACATGGTGGCTCACAACCATCTGTAATGAGGTCTGGTGCCCTCTTCTGGCCTGCAGACATACACACAGACAGAATATTGTATAAATAAATAAATAAATAAATATTAAAAAAAAAAGAACAGTTAGAATCTGTGCTATAACGCATACCTATCATGTAACCATGCTTTTTCAGTTGATTGAGCTCATTTTGCTCTTCCTCACTGAGATCTTCTTCAGCTTTGGTCGCCTCTTCTTTAAGCCTTCTTTGTCTTCTGAACATTCTGTAAGGAGTCGGGTTACAAATGGGAAACTTGAGGAGGTTTAGTGTAGTACCTGAAATACCAAGAGTAAGGTTTAATGTAGTACCTGAAATACCAAGAGTAAGGTTTAATGTAGTACCTGAAATACCAAGAGTAAGGTTTCAAAAACAGAAGCGTGGAAGAAGAAAACCAAACACCTCTGATTTTTTTCATTTAACCTTCATGACAACCACTATGTAATTATTTCCACTTTACAAACAAGGAACTAGGCCTAGTAACTGGTTCATACGCAAACTCAGAATCTGAGTAAAAATTTCCCAAGTCTGTATTATTCCTGCTTTTCACCATTTATCCTCCAGTACATCCAGGGTCATAGGCAGCTTTAAGTTTGAAGTGCCAAAGGGCAGTTAAACTCTGCTTTCAAGGGGACACGTTTCTGTCAAGCGAATTCCTAGGACTGGAACTCCCCAAGTGCATACATTTCCCTTTAGCTTCTTCCTTCAGAGAGGCTCTTGAACCCCACATCCTCAGGCTCTTTCTCTCCAGCGTTGTAATGACTGGACAGAACCACCATGCCATACTATCAGTTTCTTTAACTCTGAATACTGACATTTCTTCTCGAGAAATCCCCACACTTACCGCATCAACTCTTTCATGTCTAGTATAACAGCCCAAGAATAAAAATTCAAGGGGTGAAGAAGGGTCTTAGAGTAGATGGGGGCCTATGTATCTAATTCACTGTAGCCTCCAGCTATGTAGGCGAGAATGACTTTGCTCTCCTCCCAATCCTCCTGTCTCCACCTCCCAAGTGCTTAGGATACAGGAATTTGCCACCACATCACATCTCGTTTACACGGTAATGCATACTAACTCAGGCTTCGGCAGTGCTAGCCAAGCACTTTAGTAACCAAGCTTTATCCTCAGCCCCTCCCCTAGAAACATTTCTATTAGAAAATCACATGTATTGAATTTCCAAGCGCTCAACTGTCACAAGAGTTATGAGCAAAGTGGGGAGAAAATTTTGAAAGGGACGGCTCCAGGCAGCTCAAGATGGACATGTAAGGGTAGATGTACTAGGTGCCGGAGAGAAGTCTAAGTTCTCAACAATGGGGCCTCACCTGGCCAGGGGGAGATGGTGGCCCTGTCGATGGCTTCGGAGCCCTTGGCAGTGCAGTAATCAGACTCCAGGAGTGTGTTAAAGAGAGTGGACTTGCCGGCGTTCGTGGTGCCCACTAGGTAGACGTCGCCGCGGTAGCGCCAGGAGCGCTGAAGTGCAGAAATCAGTTCTTCCACGCCATAGCCAGTCTTGGCGCTGATCAGCCGCACGTCCTTGACCACGGTGCCGGCCCTGGTCGAGCGATTCCGATTCTTTTCCTTGTCCTGAGGCTCATCCCCGGCAGGGTTCTGTGGTCCTCGGTGGCCAGGAGCCACCACGAGCCCGGCCCGGATGCAGTCGTCCCACAGCCGCTTCCGCAGCCGCTGCAAGTAGCCGGGCGCGTCCTGGGGCAGCAGGTCCACTTTGTTCCCCAGTACGAAGACCTGCTTGGGACCCACCAGGTTGGACAGGTCGGGTAGCAAGGCGTCCGGCAGGTCGAGCAGATCCACCATATAGAGCACCAGGGCGGGCCCCGGGCGCCGCAGCGCCGCGCTCACTAGCTCCAGGTACTGCTCGCGACTCACCCGCAGGCGCAGCGCACGTCGGTGATGCACCAGCAGCCAGCAGCGCTGGCATACCGTCCGCGCCGGGCCGCCGTCCGCCTGTGTCGCATCGTGGAACTTCTCTTCCGGCAGGTAGCCGGGCAGGCTGGGGTGCTGGCAGTGCAGCTCGGCCCCGCAGCCCGAGCAGTACACGCCGCTGGGCGGCACCGTGGTGTCTGGAGGAAGCTCGGGGACCTGCAGAGACCCGAGGCCTGCCCGCAGCTTCCGCTGAAGCCGCTCCTCCCGCCGCTGCAACCTCTGTCGCTCCTCATCCTGCTGCCGCTGCTGCAATTCCCGCAGCTCTCTCAGCTGCTCCTCAGGGTCCGGCTCCGTCGGGACGTACTCCGGGAACAGAAAGCGCTCCTCCGTGTCGGGGCCTTCCTCGTAGTCCTCGGTCGCCGTGGAGCTGGGAGGAAGCCGGCGGCCCAGGGAGGATAGGCTCTGGGAGAAAGCGGCCGCCCACTTAGCCCCCAGGAGCCACCGTGCAGGGCCATGGCACGCTGCGGTCGGCGCCGAGCCCCGCAGGATCCCGCACAGCAGCCTGCAACCCAGGCGCGCGGGCAGCATGCGGACGGCCGGGAGGGGGGCGGGGCCTCGTGCGCGCAGCCGTGCGCGCGTCCGAGCGGCGAGGGAACTGTCCAACGGCGTGACTAATCCTGCATTTCTCGCGATGAAAGCTCCGAGACTCGAGAATTCACCCTGCGACGGCGCGGACTAGATAGAGCCGGCTGGGCAGGAGAGGCTCATCCCACACCCAGAGCCTGGCTCTCATAAATCTCCTTTACCCAAACCAAGTGTCATTTGTGCAACAACACTGAAAAGTCACGCAACAAGAAACTTTCATTGACTGGATCCAACTTCTGGCCGAAGGAGCGGTCTTCAGCTGCAGCCAGAGACCCAGAATTTGCACTCGTGCAGTTTATACCCCCCGCCAATCGCGCAGGCGCACATCTCACGGAGCTGCCCCCGCCCCTTAGGCGCGGAGGATGCTGGGAACGCCGGAGACGGAAATTGCTTGCTCCGACTCAGAGTTTGCTGCTGCAGGTTTCGCCTCCGGCTTTGTGAATTGAATTCGTATTAAGCGGTCCCCAAACCTTTGGCCAAGATGTATGACGCCGACGAGGGTAGGTGGCCGCGTAGCTGGGACGGCGGGGGACCTGCGGGGATGCAGGGTCTGCGCCTGCTACCCCATCCCGCCGTGGCGCGAGCCCCGCAGCCCCGTTCTTAGACGCTGGGCTCGCTAGCGGTGTGGGCTCAGGGAACCGGGTCGCGTTCCGGGTCCGCTTGGTGGCTGCCTGCATGCCTGCGGTTCAGTGTGCCATTACCTTCCAGAATCGATATAGTTATAGTGTGCAAGTGTTTGTGAACATTCGGGTGTTCTGACGTTGATAATTTCCTAATCATCCCAGTCCACTTATTGAATAGCTAGGCACTTTTGCTCTTTTTTTTTTCTTTCGATCCACGATCCAGAGGCTTGAACCCAGGGCCTGCACATACTCTGCTTTTGAGCCATATTCCTAGTCTGAGGTAGCTCAATTTTTTTTTTGACCACGTCCTCGTGCTAGATATTGTTATACCCTGGAAATATTAGGGCAAAGAATGTATATCTGGGTTGACATTCCATCACACTCTCTTCAGTTTAAGTAAATGCCTAAAAAGATGGTCTTCAATTAGTCTCTTAATCCTTACATATAGTGAGAGGGATAAAACAAAATTTTGATACCTAAAAAAATTTTCATGGGGGCTGGAGATATGGTTCAGCAGTTAAGAGTGCTTGGAACTTGAGTCAACAGAACCCAAGTTTGGTTCTTAGCAACCACATTAGGCAACTCACAGTTCCTTTATCTCTGGCTCAAGGATATCTGATGCTCACTTTTGGCCTCCACAGGCACTTGTGCTCACATGCATGTACATACACATAATTAAAAATAAAATAGATCTTTAAAGAAATGTTTATGGAGGGCTGGGAATATAGCTTAGTGGTAGAGAACTTGCCTAGCATATGTGAGACCCTAGATTTAATGCCTAGCACCTCATCAAACAAAGAAGGTCATGAGATTTGTTGGTAGAGTGTTAGGAGTTTTTTAGTGACAGTTGGGAGCTTCAGAGCAAACAAGTCAAAACTGCGATGCTTTTTCTGACCTGCATCCTGAAACCATGTGAGTGCGTTCTAGCAGCATTCTTTATTTGCTGGAGAGTTGAAAATTACCTAAGTTCAAGGAGAGGGTGTATAGAACCTAGTATTTTTGTTTATTTTTGAGACAGGGTCTCAGGATGTAACTCTTGTCAGCCTGAAACTTACGATGATCTGCCTCTTGCCTCCTGAGTGTTAGAATTACAAGCGTGCACCAGCATGCCTCGCTGACTGCTTATCTTGATAGTAGGAGTATCATGATCACATAGAAGAGCAAGAGGGATGGGAAATATCTCCTGTCCAGTCTGGGCTTGTTGGCACACATCTTTAATCCCAGGACTTGGGCGGGAGGCAGGAGGATCTCTGTAAGTTCAAGGCCAGTCTCTTCTACACAGTGAGTTCCAGACCTGTTAGGCTATATAATGAGACCCTGTCTCAAAGACAAGAAAATGTATATGTATATACATATGTAGATTGTATACATGTGAACTATGCATATAAACATATATATAATAGACTACCCCAGAGTGTTGCTCAGTTATTGAAATTCTTTTCCATCTCTTTTTTTTTTTTTTTTTTTTTTTTGGTTTTTCAAGACAGGGTTTCTCTGTGGCTTTGGAGCCTGTCCTGGAACTAGCTCTGTAGACCAGGCTGGTCTCGAACTCACAGAGATCCATCTGCCTCTGCCTCCCGAGTGCTGGGATTAAAGGCGTGCGCCACCATCGCCCGGCTCTTTTCCATCTCTTAATCCTTGCTTTGGTGTCTGAGGATCTTATTAGTCAGAACTATGATCTTACTCCTGCTTAGCTCTTAGTATGTTGATTTTCTGGAGCAGACAGAAATTACAAATTCACACAACGAAGCTGAACCTTTGTTGTAAAAACTGTGTATAGGAAGAATATTACCGTGACATAGGCTTATGTCATTAATTGTCTGAAACGCTAGGAAACTGGGGTGAAGTGATTGCCTTTTATTTAGCAGAGTGCCAGTTTACTTCTTGGGGGGGGGGGGAGGTGAACCAGTGGTGTCTTATTGCCGATGAGCATGGTGTTTTGTTTTTGCAGATATGCAATATGATGAGGATGATGATGAAATCACTCCAGATTTGTGGCAAGAAGCATGCTGGATTGTGATCAGGTAACTTTAGACCAAACTGAACAGGTAGATACTGTAAGTAAGATGTGAGGGATGTCCTGTAACTTTGTTCCTTATAGGTAGATCTTGGCCTTCTCTATGCTTGCTTATGTACTTAATGTGTGTTAGTTACTGCAGCAATTGCTTTATGCAGACAGTACTGTGTGCAACTCTGGATGCTGTAGACTGGCCTGACTTTGAATTTGCAACTCTCCTCCTGAGTGCTACGAGTGTATGTCACTATACCTGGCCCCGTCCGTCTGTCCGTCCGTCCGTCCATCCATCCATCCATCCATCCATCCAAGAGAAAAGCTAAAAAATTAATTTATGTTCTTCATTGGAGCCTTTAAATACCTTATACTACCTCTTCCTTCCTTCCTTCCTTCCTTCCTTCCATTCTTTTTGTTTTTTTGAGACAAGGTTTCTCTGTGTAACAACCCCGACTATCCTGGAATTTGCTTTGTAGACCAGGCTGGCCTTAAACTCACAGAGACCCACCTGTCTCTGCTTCCTGAGTGCTGGGATTAAGATGTGGCCCACCACATCTGGCCTACATCGTTTTATTTCTCTCTGTGCATTTCCCTCTAAAAGCATTGGAAGGTAACTAGCAGATACTCTTTTACATAATCACAGTACAGAATTAATTCTGATACAATAATGTTACTATTACTTTTAGTTGATTTATTTTATGTAAGAGTACTTTATCTGTATGTGTGCCTTTATGTCAGGAGAGGGCATCAGATCCCACTGTAGATGGTTGTGAGCTACTATGTGGTTGCTGGGAAATGACCTTAGGCCCTCTGGAAGAGCAGCAGCCTGTGCTCTTAACCACTGAGCCATCTCTCCAGCACCCAATAATCTTATTTAGCCTATGGAGTCTTTCCACATTTTGCTTGTTATCTCACTTATTTTTGTAGCAAAGCATTTTTTTTTTTCTTTCATCCTGGATCTAGGACTATTATGTTTTGAGACAGGGTCTCATTGTGTAGGGTAGCCTGACCTGGAATTTGCTGCCTCAGTTCTGAGCGTTGCACATTTTGTTGTTGTTTGTTTTTAGTTCTTTTTTTTTTTTAATTTTTGGTTTCTCTATGTAGCTCTCACTGTACTGGAACTCACTCTGTAGACCAGGCTGGCCTTGAATTCACATAGACTCACCTGCATTTGCCTTCTGAGTGCTGGGATTAAAGGTGTGTACCATCACACCTGGTTTGGTTTTAGATTTTCAGTTTTATTTTTTGTGTTTATATGCCTGTGTGAGTTTCTGTGCACCATGTATGCAGCTGCTCATGGAGGCCAAAAGAGGGCATGAGATTCCCTGGAACTGTAGTAAGAGATGATTGTGAGCCACCGTAGGGGTGTTGAACTTGGCTCCTATGGAAGAGCCGCCTATTCTTTACCAGGGAGCTGTGTTTCTTGCACCAGAACTATGGACTCTGAACTGCTGGACCATCTCTTCAGCCCTAAACATTTTGTTTCAAGGCTTATTTATCTGCCTCCTTCAATCTGAAACAGTTTCTCGGCATGTCTTTTCTTAAAATAAGAGCTCAGGTCCGTTACTCTGTGTAGCACTTGTGGGATGTGGTTGTGCTGGATGGGTTCTTTGGTCCGTTACTCTGTGTAGTACTTGTGGGATGTAGCTGTGCTGGATGGGTTCTTTGGTCCGTTACTCTGTGTAGTACTTGTGGGATGTAGCTGTGCTGGATGGGTTCTTTGGCAGGCGCACTATAGTATGTGCATTTCTAAGTGTGACTGAGCTCAAGTAGCCATAGTAAGAACGTCCATGCAAAAGCAAGTAGGTGATAAAGTAAGAACTTGTCATGTTAGGAAGCTACACACTTACCAGTGTGATCACCACACTGGTAGTCACACCGTGTGTAACATAGCAGTAGGAAATGCTGTAGAGTTTGAAGTTGTTTGCAGATTGAAGCTGCTTTATAGTTCTTTTGTTGTACTTTAGTTATTTTGTCCATATTTTTCCCGTACAAAACATAGTAAGTTTACAAATAAAATACCCCGGCCTTATGCAATGAGGGTCATAGATTGGTTGGCATTTCATTGAATATTTGTTGAATTGGAGTAAATGAAGTTAGGAAAATATGTGGATTAAATGAAGATGGAGAAATATGCTAGAAAACAAATTGAGTTGCAACTGATTATGAACTTAATATTTTTCTAGTTCTTATTTTGATGAAAAAGGCTTGGTTAGACAACAGCTGGATTCCTTTGATGAGTTTATTCAGATGTCCGTTCAAAGAATTGTGGAAGATGCGCCGCCGATTGACCTACAGGCTGAAGCTCAGCACGCCAGTGGAGAAGTTGAAGAGCCGGTAAGACAGTTGTGTTCATGTTGTGGGTGAAGGAAAGTATTGACCTGGGTCTCAGTCCACTACCAGTCCTCTCTCTCAGTAGTGTTTGCAGTGTGTGTACAGCACCTCCCCTTAATCTCCCTTCAGATAGTATGTGTCTTTTGGTATTAGGATGGACCGTCAGGCCTTGTGCAACTAGGTAAAGACTCTACCCTGAGCTTTATTTCCTTCCTTTTTAGTTGTTATTTCTTAGCAAGGTCTTGGTAAGTTGCTCATGCTAGCCTTGAGTGGGTGGGCTCTGTTGCCAGCCTGACCTTGAACTCTATATCCTCCTGCCTATATCTATGTATCTTCCTACTTAAAATGCTAATGTCAATTAAAATGGAGTCAGTAAAACTTTCAATGTGTGTTTTGAGACAGGATCTTGCTATGTATTTTAGTATGGCTTTAAACTCCTGATTTTCCCACCGATTTTCCCACTTTGACCTTTAAGACACACTAAGAACCTGACCTTCAAAACTTCTATGGGGAAAATTATTTCTTCTTTTCATACTTTTTGTTTAATTTCAGCCAAGATATTTACTGAAATTTGAACAAATTTATCTCTCCAAACCTACTCACTGGGAAAGAGATGGTGCCCCTTCACCAATGATGCCCAATGAAGCCCGGCTAAGAAATCTCACGTAAGAGATACTTTTCTTCATTAGCACCTGATATTGAGTAAAGTTCAGAAAATGCACCTTAACTTACGGCCACCTCTGACCCCCTTTTATTTTGAAGGTACTCGGCTCCGCTTTATGTTGACATAACAAAGACAGTCATCAAAGAAGGTGAAGAGCAGCTGCAGACTCAGCACCAGAAAACCTTCATAGGGAAAATCCCTATTATGCTGCGCTCGACCTATTGCCTGCTGAATGGCTTGACAGACCGTGACCTGTGTGAGCTGAACGAATGTCCTTTGGATCCTGGCGGCTACTTCATTATTAATGGATCAGAAAAGGTATAGTGGTACTCAAAACTCTAAAAAAAGATGGTTAACAGTTAAATTAAAGGGTGTACATTCTCAGGGGTGGAGACTGTTCGCAGGGTAAGAGCATGTGCTACTCTTGCAGAGGATCAGAGTTTGGTTCCCGGCACCCCCATGTGGAGTGGCATAATCATCTGTAAGTCCACTTCCTGGGGATCAGGTGCCCTCTTCTGGCCTTCATGGGTACCTGTACACACAAACACACAAACACACACACACACACACACACCCCTTCACAAAAAGAAAAGAAAAAGCACGCATTCCTACAGATAACCTGTAAGCTTTATGTCGTTGTGCATCGTGGGCACTGGAAATTTGTTGTGCCCAGTTGTTGGAGCGTGTATATTCCTATCAGGTGGAGCCTATGTGATCAATTAAATAACTGCAGCTTTTTCTTCTTGCCACTTCAACGATGACCTTTTGGGTTCTCAACTATAACTTTTTTACTCTGTCTATAGGTTCTGATAGCTCAAGAGAAAATGGCAACAAATACAGTCTATGTGTTTGCCAAAAAGGATTCCAAATATGCCTATACAGGAGAGTGTCGATCGTGTCTGGAGAATTCTTCCCGACCCACCAGTACTATATGGGTTAGCATGCTGGCGAGAGGAGGACAGGTACGGTATGGCCTGGGATCTGTGATGCTATTTTGTGTTTCTCTGAGCTCTTGTATGTTCACATTCGGATATCTTTTTTTCTTTTCTAGGGTGCGAAGAAGAGTGCTATTGGTCAGCGCATCGTGGCAACTTTGCCGTACATCAAACAGGAAGTTCCCATCATAATCGTGTTCAGAGCCTTGGGCTTTGTGTCTGATAGAGATATTTTAGAGCATATCATTTATGACTTTGAAGATCCAGAGATGATGGAAATGGTAAGGAGAAAGCAGGTGCATGGTTCCTGTTTGTAAGAAGCCTAGATGCCAATGATTGCCAACCCTAAAGCAGCAGACATGCTCTTAGGGCAACTCCTGTCAGACACCTCTGGGTTTACCGTAGGAAAGCTCCGGCCTGAGTCTCTGCTAACAGTTCTTGGAAATTGTAAGAATAGTGCTAGAACCTTCTTTAGTCAGATTTAGTTGGGTTTGTCACATTTTCTCTGTCTTCTTTTCCAGACCATTTAGGAATAAGTTGTAGTTGTTAAGCGTGTTGAGTGCAGTGTTTTATTTCTAGGAAGCAGGATAGTCATTGATGTAATCATAGTATAGTTATTTTTTTGTTTTGTTTCATGAGACAGAGTTTCTCTGTGTAACAACCCTGGCTGTCCTGGAACTCACTCTGTAGACCAGGTTAGCCTCTAACTCTCAGAGATCCACCTGCCTCTGCCTCCCAAGTGCTGGAATTAAAGGCGTGCACCACCATGTCCAACACAGTATGATTATTAAAATCAAAGAATTGAAAAATAAATCAAGTTGGCAAGATGGCTCAGTGGATAAAGACTCTGATAACTTCAGTTCACTGCCCAGAACACACATAAAGGTGGTTGGAGGCAACCAGTTCCCATAGTAGTCCCCAGCCTCCACAGCGCACATCACACACACCGTAGTAATAGTAGCGGTATTAGGGCCAGTAGATGGGGCAGTAAGTGAGGTGCCTGCCACCAAACCTGTCTCAGTTAAGTAAAAGAACTGACTTGCTCCTAAGTATATTGGCTTTTGAAAATTACTGTCTGTTCTATTAGTTTATAGGAAGTATAGGCTGTTTTTACAGGCCTATGAATCTTAGAACCACTGAGAATGTATAAGTTTTAATCTTCTGAAAGTACATTTTAATTGTTATACCTTTTAAACCCAATTCCATTAACCTTAACCAAATAATTTTGTAATGGCAGTGACACCAGGTTTCTTTTAAAAAATAATTAGTTTTTAGCCCAGGCTGGCCTAGATCTCTCACTATGTATACCAGCCTGACAGTCTTCTTGACTCTGCCTCTTCAGGGCTGGGTCTGCAGACTTGTCCACCATGTCTGGACTTGACCAGTCAGTTTATGTGGCTTTTTTCTGACCTTTGGTGCCACACTTAGAATTTGTGTGTTTAGAGCTACTGTGTATGAATGAGAGAAAGCATCTCTATATGTATAAGATACAGACTGAGGGTAATTTACAGATGATTATGGATGCCAAGCGGCTTAGTGCTACCTCAACTTTCTTATGCTCACTGTTGTGTACAGTTGGAAATTGAGAATAGAACTCAGGAGTAAAATTTAATCATTTATTTTTATTTTCTATGTATTGGTGTTCTGCCTGCTATTTTGTATGTGTGAGGCTGTCAGAAGCACTGGAACTGGAGTCACAAACAGGTGTGAGCTGTACTGTGGGTGCTGGGACTTGAACCTGGGTCCTCTGGAAAAGCAGCCAGTGCTCTTAACTGCTGAGCCATCTCTCTAGCTCTAGGAAAAAGTTGTTTTTTTTTCCCCAGGGGGTAGAGCAGGTGTAGGGGAGTTGGAGATTAAACCTAGGTCCTCACATGCTAGGCAAGCCCTCAGATAGTGAGTTATACCCTATCAAGAATTATTTTATTTAACCCTTTCCTAGATGGGGAAACTGTTGGCTTGATTGCTCAGAGGCTATAGATGGTGACAGGAATGGAATATAGGTCTGTTCACTAGTGCAGTGTTAAAATAGTCTCTTTTTCGATACAGTGAGTGACTTCATTGAGATTTAAATATTTCTTCCTACAAACACTGAAAAGTGCTTTGTAGCTCTGCAAATTTTAATTGAACCAGGAAACTTCTCTAAATAGATTTGAAATATCTAATTTTTGCTTTTGGTTTTAAATCATTGGTCATTAAAATATAAAAGCAAACATACTACTTTTAAATTAGTGGAATTACTTTTATTTTTTGAGAAAGTGAATCGCTTACATGGGGTGAATTTTGACAGATATTCCAGGTCTGAAATGTGATTCCTTGGTTTTCTAACAGTAGGCTATAGAGTTATTTCACGTGTTAGTAAGTCACACAGATAAAACTATAAACCTGGGAAAATTTACTGTAAACTATTTGGTAGGTTAAACCATCTCTCGACGAAGCATTTGTCATCCAAGAACAGAATGTTGCCTTAAACTTCATTGGTTCAAGAGGGGCAAAGCCTGGTGTTACCAAGGAGAAAAGAATTAAATATGCAAAAGAAGTCTTACAGAAAGAAATGCTGCCTCATGTCGGCGTTAGTGATTTCTGTGAGACCAAAAAAGCCTATTTCTTGGGGTAAGTTAAATTTTACTGTTTGAAGATCTTTTCTAAGTTACAATTGAGATAGAGTGTTTTCCTTAAAGCTAAGGATGTTATAACTTGTATTTTGAGATATGTCAAGAAAATCCACTGCAGGCATACACACAGACAGAATATTGTATACATAACAAACAAACAAACAAATAAATAAAATAAAATAAAAAAAGAAAATCCAAAACTCAAGTGTTTTCATTTTCTTTTCTAGGTATATGGTTCATAGGTTACTTCTGGCAGCCTTGGGTAGAAGAGAACTAGATGACAGAGATCACTATGGAAACAAAAGATTGGATCTTGCTGGGCCTCTACTTGCATTCTTATTTAGAGGGTAAGGAATTGCAGAATGACGTTGCTTAAGTAGAGAGAATTCATTACTTCATTTATAGCGGGTCTTGCTTAGTGTCCCAGAGTGGCTCCTCTGGTCTGCTGATATGCACGTAGGTGCTGCGGGTTTAAACTCATGTCCTTGCTTTCACAGATACTCTTATTAACTTACTCATTTCCTCGGATGTCTAGATCAGAATATTTAAGCTTTCTTGATCATTGCCTCACTAAAGACGTTTTCTTTAGGCACGTTATCTTAGTTGGTCTCTCTACTACATGTGTATACAGGATATATAAACCTAAAATGAGTGTAACAACTTACCCTGTGACCTTTTTATGGGTGTTGTCTCTGTTGAAAATACACGTTTTGTGGACTTTTCCATGTTTACAATAACACCATCTTATTTGATAGAATGTTTAAGAATTTGCTGAAAGAAGTCCGAATTTATGCACAGAAGTTTATTGATCGTGGAAAGGACTTTAACTTGGAGTTGGCAATTAAAACACGGATCATATCTGATGGACTGAAATACTCTTTAGCCACTGGGAACTGGGGGGACCAGAAGAAAGCTCATCAAGCCAGAGCTGGAGTGTCCCAGGTGAGGTGGCCCCGTACCTGTGTATTAATGGGAAAGACTTACAGGGACGGCAGGTTTTCATTTCATTGAACATAGTGCTTTTGTTTTCCCTTGGTAAAATTCATTAGGGGTTTTTGAATAATGAGGTAAATTTTCTCTTAAATTACCCATCATCATTAGAGAGTTAATTGTCTGGCTTGCAATTTAGAAACTCAAGATAGTAAACCAGAAGAGCTGTTTGTTATAAATGGAGACTGAACGTTCATTTTTCGGCTGCCCAGGAACCGTATTATTCACAACACTGTTTGGTATATTTGCTCAGGCTTCTTATTAACTAACTTTTACATCTTAAATTAACCCATTTTTATTATTTTATCTTTACCACAAGGCTGTGGCGTATCAGTAAAGTTCCAGCATCTTTTTCCTTTGGTAGCTACGTGATGTCTCTTTGACTCCACCTACTTTCTCTATATATCTCTGTTCAGATTTCTTACCTGGCCTTACTCTGCTGAGCCGTCGGCTGAAACAGCTTTATTCATCAACCAATAAAAAGCAACACATATACAAAAGGACATCCCACATCAGTTTGTGATTTGGGAAAGTCTGAAACCAGTAGCGTTTTGATAGGGCAGGAAATATAACAGGGTCTTGATAGACTGTCCAGGTGGTCTCAAAACAGTGTTCCTCTCGCCTTACTGTCCAGAATCCTGGGGTTGCAGCTCGTGCCAGCAAAATTTTTGTCTCAAAAGCTTTTTAGAAACTAACCCAGAGGGGCTGGAGAGATGGCTCAGTGGTTAAGAGCACTGACTGCTCTTTCAGAGGACCCGGGTTCGATTCCCAGCACCCACATAGCAGCTCACAACTGTCTGAAAATGCAGTTCCACGAGATCTGACACCTTCACACCAACGAACATAATAAAGTTAAAATAAATCATTTAAAAAAAAAAAAGAAAAAGAAACTAACCCAGAAAATTTCTAGGCTTGCTCTTTATCTATTTGAAAATATATTTCTTACAGTTGCTGTGGCCGCTCACACTTACACTCTGGAAGCTGGAGGCAATAAGATAGCTTCAAGTTTGAGGCTAGCTTGTGCTACAGAGTGAGACTCTGTATTCCACTATTTCTGTGTTCCTTAAAAAACATGTTTGTTTGTTTTTTCTTTTCTTTTCCCTCCAAGACAAGGTTTCTCTAGTTACGACTGTCCTGGGACTTGCTCTATATACCAGGCTAGCCTTGAACTCAGAGATTCATCTCCTTCTGCCTCCCCAGTGCTGGAATTAAAGGTGTGTGCCACCACTGTCTGGCTTTTATTTATTTACATGTGTATGTGTGTGTGGTGGCTTACTGAATCCAGGAGAGGGCATTGAAGAAAAGGTGGTTGTGAGCCACCATATAAGTGCTAGGAATGGAACCCAGGTCCTCTGCAAGATGGGTGCGTGCTTTTAAGCGCTGAGCCATCTTTCCAGACCCAAATTTATATATACATGTTTATTTTTGGAGACAGTGGAGTTTGAACCTTGGATCTTGTACATGTTAGGCAAGAGTTCCACCGCTGAGCTTCACGTATCCCAGCCCTCATTTCTATAATCAGTTGCATGTTTAATGAATGTAGTACCTGTTTGCAGGTACAGTAGTGGGGAAAGCTACTGATTTAAGAGGTTATTTTTTTATTTTTTTTATTGATTAAGATAGGGTTCATATGTCTCACAGGCTGTCTTCAAACTTAAATAGTTAAAGGTGACTTTGAATTTCTGATCCTTTTGCCTTTATTTTTCAAGTGCTCTGACTACCAGTATGTAGCACTGTGTCCCCTTTATAAGGTACTAGAGATTGAATTGAGAGGTAGACGGCATGCTAGCTAAATTTGCTACCAAATGAGCTATATCCTCTAGGGAAAACTTTAAAATTCTTTTAAAATTATATTTTAAATAGTTAGGGTGATGCATACACCACGATGTGTGGTGGTCAAATGACAATGTGCGGGAGTCTTATCTTTAACCACGTGGGAGGTGCTCGCCATTTACCCACTGGCCCGCATAGAAAAGCTTTGTAGACACTCAGTGGGCATTTAGCTTTTGTAGAATTAGTTTTTGGAGATAAGGTCTCCCTACTAAGCTGGGCTGGCCTTGAATTTGAAATTGCTCTTGTGTCTGCTCCCAAGTACTGGGTTACAACAGGTGTGCACCACCAGGCCTAGTTTACACATTTTCATAATTTTGTTTTGTTTTGTCTTGTTTTGTTTTTTTGAGACAGGGTTTCTTTATAGCTTTGGAGCCTGTCCTGGAACTAGCTCTTATAGACTAGGCTGGCCTCGAACTCACAGAGATCCACCTGCCTCTGCCTCCCTAGTGCTGGAATCATACTTTCATAATTTTTTAAAACTATTTTGTATCAGTGTTACCTGAGTGATTTGGCATTCAGATTCCAAATTTAAGATCCTGATTCCTACTTTAAGAGGCTGCTGATGGCTAAGTATAGTTTGTAGTTTCTTTCCACTCAGTAAGGATTTATTTAGTGTACTTGTAATTCTGGGTTCACAACATGAATAAGATACTACCCTAGCCCTCTCTGAGGTCATCAGCATCTACTGAGGAGACAGATGCGTGCATTTGCCGCTCTTTAGAGAGTATGAGTTGGAGTATAGTGAATGCTACATGTTGAATCCAGCTGAGTGAACTGCCTTTGGCCCTGTGATATGCCAGGTTCCAGCCCCTTAAAGATTCAAAGAGCAGTTTACTGTCTGCAGTTGGCAGTAGATATAATTAAAAGAAAGCTCTATAAGAATTGCAGCAGGTTACATACACCTATTCTGGGGATGCTGACAAAAGACATTTATTGAGCCTGGGAGGTTTCGGAAAGGCTGTTGGGAGCACCTGAGCTCAGTGCTGAAGCACATTGGGAAATGAGGATGGCAGAAATAACAGCTCACAGAGAAGCTGTAGAAAAGCATCTTAACATCCTGAGCAAAAGGAAGACCCATCAAAGAGTGGTGTATATGGGGAGCTATAGCAGCTCACGACTTTAAAATCAAGGGGAAGGTTAGGAAAACCTGTTGGAGAGGTAAGCGGAGAACAGCTGGGGCGGGGGTGTGTAGGGGTAACATCATTTTTGTCTTCTGGGTGTATTTGCAAGGTTGGCTTTATGTTGACAGGTAACAGGAAGATTGTTCAGTAGACTAGGTGAGAAATAATTGGGGCCTGGATTACAGCAGTTTTGTATTGATAGAATAAATTCTGAGAAATATTGAGAAAGTAGCTTTTTAAAAATTTAAAATTTTATTTTTATTTGTGTGTACCTACCTGTGGAGGTCAGAAGATAGGGCCAGGTTCTCTGGTGCTAGGGTCATAGGTAGTCTTGAGCCCTGTGATAGGGTGCCTAGAATTGTATGTCACATGTATGCTATCACTGCTAAAATGAAGAATATTTAAGTTATAGATGTAAACAAGATTATCCAAGAAAAGATTAAAGACAAAGATACTCAATTATAAAAAATAGAACTTTGCTGGATGGTGGTGGCACACGCCTTTAATCTCAACACTGTGGAGGCAGAGGTAGGCGGATCTCTGTGAGTTCGAGGTTAGCCTGGTCTACAAGAGCTAATTTCAGGACAGGCTTCAAAGATACACAGAGAAACCCTGTCTTGAAAAAAACAAAAAAAGAATTTTGCTTCACTATGACAGTTTGATTATGGGTATACTCAGATTTTAAGATTTGCTCCTTTGTTTTCTAGGTATTGAACCGCCTGACTTTTGCGTCTACTCTTTCTCATCTGCGTCGGTTAAATTCTCCGATTGGTAGAGACGGCAAGCTAGCGAAGCCAAGACAGTTGCACAATACGTTGTGGGGAATGGTGTGTCCTGCTGAGACCCCAGAGGTAATTCATTGTGGGTAATGCTCAGTTTAAAAGTTTGCTAAGGAAGACAGTAGCTGATGGCGGCAGGGAGACATTTCTTTAGTGGTGTAGCCACAGGTAAACTGCACGTGGGCACACGGGTCTGTAAGCAGCCCCATGGAGCTCATTGGCTCACCCAAAACAAAAATACAAGTCATTTTCTCTTTGGAAAGAAGAGGGGATTAGTAATGGGAGGGAGGCAAGAGAGGAGGAACGGGATTGAATATGATCAGAATACACCGTGTAGTGGCTGGAGAGATTAAGAGCTTGCACTGCTCTTGCGGAGGATTCGAATTTGGTTCCCAGCACCCATGTCGGGCAGCTCACAACTGCCTGCTACTTAATCTCCAGGTGATCTACGTTCTCTTCTGGCCATTTGGGCCTTAAATTCTTGTGCACACCCCCAACCCTGAATTAAAAATAAAGATTTTTAAAAATGTAGATCTTTTATATATATGAAAATGTCATAATGAACTGTAATTGATGCATGGTAAGAAACATTTTTTAAAATTAATTGAACGTCGTAGTCACCTCAAGAAACTTTTTATTTAATTACGCATCATGGTTTAAAAATCAAGATTTGTTTTGTAATCTTTTTCTTAGAAAGTTAAGTGTATACCTGAAGCCAAATTGAAAGTAAAATGTTTGTAGGAAACAATTTGTATAGACATCTAAAATCCATGTTAATAGTTATGTGGCTTATTCCTTAGGGCCATGCTGTGGGACTTGTGAAGAATTTAGCCCTGATGGCTTATATTTCAGTTGGATCTCAACCTTCTCCAATTTTGGAATTCTTAGAAGAATGGAGCATGGAAAATTTAGAAGAAATTTCTCCTGCAGCTATTGCCGAGTGTGTATAGATGAGTTTTCTCTTTAAACTGCTGCTAACTGTTAAGTTGTACTTAGTACAGAACTGCTAAATATAGAGTGCTTTTGCTTTGTCATTTAGTGCAACTAAGATTTTTGTTAATGGCTGCTGGGTTGGAATCCATAAAGACCCTGAACAGCTCATGAACACTCTAAGGAAGTTACGGCGTCAGATGGACATCATTGTATCTGAAGTAAGGATCTCCTTTTTCTCTCTTTACAGTGTTGACAATTGAACCCATGGCCTTGCTTAATATAGGCAAGTGCTCTTCCACCGAGCTATGTCTCCAGTTTGAAGTGAGTTTGTAACTAGCTGAAAGGGTGTGCTGTATAGATCTGTAGAGATGACACAGGATCAGTGAAAACTCTCTTGAACTGGACTTCTGTGGTTGTCATTATTTGTAGGCTAATACTTTAGGCTGATGTTAAGACATTGCCTGCCTTTTATTATCTTTATTTTTAAAGAAAAGCTTGTCTGTCTCTCTCTTTCTCTCTCTCTGTCATTTATCCGTCTTGTATCTGTGCATGTACACATGTGGTATGTACCTTGAAGTGCATATGGAAGTCTGAGAACAGCTGTGGGGTCAGTGTTCTTGTTTGTCAAGTGAGTTCTGGGGACTGAACCCAGGTCATTAGACTTTGGAGTAAGCACATTGGCCTTGCTTTCACTTTTTTAATAGTAACTTTATGGGGAATATGACCCAGTTTTCAATTAACTTTTGGGCAATTAACTTATTCTAGTCACTGATTTTTGTTTTTGCTAGATAGGGTTCCTCTGTGTAGCCCTGACTGTCCTAGAAGTAGCCCTGTAGATCTGCCTGCCTCTGAGTGCTGGGATTAAAGGTGGGTGCCACCACCATCTGCCTTGACTTCTAAGATTATATGTTAGAGTTAGGTAATCTACTGGAAATAGAGTTTGTTTTTGACTTCTTTACATATAAGCACTTCAATTTCTATAGTGCTATTAATAATTCATAAATCTTATATTCCATATTTTCTCAAAATATTTTATATTTTCTTGGGAGTATAGACTAGCACCATCCAGTAGAAATACAGTGTGAACCACATACACAATTAAAATTTTTCACTAGTTATATTAAAAAAGTAAAGCTGAAATAAATGAAACCATTTTAACACTGTTTTATTTAACATATATCCAAAATGTTGCCCTTCAAACATTGTCAATATAAAATCGCTAGTGTAATGTTTTTTGTTTTAAAATATATTAGTATCTTTTGAGTCTGTAAAATTTATTCTTGTAGCATATTTCAATTCAGAATGCTCATATTTCAAATACTCGAACTCTCTGAGTGAATTTTAAGCCATTTGTCTGCTAGGTGAGGAAGTCAGGCTTTGGAATAAATGGGAAATTATGGTTAACACAGAGCAGTAGCTGGATATGGTGTGCCTGCCTTTAATCCTGGTATTCAGTTTAAGGCCAGCCTGCTCTGTATAAAGAGTTCCTTGGAAATACATGTAATGAGTAGAGTACTAAAATAAGGGTTGAGACTGTAGTTCATTGGCAGAGCATTTGCCTAGCATATTCCAGGCCCTAGGCTCATTCTCTAGTATAAGTGAAATTACTTCATGCAGTGAGAACGAAGCATGCAACAAACCCACTTACGAGTTTATTAGAGACAGGTGAACAGGCCTGGGGAAGTCGGTGTGCAGAAAGAGAGCTTGAAGATGGCGCCTTCAGCTTTTAAAGGCTGCCTAGCGCAGATGACGGAGCTCACGGGCTTACATAAGTGCAGCTGCAGCATGCTGGGATGGCTGAGTATTCTGCCTGAGTGCTTGTCTGCACATGTGTGGCCCTGGAACCCGGAAGTGCCACATAACAATAAGAACAAAATAAACAGAAAAACAAGTAAACAAATCTAAAATAAGAAATTTTTATATATGTCATTTTACATTGACTTGCGTACCCTTCCAGATTTATTCATCTGAATAATTAGGGTTATTTTTTTTCACTCGTGAGTTTTATAATTATGGCTTTTTAAAACATCGATTGTCAGTGGTAATGAAGAATTATCTATTCTGTTCGATACTTGGTTCACCTCAAGTTTAGTAGTTTTATTTATTTTACTTCTGTTATTAAATTTTTAGTTTGCATGTGTATAGTGTTGAAGAGCAAACCTAGGGCCTCACACATGCTGAAGCAAGCTCTCCACCCTTGAGCTGTGGGAGCTGTGTGTGTCCTCAGCTGCTGGGATATTGTCGGGGGTGGGGGAGCAGCCTTGACAAAATACCTTTCTCTAGAGTGGAGGCGTGGGAATTTAGAAATATAGTAAAGAATACGAAGATGCGAATGAAAATAATAAAACTCAGAAATATATAGAATAGTATCAGAAGGGATTTTTTTCAGTGAATACTGAAAATTCGCCTGTGTTTAATTTTTCAACAGTTTAATATACCCCTGACCCCCAGAGGTAGGAGTAAAACAAAAGACTGCATTAACATACCAGTTGAAAGTCACAGGCTACAACCTAGACTCATACCCTGGACCAAACACTCTGTAGGCAAATTTTCATAAAGGGAACCAGAATTTAGTTGGATCCTTAGACTTTTGTTTTAGGCCAGAACCAACTACTTCCCATTCCAGGAACACTTGGTCTGGCAGCTAGCCACACCTGTTGACTATAGCCTTGAGAGAGCAGAACTCTTTGATTTACCACTAGAAGGGAGCTTGCTTTGAGGTAGAATGACCAACAACCTAGAATGAACTAGAATCAAGTCCCAAACTCTCTGACCTTTGGCCTCCACAGATAATTTTTTTTTTTTTCGAGACAGGGTTTCTCTGTGGTTTTGGAGCCTGTCCTGGAACTAGCTCTTGTAGACCAGGCTGGTCTCGAACTCACAGAGATCCGCCTGCCTCTGCCTCCTGAGTGCTGGGATTAAAGGCGTGTGCCACCACCGCCCAGCAGATAATTTTTTTGTATGCTGTGTGAAGATGTGCCTGTGTCCTTCCTCACCTTCCTAAGGCATGTTCTAATTATTTTAATTAAGAGCTGAATGGCCAATAAGTAGGCAAGAAGAGGATAGGTAGAACTTCGGGGCAGAGATAGGAACTCTGGGAAAGACTCTGAGGCTGGAGGATTTGCCAGCCCAGCTTGGAGGAAATCAGACTTATGGTACCAAAGAAAGAGCTAGTGATGTAAAAGAAAGACCTGTTACACTCAGCACTTTTATTTTACAAGTATGAATGTTTGCTTTCATGTATGTATGTGTTCCACATGTGTGCCTGGTGCCTGTGGAAGCCAGATGGGGCACAAGATCCTTTAGACCTGGAATGACAGATGTTGTCAGTCACCATTGGGTCCTTTCCAATAGCACAAGTGATCTTAGCTGCTGAGCAGCCTTTCCAACTCTTTTTTTTTTTTTTTTTGTGGTTTTTTGAGACAGGGTTTCTCTGTGGTTTTGGAGCCTGTCCTGGAACTAGCTCTGTAGACCACGCTAGTCTCGAACTCACAGAGATCCGCCTGCCTCTGCCTCCCAAGTGCTGGGATTAAAGGCGTGCGCCACCACCACCCGGCTCCAACTCTTATTTTGGAGATGGAGTCTTACTCATTTGCCCATGCTGGTGTTAGACTTCTAGGAGCAAGTGAGCCTCTCCACTCAGCTTCCTGAGTGATGGGCCCAGGTAGTTGTATTTTTTGCTGAGTTGTAATCATACAAAGAAGTGAAAGTTCATGAGATTGTTTTGTCTTTTATATCTAGGTTTCTATGATTAGAGATATTCGAGAGCGGGAGATTCGGATCTATACGGATGCAGGCCGTATCTGTAGACCACTTCTGATTGTGGAAAAACAAAAACTGCTTTTGAAGAAGAGACACATTGACCAGTTGAAAGAGAGAGAATATAACAACTACAGGTAAGTTTGTGGAGTGAGATGAAAAGTAGACCATTGAGTGCTTTTTAGTTTAACCACAAGGCTGCACAGCCACTGTCACTGTCCCGTTCACAATGCTTCCAGTGCCCTAGGAGAAGCCTTCATAAGCAGTTGTGCTCATTTTTCTTATTTTTGTTATTAATTTTACAGTGGACTTACTGGATATGAATTGAAGTGTGAAAACATTTTGATTTGTTAAAATTTAATGAGAAATAACTTGTGTAATGCAGTACGTAGTACATGTGAATAATATATTTTTTGGGGAACATTCTTCCTATGTAGGCCAGGCTGACCTGGAACACATAGTGAATTCTGATCGTTCTGCCTCAACTTCCTGAGTATGGGGAGTGTAGTGATCTGTCCTGTCCCTTTAAGAGACAAGCCCTGCCCACTCTCTCCCCCTGTCCAGGCAAGCTGATCTTCAGCTTCTAGCCTGAGTCTTTCTTTTCTGTCTCTCTTTCTCTCCCTAAGGCAGCTTCTGCCTCTCTCCCTTTTCCCCACTTCTCCACTTCCCCCTCCTCTCTCTCTGTCTCTCTCTCTCTGCTCTTCCTCCTTCTCCCCTTTCCCCTTCCCTTCCATAACCCACTAAATAAATACCCACTTTCTCTGCATGGCGTGCCTATCTGTCTCTGTCTCTCACCCGCCACAGCTGCTGTTCCTTGAGGGACTGGCTATCCCGCCGAGGTTTCTCACCCGCCATGCAGTTCCCTGCCCGGGATCTGCTGCCCCTCATGGCCCACTGCCCTCTGCAGCCACTCAGGGAACGATGCCGTTTTATTTTTACCATAACGGAGTATAGATAGTAAGCCACCATTTCTTTCATAAATAAGAAATATAACAAAGATGTAAACCTTTCAAATTTTACTTTTAATAGTATTATAAGTCTATATATTGTAAAATAACATGTATAGTTAAAAAAGTTAACACTCTCAATTTATACTTATCAATTTTGCCATCGTTTTTTATAATGTCCTTTTCACAAACACATAGGAGTAATGGGTGGATATATATTCCACCAGACCTCATTCTCTGTTTTATTTACTTCCCACCCCACTGCTCAAGTACAGGCCTTTAAAACAAAGTAAATAGGTATAGTTTAACTGTGTGTGGTGTTGTGTAGTTTTTTTTTCCGTTAGCATGTATCTCTGAATTTTTCTCGTATTAGTACAAACACAAGTAGGAGTAGTTTTTAATTAGTAGACTTTGTTTTAAAGTGTTTCAGGAAATTGAGTGAATTGGTTTTAGTTGGCAGGATCTGGTGGCCAGTGGGGTGGTAGAATATATTGATACCCTGGAAGAAGAAACCGTGATGCTTGCGATGACTCCAGATGATTTACAAGAGAAAGAAGTAGCTTATTGTTCCACGTACACCCACTGTGAGATTCACCCATCAATGATTCTCGGCGTCTGTGCGTCTATTATTCCTTTTCCTGATCATAACCAGGTTGGTCGTGCTTCTGTCCTGATTTGCAAGGAATTGGGGAAGTAATAAGTGTAGGAATTCATGTGAAATCTTACTGAAGGTGTGAGTTCTTACAGAGTCAGCAGTTGATGTGTGTATTAGCTGCTTTCCTGTTCCTGTGCTAAAATCCCATGACCAAAGGCAGCTTAAGGAAGAGTTTATTTTGGGTTCTGCTGCCAGAGAGCAAAATAGTCCTTGTTGGAGGAGCAGAGGCAGAGCAACAGGAACCTGAGAGCTCACACCCTTACCCAAAAGTATGAAGTAGAGCACAGTGTGGGCATAGCATGTGGTTTGAAATGTCAGAGCCGGTTCCCAGTGATTCCTCTCAAAGCTGAACTTCCCCAAACAGCACCATCAACTGGGAACCAAGTATTCAATGCCTGAGACTGTAGTTGCATTTCCCACTCGGACCACAGTATCTTGCTCTTGTTTTGTTGAGGCATCAGTGGTTCTTATCTGTCTTTGAGAAAAAAAGTCAGAAACTTTTTAACCAATTATTTTTCCGATTTATTAGTTTTTGTTATTATTAAATTCTCATTGTCTTTTTTTTTGTTTGTTTTGCTTTTTTGTTTCTACCATTAGTCTCCTAGAAACACATACCAGTCTGCTATGGGCAAGCAGGCTATGGGAGTTTATATCACCAACTTCCATGTTCGGATGGACACCCTGGCCCATGTCCTCTATTATCCCCAGAAACCGCTTGTGACTACGCGTTCTATGGAATATCTACGCTTTAGAGAGCTGCCAGCAGGTGTGTTCAGTTTGCTCTGGTTTTAAAGGTTTTCCCGTGCTTAAGACACTTCAAGGGAAAGTGTTTGGGAAGATTAAGATTTCATACCATAGCTGGGCAGTGGTGGTGTATGCCTGTAATCCCAGCACTCGAAAGGCAGAGGCAGGTGGATCTCTGGGAGTTTGAGGCCAGCTTGGTCTACAGAGTGAGTTCCAGAACACCCAAAGCTACACAGAGAAACCCTTCTTGGAAAAAAAAAAAGTTTATTAGCTATCATATTTTTTTCTTTAAGAACGCTGCTTAGCTTCTTTTTGTGACGTTTAGTTGTTTTAGATTAGAGTCTAATCCTCTGTGGTGTGTGTAGCTGCAAAGATTGTCCCTCTCTGTAAGCTGCTTCATTTCTTCGTTTGATTGGCAGTTCCCTTTGCAGGGAATTATTGGCCATATTTCCTGAGTGATTGGAATCCTATTCAGAAAGCCATCCTGTGCTGATATGATAAGTGTACTCTCCACAATCCCCTGAAACAGTTTCTGAGTTTGAGGAACTCATTTGAGGTCCTTGAATCATTTGAAGATTTACTTACTTTATGTGTCTTGCCTGCATGTATGTCTGTGCACCACATTTATGCAGTATCCACAGAAGCAGGAAGAAGGGTCAGGTGCCTGGGTACAGGGATTACAGATGGTTGTTAGCTGGACATCAGTCAATTGGGAAGCAGAGGCATGCAGAGGTCATGCAGTTTGAGGCCAGTCTGGTTTACAGATTGAGTACCAGGTTAGTCAGGTTTATAAAGCGAACCCTGTCTTAAAAAACAAACAGAACCCCCCCCCCCCCAAATTAGATAGCTGTAGTTGTGTGTGCTCTGTCCTTCCAGTGATCTGTGTGTCTGAGTTTTTGCGGCTTCTGTTACTTTGGCTCTGCAGTATTGAAATCAGGCAGTACTTCTTAAGCTCTGATTGCTCTGTCTGTTTGGGGTCTTTTGTGCTTTCAAATGAATGATGAGATTGCTTTTCCTGGGTCTGTGAAGAATGCCCCTGGGACTTTTGTTGGTAAGGCACTGACTGTGTAGCTTTCCCTTGGTAGTGTGGCCATTTCCACAGTATTAATTATTTGGTCCATGGTCCTATGAGGTCTGGTGTTTCCCTCAGTTTCAACACTTTTTAGTACTTTAATTTACTATGCTGTGTTAACACTTTTTTCTTTTCTAGAAAAGTCTTTTGTAGAACAGGCTGGCTCACTATGTAGCATAGACTGATTTTCCTACTTATGCCTTCTGAGTGCTGGGACTAAACTATGGGCCACCATTTCTGGCTTCTTAATTCTTTATACAGTATCAATCTCTTGTTATTTATCATACTGTGTGTGGGTGCCACATCATGCCATGCGTATAGATTATAGGAGAGTTTTGTGGGGTCAGTTCCTCCCCTTTTACTTAGGTTCCAGGATCAGACTCGGGTTGCCAGGCTTGCACAGCCAGTGCCTTTATCCTTTGAGCCATATGCTGACCTTCTTTCTTTTTTCCTGTTTCCTTCCTTCTCTTCTCTCTACTCTCTCCTTCCCTCTCCTCTCTCCTCCTTCCCTATACTCTTAAAAGATAGGATAGATGGTCTTATGTTATACAGGCTGTTCTCAAATTCCTGAATTTCAGTGATCCTCCTGCCTCAGCCTCCCCCTGAGTGTACTAAGAATTAATTGTGGCTGGAAAGACCGCAGCAAGCTGCGGTGAAGTAGGAGAGATCAGCAGGGTAAGACCAGTTTCATATTTAAAGCTAGAATTTAGAGCTGGGCAGTGGTGGCGCACGCCTTTAATCCTAGCACTTGGGAGGCAGAGGCAGGTGGATCTCTGGGAGTTCGAGGCCAGCCTGGTCTACAAGAGCTAGTGCTCCAAAGCTACAGAGACACCCTGTATTGAAAAAAAAAAAAACAAAACAAAATCAAAAACAGCAACTAGAAATTAGGAGACAAGGGTCTCAGGCTTGAGTTCTTTGCTTATACACTTCAGAGTCGTACATACGTACCTTTGACCCATGAGAACAATACTTGTTTTGTGTAAGACTCAGAGTTCCTGAGAGGATCGAGGAAGCACTCTGACTACAAACCGACTTAGATGTAGAACTACTGATAGTAAGGATGGAGTCACTGGGAGTGACAGTTTCACTAGCAGAGGTTCAGGGAGGAATAGACATTGACAATTTCCATAATAGAAACATCCAAGCATTTGTGACAAATACGATTGAAGAAAATGGATTTCAAATAAAGGATGGATTTTCCTGCCACCCAGATGGTCCTTAATGTGTGTTATTCCATGTACTGCAGGAATCAACTCAATTGTGGCTATTGCTTCATACACGGGCTATAATCAAGAAGACTCCGTTATCATGAATCGTTCAGCTGTGGATCGAGGCTTTTTCAGGTCAGCTTTTGGTAAAATTTGTGGAAACACAGATATAGTGAAAATAGATTTTTTAAAACAGTTTTTAAAAATGGGCTTGACTGTTCTAATCCAAAGGCAGAAGACCTGGTTGGTGTCACACAGCTCCAGACAGTGGTTCTTGTGTCTCTGGGTTTCAGATGTGATATTTTAAATGTCTTTCTGTTGTAAGCAAATATATTTGCATTTAGGTAATGCAGAAACATCTAAGGAAGAAATAAAAATAAACCTTAGAATTCCAAAATAACTCATAAAATTATGGTGCATTTTCTTTATATTTGTGTTTGTTCTCTATACAGTTGTGGTTGTTTGTTCACTGTATAGTTCAGGCTGGCCTTGAACTCACTATGTAATCCAGGCTGACTTTGATGTCATGGTACTCCTTCTGCCTCTGTTTTCTGAGTGTTGGGATTACAAAGTGCCCCACCACATTTGACTTCCTAGTTTTCTCTATTTTACTGATGCAAAGATTCATCTTAAATATGTAGCATACGAAGGTTGCTTGAAATACAGGGAATTTAGAAGAGAAAAATTTCCCCCTTTGTAATTTTATAGGCTAGCACTAGGACTAAAGCGTGGACATTTATGGCTTCATATAAAAATGCCTCAGTGGAGATACCTAAGCAGACCTGGGCTGGGCATTGCTCAGTCCTGTTATGAGAGGACCTCTGCCTCTGGGAGCTGGACTTACCTGAGTCCCTCCTGATCTCCCCTGCGATGGCAAATGTTTACAGTTGTCAGTCAGAGGCTCCATGGAAAGCCCATTTAGGACTGAACCTTGACACTAGTACATAGTGACTTTTGTCCCTGTTTTTTGGTTCAAATTGTCTCCCAAATATCAGTTAAGCGAAATACCGTTGCTGTAATCTAAGCCCTCTTACTAAAAGAAAGTAGAAATCACCTTTGGAACTCTTGTTTTTAGGTCTGTTTTCTACCGATCATACAAAGAACAGGAGTCTAAAAAAGGATTTGATCAAGAAGAAGTGTTTGAGAAGCCGACCCGTGAAACATGCCAGGGTAAGAGACACCGACATCAAACTGTGGTGCTTACAGTTGATTTGCTGTAAATGCCTGTGCAGTGTGGCCAGGTTGTGCCACCGTCCCTCTGTAATGTGGGAGTGGGTATCCTGCCGTTCTCTTAGAGCTCAGGCTTCAGAGCATTCTGGCTTCAGATATTTCCTCCCTACAGTCTGTGGGGAAGACAGGTTAGGAAAGCAAGAGAGGCTGTGTGGTTTAGGGCCACGCCTCCAGCTGCATCTCTCTGTGCTCTTTGTTCCTATTCCTCAGTGTCTCCTGAACTGTGGTGCAGGCTTGTGGGATTTACCAGCTAAATATTGCTAAACATTTAGAAATGGTGAAAAGCTATCTAGCGGTTCTTGTTTCTTCTTGCTCCCAAGGTATTTAAAAGGTACTCTCAGGGGATTGATAGGATGCCCTAGGAAAATGGGTTGTCTGCCACAGTTTGACTCCTGATAGTATAGTGGGAAGGTATAGTGTGTTTTCTTTCCTTAAATTCTTTCTTTTACTGAATACAAATTGGGTGGTTCTGTGTAGCCATAAGTGGGTGTTTGTGGAATTAAGATGCACACCTCAGCCGGGCATTTGGTAGGCACCTACCTTTGATCCCAGCATTTGGTAGGCACCTACCTTTGATCCCAGCATTTGGTAGGCAGAGGCAGGTGGATCACTTAAGTTCGAGGCCAGCCTGGTCTACAGAGTGAGTTTCAGCACTTTTACACCAAGAAACCTTGTCTGAGGCGGAGGGGGATGGGAGCACAGCTAATGATTTCTGGGAGAATATGTAAAGGACACAGGCATTTTCTCTTATGTAACAATGGCTATACATTTAAGCAAGCCTCCAGGAAATGTGTCTCTGAAATCTGGCTTTCTACTGAATTTCTTCTTCTTCCTCTTCCTCCTCCTTTTTGTTTTTGTTTTTGTTTTTTCGAGACAGGGTTGCTCTGTAGCTTTTGAGCCTGCCCTCGAACTAGACCAGGCTGGCCTCGAACTCACAGAGATCCACCTTCCTCTGCCTCTCCAAGTGCTAGGATTAAAGGCGTGTACCACCACCACCTGGCTGCTGCTGCTTCTTTTAATTATTTTTATTTTCTGTGTATGTTTTGTTTTGTTTTTTGAGACAGGGTTTCTCTGTGCCTGGCTGTCCTGAAACTCTCCGTGTTCCACCACTGCCTGGCTGTGTATGAGTGTTTTGCTTGCGTGTGTGACTAATAACTATGGAAGTCAGAAGAGGGCATCCAACTAGAGTTACAGATACTTAGGTGCTACCATGTGGGTTCTGGGAATCAATCTTTGGTCCTCTGGAGGAGCAGCCAGTGACCTAAACTGCTGATCCATCACTACAGACCCATTCCCTCCCCATGGTCACATTGAAATAAGGATTTTGATTTGTAGTCTTTGCTGACCTTGAACTCATAGTGATCTGTCAGCTTCAGCCTTTTGAGTGCTGGGATTAAGGGCATGTGCTACCATGCCCAGATATAGTAGATTTTTGTTGTTGTTTTTAATTTTGGTATCAGAGTGCCGAAGTTTATAGAGTTTGTAATAAGGACAGTAATGAACAGGATTTGTGGCATTAGCAATTTCCTCTGAATTATCACTGATTTGGAACATAGTTATGTATGCGGTTTTTCATGCTTGTTGGGGGAATTATGTGGCATTTTAGATACTTTTCTTTAGTGTCTCTTTTAAGAAAAGTCCTTGTCTGTTTCCTCACAGGTATGAGGCATGCCATTTACGACAAGTTGGATGATGATGGTTTGATAGCTCCAGGGGTTCGTGTATCAGGAGATGATGTTATCATAGGCAAAACAGTCACCCTGCCTGAGAATGAGGATGAGCTGGAGAGCACCAACCGTCGGTACACCAAGAGAGACTGTAGCACTTTCCTCAGAACGAGCGAGACAGGCATTGTGGACCAGGTTATGGTAACTCTCAACCAGGAAGGATATAAATTTTGTAAAATAAGGGTAAGTATAGCTTTATTCATGAAGATTGTTTTAGAAAGTAATTGCATTTCAGGTTCTAACCTATTCTTGTGTGAAATCAGGTACGCTCCGTTAGAATTCCACAGATTGGAGACAAATTCGCTAGCCGACACGGTCAGAAAGGCACTTGTGGTATTCAGTATAGACAAGAGGTAGGTGCCTTTGGTCTTTCTCAGGCCTAGCCCAGAGTTGTATTAAAAATTAATTAAAGTTTTCTGTAACTTGATTTTTTTTTTAAATTTTAGTGTTTGTTAACCTACCATGTTGAAGAGAATAAGACACAGAGTCATTTGAATAGTGTGAGCTCTAGCTATGTCTCTGAGAGATTCCAGTATCTTTAAGTCTCTTAAAATTTTCTTTGTAGGATATGCCTTTCACCTGTGAAGGCATCACTCCTGATATCATCATAAACCCCCACGCCATCCCCTCTCGGATGACCATTGGTCACTTGATTGAATGTCTTCAAGGGAAGGTAAGATTTTATCTTCAAAAACAATAGGTTCCAAGTTGATCTTTCTTTTAGCATGGTCATCATTTCTCTGATATTTGAGACAAGATACTTTGTTAAAATATAATATATTTTCCTGCTTTCAGATTGGTTGTTATCCTATCTTTTCATCCTTTATTATTTTTAAGAAATTTTGAAGCCGGGTGGTGGTGGCGCACGCCTTTAATCCCAGCACTCGGGAGGCAGAGGCAGGCGGATCTCTGTGAGTTCGAGACCAGCCTGGTCTACAAGAGCTAGTTCCAGGACAGGCTCCAAAACCACAGAGAAACCCTGTCTCGAAAAAAAAAAAAAAAAAGAAATTTTGTGTGGTGGGCGGGTTAGGAAGATGACTCAGTGGGTGAGAGCATTTGCTATGTAAACATGAGGATTCAAGTTCATTCATGTAACAAGCCATAATGCCAGGGTCTGGTAAAATGGCTCAGCAAGTAAGGGTGAGTGTTACAAAGCACGAAAACTTGAGTTCAGACCCGAACTCACATGATGGAAGGACAGAACTGATCCTTACAAGATGACCTCTGATCTCTGCATAAATAGATTAAATATATAAATAACCAGGGTCTGGGAGCTATAACCCCAGTGCTGTGATGTGTGTGGAGACAGGAGAATCACTGTAGCTTGTTGGTCATTAGGCCAGCTTCAAGTTCAGTGAATGAGACTTTCTCAGGGGAATAGGAAGAATGCTGGACCAAGAAACCTCATGTCTTAATTGTCTCTGTTGCCATGATAAATAAAGCATCGTGACTAAAAACAACTTGAGGAAGAAAGGGTGTTTTAGGGTTTCTATTACTGTGAGTAGATATCATGACTGTGGCAACACTTATAAAGGAAAACATTTATTTGGGTGGCTTGCTTATAGTTTCAGAGGTTTAGTCCATTATCATCATGACAGGGAGCATAGTGGTGTGCATAGACATGGTGCTGGAGAAGGAGCTGAGTCTGCATCTTGAGCCACAAGCAACAGGAAGTCAACTGTGTCACTTCACTGAGTGTAGCTTCAGCATAGGAGACCTCAAAGCCTACCTGCACAGTGACTCACTTTCTCCATCAAAGCCACACTTCCTGGTAGTGCTTCTCCCTTTGGCTTGCCCAGTTTGTTTTCTTGTATGCCCTAGGACCACTTGTTCATGGATGGTACCATTCCTGGTGGACTGAGCCCTCCCATAGCAATTACTAATCAAGATAGTGCTTCACAGGGTGATCTGGAGGCAGTCCCTCAGCTGAGGCTCCCTTTCCCAGGTGACTCTAGCTTGTTTCAGGCTGACAGACTAGCTGACTCACCTGATGTCCTCTTCTGGTCTCCACACCTGGGTGTGTGTTCTCTTCCCATATACGTATACGTGCACCAACACACTCCATGCGTTTGCATATACAAAAATTGCAAAGTTTTGTCAAGTAAGAAGTTTTGCATAAGTACCTTGTGCTAGCTGCCATTGGGATTCAAGACAAAATTTTTTTTTTCAAGATAGCATACAGCTTTTACATACATTTGTAGTAATAGCAGCTCTTTTCTATAAATGAGTTAATTCATGGATGGTTAGCTCAGTGTGGCTTTAGGAATATTAAATTTTTGGTATCAACTGTATATACATCTTTCAGGGAAAGTTTTTCTGGTTTTGGGTATCTTGTTAAAGTAGAATAGTGGTAGTCAAACACATGAATGTCTGTTTATGACAGTGTCATAAGCGACTTAATGGCATGTCATTTTAAGACATTAAGATTTTTCCTTGAGTGTCTTAGTAAATGATCCCACATGGTCCCATGGATAAGACTTGTCTTAGAGAGCTTTTTAGCCTTTTTTCTTTTGTGGGGGGGAATTACTTTGTTACAGATATCTTAGGTAAAATATTAATAAAATGAATCTCAGTATATCACAATTTTTATAATAGGTTTTAATTTTAAAATCTTTTCTTCTATAGGAAATATTAGTTGAGTATATCTTTATTGGTCTGTAATTTCTCTCACATGCTTTTATTCCAAGGTCTCGGCGAACAAAGGTGAAATTGGCGATGCCACTCCATTCAATGATGCTGTCAATGTGCAGAAGATCTCTAACCTTCTGTCTGATTACGGCTACCATCTCAGAGGAAATGAGGTACATTTACTATCACAAAGCACCTTGTTATGTGTATGTAGCAAGCATGTTTTGTGTGGTGCACTTTGAGTCTTTAAAAGAAAGCCTTTACGTGGACAAGTCATTAGCATGCAGCATGATGAAGTTTCACCAAGTAAACACATCGATGGGTCGAAATCCCACACCGAGGAAAGAAATTACCCAGGAAGTTTATATGCCTTGAAAGTTAAATGCAGAAAAACTTGTGTCTGTTTTAGGTCCTCTACAATGGATTCACTGGTCGAAAAATCACATCACAGATTTTTATTGGCCCCACTTACTACCAGCGTTTGAAGCACATGGTGGATGACAAAATTCATTCTCGAGCTCGGGGACCTATTCAGATCCTTAACAGACAGCCCATGGAGGGCAGATCTCGGTAAGCGAGCTACGTCGTCAGAATGTATTATTTAACTAGCCCTTTCACTTGGGAATGCTAAGCACGTTTAAAAGTAGACAGTGGTTTTCTGCCTGTGTTCCGTCATCTCGCTTTAACAGTTACCAGCGTGTGGTGTCTAGTTTCTCTGTGCTTATCCCTCCTCCCTCGCACTAGCCCCTGATAGCAGGATTCTTTTCCTTCTCTTTCTTCCCTAAAGTCAGGACTGAACATTCTAGGCAATGAGCCAGAACCCTGCTTATCTCTGATTATGTTCAGAAAATCCAGTCATCATACAACTTCCTTTGTAAATCTTGAGATTTAGCTGTACAGGAGTGGCCATCGTATCTTTATCTCAGGACCCTTAGAGAACGTAGTCTCAAATTTAAAATGTTTATTTAAAAACAATGGTAAACCTATTATATATTAGTATATGCTTAATGAAAAAATCAGAATATTTCTTTTTATTCTTTTTTATTGAGTCATCATCTCTCCAGCTTCACCAAGTTTCGTTTATTAAAGGGTAGTTTAATGAAAAATCTGAAGCCTTACCAGTGGATGTTTTTCTATTTACCTAGTAAAATCATTGATTTACTGGAATGTAGGTTCACACTTCTAAAGGCTCCGAGTTTGGTTCCTAGTACTCATATGTTGGCTCAAATCTGTAACTCTAGCTCCCTCTTCTAGTCTCTGAGGGCACCAGGCATGTAGGCGCTACTCATGGTACTCTACTCATACACAGATGTAGGGTACTCACACATACACATCAAAAAAAAAAAAAAATCTTACCAGAGTACCTCCTAAATATTACCAAATATCTAGGGGTCAGGTTTACCATATTGCATTTTTGTTTGTTGGTTTTTTATTTTATTTTGAGACAGGGTTTCTCTCTGTGGTTCTGGCTGTTTTGGAACTTGCATATATGTAAACCAGGATGGCCTGCTCCTCAGAGTGCTGGGATTAAAGGTGTGCAACACATGTAGCCTTATTGGATATTTTTTAGAAAGCTTTGTGTGGTCAGGATATAAATAAAGGCATAGCTTGCAATTGGTGTATCTTCTAAGTTCCTTTTAAATATTTCTCAGTTTTAATTTTACATGGTGTGTGTATGTGCACGTGTGTATGCACACGCACGTGCATGTGGGTGTCAGAGGACAACTTGCTGGACTCAGTTTCCTTCCTCCACCACGTGGGTTCCAGGAGTTGAACTGGATGCATCTTTACCACTTAGCTTTCAGGGGACCTTGGCTTCAGTTGCCCTCAAACTTTTTTCTTTGAATTTTATGAGTTGAGAAAACTTGATTGTTGGTCCTGGGGAGAGCTTACAGTCTGGATGCGCTGCTTGTACTCCAGGCCTGTGACTTCCTGGTCTCTCTAAGGAGGTAATTGCATTTGGAGGCTTAATGAGATCTGGAGTTTGAGGTTTGGGTAGTAACATTTTCTGGCATTATTTACTTCTAGCATCTGGTAGCTTTTCTTTCTATGACTGTAGTAGCTGTTGATCATTGTGTAAAACCTTTGAACTAGAGAGTACAAACTGATGAGAGTCTAACTTTTACTACAGACACTTCTAAGGCTGTTCCGTCAGCTAGTACCTGGTGGTGTAGTTCCTGTAATAGAGGCAGGGTAAATGCTCTCTACCTCTGTTTGTCAACTTTCAGTATAGTAAGTTCATATGTAGCATTGTTTGAGGTTGACTTCTGAGGCTTCGTTGTAGTAATTTGTTCAGTAGCTCTTGAGTTCACAGGGGCATGTGTTACATTAGGGAGGCCATTGTTAAGCGCTTGTGTGGCCGCTGAGTGCATGTCACTTGGGGAAACTGTAATCATTCACCTACTCCGTGCATTTGTGACTGCACTTATCATTTCTGGCTCAATTGCGGGGGATCCCTTAGTGAGAAGCTGTTTTATTTAGATTGTCTGTTTAAATTCACTTTCAAGTGTATAATTGAATTCTAGAAAGTTAAATGATAGCATGATGAGCCTTTGCTTTGTACCGCACTGTAGTTGATGAGGAAATGGTATGCTGTACTGGGGCACGTTCTCTACTTCATTTGGAGACCTCCTGATGTATATTGAATGACTGGTTCTGCTCCTCCTCACCAGGCTAGAGAGGTTGCTAGGGCAATCAAAACTTGGTCTGTACTACTACTTCACTCTTGTCTTTAGTCACAGAGGCCTTGATAAGAAAAGATTAGAACAGGGCTAGTGGGATGCTCGGTGGGTAAAGGTGCTTGTTGCTAAGCCTAACGTTATGATTTCAGTTCCCAGGAGAGAACTGACCTACATGTGCAGAGACACTGGCATTTGCATATATACACAATAAATAAATAAATAAGTACAAAACACACTCTTGTTTTCTTATTGACAGTGATGGTGGCCTTCGTTTTGGAGAAATGGAACGAGATTGTCAGATTGCCCATGGTGCAGCGCAGTTTTTAAGAGAAAGGTTGTTTGAAGCATCAGATCCATATCAAGTTCATGTTTGTAATCTCTGTGGAATAATGGCAATTGCTAACACTAGAACTCATACTTATGAATGCAGGGGCTGCCGAAACAAAACCCAGGTACGTGTACACTTTACTCTGTTTGATCAGATGTTCTTATGCTATGGTCATGACAGATTTAGTATGGTGGAACAGGCTGGGATTTTCAGCTTTGATAGCAGGTCTCTAAGATTACTAGTTTTACAAGGAAAGATAATTTCACTTTTCTAAAACAAGCTTAAAAACAATTTCTCTAAGCTGCTCATCTCTGAAATAGTAAGGTCTTGCAGGAGGAATTGTAAACAGTTTTTAAAATATGTGTATTGAGTATATTTTGCCTGTATGTATGTCTGTATGTCTGTGTACTATGTGCATGCCGTGCCCAGAGGCCAGAAGAGGGCATCAGATCCCGTGGGACTGGGGTTACAGATGGCTGTGAGCTGCTTTGTGTTTGCTGGGAATCCAATCCTGGTCCTCTGGAAGATCAGCAAGTATTCTTAACCATTGAGCATCTCTTCAGCCCAACCAAGAGCTTTACTTAAGCCTTTACTTAAAATCCATCGACTAGGGGCTGGAGAGATGGCTCAGTGGTTAAGAGTGTTGGCTGCTCTTCCAGAAGTCCTGAGTTCAATTCCCAGCAACCACATGGTGGCTCATAACCATCTGTAATGAGATCTGTCACCCTCTTCTGGCATGCAGGCATACACGGAAGCAGAATGTTGTATACATAATAAATAAATAAATCTTTTTAAAAAAAAATCCATCGACTTGGAAGGGTGAATGTTTGTTGGCAGAAAGGAGGAACTCCTAGGACCTGCCGGGACAGAGGCTGAGGCACAGGACGTTTGCACGTCTCGCCTGAGTGCGGCAGAAGGTGGGGTCTTTAGTACAGTTTTGCTGATTACTGTTTCTTTTCTCTCTGCAGATTTCTTTGGTGCGAATGCCTTATGCGTGCAAACTGTTATTCCAGGAGCTTATGTCCATGAGTATCGCACCGCGAATGATGAGTGTCTAGTTCTGTTGGGAGTTCACGGCGAGGCACTGTAAATATCAGTATGTTGTTTCTGCGATTGTTGTTTTAAAAAAATGACAGAATGTACTACTTTTGTGATAAGAATTTTATTTGTTTTGTTTAAAGCTTTGCATGCTTTTTGTAAATAAACAATAAATTTTTGTAGATAGTCTTGTTGTGTTATCTTTGATTCTCT
Organism: Microtus oregoni; assembly: GCF_018167655.1. Lineage (NCBI taxonomy): Eukaryota > Metazoa > Chordata > Mammalia > Rodentia > Cricetidae > Microtus > Microtus oregoni. The sequence goes on along the minus strand of NW_024543080.1, from coordinate 18,254,898 downwards.
GTGTAAAACCAGCTGGATGTAATAAAGTGTTAGTGGATGAGCTTAAAAGAAACTTGGCAGGCGAGAGGAGGGGTTAGAGCTGTCAGCTGTCTGGAAGCACTCTTAGCTACATAGGCTAATGTGTTTGCAGGTTTATAGCTGAGCACCTTGACCTGTTGAAGAAGAAAGAAATAGAAATTAGTTACATCCAGTAACTAATTAGTCAGTTTCTAAATCAATGAAAATGTTAAATTATGTGGCTAAAGGGCAGGGGCATGGTAATGTGCCTGTAGACCCAGTATTCAGGCTGAGACAGGAGGATTGTTAAACCCGGGAGTTAAAGGCTAGCCTGGGCAATGTAGGGAGACCTCCTCCACCCGTTCTCTCCCTCTCATTTCTTTCTCTCTCTTTCTTTCTTCCTTCCTTCCTTCCTTTCTTTCTTTCTTTCTTTTTTTTTATTTTAAGAAAGAGTCTCATTATGTAGCTCTGGTAAATCTTGAACTCATGACTCTCCTGCCTCACCTCCCAGGTGCTGAGAATTTAGGCATGTGCCAGAGATCTCATCCTTTCATGAAAACAAACAAGGGCCTAAGGGTAGCTCTGCAGTTAAGAGCACTGGCTGCTCTTCCAGAGGACTTGGGTTCGATTCCTAGCAACCACATGGTAGTTCTCATCTGTCTTTAACTCCAGTCGTGAGGGGTCTGATGCCCTCTTCTGGCCTCTGAGGGTATTGCATGCACGTATCACAGACATACATGCAGGTAAAGCACCCATACCACATTAAAGTGGGAGGGGCGTGAACAAGCATGGGGATAAAGGATGCGGGAGTAATCATAAGGACATGCTAGAGTCCCGTGGACTGGAGCTGTGTGGGTTTACATGTAAGAGCCAGTGCTGCTGTCTGGTCGTGTGTGTGGGGGTTCCCATAAATGTGCAAACCCACAGAGGCGAAGGAACTCTGCAGTCAGCTCACTCAGAGCCTCAGGAGGGAGGGGGATGCTCCCGAGCTGAGGTGTCCACAGGTGACCAGCTCTCAGCTGTGTCACTGCCTGGCGGGAAGGGATCTGACCAAACACACTGTTCCTCGATGATTCCTGCCCAGTGAACGGATTAACCCTGCTGACAGGAGGCTGTGTTCTTCCTGGTCTAATGGAGGGCCTAGTCAGACGGCATTCCAGTAGAGCCGTCTGCACCTAAAAGCAGCACCCTGGGACACGGGAGGGTGGGTTCTTTGGAGGAAGCTTTTTAGCAGTGAAATAAAATGAGTATTTGCCAACATGTTTAAGATTTACTTTTATTTCTTATTCATTCGTAATGCATTTTCTATGAACATACGCCATACACGTATAGATGCCTGTGGAGGCCAGAGGACATAGCAGCCCCTGAAGCTGGAGTTACAGGCAGGCAACTGTGAACCATCCCACGTGGGCGCTGAGACTGGAACTCGGGTCCTCTGGAATCGCAGGACATGTCTAGCTTTTTTTTTTTTTCTTAAAAGCTCAAAGTGAAGGACCAAACTGACCACAATGGCCGGGCGGTGGTGGCGCACGCCTTTAATCCCAGCACTCGGGAGGCAGAGGCAGGCGGATCTCTGGGAGTTCGAGACCAGCCTGGTCTACAGAGCTAGTTCCAGGACAGGCTCCAAAACCACAGAGAAACCCTGTCTCGAAAAAACAAAAAACAAACAAACAAAAAAACCCCAAACTGATCACAATGACTTCCTCTTAAGTGGATATGGAGGAGTCATAACAACGGCAACGTCGACGGGAGTTACAAGCCACCCAGCCAGGTCTGAGTTTTGATTCTTTGATGTGAGGTGAGGTGGAAGCTGCTCAGTCATAGGAGCCCTCAGTCAGCCACATCCTCCTGGAGGCGTGAGGCCTGGTTAATATACAGACCTAAAGCCCTCACCTCTCAGTTTAAATGGTCAGATGACTTACCTTTCTTCACTGGTATTTCGTGTAAGGCACCAACCACTGTAATTTTGGCCGAGGCTGAAGCCTGTCCTTGGGAGTTGGCTGCGTGGCACTCGTATTCTCCAGCGTCTTCCTGACTGAGAGGAGATACCTGTGGACGATAAACGCTCTTTAGTTCTCTGTGGAGGCTTCCGTTACACGGAGGGTCCCCAGGGTGAGCAGAAGGTTGGGAGTGAGCTGCTGTGAACTGCTGTAAAGTCCTGTGCCAGGGCCTGTGGGGCTCTCCTATCCGAATGTCACAGGTGGCTCTTGATCACAGCCTGAAAGCTGAAATTTGGATAGCTGCACATACCTGCTGGAGGGGAAGCCATGCTGGGTGCTAGGATCTGAGTAAAACTCACAGGACCAGCCGTTAAGTGAAATCACACACTTGTTAACCAATAACCGAAATCAGTGCTTGAGCTGTTTAGTTCACCGTGAGGATTCTGTTTCGAACTTAGGCAGACAGAATTCTCTTATTTTTTCCTAAGACAAAGTAACTTCAGCTCCTCCATTATTTCCCGCATTTGTATCTGCAGCACCACGCCAGGGATGCTCCCAAGAAATGGGAGGAAATAGTCTGGGGCAGGGGACCCGTGACGTGTGCCAAGTACTGTGTCCGCTGCTGAGAATGAAACCTGCCAGCTCTCGGTACTACTCACCAGTACCCAGCCAGTCACTTCATGCTTCTCTGGACCACCGCGGGTCTGGATAGCCAGGTTTTCCCGGTCACCAGGCAAGAGTTCTGTCCTTTGGACTCCAGAGTGGTCCCTTTTTACCTGAGAAAACAGAAGGAGAGGCTTGGTTCTCTGCAGAGAAACATCAAGTTGGAAACCACATCCTAGACCGCACAAGGTGCCCACCAGACTATAATTCGATGAAGCCAGTGATCTACTTGGACCCTTCCCTTTCTAATACTTAGGAAACAGTTGTTTCTTCCACTTTAGCAGTGTGGTCTTTTGTTCAGAGACAGGGTCTCACTATGTAGCTTTGGCTGGCCTGGAAGTCAGAATATAGACCAGGGGATCTGTCTGCCTGTCTCCCAAATGCTGGGATCAACGGTCTGCACCACCGTACCCAGCTTTTAAGCACCACTCACTAAAGCCCTTGGACAGTTCGCTCCTTGGTTCTGAGCTTTTTTTGTCTTCTGTGCCATGTTGGACTGGCAAGTTGCTAGTTTGATGTTTGGGACCTTGGGGGTCCTTCCTGTAACAACCTCATCAAAGAGAAGCAGAAGCTGAAGTCCAGAGCACAGTCTACCACTTGCTCTGAGGGCTAAGGAATCATGAAACAATTCCTGAAGATCATAACCCCAAGTCGCGTGTTGCCGTGATAAAGCCTGCCTGTTTCTGTTCATACCACGGCTAGATGCAGAAGGCTGTGGGTGAAGGGGAAATTCACTTCCCTTGGTGTGTGGCCAATCCTTACTTCATGTCTGTCCTTTCCCACCTATTTTGAAGGTCAAAGTATGTTAATAAGAACTCTGGAAAATATGTAGAGAACATAGAAGACTCTTTTTTGGGGTAATACATTTAGCAGTTCAGTTTCAGTATAAATATTTTAAGGCGTGTGGTAACGGAATTTAAAAAGTACACGAAGCAACAATATTCTTTAATTCCATCTAGGCCTCTTTAAGAGCCAAGGCAGTGTTTATTTTGATTGTCTTTGTAATGACACGGCTGTACAGCATCAGGTTTCTTTCCTTCTATAACAAAGTGCATGCTCATCTTTTTCTAACTTCCCCTCGTGTTCCCTGAACGCTGACAGAAAACGAGATATCTAGTGTCTCAAATGAAAGCTATGAGGATGTGCACAGACAGGCATTTTTTTCCTTGAATCCTCCTAGCTGCTGGTGAAACAGTTCATGTTAATAAAATAGGTACTGTCTGGGGAGAAGCAGTTTATCACCAGAGCCTGCAGACTCCGTGTAGGGTAGACAGGGACCTAGGGAGCTCTAGGTCAAAAAGTAGGGTGCAGATCAATTAAGGAAGACACCAATGTCACCTTCCGCCCCCCTCCCACAAGGATTCTTTGAAAAAACATCCCATTGTGTTCACAAACGGTCAACTGGGGGAGAATCAGAGAACCCGTGAGGTCATTTAGGCATCTAGCTGTTCTATTTTAATCTGTTTTGCAGTATCTTTTGACGCTTAGCTCAGGTTGGCTTCAGACTCACCACCCTCCAGTCTCAGTCCCCCCAGGACGTACTTCAAGACACCTGGCTCAGAGTTTGGTTGGGTTACAACAGATTTTTCCAGAATCTTGTTATTGTAAATAAGGTACAGATTTTAAAAAGTGCCAATGACTCCAGAACTCTATACATCTTTGGATGTGGTTATTTGTTAGCACTATTATTTTAATTCTCTTAATGTGCATACATGTGAGTTTGGGTACCGTTGGAGGCCAGAAGAGACAGTTGTGAGCTACCTGGCGGGTGCTGGCACCAAACTGATGCCCAGCCCACGGTCCTTGCCTTCTCACCCCTCTGGTTTCTGCTCAGACTGCTGGGATTATAGGCTTCTGTTGTCACACATGCCCCAGCCTCTAGTGATCTCTTTTATCCAGACCCTGCTTCTGTACTTAAACCAGATCTGAAACAGCATGTGATCTGAAATAGGTCTGAATTCCTAACAGTCTGGCTGCAGGGGCGTGGAGAGGCAACAACTGGCCTATGCAACTGTCTGGGTCAGTGACTTCAGATATTTTGCCATGGCCCAAACAAAGCAATGTTTTTTTAATTTTTAAATTTTATTTTATTTTTTGTTTTTCAAGACAGGGTTTCTTTTCTTTTTTAAAAATTGCTTATTTAAAGAAATAAAACATAACCACCTCAGAATCTCAGAATACACTATAATAGTTCAGTTTATTTTACCTACTACATATTAATGTGTTTTCTTTTGTAAGACATGGTTTCCCCATATAAGCCAGACTGGCTTCAATCTGTGACCTTCCTCAATCTCCCCTAAATACTGTGGTTTAATGCACTAGTTTTAATGCCTGACATATACGATCTTTTGTTTCATTTTGGTTTTAAGTTTTTTGAGAGAAGGTCTTAGGTAGCCCAAGCCAACTTCAAACTTGCTATGCAGTTAAGTCTGTGTTTGAACTGATTCTCTTGCCCCATCTGCCGAGTGTTGGGATTATAGATGTGAGCCCCCACACCCTGTTTATCTTTTAAAAGAACAAGTTAATGCTAGAAACAAACTATATTTACAATAAAATATATGTATTTTCTTTTTTCTTATTTTTCTCCATTCCCCTCCCTCCGTTTCCCCTCCCCTTCTACCCTCTCCATGGTCCCCATGCTCCCTTGCCTTTTTCTAGGTCCCATGTAGTTTAGATCCATGTATGTCGAGACAGGGTTTCTCTGTGTAGCTTTGGAGCCTGTCCTGGAACTAGTTTTTGTACACCAGGCTGGCCTCGAACTCACAGATTCTCCTTCCTCTGCCTCCCGAGTGCTACGATTAAAGGCGTTCGCCACCACTGCCCAGCACAAAGCAATGCTTTTTAAAGTACGTTGGGATTTGGAATATATCAAACTGTTATATGATACCTTAATAAGAAGTAAATGTGATGCTTTGACACATTCTGAGTTCTGGTTTTTATTTCCTATGAGAACACGGGTAGCAATCGCTGTATTAGTTCCAGGTCTCCTTGATGGTTGTATGCTGCCGTTCGGAGCCCATTGCTTTCGGTCATGTGTGAGGCACAGCACACTGAAAAGGTACAGGAAAATCCCCGGAGCTTCCCACTTTGGTATTTACTCCTTTCTAGTTACCGAGGAAACTTTTTTTTTAAAAGACATGTAGCCCAGGCTGGCCTTAAACTTGTTAAATAGCTAAACTTCTGATGCCCTTCCTGCCTTGAGAGCCGGTATTACAAGCCATGTGGCACCATGTCCTGTTTCTGTCATGCTGGGGATCCAACCCAGGGCCTCATACATGCTGGGCAAGCACTCTACCAACTGACTGGTTCCTCCCACAGAGGATAGAGCTTAAGGCCCTAGCACATGCTAGGCCCTAAGTTCAACCCCAGCATCGCAAAAATACACAACAAAACAAGCACCCAGAAACTCAAAACTTTTTTTTTCCAGTTCTCTCTAACACCCTAGCCCTAGCTCCTACCCTCTTCAATGAGGACCTGCCTATGTAGGCACCAAAACTTCTGGGAGTTCCTAGGAAGACCTGCCTACTCAGGCACCAATACTGCTGGGTGGAGGACCTGTCTATCCTGGCACCAACATTCCTGGGCGGAGGACCCGTCTATGCAGGCACCAACATTCCTGGGTGGAGGACCCGTCTATGCAGGCACCAACATTCCTGGGTGGAGGACTCGTCTATGCAGGCACCAACACTCCAAAACCTCCCAAGGCCGACTCACTCTCCTGGAATGGTGTGGTCTTTGCTGGGGTGCTACAGAGCCAGAACTGAAGGAAGACTTTATTCTTTGCAAGATTTGGCAACAAAGCTATACTTACGGCCCTCGAGTCACCCTGGCCGCTCATTTGGTAAATTCTTGGGGACCCATAAAGAAACAACAGGGCTTCCTAGCGGAATCTATCGGCCATCAATCATCCTTCCAAGCCCCTGGCCCCAAATAAGCATTGGGGAGCTTCAACTTGACGGGGAAAGGCCTAGATGAACACATTCATTCTCCCGACCATATTCTGCCATGCCTTGCTGACCCTCCACGTCTCGTTCCAAAGCACAGTTTACAGAGGCAAAATACCATTATTCCCTTTAACAGAAGTTCCAGCTGTGAAGGACGGATGTACTAGATAGAACTGGGTCATCAGCCTGTGCTGGAACTGGGTCACCTCAGCCTACGCCACGATCCAGGCATTTCCTGGTAAGTGCACTCGAGCCCCGTGGTTTCGAAGTGGCCACACGGGGGCGCCAGAGGCTGTCAGGAGCCCCGATGCGGTCTACGTTCTCACCCGGCAGCTGGGAAAGCTTTGCTGCCTCTGAGGTCTTTAAACTGCTGGTAATTCCGCCCACTGCGGGGGAGGACGCTTTCTAAGGAGAAAGTGAGGCCGACGGGGTGAGAACGGAGGTCAAGAATTCCAGTCCCGATCACGTCAGGATGTCCTTATTGGAATTACCTTATTTTTCTTTTCTCTTTATTTCCCCTCCTCCGCTATATGAAACTGAATGTCTACACAGATACTTCTGAAGATAGGGCTAACCCCTTCCCAGAATCCTAGAAGTCTCACCTCTGACCAAACCACAAACACACAAAATCATTGACTATCGTCCATTTTTGAACTTGCTGAAGAAGCGAACAGTCTAAAAGAGGGTGTCTGGCTTTGCTCTTCAGCTTAAACTAAGTTTCCCTTTTAAGCACGAGTTTGAAGAGTTTTCTTTACTTCATAGACTGGGGGAGGGACTTAAAAATACAAAAGGGAAATTTACATCTTTGTCTGGTCTAGCAGTGAGGTGTTTTTTTTTTTTGTTGTTGTTTTTTAAATCTGGAAAACTGGTGTCTTCTTTTTTCCTTCTACTGACAGCTAAAATATGTTGACCTTCAGACGTGAAGGTCATTACACAAGAACAAAGCCCTAGGAAGGACAGGATTTCCAGGAAGAGTAGCCACTGAGTGCTAAGTCTCCAGCACTGGGCCACTTTTCTCTACCTGATTTATTTAATCTTTTTTTGGTAAGATTTATTTATTTTTTATTTTACGTATGAGTGTTTTGCCTACAGGTATGAATGAGTGTATACTGCATGAATGCCTTGTGGTAGTGGAGTTCAGAAGAGAATGTTGGATCTCCTGGGACTGGAGTTATGAACGGTTGGTTGGGATCCGCCATGCAGGTGAGAGACCTGTGCTCTTCACTGCCTGGCTAGCGCTCTAGTCCTCAGATTATCTAATCTTTGCCTTCACCTGGGGGTGGTTAGTGTCTACAATCTGAGTACTTGGGAAATGGAGGCAGGGGCTTCGTTCAGGATTTCAAGATCATAATCAGTTATACAATAAAACGGAGGCCAGTTTGGGCTATATGAGGTCCTGTCTCAAAAACCAAACTTGGAATAATGATCTACAACTTGTTTCACACACGAGCCAGCTGAGGCTTATAGAAGCAGATTTCACTCTGAGGTGAAGCTTTCCCCTCACAGGGCATCTGGAAATGCGAGGAGAACCTCTAAGAGTCAACAGGGGCAGGCAGGGTGGGTGGGTGGGGGGTGCTGTTGGTGTCTAGTGGTAGAGGCCAGAGATGGTGACAAACATTTTCTAAGCACAGACCGACCCTACCAAAAGAATTATCTGGTCCCAGCAGGGCATGGTGGCGCACACCTTCAATGCCAGCACTCGGGAGGCAGAGGCAAATAGATCTCTGTGGGTTCAAGGCCAGCCTGGTTTACAAAGTGAGTTCTAGGACAGCCAGGATTACACAGAGAAACCCTGCTTCAAAACAACAACAAAAAATTATCTGACCCCAAATGTCAGCGATGCTGAGAAGGAGGCCCTGCCTCACAAAGGATCCAACCAACTTGGCTAGGAAATCCCCGTTCTTGATTCTTCCATTTGGAAAGTCATTTTGAAGCTCTATTATTAAGAAAGCCACGCTTTTCCCCTTGGAGTCAGCACCCAGGGACATTCAGAGAGGAGACGTCTTTCCTGATATGACTCCCCTGGCTTCTTTTTGATGTTCTAAGGTAGCTAACTCTGTCCCATGCCTTGGTACTTAGCGAGGCTGACCCCACTTTGCTCCCTTTAGCCCCTCCCACTGCTCTTAGAATACCTTCCTATTTCCAACGTGCGGGGGATGTGATAAAAACAACCAGTATCCACAGAAGGCCACAGAGCTTCTCTCTTATAGCCAGTGAATAAATTCTACCAACAGACAGGATCCAAGGCAGCAGCCTGTGTTAAGGACTTCAGCTTCAAGTGAGGCCACTGAGATCCCGAGGTGGAAACATTTGGCGGGACAGAAAGTGAGGCCTTAATCTTCTTTTGTTTTTGAAATCTATTTTATTTTATGTGCATGAATGTTTGCTTGAATGTCTTTGTGTGCCACACGTGTGTCTGATGCCAGCAGGGACCAGAAGGTGTCAGATGCTGTGGAACTGGAGTTACAGACAGTTGTGAGCTGCCCTGTGGGTGATGGGAATTGAACCCCAGTCCTTTGGAAGAACAACCAGTGCTCTTAACCGCTGAGCCACCTTTCCAGCCCCCGGACTTAGATTCCTAATCATTATTCTGTAGACTCCTCTTGGTGGTGGTGGTGCGGGGAGAGGGGGGAATCTGTCATCTAACCCCATGTACATTCAAACCCGCACCTACATACACACGTGGGCAGGCATCTAAAGGGTGCGTGTTAAGATTTGGATCTGAAATTGCCCCATAGAGTCCTGTTTCGAATGTGTGCTTCCAGCTGGCGAGGCTATGTGGAGAAGTTGTGGAAGCTTTAGTAAGTGAGGTCTGGCCCGTGGACGTAGGTTACCAGGGGCAGGCCTCTGAATGGTCCAGCCAGGCCTCTGCTCCAGCTGCCTTCTTCTTCCTGGTCCGTTGCCATAGGAACAGCCCCTGCTCTATGGTCCTGCCACCATGGGCTGAGGGATGCCCCACCATGCCTTTCCTGCTGTGTAGACTGTGACCTCCAAAGCTGGAAGCCTGAATAAACCTTTCTCCCCTTGAGTGACTCTGTCAGGGATTTTGGTGGCGGCAATGCAAAAGTAACTGACACAGAGACTTTAGATGTTTATCATGTTTCTCGCATTTCTGAGACTCCCTGCTTGGAAACTGCTAACAAAATCGGGTTGGGGACAGATCATCTCTGAGGAGCAGTAGGCAGAGGTGCAGCCTGAACTGTGCATTCCTATCATCCTGGCCATGCAAGAGAAACTTCCCCACTTGCAGGATGTTTTCCTGACGCCTGTACTACTGACCTTGTTCCAGATGAGGACAGGGGTTGGGATTCCGATGACTTCACAGCTCAAGTACACCTTGGCACCCGTGACGTTCCAGATGTCCTTGGGGGGCGTCACTATGGAAGGACCTAGGAGAAAAGCCAGAAAGTCAAGCCTATCTTTCAGCGGCTCAACATCAGGCAGTATCCTAGGATGCAAATACTTGGTGAGGAGGCCCTCCCCTCTGCGGCGGATTATCTCAAGTGCATCTCCAAGGCCAGACTAACAGACGGCTTCCTGTCGCCAGCGTGATACTGTGCTCTTCTTAGGGCATGCCAGAATTGGAAGAGGCAAACCAGCAAATGCAACAACAAACGCAATTAGTAAGAAAAATCTGTTGCTAACAAAATTGTCTTCTTTTCCCCAGCCGCGCTTAAATGAGTTTTATTTTACCAGCTGCGTTGCATTAGCTGGGATTTTTCCATTAACACAGAGAAATTTCAGTTCTGAAATGCTGAATGTTTCCCTTCCTTTGTTTACCAGCATCTTTACTGGGAGGACAGTGTGAACACACAACTACTCCTTGCGTAACAAAAGGGGAAAAAAGTCTAAGAGGTCACTTGAAAATGCTGAGAGCACCCAGCATTTTCTTGTTTGCGTAAGATCCAGGAGGGCTGTCCTGCGAACTGGGAGGGACAGAAGAGTGCTGGGGGCGTGGGGTATCAAGAAAGGTAGAGAGAGGGTCCCTCTGCTAGTGGAGAAGGCAGATGCTCAAAACAGTGGCTGCCTTCTGTTGGGAACAAGTCCCCAAAGAGAGGGCAGGAAGGGACCTGTTCCAGGGTTCTCAGTGCCTGGGTTCTCGACAGGGGGCATTGGTATAGAGCAAGGAACCCCTCTCGGCATGTGCTGAAGAGAGTGGGCAGGTCTAGGGCCAGCCAAGAGAGACCAGATGATCCTCCCCGTCCTCCGGTTCTGGAACGCAGGACTTACTCTTCCTACTCCAGCTTCCCCGTCAGTAAAAAGGCCCTTCCTCAGGTCAACCCACAGCGGGCATCCTTTCTGCTGTAAGGGTGTCTGGCTCTCTGTCCCTGTAGTTGGTAAGTACGGCTCAAGAGTCAGATTTGACTTCCTTGTTCTGTCTGCATGGCCTCCAAGTAAAGAATAATCACTTCAAATGTTTGGGGAAAATGAGGACACTGATTTATGGTGTGTAAAATCTGGAAGAAATTCACGTGTAACGTCCATAAATGTCAGCGGACCAGCCTCACCCACTCATCCAGAGTGTCTCTGGCTGCTTTGATATCACCTTGGCAGGATCACATGGTTTGTAGTCCAGACTGTGTGGCCTAAATATTGTCAATCCGGGTCTCGACAGGAGGAATTTGCTGATTCCTGCTTTAATCAACCGGAGAAAGTGCCTGACGTGTGAACGGGAATCATGAGAATGCCTGAGAACTTCGTCCTCCACAGTCTCTGGAGCCAATACCAGCAAAATCACTAGAGCTGATTTCTGGATTGGTCCTGGAACGCCCCCTTTTGAGGTCGACAGACACGGAAAGAGCCGTGACCTCGCTTACTGCTCCTTCCCCCTGAGGGGCCAGCTCCCCAGCACTGGGGCAGGAAAGGCTTGCACACCTACCTTTTAGTAAATTGTTCTAAAATTTTAATTTAAAAATGCCATTTTGTTTTCCTATTTTGTGCATGTGTGCGCATGTCCACCCAAAGTAGAGGTGGACTTTGAGGGTAATTCCTCTATTGCTTTCTACCTTATTTATTTACTTTCTTAAATTTTATTTTATGCACATTGTTGTTTTTTGCCACGGGTGTCGGGCCCCCCAGAGCTGGAGTTACAGACAGTTGTGAGCTGCCATGTGGGTGCTGGGAATTGAACCCGGGTCAGTGCTCCTAACTGCTGAGCCATCTCTCCAGTCCTCTATCTTGTTTCAGTGAACTTGCAGCTCAGCAGCTGGCTAGACGTGCGGGCTCTGAGGATCTGCCGCTCTTTGACCGACTGGGGCCGACAGCTGCTTACACAACGTGTGACTTGTGTATGGGTGACAGAGATCTCAACCCAGGCCCTCACGCATGCGCAGCAGACACTTGAACATAGAGCCATCGCTCCAGCCCGCCCACACTCCTACTTCTTAGCGGAGCAATTGCAATTCTCCATCTACTAATTCTGCATGCCAGGTTTCAGCCACCAGGGCCCGTCAGAGAGACTTGGGACAGTGCACCTCGGAGAGGACACAGAGCTGGGAGCCTGGGCTCCCACAGAGGGACACTACACTGCGGCAGAACTAGACTCTGCCTTCCCGGATGTTTGGCCCTACTTCTGGAATGAGGAAGTTAATTATTCCCTCTGCCTGTGGTCTCCGAGCCTAGTTAGCTATCTAACTACAGGGTCATCTTGCTCTGGGGGCCTGGGAAAGGCACAACCTTCTCCTCTCGGCCTGGGAGGCTTTCTTGCACAATCAGCACTCACAGGACATGGAGTCTCCCCTCCCAGCATCTATTTCTAGAGCATACTAATGTCCTGAAACAGCAAGGAAATGACCCCAGTATGCAAGATTTTCCCACTCATCTCAAGGATTAGAAGCTTTTTTTTTTTTTTTTGTAATCTCTTGGGATATTTTTATTATTTCTCCCTTTGTAAGAATGTGCCAAACAATTACAGTTCCAAAATCTCTAAATAGATTCCATGCTCCCTTCTCTCCAGATTGTGGGCCGCAGTAGGAAGTATACACCTTGGCTGGCAGGCTGGCTTTTTTTGTAGCAAAGGGGGCATGGGCAACAACGCTAGGCTGTGTTTACATGTATGTTTCTGGCCTTGTCTCAGACATTTCCTAGTTTGAATGCCCTGTTATAGAATATGGGACTCGCCCTCTCCCTGGCTTCCTCTGGGCTTCTGAGACCCCAAGGCTTGGACGCCACATAACCGGATCTGGCTGGCCTTTGAACTCCTTTTTCCCACCTCTGTGAGCGCCCCCTGCTGCTCTGTCCTTCCCACACAGGCTGAGGCATCCTGACTCAGGCCTCAAGGGATCTCAGGAGGTTGTTCTGGGAAGACTATCCCCATATGCCAAGGCTCTGTAGAGCTTGAGGGAACTGGAAAAGCTCCCATACCAAAGCCTCACAGGAATGGTTCTATTGTAAGGATATGAGTGTTCGAGGTATGCAACCTGCATCCGTCTTCCCCGAGTTACTGCTGGGAACACCAGCCTCCATTAGGAGGGGAACAATGCCAGCATGGTATCCTGTCAGGAGCTGAGCACACTGACCATAGACCTCCCTCACACTTTTCAAGTAATTGTTCTTAATCTTGTTTATTTATTTATTTTTTTTTTTTGAGACATGTCCTCCCTTATGTAGCCCAGGTTGGCCTGGAACTCATAATTCTTTTACCTCAACCTTTGAATGTTATTATTACAAGTAGGAGCTACATGCCTGAGCTTCATTTTAACATGATTCACTGTAGCAAGGCTTTCTCTGTGTAGCCTTAGCTGTTCTAAAACTTGTTCTAAGGACCAAGCTGGCCGTGAACTCACAGAGATCCACCTGCTTCTGTCTCCTGAGTGCTAGGATTAAAGGTGTGCGCCACCACCGCTAGGCTGTTTTTGTTTTTTGAGACAGGGGTCTCACTATATAGCCTTGGCTGTCCTGAAACTCACATGTAGACCAGGCGGGCCTCTACTCATAGAGACCCAAGTGTCTCTGCCTCCTGAGTGCTGCGATTAAAGGTGTGGGCCATCACGCCTGGCTCATGCTTTGTATATTTTGAGTCTTAATAAACTTGGGCCGAATGCTCTAAAGAGCCCTGTTCTTTTCCATGATTTTTGTATGTATGTTCTCTCCAAGTAGGTTTTTGCTTAATCTTGAACTAAATTTTGCCTCTGTTATGTTATACAGGTCCTTTCCCCAAAGGCCATCTAATTGCTTCAGCGCCATGTTGAGAAGACCAGATTTATGCTACTGAATCATTAGCAATGCCCTCTGTGTATCCATGAGCCATACAAGTGTGGGTCTGCATCTGGACTCTCTAATCTGCTGTCTGTGTGACCTTGTATTTGTAACAGTGGTATATATACTTTGGAAACCCATTATGCTAAAATCAAAGTACTAAAGGCAGGGCAGGGTTATTATAGTGACCTTCCTCCAGTTTCCTGACTATTCTAAGAAATAGAGGCTTCCTGAAACACGAGTTCATTAAAAACATCTGAGCCCAGGCTATCCCAAATCAAAGCTATCACCAGAGGGTTCACAAGTGGGGAAAATTACATGGTGAGCTCCCCTTGAAACACATAAAACAACTTTAGTTGTGTGGGAAGAGTCCACATGTAGATTATTTAAAAACATTAATGATTTGTCCACTTTACTGCCAGACCTATCTAGAATTCTGTAAGTTCTAGATAATTAAAATTGGTATCATTCCTGATGTAGGGGCCGGGACCGAGGGTGGATGTTCCTGGCACATCACTGACAAAGAACCTTGGTCATTGCAAATGACCTTGTTGGACTAAGGTTGGACTCAGTAAGAGCTTAACAAAGAGCATCTAAACTGAAAAACACCCCACCTTCCAAAATGTTTTTCAGAATCCATGTGTACTCTTTTGCAAAGGAAAACCCTATCAACTAATGATTAAGTAATGAAGTAATCAATAGCCCTCACAGTAGGTGGGGGCAGGTTGTTCCCACTTGTCTTTGTGTTGGTAGAATCCACGGGTGTTAGAATTCTTCCACTTACATCGCTCAGAGCTGATACCATGATCTGTCTACCTATCAGGCTGTCTAGATCTTTGCTGCTTCCTGTTCTGGGAACTGTAACTGGAGGTTTCTCTCCCACCTGCCAGTTCCCAAATAACCATTTGGAGGCTTAATATTAATTACAAACTGTATTAATTACAAACCATTCGGCCTATTAGCCCAGGCTTATTATTAACTAACTCTTACAATTTAAATGAACCCAATTCTATTATATATGTATATATATAATATATGTATATATATACATATTATATATATATATATATATATATATTTTTTTTTTTTTTGAGACAGGGTTTCTCTGTAGCTTTAGCACCTGTCCTGGAACTAGCTCTTGTAGACCAGGCTGGTCTCGAACTCACAGAGATCCGCCTGCCTCGGCCTTCCGAGTGCTGGGATTAAAGGCATGTGCCACTACCGCCCAGCTATTATTCTATATTTTACCACAAGGCTTGTGGCTTGTTACCTCACATCTTGCTTCTCCAGTGACTGCTGGCATCTCCCAGACTCCGCCTTCTTTTCCTTTTATCTTTGCTTGGATTTTCCCCCTGGTTCTATTCTGCCTGGCTAGTGGCCAAAACAACTTCTTTATTAACCAATGGTAATAACACATATTCACGGCATACAGAGGGGGAGGGTCCCACATTAGTGAATTTATGGGAATAAAAAGAGGAAATGAAGAAGCAGATCCCATTCCCTACCTCAATAATGGAGACTGAACTTTCACACATGCTAGGCAAGCACTCTACCACTGGGCTGTATCTGTAGACATTGTCTAACTTTTTATTTTGAGCCAGGGTTTAATTAAGATGTCTAGACTGGCCTCAAACTCACTGTGTAACCCAGGTATGTCTTGAACTTGGGATCGTGCTGCCTCACCCTCTTCCACAGCTGGGATTAAAGGCCTGTGTTGCAAGGGTGGGCTGGGAAGCTGCTGCTAAAGGCAGAATGTAGATTATAGAGAGAGAAGTGGCGGCAGTGAGAAGAACGTGGGAAGCACTTCATGCTGACCCAGGGACGCCAGCAGGGTAAGTCTTGTGTGGGAGGAGAAGTTGACACAGAACAGCTGGCCCATGTGACAGCCCCTCCCCCAAGGCACAGAGGCCCTCACTGCACATTGGAAAGCAACACCACTTTTAACAATCATCTTCTCCTACTTGTGTATTCCAGAGTTCATTTCCAGAAGGTTCTGTTCTGCTTAAGCTCAATGACTCTGTACAAACAACTCCTCTTTCCACTCTATCTTTCTTCTAAGAAAGCCAAAGAAAATATAGAATTTATTTCTGTCTCAAGGGATAAAGGCATTAAAAAGGAAGAAAGGAATAAAGGGAAAAATAAATAAATAAGGAAGGAAAGAAAGAAAAAGAAAGATTTCAGTTCATCCTGAACTGGTTTTCTGACAAAAAATTCTCAAAATCAGTTTTTAAGGCCAGTTCATGAGTCATGATATTGGCGTCCTCCATGTCTGGATTCCAACTAAAAAAAGAAAATCCCAGATTTTTTCAATGCATAGGGACAAACCCAAGATAAATCTAACTATTTACTTATCCATGTTTCTGTTCCACTAGGGATCTCAGGGTGGTAAACAACTGTCTGGCAAATATCCTGTCTATAGGAGAACTGACTGTCCACTGTCCTCCCTTCCCTTACTCACCCAGGCCACTCCAGAAAAGAGCCAAGCTGCCACAGTGCTGCCAGGCATGAGGAAAAGTCCACCACAAGGCTTTCCCCACCACAGGCTCATCCATACGTCACCACCTCAGATGCTGTGTCCTAAGCAGGCTACACCCCTTTGCTCTCCTACCTGCGTGACTCAGTTAATCCTCATCCAATCTCCTTTACTTCAAATAACGTGCACCTATCTTTCAAGTTCATTTCACGATTCCTAAAGACCATTATTGCCCTCAAATCTTAGGTGGTCATTTCTTTTGAATCAATCACTCTTTGAAGGTGAAGAAGAGGGATGGTGGAGAGGACAAGGAGAAGAAAGGAAACTGAAATGAGAAAAGACAAGCAGATCCTCAGTGAATCTGTAGGAAGGACTCATTTTCTACATTGGGAAGAGAGCTAAAATTCAGTTAATGAATTGATGTCACTCTGAAAGCACACAGAAGCAGTTAGACACCTCCTGTAGGTTCTCTTTCTGCATCTCTATGTTCCCTCTAATAATGGTCCAGACCAATGACTCAGACTGCAGGGTTACTTTAGAAATATTCCCTTATGATCCAAGAGTAACTGTGTCCCAAGATGCCACCAAAAGCATAGAGACGAAAGAATTATAGACGGGCAAATCTGCATTTGGAGCATGACAACTTGGTTCTGCAGAAGCCGGGAAAGGCAGTTTTCACAAACCACACAGATGATACAGAAATGCAATTAATTTCAATGTAAGCTGATTTTATACAAAGTCATAACAGAGGACTTAGAGTTAAATCTCATCATCCTATAAAAAGCACAGGGAGGGATAATGCTCCAGAAGTATGTGAACAATGTCTCAGCCTCTTGCAGAGCACAAAGCCCCACACATGACCTGAGCTGTCCCCACCACAACAAGCTCTCCTGGGAGGAGAATGCTTGACTCTGGATCCTTGCCCGTGACTTTAGACAAACCACTGAACCATGTCTCCAGAACATGAAGTTAGGGCTTCTTTGGGGGCTCTAAAGTGAGTGTGCCTATCATCAATGTCACAGAACACAGCAAACATACAAGAAGTTTTCTGGGTCTACTGCCGGGCTCTGGAGTTCTTAATGCAATGCAGACAGATTGAGTAGATTCCTCTCCCTGCCCAAGTGCACTGTGCATGATGTTAATACGGTTCACTCTCCCAGGGATGGAAAAAACGGAACGTACAAAGTGTCAAATATTACCTAGTCAGCTAATTTTTATAAAACGTCTAAAATGGCTGGGTAGATGTCAGAAGCCGTGTCTTGAGGCTGAGAATATAGTATACATGACCTAGAAGATGGCCAAAATAAAGTTCTCACCAGCCGGATCATCTTCCAACAGCGCACTGGGCTACGTGACTTTGGTTTTACTCCATTTCTCATTTCCTCCACCATCTCTGACTCCCCCTCTAACAGTTCACTCTTCCTCTTCTATCCACGCTCACTTTCTGCTCCCAGCAGTCATGTTCGTCCTGACGTTACTTCCAGAACCTTTGCCGACACTGACACAGGCTCCCTTCTTCCTTCTTGTCTCATCTTTTCCCTTTATTCGAAGGCTGAAATCTCACCCCCCTAGGGCATCTTAAAAGCCACTGTCCCCACTTGCTTCATCTCTAAGGTCCTGCTGAGTTCCAAGTTCACCCACACTGCATGGCACATCATTGTCCTCTGCCGCTTTCCTGGCTGGGCTCACGAGGATGCCAATGTTCTGATCAGCTGGCTGATCAGCCATCATGATTTTGTTTAATCTTCCACTTGACTTTCTGTTGTAGTATGCTATGCTCTTTGGCTACTGTCCACCAACTGGCCAATTAGTACATATCGCCAGAAGATAGAATTAATTTGAACATCCATCACTCAAAGCAAATCTCACGGGGAAGGGCAGCTCTGTTGAGGAAAAAGGTTCGTGAACCATCCTCCCATACAAAATGAAGCATTCTGCATCCCGGTGGTTAATATTTTCACATTATGCTGCCTACTATGTATGTAAACAAGGCACTGAATAGCAAGCAGGACTTCTCTGAGGTAGGATAGTTTGCAAACCACACTCACTTTGACTCTTAATTGATGCCAGGCCCAAGAATAGCTCATAGGGTATGGGCAATCATACCAAATAAGGGGAAAGTGGTGCTCAGGGAAGACTGAACACTCCATACATGGAGGAGTTTAGACAATTTGGCAGAAGTCCCTAGATTTGAGATGAGATTCCCATAACACACCCAAGGGGAAGAGATGAAACAAAAGTTCAAAATGGGAAAAGAATAGTAGGAAGGCACTATGGCCAAGAGGGGGAAGGGGATGCAGCAAGTAGAAGCTTCCTGATATTAAGCGAGGGGAAGCAGCCACTGTATAGCTAATTAAAAAGTAGAGCCATCTGCCAAGGCAGGCCATTTTGGGAACTTCCAGAGGTGGGTATGGGAATCCAGCACACAGTCTCAGGGGGTCAGCTGAGGTCAGCAAGAGGAGCAGGCAGTACGATATCTTAAGCAGCATGGGCCATTTGTAACCCAGGGGTTCAGTTTAAGGAAAATTCCTACGGTTAAATAACGAGGACTAGTCATCAACACTGTAGCCTGCGTAAGGAAAGCGCCATTACTCGAGAATGATGGGCCCTACAAAACACTCTTTGGCGGGATGTGTGCCTAGAGTGCTTCTTTTTTCCTAGAAATAACCTACTGGGGGTGGCTCAGCACACGTAGACCATAAACAAAACGCTAGGACAACCTTGGGTAAGCACTCAATACGTATCAGTATTAACCGTGTAGGATTTCGGCACTGACAGTTCTTCGCGTCTCTGAATGAGGAGCGGCATGACTTAAGTGGCATTTCAAGAGATGATTATGGAGGTCTCGGCAGGATCGTGACGCTCTGGGGACCAAGGGTGTGGGGGGCAAACTGACTCAGCAGAACATATAACTGGGTAGTGGGGACACGGGAAAACGTTGAAAGCTGGGGCATAAAAGGCTAGAGGAGGCCACCGTTCTCAGAGCTCAAGCGGAGTCAGTCTGAAGAAGGCACAGGACTGGAGCCAGGAAGGATGGGTCTGGGCTTCTCTACTCTGTTCACATCTAAAACAGATGCTTTTAGGGACCATGCAGAATAATGAGTTTCTGCATGCCAGTTTCCGACACGGCTACGGCTGTAACTCGCCCACCTGCAACCCTCAGCATCCTCCCTCAGATCTGTTGGAGTTGGGTTCAGAACATTCAGATTTTCCAAACTGGAGACATCATCTGGCAGAGAGGACAGGGAAGGAAGGGATAGAGAATCCAGAGCGCTGAGCAGCGGCTGCCAGGGAAGGCCACGTCAGTCTTCGCTCTCTCTCCCCACAGGGAATCCCATCAGCTTGCAGCAGCTCACTGGACCCCTCAGACGAGGAATGGAAGGCTGAGGTGTTGCTTTCGCAGGGCCGATCCTTTTGAGCCCGCATGATCCAATACAACAAACCCTGGTGACAGGGTACCCAAGCCTGGGAATTATATTTCCTGGCCGACTTCTGATGGCCTCTGAGTTAGAGAGACACCCCATTTTGGTTCCCATGTTTGATACTGAGGGCTCCTTTGAGACTCATTTTGAGACTAATTTTGTCTCCATGATGGACACACTTATGTCCTTCTACAGATCTTATCATTGCTCCAGATCGCGCCAAGGTTTGCACTAACCACAGCATGCGAACAGAAAATCGCTTCTTGTGAAGTGCTGTTTATGAACAGATCATATTTGGTGGCTTTTCCCTACACTCTTCTCTTTCCTTGTATGGCTCTAGTACAAAAAAAAAGTGGGGGTACTGGCAAAGGGTCTGAATTCAGATTTTGCCCCCTCGGCCTACTGTAAAATGCTCTTAGGAGGGTCCAAGCTGATCCTATGGATGATGCTGTCACATGAGGTCTGGGGTCCTCCTTGGAGGGCCCTTGTATTAAGTCAAATTAGGGGAGTGAGGCGTAGCTCCCTCTGGTAGGGTAGATGAGCTCCAACAGGCCTGTGTTGCAACCTGGCCAAGAGGTGAGCTAATGTATCCAGCACAGATCTCATCAAGCTGGAGACAATAACTACCACCCCGACACGTGACTGTTTCATTGCCTCTACACGTTCAGGTAGGCAGCACTATATCTGGTTTAACCAGATGGAAGAGCGGACTTTACAAAGTGTGCCTTACAAAGTGTGCCTTTCTGAGGGGAACCTCCCTAGCTACCTGGGCGTTTCTTACTCAAATTGTCATAACCTTGGAAATCACAGGCCTGGGCCTGTCTGGACTATGACTGACCATAAATCCAAGGTGTTAAGATATATGATCACTTTTTTCCTATTATGCCAGCACAGAACCACTTAGAGGAAGTTTCCACAGGAGGGTACTGAGAGCCAAGTCATGCAGACAGTCTGTCTCGATGCTTGGATTTCTAGAAGGCCAGATAGTGAGCTCCCAGAACTCCATAATCACGAATCTATGCCAGCACCCTTCCCCCTCCACGGCATCCTGGAATCCTCTGGGACCTGGATGGGACGACTCTCCCATCTGGAGGTTTGTCCATTTCAGGGCTGCTTCTGCATCCATAGGCTCTGCACTGACCAATAATGGCTTCAGGCTGCTTATAAATAGATGTCCTTGATCCCTCCTTCCTGGGGAGAAAGATGTCTGGGCCTCCCAGTTGGCTTGCAACACCAGCAGGGTTGGACTGTTCAACCTAGTGACTGGAACATTTGGAAAGACCAAATTTACAGGAACAATGGGTCTTCAGGAGACAATGAAGTTCCTTGGCCTGCTGAGGACTGGATCAGCCTCGGGGGCGACTCATACTCTAGGAACCCCTGTGGCTTCCTAAATTTATAGACCAGGCTCTAGAAAACAGTCCTCAGAATTTGACTGTGAAGTAGGATCTGTTACCAGATTTTGTTTAGCGTCCGGAAGGGCTCACTGGAGAAGATCCAGTCATAAGTATGGCCTCACAGGATCTTAACTGGTGGCTGCCAATTCAGGTGCACACTGAACTCTCTTACGAGCACCTGGAAAACACATATGGCTGGGCCACATGCCCCACTCTCAGGTGGGGGCTGGCCCTGGAAGGTTCTAATTGGGTGCTTTAAGGGATGAAGTAGTCAGAAAGGAAGACGGGAGGAAAGATGGAGGGGAGGAGGGAGGGACCGAGGAGGAGCTGGCTACTGCTGGGAGTGAGAGCACAGAGAAACTCAGGGAGTACAGATGCTGAAGGGGAGTCGGGGATCTGAGTAAAGGTATGGAAACCCAATGACGACCCTAAGGCCCTTTCTGGCTGGTCTATTTAACCTCTCCAGGTACCGTGGGCGGTGTCTCAAGTTCACTGATCTGAGTCTCAGTGGTTCTCCTTGTAGGCCACTTTTCATTTTTGTGAGTTAGAACCACTGGTTCTCGGGCTCCCCTACCCTGCTCCATCCTTGCCCTCCCGATCCCTGCTCTAGATTTTATGTACATAGATGGGGCTTCTACCCTGTGAGTCTATTGGCACCACTCCTGGGATTCCCTTTCCCGGCTTTGTTCCTTCTTTGTCAGGTGGACTGTTAGGACACTTTCTGGCTTTGACAGGACCAAAGTGTGGTGCAAAGAGGGATCTGGCTTGGGTCAGGCCCAGGGGTTTGCACCCACTGCTAAGCTGGCATTTGGCTACCGCTCTGGCTGATGTTTTACCCTTCAGGCTTCAGCTTCCTTCTCTGCTAGAACTTCCATGGTTACAGCTGCTTGGCAGACAATCCCAGACATGAATCAGCCGTGTTTAACTGAGCTCTCCCTGTTCTCAGTGGTTTTCCTTCCCAGCCTGTGCCCTCCGGTTATTTTCTGTGTCCCTTTGTGAAGTCCACAAACCCCATAAGCTCTCAGCTATTCGCCCCCAAGTCACTTCCTTTGTTTTCTATTCTTTTGCTGCAGATTCTCGGATTTTCTCCCAGTTTCCTAGTAGGATTTAGCATTTCTTCTTCCACATTCTGTGTTTTCTACTGTTGTTCCAGAGGCTTAACTCGGAACAGAAAGTCCTGCTTCACTTTTGTGGTTAACTCTTCCTGTGTGGGTCTTGGGTACATGAGTATGCTCCTGTGAGCTTCCTTTGTGTGCCACTGGGATCTCGCTATACATTTTCTTATATCTAGAAGACAGACTTTCTGAGTGCCTTGAGTTTAGTCTGTAGCCCAGGCTGGACCTGAACCTGCAATCAGCGAGGTCAGGAGTCTTCTGTGTGGTTACAGAGATGGCAAGTGGACACATATCTAGACTTTCTGAGTTCCAATAAGAATCTTTTCCATGCCATGTGGTGCGTGGTTCAGTAGGGCCAAGATGTCCAGCCTAGTTTGGTTTCGCTGGAGGGCCAAAGTGTTTGTGTAAGGAAATGGAATGCTGAGGACTAGGGGCCAGGCTAGACGGCAGAGTTTCAGGGCTAAGTCAAGGAGGTTAAGTTATGCTACAGTTGTCAAGTTATCAAGATGGAAAGGAAAACAAAAGCAAATGTATTAATATCTTGGAGAAAGTCTAAAATTACCAGAGTGATAATCACCTACCCTTTGACTTGAGATGGTTTCACAGGCATTAGCAGACTGGGTCTGGGTAAGACATTTGAACTCTAAACTCCAAATAGAGGAGAATCACCTTCCCTAAACTTCATGCTGTGTAGATGTTATCCTCACTAAATGGCTTGCTTTCTGCTCACAACTTAGAATAGGGCAATCCAAGGAACTGAGATCTTTTCAGCTCTTTTAAAATGAAATTTAAATGTTTTCAATGGATGTTTAATATAAAATAAGGCGTTTGTTTGGTCTTGTGAATCACTGAGGAGATGAGATATGTAGAGAAACTTCCTCCTATAAGCAGGGAAGGTGGTGGTGCACATCTTTACCCCAGCACTGGGGAGGCAGACACAGGATCTTTGAATCTGAGGTCAGCCTGGTTGAAGTCAGTGTTAACACTCAACTCAGTAAACCATCCTTGGTGAATCCCCTTGTTTCTCATGCCAGTGAAAATGCTCTCTCTTTGACATTACACACTGTCACCTTTATGGCTACTAGAAAAGGAGAGGGTCAATTCTTCTACGCTATTTACTAACCTACAAAGTTCAGATCTGGTCCCAAGCACCCTCCTGGCCTTCGTTCTTGTCACTCCCCTTCTAAGTTCCAGCCACAATGAACTTCCTGTGGTTTCTCAAATGTGTCTTGCTCTTCCTGGCCCCTGGATTTTGCCTTGGATACCAGTCCTTCTCTAGAACATTCTCCACCTGTAGACAGAAGTTTCTGTCCTGCCCAGTCCAGCCTGGTCCCACAGGCGTTCGGTCTCAACAAAACACACAGAGGTTTATATTAATTTATAAACAGTTTGACCTATTAGCTCAGGTTTACTACTAACTAGCTTTTACAACTTAAATTAGCCCATAATTCTAGTCTATGCTTAGCCAGGTGGCTTGGTACCTTTTATTAACGAGGCATTCTCATCTTGCTTCCTCTGTGTCTGGATGGCTACTACAGACTGAGCTTTACTTCTTCCCAGAATTCTCCTAGTCTGGTCACTTCACCTATACTTCCTGCCTGGCTACTGGCTAATCAGCGCTTTATTAAACCAATACAAGTGACAAATCTTTACAGGGTACAAGAGCATTCTCCCACAGCATCCACCCTTTTCCTATGCTATTTCCTGCTATCCTTTCAGTTTCACCTTGATTTCAGTTTGACTCTAAAATCCTTATCTCCCTCCTTTCCTCCTTCCTGTGTTTTCCACATTAACCTTGTTCAGAACGAGAGCCTCCTTCCCACACTCCATGTTCACCCTTAGGGAAGCCTTCGCCTCGTTGGCCTAACACACTAGATTGGAGGCTCCGGGCTGGAAAGGGGCAGATAATTTATTCTCTCTAGTTTCTTACTGAGCCTCAGTGCCTGGAATGGGCAGAAGGACTAGCAGACCACTGAGCCTCCTAAATGAAACGAAGCTTCTACCAGATCGTACATGGGCGTAGTATTTCCACACGAAGGTTTAAACAGTAGGGGTCAGGAGCCACTCCAAGAAGTAGGCTTTCTTTGTTGTGGCTTATTTGAAATGACCTTGTTGGCCTCCAGATTACATAAAACCAGCTAGCTGCTGCCAAGCTGCTCTACAGTTTCCACAAAGGTATGTTTTAGCATTTGGGAAAGGTGCAAGTGCAGAGATCTTGATTAATTGTGACCTACTTAGGTACAATACGAGAATGTTTGGGTTTGCCCTTCCTGGGCTCCCGAGTCAGTTCCCAAGGAGAGCCCTGAAATGGCTAGAGTTGCTGAATCTGTGTTTTTATGCTTATACTAACATAGGTCATTTGCTGAAAAAAAAATGTATTTTAGAAAAGTAGCAATCTCATTTTTAAAATTAAAAAACACAACCCTGGAGACACAAGCTAAAGACTTGCTCTATAGTCAGACACTCCTTTTTAAGTCAACGTGTAAGACTTAAACATTGGAGGTCACTGAATGCTGGGGATATGGCTAGAAAAGCAAGCCATACAAAGATGTCAACAAGAACCAAGTTTGAAGTGACGCTCACCCACTTACAGGCTCCCAACTCCAAAGAAGAGTCATGGATGCTGTAGCACAGGGGAAGCTTTTTCTAAAGGAGCAGGTCGAGTGGGTGACAAGAGAAAGCAGAGACTGAACCCAGAGCTGCATGCCTGCAAGGAAAACACCCTATCACTCAGCTACACACTAGGTTTTATTTTCATGTCCTTAAATGTCCGTGAAGTCAGGGCTGGAGAGAGCTCAGCAGTTCCGAGCACTTGTTCCTGCAGAGGACCTGGATTTGACCCATATGGCGGCTCACAACCACCCTTTACTCCAGGTCCAGGGGATCTGATAACCTCTCTGGACCTCTGCTGGTTACAGGGACACACATGTTGCCCAGACATACGTTCAAGTGAAACACTCATACACATGAAATAAATAAATCCGAGAAAGAAGTTACTATAAAGTCAATAACCTTTAGACATGGAGGGGGCTCTCAATTCAATCCTGCCCAAACCTTCAGTTTACAGAGAGGGTCCAGGGCTCACATATTCGCCTGAGCTCATCCATAGACGATATAGAAGAGGAGCCAATGGACTATATGAACCCATGTCCTAGATTTGATTGACAACACCACAGGAACTTTGCCCTTACTCAGGGTCCGCCATCTAGAGAGCACAGACTGCAAGAGCAGAAGTGTTCTGGGGAAAGCTTTGAAGCACCCCCAGCTACGTTCCTAGGCAGATGGTCAGCTGGCAGATTCAACTTGGGAACAATTCCAGTTTGCAAGAATGAAACATGGACAAATAAGAAGACTGTGGGTCTGGGCAAGTAATTTCCCCAATTCTCCTGGGCTTTGGGTTGGAAAAGTGCAGCCTGCTCTGGAATCTGGGAACGTCACAAGCAGTACTAGGTAGCACTCCCCAAATGACCTCAGCCCACACTTCCGGGCTTATCATGGTGCCATTCCCAAGTATTGGCTTACCCACATATGTCTGAGACAATAAAAGAAAGGGGGAGGATCTTTCCAAAACACACACTAAGCAAAATCTATCTTCCTGTGTTCTCTGGCAAGACAGCTGGAACACAAGTGATGAGCTCAAGGACATGGCTCATCCAGTAAGACAAAGTCAGTCAGTGGGGGTTAGGAGGGCGCTTGAGGAAGCAAACAAGAGTTTGGCTTGGGAAAGGGGCTCTGGAGAAAACAGTTACCTCCCTCATCCCTGAGACCAAAATACTGGAGAGGACAACTTAAGGCAGGAAGAATCGATTTTGGCCTATTGTGCAACCTGTAGTTGCTTGGCCCCAAGGATGCAGGCAAATCACCATGATGACGGGATGGAGTGATGGAGGATTCCTGGTAAATAGCAAGTGGAGAAAAGGACATAAAGAAAGTGGCTAGGAGAAGATGCCACCTCATGAAGCTACTTCCTCTAAAGGCCTCATTTATTTCCATTACCTCCTAGTAATGCCATCATATTAGAACTCTATCAACGGATAAACACTGACTAGGCCACAGCCCTTTAATCTGTCTTCGGAAATACCCACACAGACGGGATTACCGGTGTGCCTTATTAATCTCCCAGGTGTTTTTTAATCTCAAGAAGTTGGCCGTCAAGAGCAATCATCACACCGTCCGTGGATTGACTCCACATTCTTAGTATAGAGTACTGGCATGTCAGGAGGCAGGCCTTTTCTAATCAGCCGTCCATCCAGCTGTCAGCCTCCTCCCCACGATGGGGTTGCACATCTGGGTTCTGAGCCAGCTCGCCCTTGCAGAGTTGGTAGCATTCCCATTGGAAAAGACGGATTGGCCACTGCAAATGAAGACCGGCCTGAGAAAGCCTGCTTCCAGAGCTCGCTCCCATTCCCAGGGCAAAGCCACTCCTTCAACATCACTCTCCTCTGGCCACCTCCTGGCCGCAGGAAATCTCTGACATATCTTTCAACGATTTCCTTCCTTCCTGTGTGTGCGTGTGCATGCTTTAACTGCGGCTTGATAAATTAGAGTTGTATGTGCTTAGGGGATAAATGTGATTTATAATTTATGAATAAAACCAAGCCAAGCCAATGAACATGTCTCTCACTTCAAATTCTTGTCCTATCTTTGTGTGTGTGGGTGGGGAGGACATTTGAAATCTAGTCTCTTCCCAGAGATGAAGTGTACAATACACTATTGATTTACTATATCCACCATGTTGCATGATTTACTAAGACAAATCACTCCTTTTAATTGAGTGTCTGTGCCCTTGACCCACAGTCATCCAGTTGGATAGCATCCCACCCAGTCACTACTTCCACGATTCTTCGCTTTGGATTGTTTGCTTTAGATTCTTTGCTTTTGATTGTTTTGGATCTCACGCAGAACTGAGAACACACAACATTTTTCTGTGTCTGGCTTATTTCACTCACCACAGTGGTCTTTAATTCTATATATTGTTAAAAATATAATTTTTCCTTCCCTTTAAGGCCTGAATACTATTCTATTGTGCATATATACCATTTTTGCTCATTCACCTTCTGATAGAAACCAAGACTGATTCTATAATTTGGTTCTTGTGATAGACATATAATGAATGTAAGATTGCTCACATTTTTCTGACATATTTGTTTCAATTTTTTTTTTTTTTTGGTGTAAATACTCAAAATGGGTCATGGCAAATCTATCCTGATTTCTCTCTCTGCTCTAGAGTCTTGGCCGATGGCTCTCATTGTTACCCTGGCTTCCTGCTCTAACTGTACTGACCAGGGACTAAGATGAGAGTTTGTGTTGACACTTGGGAGTCTCTTCCTCAGGTCCTCTACAGCATCAGACCCAAGTCCTATTAATCCCTTCCACCATTTTGGTTTCCCATTCCGCTGTCAACAGACTCCCTTTTTGCATAGAATCTGTTTCTGTTCTAGTAACGTACTTGGACAGATCGCGTGGGAGTGATGTGTGTAACTTTGGAGACCAGGTCCTAAATGGTACTGCGGCTTCCTTTCTGCATTGTTTGGGGTCATAGTCCTGGGAGGAGAAAGCTGCTATCCAGTAATTACACTGATGCATAGCAAATGAGAAGTTCATTTAACAACAAACTAAGAAACTCATGAAATGCCATGCCAGTAAGCCACAACACAGACTGGAGTCCTGGCTCAAATCCCCCCACACCCATGTGTGTATGTGTGTGTGCACGCACATGTACATGCCTGTGTAAGTATGGTGTACGTACATGTGAATTCAGGAGGGCATATACATGAGTGTGGATGCCAAAGAATGGCACTAGGTGCCTTCCTTGATGGCATTCCTTGCATCTTGAAGCAGTCTTCCATTGAACCTATAGCTTTCCAAAAGGCTAGTCTGACTGGCCAATGAGCTTTTGGAATCTGTTTGTCTCTTCTCCTTGCCTCCTGGCTCTGAGTTTACAGATCCTGGCTGCCATGTGTAGTTCTGGGCGGGCACAGTGCATCTGAACTTAGGTTACGTGGCAGGCACTGCGCCGACCCAGCCATCTCTCTAGCTCCCTGGCTGATATTTCGACTATTTCACTAGACACCTGAGTCAGAACTGTGAGGCTGAGCTATTCCAAAGTTTAGTCTTACAGGACTGCAGGGCTACACTACTTCACCTGGCTCACACTTGTTGGTTTTGGATCAGTTTCCAAAACCATATGGGATATCAACTCTTTGTACAGTATAGAGCATAAGATAAGTAAACAACAGAGGATGTAAAGAAAGGTGTGTATAAATACTGCATTTTATACAAGGTCCCTGAGTACCCGGGACATAGTCTAATCCCCATGGGTGCTGAAGGATGGACATCTGCACCAGGTTTCTCTGTTTCTAGGCTGTTCCCTCACAATGAAACACAGCAGGATGACCCCTGGCAGTTCACAGGAGTTTATCTATGGGGGTGCTAGGCAAATTCTACAACAATGTGGCACATTCTTGCTCAAAATGTTGACTGGACTCTTTGTAGAACGCCTTGTCAAGGGAGTAGTTCTGGGGACCATGTTGGCTCAGTGAATAAAGTACCTGCCGTACAAACATGAGGATTCTCCGCACCCCCCACCCCAAAAAGCTGGGTATGGAGATGTGGGCCTGTAATCCCAATGCCGGCGAGGTGAAGATCAAACAATCCTGGGGGTTCACTAGCCAGACAGCTTAGCCAACCACAAAGCTCTAGGTTTAGCGAGAGACCCCGTTTTAAGAGAGGTTAAGGTGGTTAGCAATAGAGAAGGAGATCCTCCACCAATCCCTGGCCTCCACATGTATCTGTAGGTGTAAATGTATGTGTATAATCTGCATGTGTATGTGTGTATCTACGTGTACATGGATGTGTATCTGTACATGTGTAGATGGATGTGTATCTGTATGTGTATGGATGTGTACCTGTATGTGTATCTGTATACACACACACATGTACAAGAAGAGACAGACACACAGAGAGGATTCATAAAGAGGCTGACCTAACCATAAGACAAAAAATTGCAAACAAAAAGTACTCAAGCTGCATTTGATGACAAATTTTCTATCACTGCCCCCTCCCCAGCCACCTAATCAAAACAAACAAACGAAAATGTCAGATTGTCTATTAATGTAACAGATTCTGTTTATCTGTGCATTTCTATTACGGCTAACAAATTGAAGAAAGCAGATTTTCCTGCTGAAGATCACATTTAACAAACCTCTTTGGGGACAGAAATAAGTGCAAACCATTAAAAAATATTAATTTGTAAGAGACATCTGCTTCAAATCACTCCTCTACATTTTCCTCTGGCGAAATGAGATGGGTGCCCTGGGCCACACTTACGGTGCTGGAACATTCCCACGGAAGGCTTGAAGCATAGTGGTTTTCAAGTCAAACATGGAAAATATAAAACCAAGAGCTTAAGTTAGGAAACCTCTGCTTTCTGTTTAGAAGGCCTAAGTCAGCTCTCCAACGGGGGGGGGGGGGGGGGGGGAGGGTGACAGTGAGCACTGGGATCAAGGGACCGCCAGGGTATTTTTCCATCTGGTTACAGCCGACTGTGGCTGGGGTGCAGCGTGATGGTAAGGTGACTGCCTAGAGAGCCTGACGTCCTTGAGCTAATCCCTAGCAGGAGGGGTTGAAGATTCATCTTGAAAGATAAATGCCATCAATCTTGTGAATAAGCGTTGAAGACACTACACTTACATTTCAAGAAAGCTACCAAAGGGGCCATTCACTGAAGATGGATTCTCCCGCACAGGCTCATTGTACGATGCTCGATAGGTCTTCTGCTCTGAACACATATGGTACTCTGGATTAATAAAGTTCCAAGCCCCCCCTTCCCCCCCCCCCCGTGCATGCGCTGGTGGAAAGTCTACATATGGCTAGAGGAAGAGTAAGCATCAGTTCAAGGTATAGCAAGAGAACTTTTTGGCCCAAAGTGACAGCCATTCCTCTGGTCCAACCGAAAGTGCTGTCTTTGATATATTTCTTTGGCATATTTGGGGAGAGTACAATACTATCGTGGTATTTACAAATAACACTCTTTCTGCTGCAGCTTTTGGAGGGATGATTCTGACCCAACACTTTATTCCTAGTTGTCATGGAGACCTGTTCATCCATCAGGAGCATCCTATATGTGTGGGGAGAGCAAGCCAGATCTGTCGAGTGGAGCCTTCCTTCCCAACTTGCTTGCTATACAGTCTGTGCCCAACTTGCTTGCTATACAGTCTGTGCCCAACTTGCTTGCCTATACAGTCTGTGCTAATGGAAGTGTGTTTGGTCACCTGGGCATAGATTAAGCAATCCTGGCCGCCCAACACTGCCCCTGCTGTGCCACGTTCAAGGGAAGCTGGACACTTGTTTCCTGGGTGGTCACTGTGTGGGTGGGGGTTCTCAAAACCACGTGCTGTACTGCTGGGTCCCTGGTCCTCAATCTCTGGGCTCCACGCAGTAGCAGCGTTGGCTTTACTCCTTCCACAGCACGTCTCAGAGAGCCACCGTGATTTTCAAAGCTTTGGGAAGGTTAGTGTTTTTCTTCTTTTTATCATCCTGTTTATTTCTTTGTATACTGCCCCCCCAAACCCAGAGCAAAACCAGCTTATTATTCTTGCCTCTGCTTCATTTAAATATAGTTTGTTCTCTCCAGAACTTAATTATGTTAATAAAGTTGAAATTTAAGCCCCATTTTGAGTTACTAAGTAAGAAGAGATGGGACCTTTCTGAAGTAATGTGGGTTTTGCCCTCGTGAGTGAATTGACCCATTCATGCCCCATGGATTAGTGGGTTAATAGGTTATTTTGAGTGGGTCAGCTATAAAAGCCAGCCTGGCTAGATCTCTAGTGGCTCACGTGATGCCCAGTGCCACTCTGGGACTTGGCCAGGAAGAAGGTCATCTTTAAATGTGGTCTCTTGACCTTGGCCCAGAACCAAGAGTGAAAACAGATCTATTTTCTTTATAATTTACCAGTTGGTCCTAATGTGCTATTAGCAACAGAAAGTGGACTAAGTCACACCCGCGTCTGTCTTTTCTTTGGCTCCCTCTGAAAGTATGGAAAAGCACACTTCGGAATCTGCCACTCATCCAGGCAAGGGCCACCGTCCTGCAGGTCTGTTCCTCTCCCCAGCACAGAACACTCAGGTTCTCTTGCCAGCCCATCACCAAGGACTAAAGTCACTCTTGCCAACCCTCCCTCCCCACCCTGGCTTCTGTCCCTTTTCTACCATTCAAATAAACATACATAGCCCATGGCTCTCATTCAGAAAAGGTTTCACTAGGAAACCCATGCTTTCTTTGAACTCAAGACCTGCCTGCTTCAGTCTCACAAGCGCTGGGATTAAAGCACAGGCTCTGAGCTCTTTAAGCTTCTTAGCAGCTTCTTTCTTTTTAAATCTTTCAACCAAAAGAAACAACACATGTTTAGAGTTGGGGGGGGGCAGAGAAACCCACTTACCAGCATTCAAATAAGACCATGCTTCAAAAATCTAAGTTATACTTAATTGGTATCATGTTTATTAAATTATTAAGTTAATAATTAAATTAATTGTTATATAATTAAATTATTAAATCAAGCATTGTCTACCTCAAGTGTAGGCATCCTCAGAGTAGAGTCATGCTTTGTATGACAGGTATTAAATCTGATTGGAATGCGACGAGGAACAGCGTTCCGTGGGGAACACCATGCCAACTGGACGCCTGACTAAGCACATTCCAAAGCCCGGAGCTTTGCTCACAGGTATCTTCCTTTAAAAACAAGCAACCCTGCTATTCAGAACCTTCTCTGTAGATCACGGCATTGAAGGAACTTGAGAGTTTGCAAATTCAACGTTGAAAATTAAAGGGCCATGGATAAGACTTGACTCCAGTTATCCGCAGTGGGAAGAGTCTAGGATCATCAGAACATGGGCCGTGACCCGGTACAAGGCTACTTTAACTAACCTCCTGCCCAGCACGGGAGGCTGTGTGCTCACTTGACCTCATCCTCAAAGGATGCAGAAGATACCACCCAATAACACAGTACCCAAAGTTTAGCTATTTTCCCCAATCAGTGTTATTTTTATTTTTGCGAAGCTTAGGGTACCTCCCAAACTGCTTTGAAACAAATCCTGAACCCTGCCGGTGTGATCAAAGCTTTCCCATCCACAGAGGAATGTCTGCTCCTCCAACTTGGGGAGGTCTCCAGGCTAACGAACCAGAACACTGTCAGATGCCTGGCTGCCAAGTACCATGCTAAAGTGCTTTTCTAACGAGATTTCTGCAAGGTAATCATAAAACCTTAAACAGAGCACCAAGCCTCGGTGAAGCAACTGTATTTCAAAAAGGAAAGAAAAAAAAAATAAAGCCCAACAACAACCAAATACCTCTAAAGGAGAGACAAGGTCAATGTGGTAGCTAAGGAAGTTGAAGAATATTGGATGCATGGAAAAACAAAGTCTGAGGGATTTTCACATCTGATACAGCAGGCACACACGAGATAGAGTAACGTGGTGGTGAAGGCATTCCTGATGTCCACAATTGACTTTAGCTATTGCTCTTACCACTCACCTGTGTCTGTAATGAACCTGCTATGCCCATGAGCTGCAGATGGGCTTGCTCTCACGCAGATGGAATTCCACGTCCGGAAGTCCTATCTGACAATTTTGAAATACTATATGACAATCTTGTGCCAGGGGTCTTGCCTTACTTGACCTGGGCAGCTATGCCATAAACTGGGTGGCTTACACAGAAGAAATTTCTCAGAATTCTGGAGGCCCAGAGGAACAAATTCATTGTGCAGGAAGGGGTGGGTGCTGGTGAGAGTTTGACCTCTTTTGTGGCTAGCCATTTTCCTTCTGGAGCCTTATATGGCTTACAAGGTACTACTCCCATCCCTAAAGGCTTGACTCTTATGAATCAATCATCTTCCCAAATCTTCACCTGTAAACACCACCAAAAAAGGAGCTTGAGCACATGAATTTTTGGGAAACATAACCCTTTAGTATATCACACATCTCTTTATGTAAACCACAGTCACATAGTGAGGATTTCTGTGGTGGTTTGAAGA
Organism: Microtus oregoni; assembly: GCF_018167655.1. Classification (NCBI taxonomy): domain Eukaryota; kingdom Metazoa; phylum Chordata; class Mammalia; order Rodentia; family Cricetidae; genus Microtus; species Microtus oregoni. The sequence goes on along the minus strand of NW_024543080.1, from coordinate 18,221,720 downwards.
ATGGTCCCCATAGGCTCATATGTTTGAATGCTTCATCCTCAGCTGGTGGAATGCTTGGGCCAGACTAGGAGGTGGGGTTTTGTTGCTGCAGCTTTGAGGGGTCAAAAGCCCATGCCACTCCTAGTAAGTTCTCTCTGCTTTGTACTTGTAGATCCAGATGTGAACTCTTCTTAGCTACCGCTCCAGGGAAAAGCCTGCCTGCCGCCATGCTCCCCACGATGGTCATGGATTAGAACCCCCTGGAGCAGTGAGCTCAAATGCAACACTTTCCTATTAGCTGCTTTGGTCATGGTGTTTTGTCACAATAGAAAAGCGACGAAAACAGCTTCTTACCTGAAATACCAATTGTATCAATGCCTCAAAGCACGGGGAACTCTGAGAGACCTTTGGAAGTTCTCTTCTTGGCTCTTGCCTGTCACTCACTCTGCCTTCAATGTTTAACTGTGAAATTCTCCTGACATCCATGAGGTCGAGCAAAGAATCCTGCCATCTTGGTCCGCGTGAGCATAGACAGGCTCGATCTGTTCTATACTGACCTGACTGGTCTTGTGGCAAGAGCGTAAGAACAGACACATGCCTACAATCCTTAGGTGGAAGAACTGGGAGTTCGAGGGCATCCGTTATAAATATATGGAGACTGTGGTACTTTGAATGTGTCTGAGCCCCATAAGCTATTAGGAGGTGTGGCCTTGTTGGAACGAGTATGGCCTTGATGGAAATGTGTCACTGCAGAGACAGGCTTGAGGTCGCCTATGCTCAGGATACTGCCCAGTGACTGAGGAACTGTATTAAAGGATCACAGCATTAGGAAGGCTGAGAAACACCTGGGCTAGAGGATGACGTCAGGTACACTAAAAGTAAAACAGGTGTTTAGCTTGAGGCAAGGCAGCCTGGCGAAGACGTCTGTGACACTGAGGTGGTGCTGTCCCAACTTGAATGAGACATATCCCTCACAAGCTATGTATTCTAGCAGCTGGGGCAGCTGTTTGGGAAGGCTGCGAAACCTTCAGAGGCTATAGAAGCCTCTCTGGAAGACATGGGTTGACGTGGGTAGGCTGTTGCGGGAGGTCCTCTCACTCCTCCAGCCTATAGCGTGGTCTCTCAGCAGCTATAGGCTGGAGGAGTGGGAGGACCTCCCACAACAGTAGGCCATGAGTTTTACAGCCCCATCCTGCTGTCTGCTTTGTGTTTCCTGTGGGCTGCAGTATGACAAGCCGACTCATCCTCCTGCCTCTGTATGTTCCTCACCATCGTTCCTCGCCATGATGGACTCTATCCCCTCAGAGTTGCAAGCCCAAAACAAACCCCTACTCCCTTAAGTTGCTTCCGGTCTGTAATCTGGTCACAAGAAGAAGATACATGACAAACGCAGAAGCTCTGTCAGGGACGAAGTCCCAATTGTTACTTTCCTCAGATGGAAACATCAAGGTCAAACATTTTGTTCACAGTTTCATGGAATATCCAATCAAAGATGGCTTGGTACCAAAGAGGAGCTCCTATTTAACATTTTAAGGCCATTTTCTTCACTAGTATTGGAAAAATGATTTGTTTGAGGTCAACAGGATTAAAATGATTTTCTAACCTCTCTAGATTTAAACAGAAGAAACAAGGCAGAATAAGACACAGTCATGATTTACACGGCCATAGAACACATCCAAATAGCCCTCTCTTGGTAGAAGCTCTTCAAGGCAAGCACATAGTAAAAAGTCAGGGAACGGACCTAACCCCGACTCTGGAACTCAAGGTCTGATACAAATGCTGGTATAGAGTCTGAAGGTGAATTCTGACGCAGCTCTAGGTCGCAGTAACAGACGGAACGCAGAGGGCGATAGCATACGCACATGGAGGCACTCAGGCAAAGGCAGAAGGGCTGGAAGCTCAGCATTATCCCTGGCTACATGGTGAGCTGAAAGCCAGGAGGGGCTTATGGAATTCTGTCTTAACAATACGAACAACAATGGCAATAATAACGAAAACCAGGCAACGAGGTCCTGGAACTCAGGCTCCTAACCTCCGTCATAACCCTTCTAAGACAATCAAAAACGCCGTCTCTACACATTAACTAACACGCAGAGAGACTGTGTGTAGCTGATGGAGAAGTGGTACAAGACCCATCTCCTCCCCTCAGTCTTCAGCATGCTGCCTCCAGTTCTGGCTTCTAAGAACTTCATCCTGGTATTTCCTCAACTTTCACAAGGCCCCTCTGGGGAGCCAGCGATATAAATACATGCTCTGCACTCAAGATTCATTCTATCTTTCTTTCTTCCTTTCTTTGCTTTCTCTCTCTCCCCCACTTCCTCCCTTTCTTTCCGACATTCCCCTGAGCTTTGTTTTTGAACACTGACCTTGTCCAGGGAGCGCTGGCTAACCACAGCCCACAGGGCCCCTGTCACAGTCAGGCATTTCAGCAATGCATTTGGATGATAGCTGGGGGTGTCCCCCAGTGATGGAAAGTTCCAGTCACACTGTTTGAAAGACCAGTTCCACCATCTACCCCTGCTGACCTGGGAACTAACTATCCCACAAGCAGAGTTGGCTACTGCCCATGGGGTCACAGATGTTTGTGAACCAACTCAATGCTTTCTACTGCAGATGCGCATGTTTGCAAGTGTATCCTGAATGTGGGTTTCCGCTGCTGCTGGCTGAGGCTTTCCATTTAGGTGGCGGGGAAAAAAAAAACCTGACCTTGAGGCCTTTTAAAGTGAGGTACGTTCCTTCCATCTACAGAAGTAACACACAGCTCCCCCTTGCCACTTGTTCAATACCATCACCTTTCTGTGCAGGTTTGCACCGTTTTGTGACTTTTTTTTTTTAAAAAAAAAGCAAAACAAATTGCAGGTGATTCACTGTGGTTTGTGTTGCTAAAACCTCCCATGTTCTTCATTAGCAAAAACCCTTTCTCCCTTGCCTTTCAACATAGCCTGATGAGATGCAAATAGAACCATTGTCAGCTTTCCAACTGAACAGACATGGGGGGGGGGGGGGTAGAAAGGTAATAGAGAGTGCAGGGCTTTGCTTATCGCCTGTTACACATTAACACAGCCCTCCTTAGCAGAGGCTCTGCAGGGCAGGCACACTTCAAAAGACTTCAATAATGGACAGCATAAGCACCCAGACACCGTAAGGCCAGCACAAGCACTGGGGACAGGCTGCAGATGAGTTCTGTACCGAAGCCCCAGCCTTCAGCAGTCCGGCAGAAAATGCATGCAAAGAGAAGGGACTTTCCCAATTTTCTCTTCTAAGCAAATATAAAAAACCAAAAACCAAAACAGAGTTAACGGGAGGACAGGTAGCAGGCTCAATTCTAAGGTGCTTTCTCTCCAGGTGACTTCTGTCCAGCCGAGTCCCTGCTGCTGACCTCTGGTAGTGTCTTTTCTGTGACATTTGTTCTATTTTATTTCTCATTAAATAGTAACAGTGAACAGTAAAAAGTACCCCTGCCATGAATAACACTGCCCCTACCACCGTTTAGTAGACTTAGGATATGCCAGCCAAGGCCATGCTTTTGCTACAACATCCATGCTGATTCTCACAAGCACCTAAAGAGGCGACAAGACTCAGACTCCACACGGTTGAGGAACTGTCACAGAGTCACAGAGCATCAGCGCCAGGGCCAGGACTCCAGAACAGCTTTGAGTCGGGAACGGTGCATCCTACCATGATGCCCGTAGCTGTCTGAGACGTGGCTCTTTGCCATGGCCTTCCCATTCCCTCAGAGCTGACCAAACCCCTGGTGGGCATCTGGGCTGATTCCCGGCTGTAAGAAGGAAAGAACCACTAAGTCAGCTTTTCCTCTGCACAATGTGAGAAGCACCAGCCTCCCAGGCATGTGTTCCTGATGACTGAGTTTCCAAATATGCTGTATTTCAATGACAAAAGTGAGCCATGCTGCTACAGTCAGATCCTGAGTGTCCACTCAAAGCCTGTGTGTTAAATGTGTGGTCCCAGCTCACATGCTGTTGGGGGCCGTGGAAACTTTAAAAGGCAGAACTTAACTGGAGGCCTTTGGGTCACTGAGTGTGTGTCTGTTAAGGGTGTAATGAAACTCCAAATCCTTTGTGCTCACCTATTCTTTTTCTAAAAAAAAAAAAATATTTTTATATGTGTGTGTGCACTTGTGTGAGTGTGTGTGTGCATGCGACGGTGCAAGCGTATGTGACCGTATTCACGCAGGAATCCTCGCAGCAGAAAAGCGTATCAGAGTCCCCCTGTGAACCTGAGTCGCCGATGGTTAGGAGCCATTGCTCCAGCTCTCAGTATTTGTCTCCCTCCCCGATCCTCGCATTCCAGTCAGGAGGTGAGCAGTTTTTTTCTATTTCATATTCCCTGCCATGCTGCCTCACCACAGGCCCCAAACCACGGACAGAAACCTCCCAAAGTGTGAGCAAAGCCGACCTTTTCTGCTTATGGTCTCTCACAGGTGTTTGCTATTGCGACCGAAGACCGAATAACACAACGTGCAAGATGGGGGCGGGGACGCGAGGACGGGGGGGGGGGGTACGATGACGTCACATTCTAGCTGCTCTGGGAAATGGGCAATGGCTGAAGCTAGGAAACCATCACACTAAAGTTTATGGCTAAACTTATCTCCCAGCCCCACCCCTGCCTGGCCGTTTAGATGGGGCTTCCGCTGTGACATTTTCTTTCCCTATTCTATTTGTAACTGGCCAGGGACAGCTCCAGTCTCACCCACAGCCCTTTCCCTACAGCACACACTGGGTTGGGAAGAGCAGGAAGACAAGGCAGACGATGGTAAGGAAAGCGCTGGGGGACAGAAGTGGATAGACCCTGCCAGTAATATGCTTCTCATTACAGAACTGCGTGCCGCATCCCTTTCCTGTCAAGGAAAGGCAACGTCAATTCCCCACTCCTCAACCCCTCGTCAGGACCATGTGTGGTGCTTCTGGAATCTCCCGGGTGGGTTCAGAATGCCAAGGGATGCCATATGGTCCACTTGACTGTTTCTCCCTCAGGAGTCAACACCCGTTTCCTCTCCGGAGCTTCCCTCTTTTGTCAGTACAGGAAGCAAGCATCCTAACTTGGGTATTTTAAAGTGGGGCCTTGGGTGGATACTTTCTAGAATGTTCCTGGCTACAGGGTGGAAACTGCCTCCAATGTTGTCAAGGTTAAACCTGCCTGGTCATCACTTTGAAACTGCCCATGCATCACAGATGTATACTGCTTCTCTTCTGGCTTTTGCTGAGCTCTGACCTAAAGGCTGGAGGGGCGGGGCATTAAACGCGACTGCTGGTGAAATGAAGGGGAGAGGAGACTGATGTTTGGGTCTGTCCTCTCCCCACTTCCCACTCCACATCAAAGACCACATATTTTCCCCTCACAAAGGAAAACATTCCTGACCTTTGTTTAACTGTTTATCAGAAGCTGTCTGGACTTGCAGTCTCTAAAGTCACACTCTTCATTAGTCACATCCTTCTTCGTGTGCGGTGTGACCCAAAGCCATCTGGTGATGGAAGCATGAACTACCACCCGGGGACTCTCACTGAGCCTAAATGCAAGCAGGAGCTGCAGTCGGACCTGGGGATTCCTGGTGGAGACAAGGGTTTCAGAGTGGAATCTGTGTGAAAAAAAAAATCCTCTTACCCGAGATACTGGTGACTTTTCTGTGTTGTGACAAATGCTTGCCAGATACAACTTAAGGGGGAGAAGGAAGGACTTCCTTGGGCTCATGGCAAGGAAGGCGTGGCGGCATCACTCCTCGATGGCAGTGAGAGCTTGGAACGCCACTTGCTGCCACCTCGGCGGGTCAGAAAACAAGAGCGTTTGGGTTGGGAGGGTGGCAGGTTATAACCTGCAAAATCTTTCCCCAGTTATGTCCTCCCAGCCTTGCCTCCTATTCTAAAGATCTCACAGCTACCCCAATGGTGCCACCCATTAGGAACCGAGTGTTCAAACATATGGGCCCACGTGTATACCTCATATTCAAACCATAATAACTCTAGATCCTGTAGGACCCTGATTTAGTTTTTTACATATTTATGAATTTATTGTGTGTTTAAGTATGTGTGCATGCATGTATGTGTACGGGCTCATGTGGAAGTCAGAGGACAGCTTTTAGGAGTTGGTTCTCTTCTTCAACCACGTGGGTCCTGGGGCTCAAACTCAGGTTGCCAGGTCTGGTAGCTGGCACCTTTACCAGCTGAGCCTTCTCACTGGCCTCAGAACCCTGATTTCTAAAGCAAAATTCGAGCCCCCTCTACTCAGAAAGAGAAGTGGCGATTCTAGGTCTCCAACACAAAACAAAGGCTTGTGCAGAGTTTTTACCCTGGCTCAGAAATGCTTCCTACTCTGAGGCTGGAACCAAATCATTTTGCCTTCCTGGTCCACTGACATTGATAAACTAGACCATACTCGGGATTTTATGTAAGTAATTGGCACCCAGCTGAGCCAGTGTGGTGTGTGTCAGGCAGAGGCAGAGCCAAGTGTCAGGAAGGACACTGGACAGGCAGGCTAAGTGGGACTTGGTTCCAGCTCTCAGCATATTCTGTTGGTCCTCATTTTCTTTTCTTTGTGCTGTTGTGGATTGAATCGGTTAAATGGGAAGGATGAAGTAGTGATTGAAGAAGTCTGCCTAGGGCCTTGAATACTCTCTGATTCTTTGTTTCTATGTGTGAAACGGAAGGAAATAGGAGCACGTGGTAGCCCAGGGACTCAGTTACAGTAAGAAAGCCCATCTGAGAATCGTCAGCCTTCCTGAGAGTCAGCCTTCCTGAGGGTCAGCCTTCCTGAGGGTCAGCCTTCCCGAGTTCCAAAGAGTGCTTTATAATCTTCCTTTGTACATCACCAGAGGTCCCAATGTAGTGGCATTTCAACTGTATTTTAATAAATAAGGTCTGCCTGAAGATCTGAGAGTAAAACAGTCCCACTGGTCAGCCTTATAGACCAGATTTATGGTAACACACACCTTTAATCCCAGTAGCCACAGTGACACATACCTGTAATCCTAATAGCCACACTAGTTGCCATAGAAACTGGGCAAACTGTATGCCTTTAGTGATGGTGGCGCACACCTTTAATCCCGTCCCTAGAGAGGAATATAAAATGGGGGAAGACAGCTCTCAGACACGGTCTCCTTCTGAGATTCCAGGAGGCAGGAGGTAAGAGCCAGTGGCTGGCTGTTCTGCTCTCAGATCTTCAGGCATTCTTTATTTATTAAAATACAGTTGAAATGCCATTCCAAGACTGTGATCTGGGCGAGTTCTACTTGTATCCAGAAGAGATGTCACATGTGGACCCTCTTCTACTGATCTAGGAGTCCAAGTCCAATTTCAATTACATGTTTGCTAATTTAAAGAAGGCAGATGGCCATCAAAACAGCTCAGCAAGTAGAGGCGCCTGCCATACAAGCCTGGCAGCCTGAGTTTGATCCCTGGAACTCACATAAAGGTAGGAGGAGAGAACTGGCTCCACCGGGTTGTCCTCTGCCTCCCACCTGTGCCACACACACGGCACATCACAAGAATAAACATTTTTAACATCTAGAGAAATTTCCTTTAAATTGGCAGCGGCATTTACATTACCTGGGGGAAACATTCTTTTCAAATATTTTCATTGGTATTAAAAAAACATGAGTACATGCTTAGGGTAACAATTCAAACAACACACAAGCATGTCCTCCTTAATCCTATGATAAACCTGCCTCAAGTAACCTATATTCATTGCACTTAGGTTCTCATTTCCTTTTTAAAATGAAGAAAGAAGAGAGGCAGACACATTACCCTGCAGGTCTCCCCTATGCACCGAAAAGTCGATGTATCAAAGCTTGTCTTTGCAGATCAATATGAGCAGAACGACTTCATTGTCTTCTGTAACTACACAGCGTTCCGCGGCATGGATTCGCTTAAGAGAAGCCTGGCTGTTTTCCCTTCTGCATGTTAACTATGAGTCCATGCACACTCTTTTATGTATATCCTGATGTTCTTGTTTCTGTACGATGGGTTCCCAGTCCTGAGACTGCTGGGCCCGAAGGCATGAAAACATTTAATTTCAATGGGTATCCCTGGATGACTTGGGCAATGCACAGCCCTGGCAATATTTATGAGAATGCTCATTTTCTCATACATTTCTCAGCAGTGAGAGGAGTTTTGTAAAAGTAGGTCAAGTCAAAGGGGCAGCACGGCTGGCGATTGTTCTTCTAATTGCATGTGGGGGACTCTGTGTGAGGTCGAGCGGCTCCTCACGCGCTTTACTGGCTGCCTGCAGTTGCTCGTCTTCCCTGTTTATAGCTTCTATTAAGTTTCATAGATTTAAATCACATCGTGTGTGTGTGTGTGTGTGTGTGTGTGTGTGTGGTGAGCCCACAGAGGCAAGAAGAGGGTGTTAGCTGTCCTCCTCTATAGCTCTCTGCCTTATTCCGTGAAGATAGGGTGTCTCATTGAACCCGAGGCTCACCATTTTGGATAGACTGCCTGACGGTGAGCTCTTGAGATCTGCCTGTCTCTCCAATGTCCGTTTTACAGGCTTATGTGTCCATGCCTGGCTTTTTTACATGGGTGCTGGGGATTTGAACTCCGATCTTTATGCCTGCACAGCAAGGGCTCTTCCCACTGCCCTACCTCCTCAGTTCACCTGCCCTGCAGTGTTTAAGGGGGCTTCTATTTGCTCTCGCGTTTCTTTTGACTTTGCTTCTATTTCAGAGATGTCTTTTACTTCTAATTATTAGCTATTTACTTCAATTTTGAGTTCTTCTAGTTCTTAATTTAAAATGTCTGCTAGCTCATTTTATAAAGCAGAGCCACAGTGTTTGTTTGTAGGCATGTTCTTCAGCTATGTCTTTAGAGATGATGTTGTCTCTCTCATTTTCCCCCCAGTGCTGGGGACTGAAACTGGGGCCACCCACACGCGAGGCAGGCGCCCTACATCTGAGCTACACCCCCAGCCCTCTTCGTTCCAATTTTGATCTTACTCTGTGCTCATTTTTATGTGAAATCCATAAGCTTTTTTGAAGGAGCTGTTGCCCAGGGTTCCTTCCTGTAACTTCTCTGAGCTCCATTTTGAACTTTCTCATTCAGTGATAAAAACTTGATGACTTTCTCCCTGTGGCTTCCTGGTTTTGTTTCCCTCCCCCACTTTTATCTGCCTCTGATGTCTCTGTATCCTCCAGTTTTGAACTGCCTGTTCGTGTTCACGGCAGCTCCTTCTTGGTGAGGGGTCCAGGCACCCTCAGCACCTCCCTGGGTCCCTGACACCTACCCAGGTGCGGATATCCCAGGGAGCATCTGTTGGGACTTCCTGTGGTCAGAAGTGTCCTCGCCACCTTCCTTCCCTGTATCTGCGCTCATGGCTGCTGACTTCCCAAGGCCTTCTGGTCCAGGTTCCAACCCACTTGCACTGTGGCATCCTCAGGAGTAGCTTGTCACCTATGTATGGTCTTTGATTTTGGTATTTCGTGGTTCTGCATTTTTACTTATTTTTTTTTAAGCTGTGGTAAAACACTTGCAACACTAAATGTTAGCATCTTAACTCTTTTTTGTTTCCCAGTGCCAAGGATGGAACTAAGAAACCTCACACATGCTAGCAAAGCACTGTGCTCCTATGCTATGATGTAACCGGCTATATGTATCCAATGCATTTCGACTAACTATATTTTCAGTATGTAATAGCTTTAGCAGCACGTGACTCCCCATAAGTTGAGGAGCATCTCTCTGCTCATATTGTAAAAGCAATCTCCAGAATTCTTTTCATCTTGCAAACATAAAACTCTGCATCCATTCAACAACTCCTTATTCTCCTCTCCTTCCGGTTCTGGCGGCTCCCTCTGTTCTGCCTAGGAGCCCAAGGTCACGGAAATGCTGCCATGTCCCCATTAGCTCAGATCCCCTGCAGACTGGAGTCTGGTCTAGAGCCCTCAGCTATGGTATGGTGTGGAACTCAGTAACCATCCCACTCTTAATTTAGGACAGAGTTGTTCTGAATTCTTACAGTGGTTGGCAGGGTGACAAGATGCTGTCTTGTGCTCATTAAAGTAATTGATGACTACCATAAGAGCTGCCATCCCTATACATTTTCAGGTCAGTATGCAACACAAGGGTCTATAAGGCAATGCTACTAAGTCTTCATTACCTGGCTAATGACTGGCAGGAAGGACCAGATGATCTCAAGCAGATGCCACCTACAAACTACTTCATATTTTAGTCTACAGAAACTAGTAGCATGTTTCTTTATTAATTGGTTGGTTCAAGATAACTCATGAGTAATTGAAAAGAAAGGGGTGGCCCAGATACACATGGGGTGTGCACAGGTAGTTAAGTAACTGGGTATGCAATGAGAGTTCTTGCTACCGTCATAGGCAGAATCAAAAGTAATATAATCTTGCATTCATATAGAGCTTTACAGCCTCAAGGTTTCAAATTCATCACTTAATTCATTTCTATAACCGTGGTCATGGCCCTCTGAAGCAGGAGTTCATGTGGTCTTTTATAATACTACTGATATAATCTGAAAAGGGAGGCTGGAAGAGGGCACGTGCAAGTTATGGATGTACAAATACAGAGAGGCAGAAACTGACGGTTTTTATAACCTAAAACAGCACAATCACACAATGGATTCAGAAAGTTGCTAGGCACAGTTTCAGCGCTCTGCTTATACAAGCACTCATCAATCTGAAACAAGGGTCACATTTCCAACAGAAACTTCTGCGTACCTCCTTCTCTGGCGTGTCTGAGTTCAGCACTGCAGTTCTTAGGACAAAGGCATGCAGCTTTAAGGGCTCAGTGGATCACATTCTTATTCTGAGGATTTGCAAAGCCTGTACACAATGGCGAAGGCTCCCCAGAGGACTTGATTTTATTCAAGCGGATTGAAAAGTAATTTGTGCACAGGCTTATGCTCTTCGGTGGCTAGGTGTTATTTTTAGAAAACACAGCGATTTATCTGATTACCTCTCCTAATTTGTTTTTCTTTTTTTTTCCCCTCGGGAAGTGAAATGACACAGAGGTTATTTTATTTCACAAAGCAAATAGATCCAGGCAGTATGGAAGTTAGATCACCTGGAATTTAGCAAGCCAATCACAGGGATTTGGGGATGATTGTATCACACTGTATCAGACAATGACACTGTCCAAACCTGAATATTTGAAATTATTTTAATGTATCAAAGGACATCTGTTGATTCTCTGGTTATTTTTCTGGAAAACCACATACATGACCTCACAGAACAAGCACAAACATAGGACTTCCATGTGCTGTTAGTCTCCATTGCTGGAGACTGCGGGGATGAACGGGGACGCGCAGTAAGAACAAAAGCTGGAACGTGTAGATTGAGAACTATAAACAGAGCCAAGGTGGGGGCTCACACCTGCTATCCCAGTACTCTGAAGGCTGAATCCCAGGCTCATGAGTGCCGCCACCAGCCTGAGCGATACACCAAGACCCTGCCAGAAAGAAAGATGGCAGGCAGGCAAGCTGTAATGGCTGAAGAAGCACCTACCCCTTCAGCAGGCTCTGGCACTCGGGTTTGGCCGGTTTGGAAGGGAGTGGGATGGATGTATGCGTGTGTATGCCTGTATTCACACTAACCCATCTGAATGTTTAGGTCAGCTGCATCTGGTTCCTGGTACCAGGAGCTCTGCTTGGGCATTCAGACGCACCGCATCATGGTGGCCTTCTTTATAATGTATGGGCCATACAGTACCACAGCCTTCTTCTGAGGATTCAAAGGGTGATAACGCATATTCACCTTCCATGGGAATTCTCATAAATCCCACTGTGCTCTTATCTCTCAGTCAAAAATGTGAAAAATTCTGCCGGAAACCAGAGGCAGCTTTCTCCGTGCTGGAAGTATCCTGTCAGCAGTGTTACTGGCAGGAATAATGGCCTTCCAGAGGACTACGGTGCTGACTGTGCTGGACTGAAGGCCAGATGAAAAGAGGAACAAGACCCTGCAGCCTCTGGTAAGGACTCAAGGATAACTCCAAGGACAAGCACTGTCTTTGATTTTAGTGAGGCCTTTAGATTTCTAGCCTTTTTGGGCTGTTTTGCTTTGTTTTTCAGATACAGTCTTCCTGTTGACTCATAATTTTTCTGCCACAGATTTATGAGTGCTGGGGAAATCTTTGTTGTTGTTGTTTTTAATAACAAAAATATCTTTAGTAAAAATGAAATTAAATTTGCCTCTATTCCCAGGATACGTAGAAGCTGTGCACCAATATTAACTGGGTCAATGGGTATGTTTGCCTTGGTCACCTAGAGTCCATCCTTTCTGTGCTTATGGAGGGTAGAGTGCAGCCCTACCCTCCTCAGACTGCCACGCCCCTGGCACCCTGCCAACCTTCCTCTACAGCTGTTTATAGAAAAGTCAGCCCAAGGGGACAGCCACTTTATGTGGGATTTCCCTCCGTATGCTGTGATTACCATTAATGAATAAAAAGAAACTGCTTTGAACCTATAGCAAGACAAAACTTAGTTAGGCAGGGAAAACTAAAGTGAATGCTGGGAGAAAGAAGGGCTGAGCCAGAGAGAAGCTATGTAGCCCTGCCAAGACAGACACCAGAACTTTAGCCAGTAAGTTAGTTAGCAAAAACTAACAAGTATTTGTTAATATAGAATCTAAATCCATCCTGGTTTGTCTACAGAGTGAAAAATCTGATGCTGAGTCAAAGACTGATGGGAAGGCAGCACCCTCATTGTCCCAGCAAGTTTCTGCAATGATTTAAAACTTCCCTTTTATTCTTGGGTGAAGGAACTATCTAGATAGAGTGATGTAAATTTATGGCTTAGTTTTCTTAGCATTCGTCAAAGTATTTAAACACACTCTTGAAAATTTAAAAAAAATGATTCTTACATGTAGGTGCGTTGACTGTGTGTATGTCTGTGCACTCTCTGTATGCCTGGTGCCTGCAGAGGCCAGAAGAGGGTGTTGGATCAGCTGGCGATGGGACTATGAGCTGCCACATGAGTGCTGAGAACCAAACCTGGGTTGTCTGGAAGAGCAGCCAGGGCATTTACGTTCTGAGCCCTCTCTCCAGCTTTTAAACACACTTTTAAAGGTTCCTTTTCACTAATATTCATATGAACAATCAATTTAATTATGAACAAACAAGAATAAGAGCCACTCACGTCCATCCCCATATATTACTTTGGGTGACTCAATAACAACTCAATACATACTAGGTATCAAGGCAGTTATAATACATATGAACTCCTATAGTGTGTAACCAAATTATAATATATCTGCAATTCAATGTATAAGTTACAAGTGTGACTGTACCCTTGTTCATTTTCTCACCCCCAGTAAATACGCTTCTGGTGAGTTGACATACTGTATACAGGGCTGAATGCACATGTATGCACCATGTGTGTGCATCCTTAAATGTCTGTGTACTCTTATTGACTTGGCTTACACAGGGGATGCTTTGTTTTGAGTCTGCCTTTGGGCACTTCCCAATCAATCAGGCAGGCATCAGTTTTGCCGGATCCTTAGAGAGATGTCAGGATCTTTCTTGTGACACAAATTTCCTTTTGGCACACAGCATAGCATGTACAGAATGCAAGCACTTGGTGGGAACTTAAAAAACTAGTTTCCCACGAGCTGATAGAAAGGCAGGAACGAGAAATGGCGGGGGAAGGAGAAGAACCTCCCTTATAGCCTTCCCACTGCCCAAATAAGAGTGGAAGTCTTATTTGCAGGGAGTTAGGGGTCAGAAAACCAAGGGTCAGGACAAAAATCCAGCTTGCCATGGGGCAATAAGGTCAGAGAGAGAATGTGTTTGTTGGATCAGGAGTCAGCCCCCAAATGATACTCAGATATTTGCATCATGCCCACGGCTGTATCATGGCAGGATATAGAAAGAAGCACAACTTGAAGTAAGGAGGCTACTTGTTTGTCTACTGGCCGCCCAGACTCCCGAAAAACTACACAGAAACTGTATTAATTAAATCACTGCTTGGCCTATTAGCTCTAACTTCTTATTGGCTAGCTTTTACATCTTAATTTAACCCATTTCCATTATTTTATATTTTACCATGAGGCTTGTGGCCTACCGGTAAGGTTCCATCATGTCTGTCTCCATGGCTTCTCTTACTCCGCTTCCTTTCTCCCAGCATTCAGTTTAGTTTTCCCTGCCTACCTCTATTCCCTGTGCAGGCCCAAGACAGTTTCTTTATTAATCAATGGTATTGACAGCATACCGAGGGGAATCCCACATCACCAACTCACACAAGTATTCTGCCTTCAAAAGCCTTGCAAGGTCCCTATGATTGGTTGCCAAGATGGTCATTTCCAAATGTTGTTGTCCTTCCTTGCAAACACCTACTTGTAACCCTAAACCAAATGCTTACAGCGCAGAGAGACTTTAAACAGAAAACACACACACCCCAAGGTTCCCAGGGTCCTTCTCTATTACCCCAGATAGTGTTCACCAGCTCTGTGCTTGCAGCAGCCTAATAGGACGCAAGTCCTGTAAGTAATGACCACATACCGTATTTGTGTTCTCTGCTGCTGTCATCCTAACATGGCTGAACACTCAAAACACCTTCACCCAGGCAGTCCCCACAGCCACCTGCTGAGGGCGACAGTGTCACTATGTTAAGGAGCCAAGTGAGAACACGCCAATCAGAAGGGTCTCAGCTGAGTGGCAGGAGACTCTCCTCTAGGCTGGGGGACCTATAACCCGAGTGGAGCTTCCTCACCCTCTTAGAGACTCCAGAGGTGACAGGGTGAAGAAGGTTTCTCTTTCTACCCAAGGCTCTGAGAGGCTGGGGATGCCTTTCTACACAAGGCTCAAGGAATGCATGCTTTTGAGAAACAGCCAGCAGGCTGGATCGTGTAGGCTTAGGTGGATTCTCAAGTATCGTGATACTGGCAGAGACAAACACAGTTCCACTTTGTCCAAACAGGGGAGAGCATTAAACTAGGCAGGAACTAAGACAGAGGCAAGCCAGAAGGTGCCTGTAACATGAGGCCATCGTGTGTTTTGAGAGCTTCCATTGGCTATGATGGATGAACACGGCATCCTGAAAAGTCCCTTAGCTGTAAAACACTGATTCTGGGCAAATGAAGCAAACATTGCTTCACCATATTAGAATTTCTCTAAGAATGAGGGTCCTCTAACGTCACTGGAAGTCACTTTGACATAGTAAGAGTTCTAGGCCTGGGCAGGACATTAAATCACCTAAAAGCGTTTTATGAGCTCCTTGGCTCAGCTCAAGTCCAGACCAACTAACTCGGAATCTTGGGGTGGAGCGTAGGCAGCGCTGTCTGTGACTTGCTCTGGCATCTCTGATACACAGACCAGCTAAGGAGGACTATCCCAGAAGGCGGGGTGGCCTTCTCCCTGGAGAGTGACAGGTCAAAAGGCTTGGCCAAGTTCACTCGGCTTGCAGGTGCTGGGTTGGCAAAGCCCGTCATTTTCTTAGCCCTCCTAAGGAAGAGACACTCATTTCTTTCGCTCCCTCTCCCACCCTTGATGGTAATGTTATCACCTCTCACACATAGGCAGCCAACCTAAGTGGGCACCTTCTGACTCTAAATTTGCTCATTTACAGTTGGACGTTTTGCTTTTTCAAATGTGTTCCTGCCAAGTTGAGGCTACATGTGTAGGTCAAAGAACAGAAGCGCAGCAAAGCAAATATTTTATTATTATTATTAATTATTATTATTATTATCATCAATGAGACTCTAAAAACCAAAGATAATTCCCAGCATGTGCGTCTTTGGCACTAATTGAACTCTTCGTTTCCAAACCATGATTTTTATTCAATGTCTTCTATGAAGCCAATATGACTCAAAAAATATGATTGAAACAACTTATGAATGAGCATTTCCTACGTGAAAGATGCTGGAGGAAAACGTGAGGAAGGGATAGGCCACTGGTTACCGCACTGAATGACCCCTGAACCCATGCTGTGCACTGAAGCCAGCAAAGGACAGTACTAGAAAACAGCGCGCGCGTGACACTAAGCTGGAAGAGGGACACGTTGTGTGCTGCAAAGCACAGCACACCAGCAAGCTATGGTGCCTGAACTCACATGCTGGCCACGGCGTCTAAGCTCACAAGCTAGCTAGCCTTAGATGCTCTCCATGGAGTCTAAGCATATATGTTAGCCAGCACTAGACCCTCTCCATGGAGTCTAAACACACATGTGAGCTAGCACTAAGTCTTCTCCATGGAGTCTAAACACACATGTGAGCTAGCACTAGACCCTGTCCATGGAGTCTAAACACACCTGCTAGCCAGCACTAAACCCTCTCTCTATGGAGTCTAAACACACATGCTAGCCAGCATTAAACCCTCTCTCTATGGAGTCTAAACACACATGCTAGCCAGCATTAAACCCTCTCTATGGAGTCTAAACACACATGCTAGCCAGCACTAGGCCCTCTCTTTGAAATCTGAGGTTCCATAGGAGCAGGTAGGATTCTTTGTCCTAGAGCCTGTACAGAACAAGGAGGAAATTTCTAGAGGTTCGTCTCTAGTGCTATTATCTGATATATTGTTTGTGTAGACCTAGATAAAGTCTCCAGCTCTCACCTGGAGGCGCACATAGCAGTGTTGTTTTTGCATAGGTCTGAGGAAGACAGCAACACACCACAGCAAAGAGACTTTCTTATCTTTGAGAACAGGTGCTTCTGGGATGCCTAAGCCAGCTTGGAACTTCTAAGCCTCCTGCCTTAGCCTGCGAAGTGTTGGCACTGCAAGTGTGAACACCTGTATCTGGCTTTTGTTGTTGCTTCAGAGGCACTTAGGAACTCACTCAGGCTTCATCACGCCAGAAACACTAAAGATGGGAGCGAAACAATTCCAAGAGATCTTTCCGCATGCCGGATGTCGGTATCTTTTCCTGTATTATCTCACCTCCCTAACACCTTTAAGCGGAAGATATAATCGTACCTGTTTCTCAGGTAAGAAAACAACAAATGGGGTAAGTTTGGGTCAGATAAACACACACAAGAAGGAAAAGCAACTGGTAGAGACAGTCTAGTATCAGCCCGGAGGTCCCACCAGACCCACGGTCACAGGTGTCTCCCCCACTCTTGGGCTTGTCCTATCTGAGGCCGTAGTTTGGAGTGAACGGGTGGGGTGCATTAGGATCTTCAGATATCTGAAAAACGTCCTCAGGGTGGCATTAAGAAGAGGAGGGGTAACTTGCACTTCTGGGTGCTGTGTACCGAGCCTCCTGCCTCCCCAGTGTGGCATGCCAAGTGTTTGCTTTCTGGTGCTCTTACAGGGGTGCATGGGGGTGGCTCTGGGGACTTAAGCAAGGGCACTGAGCAGAGCTTAGCTTAGCAATTAAAACACCACTGCAGCTCTGGAACCAGCAAAGGACACGGGACAGGGAGAGAAAAGCCTGATTTCTTTGAGCTCAGTAAGACAGGAAAAAAGGGGGCAGCCTGCCATGATAGGCCAGGCAGATGGATGAATAGAAAGAGACCTCAGATGAGAGAGCATTTGGGTGGTAGTGAAGGAGTGGGAGGTTCCCTTTGCCTCATCTTGCTGGGTCTAGAAAGACCTGCCCTGCTCTGCCCTGCCCTGCCGTTACTGTCTGCTGAACCAAAGGCTCCATGGTACACAGAGCGGGCGCCAAGTCAGAGCTACTCTTCTCACTCTGAGTCTCTGATCTGAGACACACCTGAGTCCACAGGGGCCTCTGGTTCTGAAGCCCTGGCTTGCCAACTATCCGGCAGCATCTTTATCTTTGCCCTGGCCTGCCCTCTCCAGCCGGGCTTAGCATCTTTAATAAGGGGCCACACTGCAGGACCCCACTCCTTGATGTCTGGGCTCAGAGAGAAGCATGCATTTCATTTTCCATCAAAAGCTGGTGGTTTCCTGAGGGAAGCCAAGGTTGCCATGTAATTGCTGAAGCCACTGTTGAAATTCCCCTTTGGATCCCCGAGTTCTGAAAACTCCCATGGAGAAGGAGCAGGCTTGGAGTCCTGCAGGCCTGGGCTGCCCCGACACATTCCTGAGGCTTCGTTTCTGTGTGGTCCCTTTGGAAAGTTCCAGGAGATCCATTGCTTGATAA
Organism: Microtus oregoni; assembly: GCF_018167655.1. Lineage (NCBI taxonomy): Eukaryota > Metazoa > Chordata > Mammalia > Rodentia > Cricetidae > Microtus > Microtus oregoni. The sequence goes on along the minus strand of NW_024543080.1, from coordinate 18,203,741 downwards.
GTGTTCTCATCTCTGCCTGGAGTCAAGCCAGAAGCAGATGTCAGATCTAAAGCTTCTCCAACTCTGCAGCTTGACCGTTGGCTGCTAATTTGTGCTGATGCAAATGAAATGCCTGGAAACATTTCTCATTCAAGAAAAGACAAGCCATGATGAAACTCATCACCTTACATGCTGACTTGAAAAAACAAAAACAAAAAACAAACAACAACAAAAAAGGAAGCAAGCCCCCCATAGAAGCTGGAGATGGTCTTTCTTCAAGAAAACGTCACAAAAAACAGGGCAGCTGAGGTCAGATGCACCAATTCCTGCTAGAACATTAAAGCACTATATTTCCTCCTTCCAGAGTCAAAATGGAATATGCTTAATTGAGTTCTCAAATTCCTCCACGGATTTTCCTTCTGCACCTTGTCAAGGTCTAACACCATCCCCACCACCAAACAGACTTCCGTCCCTGCAAATGCAAACTAAGGCACCACACACCGTCCTTCGGCGTGGAGTAAACATTCAAGTCGAGAAAACTGACGGAGAGCAGAGGCATGCTGGGATCACAGGCACGCACAGCCGTGCTTAGTGTCATTCGTGATGTGATTTTCACAATCATCCCGCGGAGGAGGAAGCCCAAATCGCACCATCGCTCACTGTCTCCACTATCCTGAAGCTGTGACAGGTGCTTTTTTCGGAGAACCCGGCCATGTGGCTTGGCCTCATCAACACTTACCATGGGTAACATCAAACCTCATGAATGGGTCTTTGTCAGCACTAGGTTACTAGGTCTGCCTTACCCGGTTTGAACCTTTCTTATTTTTTCAGATGCAAGACTTCTGTGTTACTCTGGCCTGCTTTTGGGAACAGCAGGATTTCCTCCTTGGATTTTCTGGACAGCTCTGCTTCCTTCCCCCTCTACACTGCCCCCCTCCCCCCCACAACCTTTTGCGTGGTTAGAGCTGTGGAGGGGTGGGGCCTGCTATTAGCTCCAGCTGTGGCTACTTAACCTTGCCTTGCCGTCCTCTGTGAACCGGGAAAACAATTCAGCACATTAGCGTTTTCAAAAGGGTCAGATCATGTTTGCCATTAATTGAATTTGGGATAAAATTCAATTCTTGTACATGATTTCAGATGGAAAGCAGACACTGTTTCCCCCTAATTCTGTCTACTCCGGTTTTCTTCTCCTAATTTCTCATGCTCTATCAGAGTCTGGGTGATCGGTGTGTATAGGGGTGCTCTTCACTGACCTGGGAAATCCCTACAGAATAGACTTGGGGGTGATATCTGCGGGCATGTCTAGTGCCTCCACCTTGAAACAACTCCTAAAGATATCCTGGGATATCTGTGTTCACTAGTACCCTAAGTGGGCAGGCAGATGAATTATTCTATACACCTAAGTCCCTGTCACTTTCAAAACTCTGATCTTGTCACTCATAAACTTTTAAAGGAAGCAGCACCCATGGATCCCCTGGCTTAGCAAGTCTGTTGACAGTCACCCAGCCTTCCCTTCCTACTGGCTACTTAGAAGAAGTTTGTGCTACAATTAAAGGCACAGAGGAGGTCCGAACCCGTATGGAGCAGCTGGAGGTAAAGGAAACACACAATCTAATCCGCTGGGAGGCTGCTTTTAGAATGAGAGAGGCCAGCTGCCCTTGGACTCTAACCAAGGGCGTTTTATCCTTGAGCTATCCAAAAGAAAACCTTATAAGGCAGTTTCTTCTAGAAGGCCGGTCCGTAGTGGACCCTTCCAGGGACAGGACAGAAAACATATTAAGGTGTCAGCACGCCTGCTCAGCTCCATCACTGAAGGAGGGGAAAGTGGTCTCCACGGTCTCTATCTTGCCCTCCTAAGGTTATTTCTCATCTCTAATAAGCTTTCTCAACTCCTACACACATTACAATATTTATGCCACAGGTTTCTTCCTGGTGTGTATGTAATTTAAATGTGCCTGTGGCTATTTAATTCAGGCCTTTAAGTTCTGTTTTCTCAAAGAGTTGTGGAACAGGCACTTGCCATCCAATAATCAAACGATAAAGGCTGTGCCTTGTCTCTAGAGTAATTTTCTCTAAATTTTTAGAGACATTTTAGACTAGTTAGGAACTTTAGAGTCTGGAAGGAGCCTAAGTCTTTCCCCCCCCTCTTCAGAGTTGTCCATTTCCTTTTTAAAGCTGCTGCAGGAGCTCAAAGCTTTCCTACAGTTTAGCGCCTAAGACAAGATAAAGCAATAAGGGAGAATTAGTGATCTGCTCACCATTCTAGAAGCTTCTGTGTTCAACGAGGGCAAACAAGGCCAATAAAGGAATAAAGTTACAGTGGTATTACTGTTGTGTTGGGGCAGATTTCTTATAGGCAACCCTCTCCCCTCCCTCTGTGTTTCTGATCTGAAAGCGAGGAGGGAGTAATGGGATGGCTGTAATTTGGAGGCTGTCCTGGATAACAAGCAAGCAACCTGAGATCTCACTGAGTAAAACTAAGGTCAGAGGCACAGGGAATACACAGTCTGTCGTGGCAAGCCAGGGTCTCAGGACTGGCAGTTCTTAGATTCCTTTCTGTGTATTCTGACAGCCCTTCCACAATTCCTCCTATTCCCATTTCACTCTCAGCCTCCATGAAGAAGGATCTTTCGCTCTCTGCTCCTATGAGTTTGACAGTTTGGGTTTCTACGTAGAAACGAGATCATGCCATATTTGTCTCTGCGCATGGCTTAGGTAGCCATGTCTTCCAGGTTCATCCACGCTGTGACAAATGACCAGACTTCCTTCGTTAGTAACGCGAGTAGTATTCCATCCTCTTCCTTCCAACTCCATTCCAATCTCCACACTAATTCTTCTCTAGCTAACCCCCCCCCCCGCTCCCCATCTCAGTCAGGATATCACCCTCCAAGAAGTCATCAGTGGCTCTTCTCCCACAAATCTGAACGCCCTCCTCAGCATAAACTTCTCGTTTTTGCACGACAGACTTGGCTTAACGAAAAGCATCACATTGATACGCCCCGTCTCAAGATGAACCAGCTCATTAGCAAGTTCATTGACTGTTGAAGCACCTCTGTTTCAGCTTCCAGGGGAGTTCGTGGGTTCACTCAAGGATAGCAATTACACAGCAGCATTTAAATGGCACATTACCAACCTTATAATAAGTCTGAAATGAATTCCTTAGAGAAGGTTTTTAACATTTGCCAAATAAAATTTGTCCCTGACAATCAAAGCCTTCGCCGAAGCCTTTTCTACTCACAACACAGTTCCTGGACCCGATTCTAGACATTGACACAACGTGAGAATGTGGGGGTTTGGGGGAAAGTGAGCATGATATTACAGCTCAAGACAGCGCTGGACAGGAAGCTAAGTCGGTGTAAAGGGGTAGGGGTGGGGGTCAGGGAGGATGCGGGGTGGGGTACACACAACAGGGAGCCCACTGCCCACACTTCCAGAGGAAGGCCCTTCCCTAAGGGTCTCCTCTGTCTGACTGATAAACATAAAACAAGTTCCTACTGATAGCCAGCCACTGTGTCTGAAAGGAATTAAAAGACGGAGGCCGCCCTTTACTCTGGGAAAAGACAGACGAGTAAAAGATTATTCTGAGACTGCGGGTGGTCTACACAACTTGTTGTCCACCCAGGCCAACGGCCCTGCTCCTCCCTTTGCTGGAGCCCTCAGATCTGCCCTCTTTGGCTTCTTGGCACTGCCCCTCCCTGGCGTTTCTCCTCATCCCTAGTCTCTATCCTGTTTCTCTGCTGCTCGTGTTTTCACAGCACACACAACTGTGCGAGAGTGCTCGCTTCTGTCAAAAGTTTACACTAAACTCCACGAGTAAGAAATTGCTTCTATTTTATTCAAAGTTGCTTACTCCAAGACCAGAAGAGTGTGGGAGGGTTCACTCATTCATTAATCCATAACTGACGTAGCCCCTTGGACATTAGGGCTCTTTGGGCAATGGAGACTCTCTCCTCATATAGAGCTAACTTTCTGGTTGGAATAATGACAACGATCTTCATCCTGTGGTTTCTACAGATAATTTCCATGACATCAAACCATCGCAAAACCCTCCGAGAATGGTAGAATTGTAATCCCATTCTACACTCGAAGAACTCTATGGGGAGAGAGGTCATGAGAGCACAATGTTAGTGTGGCTCACTGTAGAGTTAACATTCATACCCAGGGAGTCATATTCTACAGTGGACTGTCAGCTGTGATGTCTCTGTACAAATATACAGCAAGGACCCAGTAAGGATGTGCTAATGTTGAACAATGCTGGGAGAATAACATCATGATGGACCAGGGGAAAGCCAGGTCTCACAGAGAAATGACATAAGAATTCCAAGGGAGTTTTGTGTGTGTGTGTGTGTGTGTGTGTGTGTGTGTGTGTGCTGGGTGGAGGCAGGAGGCATTCCAGGAAGAAGGCACTGCATCTCCAAAGGCATGCAGAACGGCAGCCATATATTGTGGCAGGAATAAAAGGAGATCAGAGGGAAGAGGCCGGATGGAGTTACACTGTGAAGACCCTCCTGCTGCCTGAATGGCAGTTCAAACTTACCCACGGAAGTACTAGTAAGTGGGACCCAAAGTAGTGGCATTCTGGGTCCACAAGTAAAAATTCTGAAGGGACAGAAAATGGTACCCAGAAAATGTGACCGAGGAATTCAGATTTGAAGGACAGTAAACAAAAGGTCTGAGGATTGGAACAGAACAGTAGCATTTTCTGTCTCAGCAACATGATTCTATGTCATGCCTCATCATCTCGGTCTTGACTCTTTTTATTAAGCTGAACTGTCAAGTCTTCTCCTTCTAGTGAGCCAGGGACCTTAGCGGATTCCACTGGCACTGAGTTTACAGTGACAGCTCCAAGATTCGAGATTATGAGCTCATTATCTTTCTAACAGATTTTCAAGCAGATGGCGTTGCCTTCTACTGCAGAGATACAGACTCCAGCAGGACAAGCTCTCTCTAGAAGGCAGTAAGTGATAATTTCAGTGAAGAAAAGCAACAGCAGGAGGTGCTCCAGGGACCTAGGGAAAGGGCTTGGCAATTTGTAACGTGAACACACACTTCCTTTGTCGTCAAGGCCAGATCTGCTCTGTGCATCCTTAGCTATATGCAGCTGAAGCTGGCTAGCTGCTCAAAAAATATTATGTTTAATGAGACCACAGGAACAGAATGCAGACAGCCTATTTCACTGGGGCTGAGTCCTGTAATAAACTCCTCATTACAAACACGATCCAAGTTTTTCTTGAGGAAAGAAACATTAGAGGAAGTGAGGAGATACATTGTTACTCTCTGTAAAGACTCAGGACTGAATGGGATTTAAGTGGTACTCTGTTCTTCTAGTGTCTGTCGCTGTCAAACTACACCCAAGACCCAAAGCAAGTCCCTAAGAAGATCTTGTTTCTCCATCACTCATTCTTCTCTGCTGCCGGAAGGTATTTTGGGGGCTCTCTGTCCTCTTCTCATCTCTCTGTCCTGCTTTTACCATTGCCCTAGAAACCAGCCCCCATGTTTGTCCATGTGGGGCTAAGGGAAGCAAGACTGATTTGTTTCCAGTTTTAGATACTATTTCTCACCATCTTCATGAGCATAAAGATAAAGCCAGGCTGTGCTCTTAACGAGGCTTGCATCCTGGAGAGGGGACTGGAGATTGGGCATCACTGGCAATGAGGCCCATTAGACCTGTTCATTCATCACATTTGCTCGCTACACTGTGTGAGTGTTGAGAGAAGTAGCAAGAGAGAAAAGGATAAAAATCTACACTTAGCAAAAAGTCAGGAAAATAGAAGTGGATAACTTGGGAGAAAGAAGGAGAGTGGGGAGAAGGGGAGGAGAGAGAGCAATGATGAGGCTAAATATAATAAAAGTACGTTTATAAAATATCGTAACAAACCTATCATCTTGTACTATTAAAATACACTAATAAAGATAAAAACTAGTCACAGATGAGGAAACAACAGCACTTGGAAAGTCGCCAGGGTAGTGTGCTCTGATAGGCAAAGAACCTTGACTCTGGGACTATGGGAAAGAAAAGTCCCCCTTGGGATGTTTATAAGAAACTCCCAGTATTTGGAATGGCTCTTAATGTGCAGTTCCCTTCATGATGTGACCCTCATGCCAGAGCTAAAGGAACAAAGGGCTGTTTCTGTTGGAACCAGGGCTCTTTGGGCTGTTCTTTTCTCAACTTGAGGTGATAATACCGTAAGTGGGTAACTGTGAGCTACACCATCTAAGGCTTTTAACAACAAACTTTGGAGTGAATGGCACACAGCCTATTTGCATATGGATTTCTGGGAAAAACTGTAAAGAAAGAGCTGGTACTTGGAAAGTCTGGAGAAAGCCTGAACTGTGTTTAGGGTGCAACAGCTGAATTCTCTCCCCTCCCCTTCTACCTTGGCTGGGGCCAGGACAGCAGCTGCCAGCGCCGGGCTCTAACTTTCCCTCCAAATGCCTGCCCATGGAAAAATGTTATTTCAGGCACTAGAGTTAAGTTTCTGATATTTTCTTTTTGGTCCCAACCTCAGACTTTATTTTTTCCTATTTCATAAGTTTGGATTAGTAGGGAATACAATAGACAGACATAATGTCAAAGGTATTTCTCATGAACCTGCATCCTGTGGATAAATTATGAAAAAAACAAAACAAAACAAAACAAAAAAACCTAAGCCCAAGAAGAAAAGCAATATGGTCAGAGGGCTTACAACAATCAAAGCATTCGATAACTGGAAACGCCTTAACTCCACCTTAAAAATTCTTTTTCTCTAGTTACTAAATCAACTTTCTGAAAGTCCTTACTGCGTATTTCTCTGCTAACTCCATCTACCCACCTCTCTGCACACACCCAAGCAAAGAAAAAAATGACGAGAAAAGGTTCTCAAGAGAATAGTGGCTTTCCGGAATTGCCCTGGCAGCTATGAGTTGGATGAACTGTAGGGAAAGAGGAGCCCGAGGTCTCGGAAAATCTTTTCTATATTTACACCCGTTACTGCGATTTTTCACTTTCTTGGCGCACACAGGAAACTCCAAATAAAACCATCCAAAGAGAGCCGGGAGGCGTTTCCCTTGGCTCGGGACACTGGGCAGCCGTCAACTCCTCCCTCCCGCGGGTCTCCAGGGATGCTCGGCAGCATGGGGGTGGCGGGGAGTGGCGGAGTACGCGCTGGTGCCCACCTTGCTCGCAGGTGCCCTTGCTGACCTGGGTGATGGCCTTCTCCCCGCGGCTCTCGGCACGCAGGCTGGCGGCGCGCAGTTGGCAGCCGCTGGGGTAGGTAGTGCCGTCGCTGCCGCACACCGGGTAGCGGCTCTTGCACACGCACACGGCGAGGACCGCGGGGCCGCCGGCTGCTGCCCCGGCTTTACCCTTCCGCCTCTTGCGGCTCTTCACGCACTCCATGCCCGGCGCGCAGTGCCCCCTGCCGGCCGCGCCGCCCCCGCACGGCTCACCCTCGCCGCGAGCGCACACGGGGCAGCAGCCGCACGCGTCGCGGGTCTCTCCCAGCGGGCAGCCCAGCGGGGGCAGCGCGGGGCAGGAAGCCGGCACGCACGGGCCGCAGGCATCCGAAGAGGAGGAAGAGGAGAGGGGTAGGAGCAGGAGCAGCAGGCCGGCTGAGCCGAGCAGCAGGGCGCACAGTGGCCGCTCCATGGCGGGGTTGGCTGGACACGAGCGGGCGCGAATGAGCAGCGGGGAACCCCGCCGCTGGCCCTTAAAGCCACCGCCCCGCCCGGCGCGCCACGGGAGCCCTCCCCGGGGCGGAGAGTCTGCGGCTGCCCGCCCCGCTCTGCTCGCCCGCCCGCCTGCCCGCCAGTGCTCATGCCGCCTGCCATCCCTGACATGGGCACCTTCGCAGCCTTCGCTGGATTGTCCCATGCCCAACACGTGGGCCGCCTGGCTCCCGCTCAGCCCCTTGCCCGTGTCCTCATTCTCCATAAGGGGACACGCCTCCCTGCAACTTCTGTTGCTCGCTTTCCAGATCCAGCTATTTTTACTTTTTTTTTTTTTTTTAACAACTAGGACTTTATGAGAACTCGCAGTTTAATCCATTAAATTCTTGTGAGCCTGGGAAACCCGAGTACTTTGTGGGTACGCTTTTAAGACAAACCGCGAAGGGAGTGGGGTTTGTGTCCTCTTTGGCAACAGCGCCTGTGTGGTTTTGGATGCCGTGTTCCTTTTTGGATCCTCATAATCTTGCTCCTCTCTCTTATCACGCAACGGCTTGTGCTACCTCCTGCCAAGTTTAAAGTTCTTTTTAAAAGTTTTGTTTTTAGATTTATTTTTATGTGTATGGATGTTTTGACTGCATATATGTGTACATCCTGTTCCTGGAGTTAGAGACAGTTGTGAACTGCTGTGTAGGTGCTGGGAATCGAACTCAGGTTCTGGAAGTGCAGTCCCGTGCTCTTAACTGCTGAGCCATCTCTCCAGTTCCTTACAAACTTTAAAAGTATTTTTATTTTGTGTTTGTGAGTGAGTGTGTATGTGTGTGGAGGTTGGAGGCCTACTTTCGGCAGTTGGTTTTCTCAGTCCACTGTTTGGTCCCACGGCTTGAATTCTGGTCATCAGGCTGGTCAGCACATGCCTTTATGCATGGAGCCACGTCACTGGCCGGAGTTATTACTTGAAACACACAGAACAGAGAAGACCTTTTAGAGGAAGGGCCACTATTTGATCTGTGGGGACAATGATACTGACTGTGTCAGAGAACTGTCTTGCTGTTTCTTTAGGATATTTAACAGTTCAGTGTCCACACTGATAGCAGTTACAGGGATCAGGGTCTTCGGTCCCAGCAGGTAGAGTGTGAGACTGAGCCCCCCTGGAGTCCACAGGGAGCCTTAGTCTTAAGGACTGTTTTAAAATAAAAAAATTTGCTCATCATAATGAACACACTAATAAAGCATTAAATTATAAACACTTGGCTCAGAAACACATCTTCCCAGTTTAAAAGCTAAAATGACTGCCAGGCAGTGGTGGCTCATGTCTTTTTAATCCCAGCCCTCAGGAGACAGAGTCAGGGATCTCTGTGAGTTCAAGGCCAGCTGGTCTACAGGGCAAGTTCCAGGAAGGCTGCAAAGCTATAGAGAAACCCTGTCTCCAAAATAAAACAAACAAAAACAAATTAAATGACTATGTTCCCATGAGCAGATGTTACAAGAGCAGTGGCTGTAGTAAAGAGGGAGCTAGTTTGTTCTCAGCCACGTAGCCCCGAAATAACCACACAGAAACTGTATTAATTAAATCACTGCTTGGCCCATTAGCTCTAGCTTCTTATTGGCTAACTATTACATCTCAATTTAACTCATTTCTATTAATCTGTGTATCACCACGTGGCTGTGGCTTACTGGCTAAAATTCTGGCGTCTGTCTTGGCAGGGCTACATAGCTTCTCTCTGGCTCAGCCCTTCTTTCTCCCAGCATTCACTTTAGTTTTCCCTGCCTAACTAAGTTTTGTCTTGCTATAGGTTCAAAGCAGTTTCTTTTTATTCATTAATGGTAATCACAGCATACGGAGGGAAATCCCACATAAAGTGGCTGTCCCCTTGGGCTGACTTTTCTATAAACAGCTGTAGAGGAAGGTTGGCAGGGTGCCAGGGGCGTGGCAGTCTGAGGAGGGTAGGGCTGCACTCTCCCCTCCATAAGCACAGAAAGGATGGACTCTAGGTGACCAAGGCAAACCTACCCATTGACCACAACTCGGTGGCAGCACACAGTGCAGAAGGGATGGGGATGGCTCTTGTGCTGGAGGTCCTGCCTAGGCCTTGCCGCATAAATCCCAGAATCTGGAGAGCTGCTATGTTAAAGCAAGAATCGAAGTCTACAGCACCATCAGCAAGGTGTGTGGCTGCCCTCAGCCGTCTCTCTGGGACTACTGTACACTTTAAACACATTCCTTACCAGCGTGAGATGAGAACCCCTTTCCACTGAGAAAAGGAGCTGGTGATCTTTGGCATAGTTTAGAAGAGTGGCATACTTTTTAAAATAATTTATTTGTTTTTATTTTGTGTGCATTGGTATTTTGCCTGCATGTAAGGTTGTGAGACGGTGTCAGATCTTGGAGCTACAGTCATGAGCTGCCACATGGGGACTAGGAACCGAACCCAAGTCCTCTGGGAGAGCAGCCGGTGCTCTTAACCACTGAGCCATCTCTCCGGAGTGGCATGTTTCTAAGAAGCCAGAGACTGACATGGCAGTTTAAAAACCAATGGACGTTTTCGAAGGAGTTTTCCTGAGTATGCTTGTTCTGTTCAACAACAAGAGAAGGTTATCAGTGAAATAGTCTTAATGTACAGTGCAGGCTTCCAGTCCAGTTTCAGTATTATTAACCTTTTGCTACAAGGTCTCTATTTGATTCCACAATCCATTATGACTAGGCATCATAGCCCGAGGGTCCACAGCCGTCAAAGCTGCCCTGAGACAAGGATGTCAAGCAAAGCTGCCCTGAGACAAGGATGTCAACGCAAGTAGTTTACTTGAAAAGCCACATAAAGTCATACCTTCTGTGGGCTTGACAGGTAGGAAGTGAGCAGGAAGGGAAGTTGGTAATAAACATGTATCCTGGTGACCAGTTGTGTGTATGCATGCATGTGTATATGTTAATGCGTGCGTATGCATGCGTGAGTGCACATGTGTGTGTGTATGCGTGTGCGCGCGCATGTGTGTGGGTGTGAGTTGTGGTAGCAGCCACAGGGCTGTGAGTGGAAGTCCCACATTAGAGGTGACAGTGAGAACTTAGGCAGGTAAGACAATAAACTCCTTGTGGGGACCCTTGCTGCTCAGCCAGAGAAACAGCAATCAGGTTACCCTTTGTGAAGGGGTGCCTAGCCTGTGCTAGGGCCAATCAAGGTGAAAGAGTGAATAAAGGAAGAGACATGGTTATCTCGAGAAAGGAGAAAAGAAAGGAACTGGGTACTTAAAGAGAAATGTAAGGGTTTCCTTCTAAGTGAGATGTCATTCGCTCGGCCTCGGTTTTGGTGATTTGAAGAGCCTGGATGTGGACACTGGTCTAAGTCACATGCAACAGAGATGAGTTTGTTTCTTTCTGTTTGACCTGATACCTTTTGTTTTATTTTCTTGCCCCGGTCAGCGGCTGCCACATGTCTTGAGGAGGAGTGAGAGAGTGGACATCAGTGCCGCCTCAGCCTTAGAGGGGATGTTTTACTCTTTCTCCACTGAGGACGAAGTTAACTGTAGGTTTTCCACAGACAGTCTTATTGGTTGAGGAAGTCAGTTTCCAGTTAGATGAACATTCTTATGAAGTGATGCTGGGTTGGGTCAAATGCCTTCGTACGTCTATTGAGATAATAACTAAAAGTGTCTCTCATTTTACCAACATGGTATGTTTCACTGATTTATATTTTATCTTTGAATATTGAAACCATATTTACATTCCTGAAATAAATCCTACCTCATCATGGTGTGAAAGTCTTTCTGTGTGTTCTGGAACATGGTGTGAGAGTCTTTTTGTGTGATTCTAGAACTTAATCATAAGTATTTTTTTTGATCCTTATATCACTATTCATAAGAGATGCTGGGGGGCTGGAGAGATGGCTCAGAGGTTAAGAGCATTGCCTGCTCTTCCAAAGGTCCTGAGTTCAATTCCCAGCAACCACATGGTGGCTCACAACCATCTGTAAAGAAGTCTGGTGCCCTCTTCTGGCCTGCAGACATACACACAGAATATTGTATACAAAATAAATAAATAAATAAATAAATAAATATTTTTTTTAAAAAAAATAAGAGATGCTGGTTTCCTCTTATGACTTGGTTTTGTTGTTATGGTGATAGTGGTACCACACAATGAGGTAGGATGTGTTTACACATCTTCCATTTGCAGAGACTGATTACTGAATAATTAATAATAAACCTTTGGAAGCCTTCCAAGTGAAGCTTTTCTTCTTTTTTTTTTAATATTTATTTATTATGTATACAATATTCTGTCTGTGTGTATGCCTGCAGGCCAGAAGAGGGCACAAGATCTCATTACAGATGGTTGTGAGCCACCATGTGGTTGCTGGGAATTGAACTCAGGACCTTTGGAAGAGCAGGCAGTGTGCTCTTAACCTCTGAGCCATCTCTCCAGCCCCCGAAGCTTTTCTTCTTGGGATGTATTTCAATTACTAATTCTTTCTTCTTCTTCTTCTTCTTCTTCTTCTTCTTCTTCTTCTCCTTCTCCTTCTCCTTCTCCTTCTCCTCCTCCTCCTCCTTTTTCAAAAACTTATGTATAGTCTGCTAGGGTTGCTATAACAAAGTACCACAGGCTGGATGGCTTAAACAATAGGAATTAATTTTTCCATGGTTCTGGAGTCTAGATGTCCAAGACAGGTGCTAGCAGTGTGGAGAACCGTATGAGAAGGTCCCGCTCTAGGCCTCTCCTCTCTCTGGCTTCCACATGCCTACCCTCTACCCACCTGCTTACAGCCCTTTATGCATGGACAGCTTTGACACCGACTCAAGAAGAAATAGAAAATCCGAATCGACCGGGGGAGCTGTGCCTTTCACTTACTTCCTCAGACTCCTCTGGGGAAGCCCTAATCTCCAACTCCTCAAATATAACTGGATATTTGAAGATGCATACTTTAATGATCCTGAGACCTTTAGAATGGGGTCCCAATCCAATATGCTTCACTAGAGGCCACTGAAGGAAAAAGGAGGAGACCCTGGGGTGTCATTCTCACAGAGAAAAGGCCAGTGAGGTTGCGGTGAGAAGGCGGCCGTCTGCAGACAAAGGAGAAAGGTGTCAGAGAAGCACCAGCTGCACCATCATCTCGGCCTGACAGAATATGTCTCTGAGGCAAGCCAAGCAGTCTGGAACTTAGTTCTAATGGCTGTAGTCAGTCAGCACACCCAGGCCATAACCATATGCCTTGGTGGCTTTGGGGAGCCAGGGACAAGAGACTGTTCTTTCCCCTTCCTCCTAATCTTTTGGTTTGTGCTCTCAAGGCTAGCACTGAGAAGGTCTGGGAAAGCGGAGGAAGCTCCTGTCTCTGAATCTGGCTACTCATAACAGTCTTTTCATTTTTGCTGGTTTTATGGTCATTTCTGAGTGTGGACTCACGGATAATTGGTATGAGGCAGGTCTCCAAAGACTAGCTCTCTTGGAGGGCCCAGATGGTGATTCCTTGAAGGACCTCGTGGTGTCTCTTCACAGCACTGTTCACAGGCCCATGAGAAAGGACAAAGGCAGCTGATGTCCAGGAACTGAGCCAATCTCACAGCTCGTCCACAGTGTTTTTACAAGTTGACCTGACATCAGCAGCCAGGCCTCAGTGTGATTAGAAGCCCGGCTGATGCTTGCAGCTGAGCTCCACTGTTGTCCTGTGGGGCACAAACAATCTCACAGATCATCCTCTTTAGACCAGGTCATCATGTCACCCAGAAATGCCAAGCTCCGCCTCCACTGCTGAGCAAGACTGCTTCGCAAATTAAAGCTCTGCTTGCTGCTGTCTGCCTTTCTTCCAGCTAGGATACCCCTCCCCCCCTTCATTCCTGGAGGAGATTTCCCAAGTGGATGCTTGGAAGTTTAGATGGCACCAGACTGTATGTGCTTTGTTTTTTCCCCCTAAATATACAAACTTCTGATAAAATTTCATTTGTAAGCCAGTCACAGTAAGATATTAGGAACCATGATAATTAAAATAGAACGAGTATAGCAATTTATTGCAGTGAACTTATTTAAAATGTATGAGTTGTTTACTTGTGGAATTTTCCATTTAGTATTTTCAGACCTGGTTGGTTGTAGGGAACCAAAATGGAGAAAGCAGAACCTCCGCTGAGGAGAGTCGGCTGTCCTGTTTCCTGACAGGACCAAGCGCAGTCAGTTCCTGCCTCCTTTCCCTCAGCCCACGTTCAAGCTCTCTAACAGGTTCACGAGAACCTCATGGTTCAATACGGTATCCATTCTCATATGGTAAGTGACAAGCTTGACTTCCTCAACCCTAAGTGTGTCTCTCGTGATCTTTTCTTGAAGGCCAATGACACATGGATGATTTGCCCTCCAGTCTCATCTCTGTTACGCTATTTTAGGCCATTTTTTTATCCCACCCCAACCCATAATATACTCTAGAAGTATCTATCTTTGCTGGAAGATCGTTGAGGAGCTGTTGCTCCTTCCTCCTCTTCCTTTTCCATTTCTTCATCTTTTTTTCCTCCTTCTCTTTTTTGAGACAGCTGCCAGTCTAGCCTGGAATTTTCTGTGTTTCCCAGAGTGGTCTAGAACTCATGATTCTTCTAGAAGTAGCGCAGGCATGTGCCTCCATGTCTGAATTATGAATTATTTTTCTCATTGTGATATTTCCAACAGTTTTCAGCCCAACACTCTTCAAGGCATCTTTAGAAAATGCCTGGCACCATGCATCCTGCCTCTGCTACACTCTATTCTGAGTTGTAGCAAGCAGATGATATTCTTTTTTTTTTTTTTTTCGAGACAGGGTTTCTCTGTAGCTTTGGTGCCTGTCCTGAAACTAGCTCTTGTAGACCAAGCTGGCCTCGAACTCCCAGAGATCCGCCTGCCTCTGCCTCCCGAGTGCTGGGATTAAAGGCGTGAGCCACCACTGCTCGGCCAGATGGTATTCTTGTGCCGAAAAAGTGCCCCTCCTTGGTGGGAGGTAGACCCAGCCTGCCTCAGGGTGAAAGGGCCTAGCACGCAGAGAGGAGGCCAAAGTAGAGCAACACCTGCTCCCTAAGCCGGGTGCTAACCCTGCAGGGAAGCGCCAAGCCAACATGTTTCTGGTATAGAAATGGCACTCAGTTAAAACATTGAAATACAGGTGAACAAAAGACAAGGGCATACAGGGTGCCTTCCGCTGCCAGCCACCCTGGCAGGGCTCCCTGAAAACTTGGAGTAAGCTGTGGCCATGGAATAGGAGGCAAAGACTATCACACTTGCCCATTTCGTCGCCCTTTGTGACAGGGAGTGTTCACTCCCCACAGTGATGCTGGAATAGGCACAGATGGAGACTGCACCGGTCAAGGAGACACAGGGCTTCCTCACACGCGGGGGATGGCAGATGAGAGAAGTTCGAAGTAGACTATGTGGTGGCTGACTGTGAGAGGAATCAGCAGGAGCCCTGACATTTCTCACGCGGTGGACTGGGGTCAGAAGGAAGCGGTTATAAACTGGACTGTGTTTGGGGAGGAGGTTATCCTTCTGGAGTGGGAAGCTGGGCCCTCCCTAGTGATTGTATCATGTTGTTTTAGAGACACTGTGGGGCGCAGACTCCGTGGACATTCTTCATGGTTCTTTTATTCCCAGTCGAAGTCTCAGTGGTAAAAGTCTCCTTGTGTGATAGAGGACAGAGACTAACTTCTTATCAGTGTCTAAAAAGAGCCGCATTGATAGAACTGAAAGGGCAGTAATAGCTTGCAGCGTTCAATACCTGAGAACCTGGAGGCCTCTGGGGGTCATTGGAGAGTGTGCAGCATGCTGTGAGCCCTGATCTCAGATATGAGGAGACAAGAACACCCAAAGAATACCATCAAGGAGGATGCTTTAGGTGGTCTTTTTTGTGCTCTGATCCGCTCATATCCAAAGCATTCCAGAAGGTCACTATGGAACAGCCAACTTGCATGGATACACAGGATGTATAGAAAATTTAGATTTTCAGCTCCAACCTTCACTCACACCTACCATGTGGGTCTGTTCAGTCTCTACGAGCTTCATTCTCTGACTCGGAATCCATTCTTTTACACGTTAACTTTGAATTAGCTGAGAGCTTTACATTTATGCCCTTCTGTCAAATGAATAGGAGAGAATCTCTTTTTGTGATGAACAGAAAAAAATTGTCTTTGGATTATTCCATAATGAGGCTTCATCTTTCTTCTGTACTGGAGGAGGGATGTTACCATTTAGTGGGAAACAGGGCAGTGCCTGGTGTTTGTCTGTCAGCTGCTCTTGTTCTACAGTTCACCTTGGCAACTAGAAAAAAAAAGCCTCATCACTATCAGCAGCCTGGGAGGCCACCACCTGGGTGGTTAGTCACAACCTAAGTGAGAGAAGCCAGTTGGGAAGATACCTCAGAGGTGCCTTGCAGGGTTGGTGGTGGCGGTTCTTCTGAAAGCATCGCCATCTCCCTTCTAAGCAGCCAACCAAGAGAACAACCTTGAGTCACAACACTCCTTTGTGGGGGGTTACTGCTTGTTTATGAGCTTGTTGACGCTCAGAGCAGCAACCTTCCATTCACCAAAGCAAAAGACCCACTTAAAAAAAATGGCTGACAGACAAATGACTCTGATATTGTTTGCTAATGCTTTGTAGCTACCTGGATGGCTCATCAGTCTCTGGGGAGAGGGAGGGGGGGGAGAGAGAGAGAGAGAGAGAGAGAGAGAGAGAGAGAGAGAGAGAGCACACAGAGAAAGAGACAGAGAGAGGGAGATGCAGAGAGAGACAGAGAGATACATGAAGACCCACGGGCACACACAGAGGGACTCCAAGGAACAGTGAGATTTATTTGGCGGTGGAAGAACTACAAAGGGAGTAAATTCTGTGCTAGTCAAGGGGGTTGAGGCAACCAGAAGTTTTTACAGGCAAAGTGAAGAGGATTGCATAAGAGACTTCAAAACAATGATCCTTGGCCACCAGGATGAACAACAGGGCAGCATCAGTCCGTAATTAAACAGTTACTTAGCCGTGAGCAGATGTCTGTGCAGGGTGTTTCGTGTGTTTGCCGTGGCTTGGGCCTGCCAAGTTGTGATTCCAGCAGAGTCTTTTGTGATAGTTCTGATTATTAGTCATCTGTACAAGAGATCCCTTCCTAAACAACTTCCTGAACTTTCTCTTTTACTTGCTTAGTCTTGTTGGAGCTTGACACAAAATGACTTCATTTTGGTTCTGACATCTTTTACACTGCCAAGTTTCAGATCAAGATTCTTAATGCCAAGGGACTTCCCTCAGGAGTTCTAGCTTACAGACAGCACCAGGGTTTGCTCACTATGCCTGTTCTGAAAGAGAAATGCTGATGGCTACATTGGAAAGAATATTGAAAACTGCTAAGCCCCTCTCATCTTTGAACTTTGTCCAGCAGCATTCTACAAGGCCATGTTTGTACGGCATTACCAAGAAGAGCCATTTTTAGGCTTTCCCCAAGGTTTAAAGGTAACATTTTTTTTTTGTCCTTATGTTACTTGGTATGGGTTCCTAAAAGCCCACATATAGCATCAATAGGACTGGTCACTGGCTTGAATGTCAAGGTCTTCTGAAGCAGGCAAGTTGCTCCAGGTTTCTGATTGTTGGCAAAGTGATTTGGGACGAGATGTTCAAGCGAGGCAAGAAAAGACACAGCTTCAATAAGAGGATGTCAGGGCCTCCTTAGTTCCCCGTGAAATCGCTAATGCTCTGTCTGGCCCAGTTCCAGGAACCCACGTGGCGGGTAGATCAGTGGAAGGCTGAGAAGCACTAAGGCTAAGATGGAGACCTAGTGGCAGTGTCCTTGGAGGCAATCAGCAGCATGTTAGGAAGGGCTATTTAGAGGCAATGATGCCTGCCTAGGAGAAACGATCTCCCGTCTCTTTAGTCAAAGGAACGAGGTGATAGGTAACAGGCTCTTTCCACATTCATGTGTCTCTCAGAGATCATCTTACAAACCTTTGCACTCAATCCCTTTTGGTCACAGTTTTTGGGTAACTCTACACTAATAGTGTTAGCCAGAAGCAGCTCATCGAGGGCCGAGTTTATGCTATTTTCTGATGAGTGTAGTGGCTCATACTTGTGATCTTAGCACGTGGGAGGCTGAGGCAGGAGGATTACTACAAGTCTGAAACTAGCAAGAGCTACAGGATGAGTTCTAGACTAGACTGTGCTACAAAGTGAGAACCTATTTCAAAAATCAAACAAATCCAGTCCAATTCAAACCAAACCAAATGAAAGGAAGCCATTTCCAGGTATGTCTGCCTTGAACCATTTATGATTCTTAGTCTTGGCTTCATATGTGTTCCTGGACAACTGTAAGTTTGTACTATGAAAACTCTCATGCAAAATGGAGTCTCTTCTGTCACAGTTTATTAAAATGGAGCCAAGGGGTCAAAAGGTCAAAACATTTAGGTTTCAGGTATCTGCTTCAGTTAGCATCTCCTCAGAGCAAGTCTGAACCAGCTGGCCAGAACTACATCCAAACCAGTGATGGCCGTGACTTTGTCCTTAGATGTAACTGCAGCTGGCGGGGAATCAGAGCTTACTAGCTTTGCCGTCCATTACAGAAATTTCTTTCAAAATAACACATGGGTTTCTATGTCCTAATAAAACCTCAACCTTCTTATGTTCTGATGTTCTTCACTATATCAGGGTTCACGCTGGCCTTGCAAGTTTATTTTGTGTTCTTTGTTCTGCACTAGATTTTTTTTTTTTAAAATTTGGCTCTACATTTTTATTGTAGCAACACCCATATACACCCTTTATTTCTAAGAATGAGAGGCTAGTGACAGTTGTTTCAAAGGCATCTTTGCAAGCCTTCCCTGGAGCTGCACTACCCCTCTGGCACCCCTTTCTAGACTCTAGAAGACCCGCCGTCTCCAGAGTTCCCATGAGGCCCTCTCTAATTTCTGGAATTCCCCAGAGGCTGACTTCTTGTTTTCTTCACTTTTGGAATCTGGCCTCTATTGCTGGGCTCAGTTCTGGGAATCATCTTGCTTCTGAACCTCAGCCAGGCCTGGAATCCTGGCCAACAGCAGCCATGCCCACACTGTAGACATCTTCAGTGTCCAATCTGGAAGCCCAGCTCCTCTTGCTGAGCACCTGGGTTTGGCTGCTGTTGAAATAAGAGCAGCGGGCTACGTTCCTGGCACCCAGCCGCCCACACGGCTAGCTTTATCCGAAATAATTACACGGAAACTGTATTCTTTTAAATACTGCTTGGCCCATTAGTTCCAGCCTCTTATTGGCTAGCTCTCACATATTGATCTAACCCATTTCTATTATTCTGTGTAGTACCATGAGCTGGCTTACCAGGAAAGATCTTAACCTGCGTCTGTCTGGAGTGGGAGAATCATGGTGACTGCCTGACTCGGCTTCTTTCTCCCAGCATTCTGTTCTGTTTACTCCGCCTACCTAATTTTCTGTCCAATTAGGGCCAAGCAGTTTTTTTTTATTAGTTAACTGATGAAAGCAACAGATAAGATACAAGACCCACCTCCATCAGGCTGCTATTGGGATGGCTGGCCCTTCTCTCCTGGCATGCTCTTCAAATGCATGTGTACCTACCTACAGGTTGTATGCTTCTTCCTGAAGGACTCAATAGACAGACAGACAGACTGACTGACTGCCATCCTTCCTGTCTGCCTTTCTTCCTTTCTTTATATTCTCATCTTCTAGCCTTTTCCATCATCCATCAATCACATTTTCTCCATGAGAGGTCTTTGTCAGACACCCCCTTCTTTTCTTGGGGGCCTCTAAGGTAGGAGTAAAATAAGCACTAACTGGCCTTATTTGGAATCAGGCTGTTTTCTTTTTTAGGGTTTATTTTAAGTGATTTTTAAGAGTTGATTTAGATGTTTATTCAGCACTGTGGGAAGGAAAGGAACCTTTTCCAAAGAGCAAAGGGATCAGCCCTAGCCCCAAGAGCCTCCTTGCTGGCGCAGCCAGCTTCGACCTGGAAGAGCTTGTTTAATTCTCGTCTTGTACCCACTTCCCTGATGCCTTCACCACCTCAGCCCTAAGTGCACCAGAGTTCAACCTTCAAGCTGGGAAGTACGGAGGACAGCATCTTGCCTCAGCTATAGTGGCTCAGTTCTAGAAAACAAGTAATGGAGACTAGAAACTGTGAGAGTGGAAGCCAGGAATTAGTGGTTCTTAAACAGCAAAAGCAACAATAAAATCAAGAATAAGTTAAAAAGCCTGACTCAACCTTGTTGTATCTGAAATGGGTGAATGGATGATTTCATCTATCTATCTATCTATCTATCTATCTATCTATCTATCTATCTATCTATCATCTATCTCTATCATCTCCAATATATACTGGCCAGCCCCCTCTCCCCCTTAAAAACAGGTCTGTAGTGGTCTCATGCATCTGAATACTTGGCCAGCAGTTGGTGCTGTTTTAGGAGACATAGGAGGTGTGGCCTTGTTGGGGGAAGTATGGGGTTTTGGGAATTTAAAGACTCATGCCATTTTAGGTTTGCTCTGTGTTTGTGGTTCAAGATTCAAGCTCACAGCTGCTGCTCTATCCCCCATGGCTGTCCCTTGCTGCCTCTGCCCTGACATTATGGACTCCAGCCCTCTGGAACCATAAGCCCAAATGAGCTCTTTCTTCTCTAAGTTGCTGTGGTTATGGTGTTTTAACACTGCAATAGGGAGTATCTAATGCAGGGTCTTATTACATTGCTCTGGCTGCTCAAGAATCCACTATATAGGCTCCAGACTGGCTTCAAATTTACAGAAACCTTCTGCCTCTGTGCCTTAACTGGGTTGAAAAGTAGGTACCACATCTGGCCACTGGTCAACTTTTAGTTGAGTTTTCACACCAAGGTCAAGTTGAGGTCAAAATTGTTCAGAATTCAAAATATCTGCCTTTGCTTGAACCACACTAGGAGATGTCAGAGAAGCAATAAAGCAGCCACAGCATCCCAGCTGTGTGCTAAACCCGTGCGTGTTAGTGTCCCAAGTGCATAGGAATCGCTGGTGCGTACACAGACCAACCATTATCCCATTAAATAACTCCGCAGAGTTTGAGTTAACCACTGTGGACAATATTTTGATAAAGAACATCTGTTGTCGTTTTCAATTAAATATTATACCACTAAACTTTGATTAAAAACTGATTTAAACATTTTAATAGCCCCCTTCTCTAGAAGATGGCTAAATGCAAAAAAGAAAAATGTCACTTCTTTAGATTGTTTGTCCCCTTGCTTGGCTGCTCTATTTTAACTGAATTCCCATTAATGACCGTTTAAAACTCACAGTTTTGAATGCAGTAAATCGGGATGCAAAAAAAAAAAAAATAGGATCTCCGTGCTAGAACTGCCACTCTCACTCTTTCGCTATTGATACTCATTTCATTTTATGCTTTAATTAAACTGGGTGTATTTTATGTTTCAGTTTGCTTTGAAACAACTGCAGCACATGTAATTGACACTATTTCATCTCTGGTAGAAAGTGCTGAGCTGAACACACCACTTCCATTTCCTTTTGCAGTTAATCTGTGAGAAAACTAAGAAAGAATATGACTTCTATTTCTTTTACAAGTTTCTCTGATAAGTGAAAATAACTAACCACTTAATGATGACCAATAAAAACTGAGACGGAATCTTTGCTTTCAGTGTAGCTCTTGCCTGTATACAAATAGATCTTTAGTAGCACAAGGTACTTTTACTTAGTAATCTTTCCCAAATGGTACATAGCAAACAGGGAATGGATTATGACTGTTTTACCACTCTGTGTAAAGCATAGATCCTCACAACACACGTTTTATTTTTTACTTGATTTTATTATTTTTATTTTTTGTTAGTGTGTTTATGTGTGTATATACACGTGTATGCCACAGCACATGTGTGGAGGTTCAAGGACAACTTTGTGGGCCTGATTCTCTCCTGATGTGGGATTCCCCTCTGTATGCCGTGAATACCATTGGTTAATAAGGAATCGTACAAAGATGCTTCTTGTCAGAAAATAATTACAGATACACAACAAAAACAGATTCAGAGAAAAAGGCCTTTAAATGGGTCACAGTGTTAGATAAATGTATGTAGATTTGGGAGAAAGAAGAAAAAGAGTATAGAGAGCTATAAAAAGAAGTAAATGGTTTTTTTAAAAAAATAAAACAAAGTCTTTAAAAAGACAGAGTAAACTTGCAAAAAAAGTAATAGAAATAAAAAATAAGACACGTAAAAATAAAATATACATAGAGAGTCTGGATTTTATATATATATTATTGTGTTTTCTTTAAACTTTTTGACTGTGAAGGAGCTTAGTACAGAGAGACATTTCATTGTACAGGCTGCTAAGCTAAACCAACATATATATCTTAAAGGTATCTTGACTTTAAAATATGGGTCTAAGGACATGTTGCTTTAGAAAAGAGATTCTGTTTTTGTTTCTACAGAAGATGAAAACCTATGGATTTCTTCCAGACTAATGTGGTTTGATGGAACAAGACCCCCAAGAGATTGCCATAAACACCCCAAAATTACTTTACCCAACAAAAAGCAGAAAGCAATTTAAAGAGAACTATGCCCAGATTCCCTAAATGATTGTTTATAAATGTCTGTTTACAGTTAAAGGGGAATATGCTATAGAGATTTGCATTGGTATTGATCTTGGTTTATTGGTGCAAATTTAAGGTCAACTTTGTTATATGTATATTTCTGCACTTGATTAAGGTATTGTGTTTGTGCCGCTCATTTAGAAATTTAATGTATAATTAAAAATATAGGTTAATAGATAATCATTTATAATAGTCAAGCTTGTAGTTGTGTTAGGTTTTCTAGATATATAGAGATATATTTCAGTTAGATAGATAATCTTCAAACCTTTCAAATACTACAGACCATGGCATTTTTCATATTTTAAGAACTTAGTACTTTTTATGACAATGAGACACATCTGCTCCTGGCAGCACCAATCTACTTCAGAGGATGATGGGAATCGAAGAGGCTCTTCATGGAGCTTGTTAGCCATTTGGGCAAGAAACTGCTCTTGCCTGGACTGCTTGATGGTATGCTGAATGAACTGGACATGCAGGACCCACTGAGGGATGACTGCTAAAATTGTCTAAAGGTGAGACAGTCCTTCAGGGTTCCTGCTTCATGAAAAAGTCTGCCAGACATTCTGCAGGCCACACACACACACACACACACACACACACACACACACAAATGACTGACAAACTGCCAATATAAGTATAACTGTCTTTAAAATTTCCTGCTTTGTGAAAAAGTCTGCTAAATATCATGGACCTGTAGGCTGAAGATGGATGCTCCAATGAAACAAAAAAACTTTGAGTGACTGTCTAGGCAGCAAGATGTCTCTGTCAATTCTACAGTTTTGAAAGTTGCTTACAATGCACTTTCTGTTTACTTAGGTAATATTATATCCTTCTGGAATTTTTGATGGAGTTAAAAAAATAGATAGTTATAATTATAGTTTTTACTTAGTTATGCTAAAAGATAATATATATATATATGTATAAATATTATAACTGTAATTTTTGGTTAATACCTGTTTTATTATATGTAATTTTACTATGTTAAAGTTAAAAACCTTCCTTTTTATTTAAACAGAAAAGGGGAGGTAATTCCCCTCTGTATGTTGTGAATATTATTGGTTAATAAAGGAACTGTCTTGGACCTGTGCAGAGCAGAATAGAGGTAGGCGGGAAAACTTAACTGAATGCTGGGAGAAAGAAGATGGAGTCAAGAGATGCCAGAGACGGATACACTGGAACTTTATCTGGTAAGCCACAGCCACGTGGCGATACACAGATTAATAAAAATGGGTTAAATTAATATGTAAGAGTTATCCAATAAAAAGCTAGGCCAAACAGTGATGCAAATGATACAATTTTTGAGTGATTATTTCGGGAGACTGGGCGGCCGAGAAAGGAACAAGTGGCCTCCTAGGATATTCTTCTACCTTTATGTCAGTTCAGGGTACCAAGTTTAGGTTGTCAGATTTGCATGAGCACTCTACCCCAGAGCCACATCACCAGCCCTTAGGTCACACATTTTAAAACATCTTCATTCAAGCTACCAGGGTTAGCCCAAGTATGTATGGTGGGGAAAGACCAGGCCACATCTCAATAGATTAGGGGCTCAGGGACATTTGTAAAGGGCTGGATAGTAAATACTTTCAAATTTGTGAGCATCATTGTTTCTTAACTGCACAGTCCAGCTGGTGCCCTATGAAAGCCATCCTCAATGATACACAAACAAATGAGTGTGGCTTTTTTTTTTCTGGTGAAACTATTTACAAAACAAGCAGGTGGCTGCTTTTGACTCTGCTGACCCTTATTATCATGGATGATGAACAAGTATGAGGTAATGATTACAGCTGAGGAAAGCCAGCAGCAGGTCAGCTCATCAGCAAGGGGCCTAAAGACGCTTCTGTTTGTGTATATATTTTACACATGTATGATTTTTTTTGTTTGTCTTGCACTGGTTCAAATTAACTTAATCTCTTGATCCCCAGGTTTGAATTTTCTACTCCATCTTACATTTCAGAGTAGAGGCCTAAGCTCATCAACATTTTCCTAAGTGTTCATTAAGTTGTCAAATAACTATCCTAATTAAAACTTATCTTTTCTTGTCCATGGTGGTTCATCTTGTAATTGCCACAGATTCATCTTACACACAAACTTGGCTTAAATCAAGACAGACTTTATACTCCACACTACCGCGTTTTCAGCTCAGCTCTGGATTACGTGGGAATAAGGTCAACTACAGTCATGAAGCCAAGAAACTTTGTTCAATGGGATTTGGAAATTGGATACCATTATATTCTTTTTTTTTTTTAAATATTTATTCTATTTATTTATTATGTATACAATATTCTGTCTGTGTGTATGCCTGCAGGCCAGAAGAGGGCACCAGACCTCTTTACAGATGGTTGTGAGCCACCATGTGGTTGCCGGGAATTGAACTCAGGACCTTTGGAAGAGCAGGCAATGCTCTTAACCACTGAGCCATCTCTCCAGCCCACCATTATATTCTTAATAAAAAATTAGAAAGTGATTTTTTCATAAAATATTTTGTTCATGTTGAAGGTCTTTTCCTCACACATATTCCTGAAAATGTGTTCTATGTCTGGTTCATTCTTGAGATATTCTCATCATGAGTTGCCACCCTTGGCTTTCTGTAGACATGGCGGTCCTACTCAAGAACTATGACTGGTTTCTGTGTCACTTGTTTTGAGGCAGAATAGGTGCTTCCTGGCATATAGTTGATGACACAAATATTACATATTAAGAAATCATTGTCCCAGTGAAAAGTCAGAGTCTGGAAATGTTAATTAGAAAGAAGAACAGCTCCCACAAAGCCAGTATGTGCAGTAGGATCAAAAACCCACTGCGATTGTTCTTGAGTTCTCAGTATTCCTCATTGTCCACTATGTTCAGCTAGTCCGGATTTATCCCATGCTTTTTCAGACCTAGGTCAGCTGGCCTTGGTGAGTTCCGGATAGAACATCCCCATTGTCTCAGTGTGTGGGTGCACCCCTCGTGGCACGTACTGGCTTTGTGGGAGCCTAGGCAGTTTGGATGCTCACCTTACTAGACCTGGATAGAGGTGGGCAGTCCTTGGGCTTCCCACAGGTCAGGGAACCCTGATTGCTCTTCGAGCAGATGAGGGAGGGGGACTTGATTAGGGGAGGGGGAGGGAAATGGGAAGCGGTTGCAGGGAGGAGGCAGAAATCCTTAATAAATAAATAAATTAAAAAAATAAAAACAATTACAAAAAAAAAAAGAAGAACAGCGTATCTTCCTGCCAAACTCTTTTCCTTTGTTGAGGTTGGGGTTGCTGACATGAAGACACAGCCACCTGCACAAATATTTTTTGTGTAGGTAGCATGGTCTTTCTCTTTACTTATTTTTTGTACGTATGCATATATGTATGGTTTATCTATGCTTTAAGACAAAATGTTGATGAATCTCTCAGGCTGGCTTCCCACTTGAGTTTCTTGCCTCAGCCTCACAAGTATCTAGGATCACAGGTCTGCGCCCGCACGTCTGTGTTCTTGTTTAAAACAGTGTCAACCAGGGTCCTATCAGAGGCTGTGGGGAGGTCTATTGTGTAAAAGGCATTTTGAATGAGTTTTGTCTGATTCTTCCAATGTTCTTGGTAGGTAGGAATTACTACCTTGTCACTTACATGGAAACAAAGACTCAGGAATTTATCTGTGCCTTTATTTCCTGAAGTACCAGGGATTCTCTGTCTCTCTCTCACACACACATTCATGTGCTCACTCCCATGCCTTCTGTTGAGTGGCCCTGAGTGGGTCTTTAGTTTTTCTTGCTGTCTTAGGAACTGCTACTATTGCCATAATGAAATACCATGACGGAATGCAGCTTGGGGAGGAATAGGTTTGTCTGGCTTACTTACTCTGAATCACAGTCTATGAGGGAAGCCAAGCCATGAACTTGCACCGGACAGGAAACATGGAGGCAGGAACTGATGCAGAAGCCATGGACGAGGGCTGCTTATTGACTTGCTCGTCATGGCTCACCCAGCTTGTTTTCTTCTAGACCGCAGAACCGCCAGCCCAGGAGTGGCACCGCCCACAATGGGCTGGGCCCTCCCCCATCAATCGCTAATTACGAAAATGCTCTATAGACTTGCCTGTCTACAGCCTGTCTTTATGGAGGCATTTTCTCAATTGGGATTCCCTCCTCTGAGATGACTCCAGCTTATATAAAGCGGACAGCATCCATACCAAAGGGCTTAGGAACGGGGATGACTTGAGGAAGTTCCTGGGTGGCAGTCTGCATTTCCAAGGTCTCTGGAGAAAATCTTTATGCCCTGGCATGGAGGCAAACACATTCCTTTTCTGAGGATGGAAAGCTAGGATTGCCTTGGGGCATGCGCTCCTCTGCCAACTGCTGGAACCAGAAAACCTACCACTGCTCTAATTGGCAGCACTCTGGCCAGACACCAGCTTCTCTCAGTGCCTGTGCCGTGTGTTTAGCTCAGCCAGGCAGCTCTAGAGCACCTGGGATGCGAAAACAGCCAGACGTTCTCCGAACACCACAGCAAGACTGTTTAAACAGCATGATGTTTGGGAAATACTCATTTTCTCCACAGCTCCTGTATTCAGTAGTGGATTATGGACAGGCTTCCGAAGGCAGCGCCAGGGAGTGCCAAGTCCAACCAGCCCCATCTCCCATCTATGTGTGTTCAGTCAGTTCTCTGCACACCAAATGAACTGTCTACACACACACACACACACACACACACACACACACACACTCGCACGACTAGGAGAGACTGCTCTATGGCTTGCATATTCTAGTGGGAGCACTTTGGCCGGGGACAAGGAAAACACATCAAAGGTGAGCAGGTAGGTCTCCTCTGCTTCTCCTGCCTTGGAGAACACCGAGGATGTACTGCTTGCATCAATCGGTGCCTTCCTGCCCTTTGCCCCACCCCCTGCTCCCTCTTTCTCTCTAACCCCCACAAATCTGACAACGAGCAAAGCTGGCCTTCAGCCGCACGATGCTCTCTCATCGGCGAAACGAGCTGGGTGTCAATCACCGCGTGAGACTTTAAAGCCACTCTTGTTCTACAGCTGTACACTGTAACCGTCTGGTGAACTCCCATGCCCATGCCTATGCTCCGGGACCTTTACACTTCACCCGGAAGTCAGCCCCTGGTTGTGTGGACGCTGTAGACCTGGTTATGAGGCAGGTTCACTGAGCTGCTGCCTAAGCAGGTGCTCTAAGAGATGCCCGAGCGAGCTCAGATGTGGAGCCTTTCAGCTCAGGTTTCCATCTGTTGTTATTTTCACAAGCATCCAGATGCCTGTTGTTCCTAGTCCTGATGAAGTCAGGGTCCCCTCACGTGGAAACGGAAACAAAGCCAGGATGCCCTCTGACAGTGACAGCCGGTTTTGTCGGGATGTGTGACGGACGGCTTCAGCATGCACACAACCCCGTCGTCGCCCCCAGCCAATCCTGCCGAGCCAGTGGCTAGGGGCCAGAAGTTGGCACGTGCCGTCAGTTGGAGTTCCAAAAGCCAGAGATACAGCATTAAGTCTTGATTATTGAGGGAAAAATGATTTTCTTCACCCTATAAATGTAAAATCTTTTAGCATCTCCTCTGACGAATTTGGTTTGGGATGTTCCACATTTCAGCAAGGCAAGGCTTTTGTTAAGAGGAAGGAAAACACAATGAGAGCGAACTGAAAAGCCGTGTAAGCTGCTTCTATTGCATTGACTCAGACACAGTGAGAGATGGAGCTTTGCAGTCAGGAATAACGGAAAAGCCGGCGAAATGAAACACAATTAGAGGAAGTTAGACTAGTGTGCACATGATGGCCACATGTCATTGTCTCTTGCTCGGATCATAAAGAAAGAGGTATATCACAATGGGGGTTTTCCCAGCCACAAAGAACGAAATCACGCTCTTTGTAAGAAAACGACGGGCATATTAATTCAGTCAGTCTTGGAAAGGCAGATTTTTCTCTCATTTCTGATTCCTGCATCTCTACTGGCATGTGAAATCATGTAAGTGGATGTGAATCTGCCTAGGGGAACAAGGGAAGTGAACGGGAGGGACCAGAACAAACAGAGGAGGGGATGGGGAAGATGCGTTCAGCCTACAATATACACTCAGAGGAAAGTAACCTCACATAATAGAGTAGCACGTGCAAATAATATACACTGAGATAAATTTAAAAGTAGAAAATCCCAGGAATAAAGAATGCATACATTTTAAACAAAAAAAAGGGAAGAAATTCACAATAGAAATTACTTGGTAGCTCTCTACTCTCACTAAAAAGATGCTAAGCCAGTACTTTTTTTTTTTTTAATTGTGCAGGCTGTCAGGCTGCCGAGCCCTCTCGCGTGCCTCAGACTGACTAGGTGAGTACCAAGGCACACTCAATAAAAATGGGGCCTCGGTGTGGAAGCGGGAGTTGTGAAACCCACAGCCCCAGATCTTCTCTTCTCGGCTTGCAAGATGAGGACCCAAACCCCACATTGTCTGATGGCTCCTAGCCTTCATGTCTTTCTGCGTTCCTCAGTCCCCTCCTATTGTGCGCTTGATTCTCGAGGCGGCCCACAGAGCCCTGCTGGTAATGAGGAAGCTCATGTTTTTGAGAGAAAACAAGACAATTGAGTGTGAGTTTTGTGAGCGTTTGTGGTTTTTCTCCCTAAAACATTTAGTTTCATTATGATATATGTTTGTTTATTTTTTCAGCCCTGAGCTACATTCCCAATCCTGTCTCTTGTTCAAATATTCTTTCTTTTAACAATTCTGGCTGAAGCCCCTGCTACACCAGAGGCCATGTCAGCACCCAGACCCTCAGGCAGCCCACCCACCGCAGCACTGTCCGCACTCAGTGCCTGCCCAGCCTTCTCTCGGAGGACCACCAACTGGACCCGAGACCATGTGGACCTCCAGAACCCCAACCCTCAATAGGGGTAGAGACCATCTACTCAACCACAGGCCACCCTAGCCAGAATACCAGAGAGGAAACAGAAGCCAAGGAACAAGAACACCCATCCAACAAAGACAGACTCAGAAATTGGCACCTAGACCTGTAATTACCCCAAACCTAGATGCCCAGATGTCAGCATAAGAACCCAGTCAATAACAGCCAAGCTAATATGTCACCACCAGAGCCCAGCTATCCCACTACAGCAAGGCCTAGATATCCCAACACAGCTGAGACACAAGAAAACAACCTTCAAAACCAACTTTATGGAGTCGACTGAGGTCCTTAATGAGGAAATGAACAAATTCTATTTTACTAAATAATGGGGATTGGAGTTGGAACTGTCTTTGGGCTGCCAACTAGCTCCCAAATAAGGACTCAGAGACTTACTATTTTTTTTTTTTTTTTTTTTGCTTTTTCGAGACAGGGTTTCTCTGTGGTTTTGGAGCCTGTCCTGGAACTAGCTCTTGTAGACCAGGTTGGTCTCAAACTCACAGAGATACTTCTGCCTCTGCCTCCCAAGTGCTGGGATTAAAGGCGTGTGCCACCACTGCCCGGCTGCTCAGAGACTTACTATTAATTGTGAATTCCCGGCCTTAGCCTAGGCTTGTCCTAGTAGCTTGTTTAACTTAATTCAACCAGATCCTCATGAGATCTCATGGGCGATCCTCTCCCAGGCTAGACTCAAACCGGCTATATTGCTGAGGTTGATCTTGAACACCTGATCCTGCCTCAATCCCTCAAGTGCTGAAATTACAAGTGTGTGCCACCACCCCTGTCTAGAATCACTAGACAATGATTTCAAAATTGAAAATTTCAAAATTGAAGTGTCCCTCTTTAAAAAGAACTAGAGGGCTCAAGTGTTCGAGTGCTTGTTCTAGCAGTGATCCTATAACCCCCGATCCTGCGGGGAATCACTGTGCCTTTTCCCTTATCCTTTCCTATCTAGTTCATTTTGGGACAGTTGTTTTTGATTTACAGAGACTCCATGGCATTTCTGGAAATGTTTGGAAGCTTCCCCAATCTCCAAGCTGTCTGACAGTATTATCTTTAGTTATCTCTGCTGCATGTTAGCTCCACAAACATAAATCCTGTTTCCAAGGCATGTCCTCTGGTACTGGAGACTGACTCAAAGATTATTTAGATCATAGTTATAGTCTCTGAGTATGGGGGAGAGAGAGACCACCTAGGTGCTCTCTCTATGTACTGGTGTACTGAGTTGCTGGCCATCCAAAATTTTTACACAAACTTGACAACGGGAGGCTGAGCAGGGCATTGCTATAGTTTCATTTCGGTAATGTCCCCAAAAGCCCATGTATTAAAGGCTTGGTTCTGGGTGCTGTGGACCTTTAAAAGGTTGGGACAAGTGGGAGGTCCTCAGATTATTGGGCATGTGCACTCTAAAGGGATCACGGGAGCCATGCATCCTTGCTTTGTTTCCTAGTTAGTGATGTGAGCTCTTGCTCTGAAGTGCTCTGTGATGTGCTGCCTTCACCAGCTGGTCAGACCGATGATGCTGGTAGATCTTAGACTGTATCCTGGCTCATTTTATGTTAACCTGATCCAAGCTAGCATCAAAAGAGAGGAGGGAGCTTCAACTGAGAAAATGCCTCCATAAAATTAGGTTGTAGGCAAGCCTGTAGGGCATTTTCTTAATTAGTGATCTAGGGAGGAGGGCCCAGCCCGTTGTGAATGATATCATACCTGGGCTGGTGGTCCTGGGTTCTGTAAGAAGGCAGGCTGAGCAAGCCACGAGGAGCATGCCAGTAAGCAGCACCCCTCCATGGCCCAGGTTTTGGCCCTGTTTGGTTCCCGTCCTTGCTTCCTTCTGTGACAGACTACAGTGTGGAAGTGCAAGCCAAATAAACCCTTTCCTTACCAGCTTGCTTTTTGGTCATGGAGTTTCATCACAGCGATAGAAACCTTAAGTCAGATTGGAGCCTCTAGGATCGTGGCCCAGAGTCAGTAGTGGGTGTTTTGTGATCGCAATGTGAAGCCAACTAACAGACCTAGGCCTGCCTGACTCTAAAGGTTTGTCTGTGCTGTCCCATTTCAGGCATAGCTGGGTGGCTGAGAACAAGTACATGACAGTGGACGGGAGGACATTAGCTACATTCTGAGCTTCCATTATGTACTTATCACTTTAGAGATAAATGAACTCTTTTCACATTTTCTGTATGAGGTAGGGACTGAGATGTTCTTCTAATTGGGAAGTCAAATGAAAATTTAGAAGTTAAGAGTAAGAAGGTAGAAGGGAAGGAATACTGAGATGGATAGTGTCTGGACAACTGGAGACAGTTAATATTTCAAGATACAGTAGGAAACAAAATGAATGAGATAGAGAGGAGGAGGCCATGTTTTTTTTAGAAAGGAAAAAGCATAGCGTTTACCATCAGATGAAGAAGGAGCAATGGTAATATGTTGGGTGCCTTAAGAGATGGAGAGGGCTAACCTCCAGTGACCTTAACCCTCCCACAAGGCTTCACCTCTTAAAGGTTCATAGTATGTGCCAATTTCATTATCCTGGATGCATAGCAGATGTATCCCCAGGGACACTCCTAGGCAGGATTTTGTGGAAGCCAGTGGACCCTATGAGGAAGGAAACATCACAGAGTTTAAGCAAGGTCTACCTGTCCTGAAACAGTAGGCAAAATATTCCTATTAGAGGCAGAACTTGGGGAGTAAAATGGAGAAACATGGAATAGATGGGAGGCGAGAATGTCTTGTATCTTAGTGACATAAAACAAACCAGGAAAGAGGCTGGAGCAAGTGAGAGCTCTGGGCAATGATAGGATCTGTTTGGAGTGGACTCATTTGGCAGAGTCCTTCGGAGAGGACAGTCATGGTCTAAATACCATTTGGGCACAGAGAAGTGGATTGCTCTCCTTCATGGGGAGGAGGAAGACGGGTTAGACAAAGGCAACATTGCTACTTTCCAAGTCTTCCTTGTTTCATGTTGTCTGCTGGCGGGTCCTGTTTTCCCCGACCAAGCTCCTAATGACCACTAGAGGCTTAAGTTGAAGGACTGAAAAGCTGTGGAACTCAGCTTCCAGGACTGTCCTGTGGCAGGTGTCTGAACATCTTCCTTGTTTTTCTGGAGCACACCGGAGCTCACTCTGGAAATGGAAACTGTGGGGCTTTTCTCACTTCCTCCCCTCCTGCGGTCCTGTTCCTGTTCATCACCTGTCCTCACCGTCTGAGTATTTCAAAGCCTCCCTGAAGCTTGTGTTCAGTGCCCAGCGCAGAGGACAGCTGGACTCAAGCAGACATAATGTCTCACCTTCTCGGGGGTTCTATATCATCTTCTATATGGATTTTTCTGCATAGATTGTTATAAGGGCCATCTGAGACCTGAGTTTATTGAACCCCAAGGAAACACATTTTAATTAGGATAGTTGGGTTATAATGGGCTGCTGGGAAGCATTTTGAACAGGGGAACTTTTCGAAGCTCTGAATTCTCCCCATATGAGAGAAGCTTTGTCGTGTTTTTTTTTTTTTTTTTTGAGCCTGCCCCCAACTGTGTTTCTAGGTGCTAGGGGTTTAAAGTAGCAAGGAGCTGAGACTTACATCCTAAAGTCTGGTTACATCTTCTGTTACTTGAACAGGACTGGCCACCTGTTTTCTGGAGGACTTTAAAGTGTTCTTGTAGGCAGGTTAGCTTGATGCTTCCAAGTACTGGAAAGTGATACCACAGAAGACAAATGTTGCCGCATCTGAGGAAGTGGGGTAAAGTTTTGTCTGACTTGCGAGGAGATGGATGAGCACACCTCGTGCATAGCGGGCTGCCATGTGGTGGCATTCCCAGCAAGCAGAAAGTACGCACAGCCCTGGGGCGGTCAGATCATTAGGGTTTCGAGCTGCTCACTAGTGGTGGGGCCTCGGAATATGGGGTGGTTTTATGAAGAATTCAGTTCTGCAGAAGATTAAAGAATGTGGGCTGTGTTCATCTTAGTCAAATGCAGGTGATCAATCTGCCCTTTGTGTACCATAAACCGGGGCCTCAGACGTAAAGATCAAATGATCCAGGATGGAAAATTGGCTGGAGAACATCCAGCTTGACCTGGATGTAGACATTTCTCCTGCCTTGTCTTGTCTCTCGCCACAAATCATCCTGCGAGGATTAGGCTCCCGCAAGTTGAGTTCCCGCTCGCCTGAAGGATGGTGACGCCAGCATTATCCACGGTGAAATTCAGAGCCAACAATCAATATGTATTTTCAGGCGAAGGACCATTATTCATTTCTGTGATCGGACAATCTTAGGCAGAAATCATATCTTTTGTGACCTGAATGTGCAGCATTTTCAGTTGCTTTATGACTGGGGCCGCGAATAGGAATTTGATGGGCGGGCGGGGGGGGGGGGGGCGAGCTGCTGTGCTTGTCTAAACGGCCATTTGCATTGGGGTACCTAAACTGAGTGTGAGTTTTGAGGGGAAGGAAAGCAAAAGCTGTTTGCAGGGAAAAGCAATTTCTGTTAGCTTGAAGCAGCTTAATTTGCTGTTAATGACACTGCGCGCAGTCTTAATTTAACGTTTGCATTAGGCATATCGACTTTAGTATGAAAAGCCAGATAGCAGCCATTGTCTACTAATGACCAGCACCATCAGAATTTCAGACCCAGCATGATGTAGGGGAAGAAGCTCTCCCAGAAAACAAAGGATCTTGCCCTGGCTCTTGGAAGAATTACACGTGCTATACTAGCCTCTTTGGGCCGTAGGTTATACAACTGCTGAAAAATAGATAGAGAATATTGACCTGGGTTCCTTCTAGGTCCAGGGTTTTTGTGTGATTGGAGCCAAGTTTTATGCTTCATTAACATTATAAATCCTTAAGTGAGACAGATTTAAAAAGAAATAGACACCAGTATACTTAATCCATTTGTTGAAGAGCTGTTTGCAAATCAGTTCCTGTTTTCAGAATCTCCTACGGAGTGTGATGGGGACCGTTCCTTGGAAGTAAACTGATGTCTTAGCTTGTCTAATCAGTTATACTGACAGCCACCACTACCATACAGCCCTGTGTGTGGAGGCTTCACGCACCTGCTCTCACTTACTTCTTCCTTAATCTGCAGCTCTTAGTCTTGTAATGCAGCTGAGGTGGGAAATGAGAATACTAACCTCATACTAAAAGGTCCCCCGCCCAAAGGCACTAACCATGAACATGGCTGCCGATTCAAAGAGCCAAGTACAGTGCATTTTAGTCTTTCGTCCTTTCTGTGGTTTGTTTTGTTAATTAGCAAAGGAGTTTATGTTCGAGGTAAAAATTTAAAGGTCTACAAATGATTTCCTAGTAAATGTTCCACCAGCCCATTCTACAGAAATGACTGGCAGGAGACATTTGATACTTCTAGACTTTTTCAATGCCTGTATCCATCCCTTCTACTTGAAACATGGTATTAAAAACATAGCCTGAAGTTGGTTATCTTTACTTGTCGATAGAAATCACCTTTCCTCAGGCTAGTGCCTTACATTCGCTGAGTTACCACATTCGTTCCATAATATCCCATGACATACATGTAGCATGATTCATCAGTGCAGGCCTCTCTTGAGTGATGCTAGATCACTTGTGCCTCTCTGCTGTGACAATTTTTAGATTATTGATATCCTAAATTTATTCTTTGAAACCATCACGCATGTATACGCGTCCACTCATATTTCCCACCTCTGACGCTGCCTCCCGACACCATGCTTTTGTTTTTCTGAGCCTACTGAGTCCAGTTAGTGTGTTTATATGCACATGTGTGTGGAGCCATGCACTGGACCATGGGCAGCTGATCACAGGAAAATGACTCTCTCTCCTCTAGTAGACAACAGTTTTTTGTTTTTTATAGCTAGGGATGGTGGGCTCAGTATTCTAACTGGCTTAATCTCATGCTGGTAATCCTAGCTGCTGAGAATTCATGAGCGCAATGGCCAAGTCACGTGCAGAGAACAGCCATTTCACAGCACCCCTCCCCAGCCTCTGCTCTTACAGTCTTTCCACCCCCTCCTCTGTGATGCTCCCTCAGCCTTGGGGGAGGGGATGATACAGATGTCGCATTTAGGGCTGAGCACTCATAGCCATGAATTCTCAGAACTGTGACCAGTGGTCAGTGTCTGCACTAACCCCTGCTCACTGCAAACAGCAGCTTCTCTGACAGGGGCTGGGAGAAGCTCAGCCTACGGCTGTAAACATAACCATTCAGAAGACAGTTTGCCAGCCAACAGGACCATTTAGCAAAACAACAGCCGGCTTCCTCCTAGGACCCACAACCTCCCTAGTCAAGGGTTTTTGAGGAGGTTTACAATACCAAACATGGATTCCTTCCAATGAAGCAGGTCTCAAATCTAATCTGAATGCATTGATTTGTGACAATGTTTCTGTGGACTTCCTGATTGCGCATATATATCTCCCTAATTGTGAAAAACATGTCTGAAATGCGTATGTTTGGAAGCAGAACTTGTAGGGAGAAGTTACTCACACGAAAGGAATTTTATAGACACTGGTCAGATTTTCACCAAAAGCTATCGGTTTATGGTCTGGACCCATTAAAGCATTTCCAGTGTCAGTAATAGCAAAGTCAGGCCAGGGTAGAGAAAGGACAGCTAATGGCCCTGCAGTGAAGGGTCCAGAGGACGACTTGTCTCAGGCATGGCTGGATACAGGCTCAGAAACGATGTCATTCTATAGACGGAGTTTTGGTGCGTCAAAAACCCGACTTTAGTAACTCCAAGCAGCTAGGCTTTGCAGTCTGCCCCCAAAAACCAATTAAAGAGACAAAGGACAGCAAAGGCAGAGAACAGATTTAATCAGTGGGCAATGGGAAAAGGAGCAGATAAAGGGGTCTAGGGACCCCATATTCTTTTGTCTTTGCTATGAGCAGTAGGTTGAAGTAGAGGAGGAACTGGGACAGGAAGCTTGCACATTTAGGCAGTCCTAGTGAGGAGGCAGTCTTGGCTCATTACAGTTTTTGCTGGGAGCTGCTAGGTGGACAGATGAGGAATGAGCCAGATAGTTTCTGTCAATGTGACAGAAGCTAGACTCACCTCAGGGGAGGGGGCTGCAGTTGAGAAAGTGTTCCTCTGGGACACTCTGTAGCATCAGACTGTAATCAAATTTATAGGACATTTTCTTAACTGGTGATCAATGGGGGAGGAGCCAGCCCACTGTGGGTGGGGCCACCCTGGGCTGGTGGTCCTGGGTTCTATAAGAAAGCCGCTGAGCACCCCAGGAGGATCGAGCCAGTACACAGCACCTCTCCCTGGCTTCTGCATCAGCTCCTGCTCCCAGGTTCCTGCCCAGTTTGAGTTCCTGCCTCGGCTTCCCTCAGTGGACTGTGACGCGGGAGATGTAAGCCAAATAAATCCTTTCCTTCCCACGTTGCTTTTGGTCATGGCGTTTCCTCACAGCGATAATCTTGACTGTGGCAAGGAGTTTTTTTATCTGTTGATCATTGTTGTCACCTGAGAGGACCAATCTGGTTCGTGCAGAATGATTTGCTCCAGGGTGCAGCCTCTCCCTCATAGAGAATTGTTCTCATCTTAAGATGGTCTGGCCTGCCTGGGAGGCCTTGTTGATCTTGGAAGGCAATTTGCTAGCCTGTTTAGGTAATGACTCTTTGTGCTTTCAGCCGGAAGAGGGGGATGAAATAGCTTGGATATTTTGGATATCGCTGGGATTTGGGTGAACAGCAGTTAACCCTTATCATGCCAC
Organism: Microtus oregoni; assembly: GCF_018167655.1. NCBI lineage: Eukaryota > Metazoa > Chordata > Mammalia > Rodentia > Cricetidae > Microtus > Microtus oregoni. Next base: position 18,167,023 of record NW_024543080.1, on the reverse strand, counting down.
GATAGAGTTGAGTGGGGGAGGAGCCCAAAGGAGACAGGCTTTCATCTTGCTGCTGGCTACTTTGTAGGTCCAAATGGGAGAGGGTAATGCATGTTAACTTCATTCTATTTTTTAAAAAAAATTTTTTAAAACAAAACCTGCTCCAACATAACTTTTAAAATTGGTCTCTGTTTCTCTCTCCTGACCTCTCAAATCTCCTTGGTGGCTCATGAGGTGACTTAAGATATTCTTTCTTGATTTTTTCAATGAGCTGCCAGCTCTAGGCTTCTTCATTTCAGGTTCTAGGCCAGTGAGAGAGATCCCATGTTCAGTCAATGCTCAATGGCTTTGGTGGGTGATGTGTCCATCCCAGACAATACAGTGTATCTGAGGCTTTTCAGGGACCCAGAGCTGAGTTAGTCCTGTCAGGATGACACAGGCTGAGCAGGCAGGATGGCTAACAAGAGGAAGCTGGCCGTTCTTCCCTGAATCAGTGCACAGCGTGTGAAGCCAGTGGCGGAGGATCGAGTGCCGTGGGGATGGGTTTTCTCTTGCGGATCTGGGACTTAGGTTTGCTGCCATCCTGGGCTCTGGTCTGCAGGAGAGCAGATGTAGATCATTTAGATGGAACCCCATAAACGACGGTCATTACACAGTGCAGGAGCATTTTTAACAGTTACCTTCAGGCAGACTAGACTGAGAAAGGAGCAGATGTGCTAAAGAACAGCGGTGCCTTAATGGCTTTGTTGAGGTTGCTATGGGAATGGCTAACCGTGAATTCGGAGTTCTTTGAAGTTAGCCATCTATACAGCAGAGAGGGAGTCTAAAGGAATGTCTGCCTTCCTTCTCCTCCTTCTTAAGATAGAGGGGGGAGGGAGGAAGGGAGGAGGGAAGGAGGGAGGGAGCGGGAGAGAGAGAGAGGACTTAGCACAAGATTAGACTTCCAGGCTTCTCTGTCTGGAGGTGACCTGTAAGACATTTGGCTTGTGGATCTCAAATCAGAGTGCGAATCGTCTGGAAATGTTGTTAAAATACGTATCTGGGCTGTATCCCACAGTCTGGTTTAGGAGTCTAGACAGGTCCACATATTTGTGTTTCTCATATATTCTCCAGGGATCTGATGCAAATGCTGGATTTTGCGGGCAGTGTGGACCACACTTTTTAAAACACTGACTCCAGGCAACTTCCTTTCCCTTTAGTTTATGGAGCGGGGAGCTGAACATAGAGGGACTGACTCAAGGAGTCAGCAGAGGAGATGGGTCCAGGACCAGCTCTTCTGACTGCCTCCCTGCCTGTCCTGTCCTGTGTTCCCCTCTTTGTCTGCCCCTCCCTCCCTCCCTCCCTCCCTCCCTCCCTCCCTCCGTCCCTCCCTCCCTTCCTCCTCCCCTCCCTCTCTCCCTTCTTCTTCCTGCAAAGAAATAGAGCTCCAGATTTGATATTGCCAGGCCGCAGAGCAGGGTCGGGGAAGAACCAACCCTTTGCTCTCCAGGCTGGCACTTTCTCCACATCCCAAGGGATATTTTCCAGGGAGCTATGAGGCTTTCCACCAGTGCCAGAGAACTGAGAAAGTGCATGGTCAGCTTTTTCTGTTGGAAACCTAGGCAACACATGCAAGTCTCTTGACGATTTAGAATTTATTGACTAACAGAATTTGATGGTTTTGGTGCCAGATAACCTGCTTTCTTTGATAACTCTGGTTGAAGAAACCAGATGATGTTAAATAGTAACACTAACTCTCAGATTACAGTGTGTGTGTGTATGTATGTGTGTGTGTGTAAGTTATAGGGTGACTGTGGAAGATAAAGTGGGAAGGAGTTTCAGATAGACCTGAGACGCCAAAGCTGGGAACCTGATGGGGACGAAAGTGTCTGCGTTGACAGCAGACTGCACTTGAGCTGAAGAAGCTGCTGAGTCTGTGAGTGTGGCTGCTTAGGTCTCAGGTCTGAGGGAAAAGCGACAGAGCCGAGTTCAGCTGCACAGGTGAAAGGGCGTGATTTGGATGAGGGAGAAGGGGGCAGGTCTAGATGGGTGACCAGGAGAGGTGGGAGGGATGCATCGACTGTGGGGTCTGAGCTGAGCTGAGTGTGCCAGTTCTTGGCACACAAGTAATGGGTCGGAGCCATCACTGTAATAGTGCTGGGAGTTCATCTCTTTATCAGGTCAAGGTGAAGGATTTACACCATTCCTTGGTCTGCTGGTGTGTTTAATAAGTTCTTTGTGTGTGTGTAGTTGAGACAGGGTTTCTCTGTGTAGCCATGGCTGTCCTGGAACTCACTCTGTACACCAGGCTGGCCTTGAATTCAGAGATTCTCCTGCCTCTACTTCCCGAGCGCCACCATACCCAGAGTTTATTAAGTTCTTGGACCTAGTTTTCCTAACATGGTTTTAATATGCACATGTGTCCCATACTTCCCAGTTTACCCTGATAAATTTATATAGTGTCAATCTTCCTATTCACGGGGGTAAGTATCAATCTGTGAGATGTAGGTGGCGGCAGATCATGCTATTCATGTGTCTACCCTATCCTCAAAATGGGCCCCAAAACTGCTTGTAAAATGAAATCACTCAGGGCAAGGGGCAGTCTGCAAAGTCACCCTCTTATGCAATATGGTATAACTTGGAGGAGGGCATAGGCTCATCTCAACCAAGTGATCTCTGCTGAAGCACAGAATAAGAAAAAGCCCGCGTTGTTAGGCAGAAAAATTCCCAAGCCCCGTGAGAGAGTAGACTCAGTGGGGGGCAAATGCCTCTGATTTGGGAAACAAGAGACCTGCAGTTGGTGTCGAAGAGGAAAACCTTTTCCTCTACTTAGTATTTGTACCTGGGGGACTGAGTATTAAACTGAAAGCAGGTGTGTTCAGAGTGGGGAAAGCACACAGGCTTTTATTATTTTTCTCTGTGGTGCTGGGGATCAAAATGAGAGCCTGGCCCACGTGAGACGAGTGCCTTGCTGTTGAGCTACACAGAGCCCTTGTTTCATTAACATTTGATGTGCATGAGATTTCAGAAAATAAGTGAAACCCAAAGAAGTTCTTAGATCCCAGGGTGCATACACACACACACACACACACACACACACACACACACACACACACATATTAATACAGACAAAGGAGTTGGGATTTCAAGGCTTGCTATATACTAGGGAAGTTGGTAGGAGATATATGGGAAATCATGGTGAGCTCGGGAGGTCTGTTTATGCAAACCTGCCTTGCTGTCAACTCTCCAACTCCAGTACTTTTCCGGGGGTGCCAGTGAAGAGCGCACCTTCACAGAGGGAACCTGTGCACTGCTTTTCTGCTTCTCGGTTGAAAGCGCCTCCCAGACAGGGCCACGGGCCAATCCAATCCTCCTTGGTAGCTCCTCTCCTGAGGTCTCCTCTTTCCAGGAGTGTCAAGCTGACAGAGGAAGCGAACTGTGACAGAGAGGAAAACAGGAACTCCTCCTGCATCTTTTGATCCTCCTTGCCCTCCTCTCAAAATAGTCTCTGTGCCAAAGTGGCAAATTACGGGATGTTGTACTCTGAATCCTTTCTCTGGTCCAGGCTTGCAATGTCGTGGCTGACAAACCTCCAAGGCATTTGTCATAGCGTAGGCACCTCTGTACACGGCAGGGTGGGAGTCAAGGTGACGCTCAGCCAGCCCAAAGGAAGCGGCACTTACTTTATGCACTAATTGAAGAAATCAGTGAAATTAAGTTGCAAGTGATTGTATTTATTTTTTTATTAAAAAGCTCACTTTAATTGTGTGGTATATTTTAGAGTCTAGTACTTAATGAAGCTGCTTAATGAAGAATTCTATTTTGGCTTTTAGAAAATATCTGTGTTAACCAGGCCCATGTAAAGAATAGCTATTTTTACCACTAGGCAATTACTAAAGAACCATTATCTACTTTATCCCAATTATGAGATGCATAACTTGGAAGAAATAAAGAGCTCCGTGGTGCTGAACTTGCTAACACAAATCTATAAAGTGGCAGCGAGAGCTGGGGCTTCTGTCTGGAGCCCAGAGCTTGAGTTAAAGTTCCCTGCCTCTTGATACTGGAGAACCTGCAGGGAGTCTTCCCACTGAGATGTCCCAGGAAGGAAGAGATGAAACCCTTGTATTCCTGACACTTAGTCACTAAATGCGGTCACCCCGGGAAGGACCAGGTCTTGAGGGAAGCAGATCCTGAGTGAGAGACAGAGAGATGACATCTGGAGGCTGTCTGCTGGTCACAGCCCACAGCTGGGCAGCAAGCCCTTCCCTAGGGATGGGCTCCAGGACTTCTCCTCACATCTCTTTTACAGGCGCTCATAGGCATGTCTCCTCTTCATCATGAACTGACTCCCTGAAAACGTATGTTCTCTAACTCCATCTGTCTCCTCTTGCACTGCTTCCTCAAGCCGGTTCTTTCTGGCAGCCCTGAGAGATGATCTCCACTCCGCAGGGGCCTAGAGTTGGGTGCATGTTTCAGGGGCTCTCTTTAGAGGCTCCATCTGGAAGCATCATTACATGTTACCCACAACTTCCCAGAAAGAGAAACAGCTAGGCTTTCTTCTGCAGCATAAAACAGCGCAGATGCTGGTGTGTGTAGCCCATGCCTGCCAGCTGCTACCAACAATACGAGAGAAAGTGGGGGATGCATTGCTAACAGATTTCCAAGAACACTATGGGAAGTCTGAAAAGCCATTTGGGCTTATTTATTCTTCCTTTGTTATATTTCTGAGAGATAGAGGCTGACAGATCGTAAGTGGGGCAGGGATTTAATAACGTTCAGAAGGTTAGTCTTGGGGCCATCAGTATATGGATCGCTGAGTTTTTGGAACACAGTAGCTTTTAAAAGGCCCAGACATTGAGAAACTACTCTTAAGGAAAAATTGAGGGCTAGAGTTGTAGCTCAGTGTTAGACTGTTTGCTCAGCGTGCACGAGGCCCTGGGTTTGATCCCCAGCACTATCCAAGAAGAGAATTCGAAGGTGGAGAAGCATTGGGAAACCTGACCATGGACAGGTGCGTGTCTCCACGTGAGCTGTGAGCGACTTCCTGGTGTGGCTGGCTGGTCTAGCATTGATGGAGATGTCAGGGTCAGCAGGGGTCCCAGTACACATTCACTGGAAATCTCCATGAATTCTGAAGTGGCAGAGGGAAAGTGTGTGTGTCATGTAGCCCTACCATACGGAAGAGCATAGCTCCCCGTTGACTCTGCATGAACTCTCTCATGTCTGGTGGCCCTAGAAAACACCATCTATGGTACCAAGAAATGCTTTGCACAGTGACCTCTTGTGGACTAGCTTCCTCTGTGGGACCCAGAAAGTACCGGAGAAGTGGGAGCTTCCTTTTGGGGCCTACTCCAAGCTTTAGCCATTCTGTAGAAGAAGCCAGTAGAAAGCAGGACTCTGATTTAGTCCCAAGTTTGGAGACATGAGCCTGGAATCCTGAAGTGGCCCGTATGGGAAATGAGCAGCGCAGGCTTTTCCTGTGCTAAGAGGGGATTCTCCTGACGGCGTCTCTACTGTCTGTGAGGACTGCACCTGAGAGGGCAAGGGACTGGAACACACACAAAGAAAAACACATGCACGTGAAAATAAGAATCTTAAGGAAGAAAGGTTTCTTTAGGATCAATTTAAGAGGGCATAGGTACATCACTGGGAAGAAAGGAGGGATGGTGGGACGTGAGGGTGTGGTCACACCATGCACACAGGAAAGGAGGGAGGGATGGTGGGAAGTGAGGGTGTGGTCACACTGTGCCCACAGTCGAGAAGGAAGGAATGCTGGCAGCCCATACGCTTTCTCCTTTCTTTTCAGTCAGGGACCACACTGAGGGATGGTGCTGACCACATTCACCGTGTCTACCTCTCCCTTCTTCATCACACAAGCCCAGAGGTCTTTCCTTAGATGACTGTAAATCCGCTCAGGTTGGCCCCGGAGGTTAGCCACCACAGCCTGCGGTTGATTTTCTCCAATTATAGAAGACACAGGGACACTTAATCCTGTGGAGCCTCAAATCAGTCTCATTTGATGACCAGGGCTTCAGAGGATGCTGTGGGAAGAAGCCAGCATCCCGTTTCTGTCACCCAGGTGTACTGGTCATGAATGACATGTGGAAGCCTTGTCCTGGGGCTGCGTCTAGTCAAAGCCAAGATGACTTGTAAGTACCAATTTCAACGGCTTCCTATAAAATCGTTTTATATTGGATATGTGTTGAGATACTACTTTGGGTGTACTGGGTGAAATGATTAAACTTAAAAATTGTAATTTGTATTTACGAAGATATAAAATATGTTATTAAAATTATTTTGGCCTGCCCCTTCTCATTCTTCAAAACTGCGCTAAGCGGAAGTTAAAATATCTGCATAGTTAGTGTGGTGCTTCTGCTGGACTACTGTAGACTCACCTGGGCCCAGAATGCCTTTCCTCTTTTTATTTTTAGCTTTTGCTTCTTTCCTTTACATCATTGTTCCTGGTGGGGACTGCACAGGTCACATGCTTTGGACCTTGAAGCTCAAGAGGTAATTCATAGCACGAGAGTTATTTCACACTCAGGTGAGCATGGTCATAACGGATACTCATGGGGCACTTGGCAGTTTAATGCTAATCAAGAAGTCCCCTAGAGAGTCATGCTTCATCCAGCTAACAAATATTTATGTAGTATCTTCATGATTGGCTATTATGTCATGCTTTGGGCCCATGCCTGAGAAGAAAGAAATAGTCAATGGCTTCGGGGAGCCTACAGTCTCATAGGGCATTGGGCATTGTGATGGTTGGTCTCCTGTATTAGCTTGATTGGACCACAGGGTTTTCGCTTGGAGCTTTAAAGTGTGTCTGTAGGAGAGGATTAGTGTTATGGGATGGTTGTAAACTGTGTCCCATCAGATAATACGTTTGAGCACTTGGTCCCCAGCAGGCTGTTGTGGAGCCTTTAGGAGGTGGGGATTAAGGACAGGACTTGAGGGCTATAGCTCAGTTCCAATGATTGATTTCTCCCTCTGCTTCATGGTCCACAGAGCTGCGAGGGGGCCCAGCGGCATGCTCCTGCCACTGTGGACTTTGCCATGCCTTCCTGGTCATGATGGATTGTTTCCCAATCAATTTGGGAACCAGAATAAACCATTCCTGTCTGGGGAGATGGCTCAGTGTGTAGGATATGAGGGCCTCAGTTCAAATTCCCAGAATCCATGTACAAAGCGAGGCATGGTCATGTAATTTCAGTAGTGTGTGTGTGTGTGTGTGTGTGTGTGTGTGTGTGTGTGTGTAGACAGGATGCCAGTCTATTCTAGGTTCAGTGAGAGACCCTGTTTCACCGGAAACATGCATAGAGCGCCAGTGCAGAACAGCTGATGTCCTACTCTGGCCTCTTTGCATGCCTGTGCAGACACACACATGTGCACACAGACCCCCCCCATCTTTTTTAAAAAAATATTTATTTATTTATTATGTATACAATATTCTGTCTGTCTGCATGTCTGCAGGCCAGAAGAGGGCACTGGACCTCTTTTTTATTTTTATTTTATTTTATAAATTTATTTATTTATTAAAGATTTCTGTCTCTTCCCCGCCACCCAATTCCCTCTCCCTCCCCCAATCAATTCCCCCTCCCTCGTCAGCCCAAAGAGCAATCAGGGTTCCCTGCCCTGTGGGAAGTCCAAGGAACCCCCACCTCCATCCAGGTCTAGTAAGGTGAGCATCCAAACTGCCTAGGCTCCCACAAAGCCAGTACGTGCAGTAGGATCAGAAACCCATTGCCATTGTTCTTGAGTTCTCAGTAGTCCTCATTGTCCGCTATGTTCAGCGAGTCCGGTTTTATCCCAGTGATGGAGGAAGGTCATTGGCTAATAAAGGCACTGCCCTGGCCCGTTTAATTGGTTAGAGGATAGGTGGGAGGAGAAAACAGGACAGAACGCTGGGAGGAAGAGGAAGTGAGGTCAGAGACTCCACAGCTCTGCTCTCTCGGGAGCAGACGCCTCAGAGAGAGACACCATGCCCCGCTCCCGGCATGAAGCTCCGACCCAGGATGGACTAGGCTAGAATCTTCCTGGTAAGACCGGTTCTCACAGATTATTAGAGATGGGTTGATCGGGATGTGAAAATTAGCCAGTAAGGGCTAGGGCTAAAGGGCCAAGCAGTGCTTAAAAGAATACAGTGTCTGTGTAATTATTTTGGGGCATAAGCTAGCCGAGCAGGCGGCCGGGGTTCTGGGAACGCAACCCCGCTGCCCTTACTACTTCATATGGCGCCCACGTGGACAACTGCTTCCACATGAAGCCTGAGACAGCTTGGGAAGTAATTCTAGAACAAAATGAAAGCATTGTGCCTGGTTTCTTGGTAGCAGCAATTTCTCGGTTCTACTCTGCTTGCTAGAGGCAAGCAAGCACCTCATCTAAGAGAGGCTTCCTGACTCAGCTTTAGCTGCAAAACCATGCAGCTCATTAAGAGTTCCTGCCACGAAACACTTAAACGGTGTTGACAAAAAGCTGAACACATGCTTTTCGGTTTTCAGCCGTAGCAGGAAAAAAGCTGCGCCGTTTAAAAATGCCGGCTTTCTGGGCTGTCCTGCCAGGGCAAACTCTGACTGTTTGAGGCAGGAGGGCCGGCTACTGAGAGAGGACTTGAGTGTTGTCTGTTGTAGCTCAGTTGCTGGCAGGGACCTTGAAATGCCATACAGTTGTGGCAGTAAACATGGCTACAGCCTGTATATCCGCCATGAGGCTGTAAAGCTAAGGAATGGACTGGATCTAGCTGGCGAAGCCACGCCTTTAATCCTACTGATATTGCTTGGTAAATTAAAGACTCATGTGGTCAGAAAAAGAGAGATATACAGTAAAGAGAGATTCAAAGACAAAGAAAATTTCTAAATGGTTTGAAGTGTGTTAAAAATATATGCAGACTAAAATTTAAAGTTTTTAAAGTAAAAAAAAAAAAAGGAAGAGAGTTGTTATGTGTGGTAGCACACGCCTTTAATCCCAGTGCCTAGAAGGCAGAGACAGGCAGATCTCTGTGAGTTCAAGGTGTAATAGTGTACACCTTTAATCCTGAATGCCTGGGAGGCAGAGACAGGCGGATCTCTGAGAGTTCAAAGACAGCCTGGTCTACAGAGATATTCCAGGTCAAAGATATACGCTCAAAAAGCAAAAAGTTAACCTAGGAATGTCACAGCTTAGATTCTTAAGCGCCTAGTGATTTAAAGGCGCAAATCAAAAGTGCCCCTGGATAGTAAAAAATTGCAGATTCACAATAGGACAGATTCAGACCACTAAATGAGTCACACTGTGGATGAATGTACGTAGGCTTGGGAGAGAGAAGAAAAAGAATATAGAGAATAAAGTTAATGGTTTAAAAAAGTAAAAGTAAAGTCTTTAAAGAGACAGAGTACAGATAGTTAAAAGATTAAAAGAAATAAAGAAAAATAAGCCACATAAAAATGGAAAATTCACAGAGAGTCTGGATTATGTACATTGTGTTTTCTTTAAAATTTTTAACTGTGAAGGAGCTAAGTACAGAGAGACATTTCATTATATGGGCTGCCAAGTGGAACCAAAACGGATATCATGAGGGTATGATTTCAGAATTTAGATTTAAGGATATGATACTTTGGAAAAGAGTTTCTTATTTTGTTTTCACAGAGGATGAGACGCTGTTCATTTCTTCTATTCCGATTTGGTATGATGGACCACGCCCTCCTGAAGGGTTGGTGTGAACGCCTTCAAAAAATTGCTTCGCTCAACTGCCAACTGAGATGAAGCTAACACACAGGTTATACCATGAAAGACCTAATTAACGACGCCCCCATTCAGCAGGAAGCAGTTTGGAGAGAAATAACTGCGCCCATATTCCCAAAAAATGTTTATAAATGTTCTTTTACATTTAAAGGGGGATATGATATAGGTATGAATAATTTGCATTAGTATAGATTTTGCTTTATTAACAGAGATTTAAGGTCAATTTTGTTATATGTATAAGTGTTTCTGATTTTGATTAAGGTATTGTGATTGTGTAGTTCATTTAAATATGTACTGTATAATTAAGAAATATAGGTTGTTAATAGATGATCATCGATAATAGTAAAGCTTGTAGTCATGTTAGTTAGATTTTTCTAGACATATAGAGATATATTTCAGATAGGCATTCTTCATATCTCTCAAAGGCTGCAGAATATGGCATTTAAAATATTTTAATAACTTAGGACTTTTCATGACAATGAGACACGCTGCTCCTGGCAGCACCAATCTACTTCAAGAGGAAGATGGGCATCGAAGAGGCTCGTTATGGAGTTTGATAGCCATTTGGGCAAGAAACTGCTCTTGCCTGGACTATTGCATAAACTGGACACAGAGAACCCGCAGAGAGAGGACTACTGAACTTGCCTAAGGTGAGATGATCTTTCGGGGTTCCTGATTCATGAAAGAGTCTGCGAGACATGCTGCAGGACACAACAGATAGTGACTGAACTGACTTTGAATTTTCCTGCTTTATGGAAATGTCTGCTGGATACCATGGGCCTAAAGGCTGAAGATGGATGCCCCAACGGTACAGAGGAACTTTGGGTGACTGTCCAGGCAGCGAGATGTCTCTGTCATTTCTAGAGTTTTAAAAGTTGCTTTTTTCTTGTTTGCTTAGGTAGTATTGTATCTTTCTGGAGTCTTTGATGGAGTTAAGAATAGTTAGTTATAGTTATAGTTTTCCTTAGTTATGATAAAGATTATTGTAACTTTTACTTGATAACTGTTTTGCTATATGTAATTTTGCTATGTTAAAGCCTTTTTTTTGTTTAAACCGAAAAAGGGGAAATGATGGAGGAAGGTCATTGGCTAATAAAGGCACTGCCCTGGCCCGTTTAATTGGTTAGAGGATAGGTGGGAGGAGAAAACAGGACAGAACGCTGGGAGGAAGAGGAAGTGAGGTCAGAGACTCCACAGCTCTGCTCTCTCGGGAGCAGACGCCTCAGAGAGAGACACCATGCCCCGCTCCCGGCATGAAGCTCCGACCCAGGATGGACTAGGCTAGAATCTTCCTGGTAAGACCGGTTCTCACAGATTATTAGAGATGGGTTGATCGGGATGTGAAAATTAGCCAGTAAGGGCTAGGGCTAAAGGGCCAAGCAGTGCTTAAAAGAATACAGTGTCTGTGTAATTATTTTGGGGCATAAGCTAGCCGAGCAGGCGGCCGGGGTTCTGGGAACGCAACCCCGCTGCCCTTACTACTTCATCCCAGGCTTTTTCAGACCCAGGCCAGCTGGCCTTGGGCACCGGACCTCTTTACAGATGGTTGTGAGCCATCATGTGGTTGCCGGGAATTGAACTCAGGACCTTTGGAAGGGCAGGCAATGCTCTTAACCACTGAGCCATCCCTCCAGCCCTCCCCCCATCTGTTTTTTTTAAAGTTGATTTTTGTTCTGTATTTTGTCACAATAGTGAGAAAAATAGCAAGTATAGAGCCTCCAAAGTTTGAGTAGAGAAACTATGCAAAGCAGGCTGCCCTTTCCAACGCAGTGGCCACACTGCTCAGATGAAGACCTGGAGGAATCAGAAGTCAGGGGGAGAGGGGGCTTCAGGCCTGACTGCTCAGCCTGGAGTGTTGATTTTCTGCCCTGGCTCCCAGCTGCACCTTCGGCTTTTCTGGGTCTTCAGTTTTCCTATTGCACATCGTGGGGCTTCTCTGCCTCATAGGCATGTGAGTCAATCCCTTTTTGTCAATCAACTGCCATCTCGTGTGTGTGTGTGTGTGTGTGTGTGTGTAAGAGAGAGTTAGTGAGTGTGCGTGCATGCGTGTGACTTGAACTTGTCCATATTGGGTTTCAAGGTCTGAGTTGATGAGGACGACTGGCCAGTTCTCTTCCTCTTCATGCCGTAGCCTTTAGCTGACCAGCTGGACCTCTTTTCCACCCAGGTACTAAATTCCCCAGGTTTCCAGAGGACCTGGCTGGTCATTTCCAGTCTCGCCACCAAGGAGGCAGCTACCAGGAGACCATACTTTGCATCAGTCAAAGTCTGTGAAGAACTAAGTGATGAGTTTAAGACAACCATAGAGTGTTGCGGGGATGCGTCCTTTCAACACTACTCCTTCATACATTCCTGGAATGAATGATAGCAACAGCCCTGGAGGATGAGGAGATGGCCGTGCAGATAGGTGGTGTGCGAATCAATCACTCGCATTTTGCCGACGATACAGCACCGCTATTGAAAGTCCCAGTGAGCTTCAGGCCATGGTAAATAGAGTGGTGGAAACAAGTATGTATGTATGTAAACATGGAGAAGACTGAGATACAACACATGGGAAGGGCGCACAAGCATTTTAGCATTGAAATAAAGGATCAGAGCCTCAAGCAAACAGTCAGCTTTGTCTATCTGGGAGGAAGCCTCAGTTCAAAGGAGGGAACTATTTCAGACATCAGGAGGTGGGCAGGGACAGTAAGGGCTGCATTCCAGGCCCTAAGAAAGGTTTGGTCAGCGAGAGACATAATGACAACAACAAAATTACAAGTACATGAGACACTTGTCTTGAGCTGCCTTCTTTACAACTCCGAAACCTGGACAATGAAATGTTCCTCAGAACAGCAGCTGACTGTGTTTGAGATGGCATGTCTCAGGAGGATTCTAGGTGTCACACAGAGAGACAGGCTGTGCAACAATGTCATGAAGAAATAGCATCTCTATCTATGGAAGGAAGTAAACTCCAGGATACAGCAACAGTGCTTGAGCTACCTCAGCCATGTCACGAGAGTGAATGATGGCAGATATCCGAAGATAGCACTGCTTGGAGGAGTGCAGGGAATAAGGCGAAGAGGACGGACCAGAAAACGCTGGATAGACAGCATAAAGGAAGACTGTGGAACCCTAGGTATGACAATAACACAAGCATCTAGGACTGCCCGGGATAGCAACAACTGGAGAAACGCCATAAACAGACTTCCATACATGCTTAAGAATTGCCAGGGCATCAATGATATGATGAAAATAATGTGCATCTGTGTGCATGTATGAGTGTGTGCCTGTGAGTGTGTGTGCCTGTGAGTGTGTGCCTGTGAGTGTGTGTGCCTGTGAGTGTGTGTGCCTGTGAGTGTGTGTGCCTCTGAGTGTGTGCCTGCGAGTGTGTGTGCCTGTGAGTGTGTGTGCCTGTGAGTGTGTGTGCCTGTGAGTGTGTGTGCCTGTGAGTGTGTGTGCCTGTGAGTGTGTGTGCCTGTGAGTGTGTGTGCCTGTGAGTGTGTGCCTGCGAGTGTGTGTGCCTGTGAGTGTGTGTGCCTGTGAGTGTGTGTGCCTGTGAGTGTGTGCCTGCGAGTGTGTGTGCCTGTGAGTGTGTGTGCCTGTGAGTGTGTGTGCCTGTGAGTGTGTGTGCCTGTGAGTGTGTGTGCATGTATGTGTGCCTGTATGTATGAGTGTGTGTCTGTGAGTGTGTGTGCCTGTGAGTGTGTGTGCATGTATGTGTGCCTGTATGTATGAGTGTGTGTCTGTGAGTGTGTGTGGTGACAGAGACGCTCCATTTATGGCAGAGCACCAATCTCTCATTCTTAACACTCTGACCAGTTATGTTTCTCTGCACTGACTTCTGTCCACTGCAAAAAAGTGAAGCACAAACTTTTAGTTATGATGGAGTTGAATTTAAATATTTTGCCTTTGAGGTCACAGCTCAGCAAGTTTGGCTTAACTCAAGGTCAAGAAGGCAATATGCCTGCAGTTGTTTTGCTCTTCCATGGAGGTCTGTGATCCACAACAGGTTCATTTTTGTATATGACGTGAGCAGAAGGCCCGGAATCATTTTCCACGTGGATATTGAGTTTCCCCAATTCTGGTCACCAAAAAAGACTACCCTCCCCCAGCTGAACTGTCCTGATTCTTTGGTCAAAAATCAGTTCATCATAATACAAATGAAGGCTCATTTCGGACTCAGTTGGGTTCCATTTATTGCTGTGCCTGCTGGTAGCAGGCGGCTTCAGTGTGGGCACTGCAGTGTGGAGTCTGTTTTGGTATCAGAGTGTGAGGAGTCATTAATTTTGTTCTTTTTCACTGTGTCATGTTTTGTCACCAAAACCACATCAAAGCCAACAAACTGGGCACTTTGGACAGTTAGCCGCCTGCTTGTGATCGTGGCTTTCGTGAGCACCCAGTTCTCCAGGGAAGAAGATGAACGTCTTCCTTTTATTTATACTATAAAATATTCTCATTTATTTGCAGGTGCCACGCACATGACCGAGCGAGTGTGGAGGTCAGGGAACAACTTCAGGAGGCGGTTCTCTCCTTACTTCCGCCATCTGGGACCTGGGCAGCCGGTGCCTTTACCCCTGAGCCATCACAGCTGCCCAGCTTTTTCTTACTTAGGTACAGATGACTGAAAAGCTTAGGGTGATTGCCATTCTCAGGAGAATTTACTTAAAGACGGGAAAAATGTCTCCATCCTGAGGAATTACTCTCGAATGGGACCATTTTCTCAAAGCAGGCAAGGATGTGTTTTCTGCCTGGACCCTCCTGCTGCCTCTGAACTGACATTAGTTGGAGAGCCCTTCTGCTTCCTCTGCCTGGGGCATCTTTGTTCAAAGTCTATTGATTCTCCTTTCCTAACTGCCAGTTTTATCACTTATTTGCGATGTGACCTTGGGTAAATTAACCCTTTATACACCTCAGTTTTCTTTCTCAGCACACCCCCTGGATCTCCTCCTCACCCACAAGCCCTGGGCATTGAACTGAGGCCTTGAAAATGCTAGGCCAGCACTTTCCCACTCGGCTATGTTTCCATCCCTTTACACATTTTAATTTGGGATGAAGTTTTCTCAGACTGGCTTCAAACTCTGTAGCCCACAGAGACCTTGAAAACTGTGATCCTCCTGCCTCAGCCCATCCAGTAGCTGGGATTATAACGCTGTGCCGCCAAGCCCCATTCTGCTTACCTTTTATTTTTCTGAAGTGCTGGAGACTGAACCTGTTGAGTACTTTACAAAGAAGCTGCAAACCTAACTCTCCTTCATCTCATCTTCATAAAATTCAGTCTGAGAACCCTGACACCCCTAAACTGGATAGGACTGAGAGTATATGTGCTATGTCTTTTTCCTATGTGTATATATTTATGACAAAGTTTAATTTATGTATTAGATGCAGTAAGACACAACACCTACTGGTAAAATACAAACAATTATAGAAATTTATGCTAATTTTCTCTCTGTATGTGTGTGTGTGTGTGTGTGTGTGTGTGTGTGTGTGTGAGAGAGAGAGAGAGAGAGAGAGAGAGAGAGAGAGAGAGAGAGAATATGTACCTCACTACATTGCTGTCACCTACAGCAATACCTTGGAAAACAATGATGGGTTAGGAGTGCTATTGTCGTATCATAAATAAACAGGAATCCTTCTGTACTTTGAGCTCCTGTATGATGGATTGCAGCCCAGCTTATTATGTAAACCTCAGTTTATGAGCTTAACAAATAGCTGAGGCTCAACCAACCCCAGAAAGCCACACCCACCACGTCCAAATAAGGCAGCATCTAGCTATTGCCAGCCAGGTGACTTCTCAGGTTAGCCCGTGTGCAGCCTGCAGGGCTCACTTAATTTGTCTAAAGTTGCTAATGGAAGTCTGGGGAAAATCACAGCCACTGCAAAAAGGTTTATGATGTGTTCTATTTAGCTGCTAAGAGGACTACATGCTTTAGCCTCTCAACAGATGGACCTTAGGAAACCAAGTGTCCTGAGTGTCGTGTAGTAGCTGTTCTCTGGTGTGGAGGAGGTCCCTCTTTCTCCTCTAAC
Source organism: Microtus oregoni (assembly GCF_018167655.1). Classification (NCBI taxonomy): domain Eukaryota; kingdom Metazoa; phylum Chordata; class Mammalia; order Rodentia; family Cricetidae; genus Microtus; species Microtus oregoni. The sequence goes on along the minus strand of NW_024543080.1, from coordinate 18,151,342 downwards.
TCTTCCTCCTTTCCTTTTCGAGACAGTTTCAAGTAGCCAAAGCTCATCTCAGATTCACTACAGAGGTGAGGATGACCTTGAACTCCTGATTCTCTTGTCTCTGACCTCCTGAGTGTTGAGATTACAGGGCTATACCTCCATACTCAGTATGTGCAGGACTGGGGACCTCACCAAGGGGTTTGTACAGGCCAGGAAAGCAGTGCACACACTGAGCCCCACTCTCAGCTCCCCTCCCTCCCTCCCTCCCTCCCTCCCTCCCTCCCTCCCTCCCTCCCTCCTTCCCTTTTCTTCAGTTTTGAAATAGAGTCTTGCTATAAAGCCCAGGCTGGTCTCCAATTACTATGTATTCGCGCCTACCCTGTAATTCCCAATCTCTCTGCCTCTACCTCCGCAATTCCTGGACTGCAGGAGTTCAGCACTACATCCAACAATGGGGGGGGGGGGGCGGGCATTTTCATGAAAGTGACAGCGCCCTTGGGGTTCATCCAGGAGTGCTGGGCTTTATTGAGAACTTCAGTTGGAGAATGAGATTATCTCCTCTGTACCAGGACTTCTTGGAAGCAGCCATCTTGTTTGTTGTTAATTTTGGCTCAGACTCGAATCTACACTTGATCAGCTTATACAAAAAGAAACTGAGACCCAGGAAGCTGACTGTCGCCTTTAGCCCCAGTCGTCCTCCCACCTACTTCAGCATTCCGAGGCTGATAGTGAACTTGTCCTTTGAGAGATTGCCAGCTCATCATTCCGGACCCCAGAGAGTTTTGTGCTCCTTGATCTTATGCTTATTGGAAACTCCACAGGGGAGTGCTTTTAGAAGCTTTATTGTTTTAATATGGGTGAAAAAAAAAAACCACCCTCAAACCAAAGAGCCTCAACAAAACAGCTGCTCATTTTCGTCAGTTGCCCCAGTGAGCCAGTGACGTGTTCCAAGGCCTGAAAACCCATCGCTAATGTAGTCGCTGGTGTTTAGGTGGGCATGGCCGCTGATCCTGAGCTAAGGACCTGGGCCACCTGGCCAGCTCCTGGCGGACAGCGCATTCCCAGGATTTTCCGGTAGATGGCAGCATTGTGCAGCCAATGTCTCGTCTTTGAGTTCCAGTCGATTTTCCCCCACTTCTACCCGCCCCCCCCCCCCCAGCTGAACTGGGAGGCTCCGGTGCCCGCTGCCGCCCAGGTGACCACACGGTCTATATTATGGTCTGCGCCTGGCAGGTCACACAGCAGGTGTAAATGCTTGTGACTGACACGGACACGAGTGTTTTTGTGGCATAGCCTTTGCTTTGGCTCATCAGTCCACTTGAGTTGACTTTTTAATTTTTTTTACCTCCACCATGGACGAGTACAGGAAAAGACAAAAGTCCCCATCCAAATGGCTTCTTCTCCAGATTAAGTCCAGGAGTGAGCTTGTCTAGTTTGATACCTAGTGTCTGTGTGGCTCAGGTCCCCTGCACCCATGTGATACCGACTGTCACCACTAGAGGGCACTGTGGCCACACGCAGCCCTGGAACGGGTCAGGTGAGGCAAACGCTTGTCACTCCTGTGTCCTACTCGACCTTGGGACCCTAGGCTCCTTGTTTCTTTTTTTGGGAGGGGCATTCCTTCGTCCCAACCCAGAGGAATTCTCTTTGTATTCCGGACCCCATTCCCTCGGAGGTCTCAACCCGGTCATCCTCCATTTTCTTCCTACCTGCCCATCTCTTGTTTTTAAACATCTTTTCAAGTAAAACCAGCATTTTGGGAATTGAGTAGCCGTGGACTGTAAGTTTCACTTCCCACTTCTGCTCTATCTCCCTGCAAGACCCGCTCCACTCTGATATTTGTTCTGGGTGTTTCTTTGGTTTGTGAGTTTTATTCTATTGCTGGATTCTCAAGGTTCCGGGTCCAGGATCTCCTCACCCTTCCAGGTGAACCTGTTTGTCTCAGAGGAGACACCCCCACTCTCCATGCTCTTGGATCTGGTGACTGTCCCGTGACCGATCTCTCTCATCATATAATAGGAATGCTAGGGGCAACAGTGTGTGAGAGGAGGCCATAGTCTCTGTCTAGCGGGGTGAGTATGCCCTCTGAATTGGGCTTTTAATCCGAGTTTGTCAGTGAAGCAATTTGTGTATTAGAAAGAGAGATAAAGGCCCACAGACATGTGAGGCCACGGTGTGTGGAGAGACTCTCGGGGTTGCAGGGTGTTATGAGCACTTGTGTGTGTATGGGCCAGGGCATCGGTGGCAGCAGATGGCTTGCGGAAGGCAGGTAAGGGCCAGAGCATGAAACACCTTGATCATCATGGTTAGGAGCATGGCCTTTATCCCGAGGACACTGCGGAACCAGGGTTCTTAACCAAGGAGTCTTATGACCAGATGTCCTTGGATGGATGCTATCCAAGAACTAGAGGGGAGGAGGGAGGGAGAAGGGACCAGTCAGTGTGGCTGAATGCCTGCTGAGCCGGGCAAACTCCAGCCTTACCTCCGGTTGAGAGAACTGGCCAGGTCATACGTTTTAACCACTTAGAGTACTCCCTAGAGAAGAGCTGGAGGGGCCACATACCGTGTCATCAACACAGAGCGCCCATGGCACTATGGCTGTGTCACAGGGAACTGGATCCTCCATCTGTCTGCCTAGCCATCTAATGGATATTCATTGGCTATGTAACTAACGGGCCAAGTATAAGGCTAGCACTGAGGATAACGTGGAAGGAAGCACACGTGCATCGCCCTGCCACGAGTGTCTTAGGGAGCTGGAGAGAAAGCTTTCTCAGACAGCATTGTGATCGAGTCAGCGTCCCACTTAGGAGGAGAAGTGTAATTCTCTGCGTGCGCTTAATGTAGAACTCACCTGGCCATAGATATAGACCAGATACAAAAGCTTTCAGAAGTTCACCAGGTGAGGAGAGAAGGCAGTAAAGAGCAGAAGGAGCAAAGGGCCGGTGGCCTCAGTGAGCTCACGATGATCGCGGCACTGGAAGACAGAGATAAGCTGGCGAGAGAGACAGCAACCAAGCCCCCAAGATGTTGTCCTGGAACGTCAGGCTTTAGTTAAAGTGTCTATGGCTGCAGGTGTGTTACATCTGGGTGATGCAGCCGGGAGGGCACAAGTGTGTGTAACGTTTGAACTACAGAATCAACATCCAGAAAAAAAATTCCAAAGATTCGAATGAGAACCAGTGGAGTTTAGCAGACGTGATGTTTAGGACGTCAGGCAGAGGGTGTTTAATAAGATGAAGAAACGGGGAAATGAGCTCTCCAAGCACCGGAAAGCCTCGCACCACGTGGTGTGGACGGGGACAAGAGAATTCTCATCAGAACCACACTGCTCGACTTCAGACACGACTTTCCCGTTCGTTAGCTGTGAGTGGCTGCGTGACTGCGTGGCTGCATGGTTGCGTGGCTGCATGACTGCGTGGCGGCCTGGGCCGTGGCCTCCTGATCTGGATTGCCTTTGATGAAAGCAGACCACAGGGGAAAAACCGAGCGAGGACCCAGCAGAGCGTCAGCTGTTATCAGCCATTGGTACCATGTTCCATGCGTGTTTAAGGTCACAGGAGAGCACTTAGGATGTGAGGCAGTTTGGCCCGTCTTGTATTTGGGTTTGCTTTGGTGGCGTTCGGCCTTCTGCTCCGTCTGCTTGGGCTGTAAGGTATAGTCATGTTAGCGTGAATGGACTCATTCTTGCCCTCCCAGTTTCTAGCTCTGGCAGCGCAGAGAGCGGTGGCCAAGGCTTGGTGCCAACCATTGGTTACCAGTTCCTTTGATGTCCATGTGCATGAGATTCTCTGGTGAAGGTTTAGTTTTCTATCTGCGTGCTCTTCTTATCTGTGCTCTTCTTCCTGGGATATACGAAGGGCTCAGGGACATGTTCAAGTGAGAGGTTGATAGAGGGCCGCAGAGTTGGGGTTCACCATGGACTGCACTTGGTCTTCCCCAACACTGGTATCTAGTGAAGGCATTTGGCTGCTGAGTCATGGGTCCCCACTGGCCCCTGGGACAGTTGTGTCGTCAGTGACAGTTCTCATGGTGCTGGGAAGAGGTTTATGTATTTGTCTCCATTATTTGGGGCCAACAAGTGTCTGAGGCTCGCAAGATCTCCGCTTCTTAGTTTGATATTTAATGTGTATTTTCAAAATTATGGATTAATATTTTTGGTTAGGATGCAATGTAAGGGTTTCCGTGACGGCATTTTCATACATACATAGCTGTGCTTTGCTCGTATTTCCCCCCCGTTCTCTACATGCTTTCTCTCCGTCTGCTCCACGGTCCCCTTTTCCACTCCAGATAGACTACTGCTTTTATGTTGTCTTTCTCTCTCCCATCCCCAACACCTTTGTCCCGGATATGGGACAACCTGACACTTTTTGCCCCATTACCTTCTTCTGTCCCCTCCCTCTTCCATAGACCTTTTCCCTCCTCGTAGTTCCCATTTATATACATGTACATAAGTATGTAGTCCTAATTGAGTTTAGATTCTGTGTTTACTAAATTGTGTGTGTGTGTGTGTGTGTGTGTGTATACCTGCACGTGTGTGATGTGAGCCTGTGTGTGCTACAGGTGTGCGTTGGTGTCAGAGGGGAGTTTAGGGACTGGGTTCTTGCCTTTTACTTTGCTGAGGGAGAGTCCATTTTGTTTCTGACACTGTCCTGTGTAGTCCAGGCTGCCTGGTCTGTGAGCATTTGGCTGATTCTCCTGTGTCTGCCTGGGGTCTTATAGTGGGAGTGCAGGGATTACAGCTATGTGCCGGTGCATCTAACCGTGTGTGCGTGGGTTTGTATGTGCGCATGTGTGCATGTGTGTGTGTGTGTGTGTGTGTGTGTGTGTGTGTAAGTGCTGGCCACTGAGCTCAGCTCACCAGGCTTTTATGGCTGAGCCATTCCCGTGTCTGTTTTAGGCAAACTTTATTTACTTTACTGGGCTGAAGAGATGGCTCAGTGGTTAGGGGTGGTTTAGAGTTTGATTCCCAGCACCAGTATCAGGAAGCTCCCTACTTCCTGCAATTCCATCCCTCAGGGGATCCAACGCCTTCATCTGACCTCCACAGGCACCTGCAAAGAGAGACACATACATCCCCACAATATGCATGATTAAAAATAATGTAAATCTTAAAAATTACTTTTATTTATTTTTGACAGTTTCTCTGTGTCTATAATGAATTTTTGTCCTTCTATCCATTCTTCTGTTTCACCCCCTCCTTTTTCTGTTGAAGCATTCTTCCCAACAAGCACCCAAGCCCCAAACCCCTTTGATGGCCGTGTGTGTGTGTGTGTGTGTGTGTGTGTGTGTGTGTGTGAGTTTAATTAAGATTCCTCATGTAGGGGTCTGGAGAGATGGCTCAGAGGTTCAGAGCGCTGCCTGTTCTTCCAAAGGTCCTGAGCTCAATTCCCAGCAACCACATGGTGGCTCACAACTATCTGTAATGAGATCTGGTGCCCTCCTCTGCCGTGCAGGTGTACACGCAGACATAGAAAATATAAATAAATAATTTGAGAAGGAATTCTAGATACAAACTAAAAAAAAAAAAAAACGATTCCTCACGTGTGTGGGAGGTTATGGGTGATTTATCAGTGGTCACTCCACTGAAGAAAACAGCACACCCTCCCCCAGCCACTATGGACTGCCCGTAAATCCTCAGTGGAGGGGTGAGGCTGTAAGAGCTCCTCTCTAATCTGTGAGAAAATGCTGACGGGCGGAATCTGATGCAGAGCTTGTAGCCCACAGGGTTTACCATTAAGACTGTGGATAACTTTTCTACCCACTAGGGAAGGAACTTCCCATTCAGTTCTAGCTTCCCACTCAGATTTCTCTGGGTTCTGTTGTAGCTGATGTTTCCCTGAGACCCATGCTGCTGTGATGGGTGATGGGACTGTGGGAGATAGAAAGGGTTGAGCCCGAACCCCTTCCAACACCAATTAGTGACCAAAGCCCCTTCGTTATAGCAGCTGGACCTATTAGTAGTGAATGGAAGGAGAGATATCTTATCTGCTATCCTGAGGGGCTCTCAGTCTCTCCTTCACGTTGTCTCACCACTTTCCAGACATGCTGGCTTCGGTTTGGAGGGCAGACATGGGCAGTGTGTGTCAAGAGAAACATTTCTGTCTGTTCTGGCTGCTGTTCTCATCTCTGGACACCGAGTGCCTTTATCTGAAATCTGCAAAGCCGTAAGAAACTGCCAGGATGATTATATCCAGAAAAAAGAAAAAAAAATGTCCCAAGATGACTTGTTAGACATGAAAATGGCTGGCAACTTTTAACTTGCAGATTTTCTCGCTAACAAAATATGATGAAGTTCTGTCTCATCAGGGACGCAGCTACATATTCATGAAAAAGAAACGGAGCGGCAGGAACTCTCCGGCACAAAATATTAGTCATGCTTACCTTGGGTTCCAATGGACTGTTTCTTTCTTATACATTTTGTTTTGTTTCTCAGATTTCTGACAATGGAATGTGTTTTACCATCACAATTAGATCCATGAATCTGGCCGAGACATTTGTTTACAAAGCCTCTGTATCTGGAATGAATACCAGATGGGGAGGTCTGTGTGAATTCTTGCCACCGTCTCAGTCCTATCCCAGTTGTTCCAAATGAGAGGACCGTGGCTCTGCCAGAGAAGAGTCCGGCATGGTACACAGAAGGCGGCTTGGGATTGACCTTTCTGCTGTGCTCTGTTCCCTGTCTTTCAACAAAGATGCTGGTCACAGCCCAGTCCTGCCAAAGGCTGCCGCTGGGAGGTGTATGAAGGTTCACAATCCTACTGTCAGGATTGATGGTTCCCTAGAGGGCGACTCTAAGAACCTAATGTAATGATTTCAGCCATATAAGGCTGATATTTCCGGGTTCTAGGGGCCTGTAGGTGCAGACAAACCCTCAGGCAGAAGTGCCTAAGGGCCCCCAGGGATGTTAAAGGGCCCCGTAAGACCCATGTGCAATGTGGATCACACCATCCACGTGTGACTCAGCTAAGCCCTTGTGCACATGCGTGAGCCTCATCATCTGCTTATAATGTAGCTACATCAACCTCCTGTGTGCATGTGCTGGGCGCACCATCTTCCTCTCTCTCTTTGCACACTGACTTCCCCAGGCCTGTACACGCCCCCTCTAATAAACTCCTAAGCCGGTTTGTTGCGTGTTCCATGTTTTCTTTTCACCAGGTCAGGTAATTTCACCTAGCACGGCTGTTGCACTCACAGCTATGGTTCATACAACAAAAGGATGCAGATTACTAGGCATGTATCAGCAGATTACTATTTCCTGATCAAAGAATGTAGTCGATCCTGTTCAGCTCCATGTTCTACTTAGAGCTAGGTTACTTTACTTAGGTAGACAGTGTGTGTGTGTGTGTGTGTGTGTGTGTGTATGTGTGTGTGGTTGATGTTTAGAGTCCTTTGAAGAAAGATGGCCAGGAAGGCAAAGAGTCTAGAAATCATGTAGCATGAAGGGTATGCCACTATTTAGTATGGAAGAGGGGAAGTTCCCCTGGAGCTTCTTGTACTTGCTGGGTTCATGTAGAAGTAGAGGTTCATACGGATGGCATAGCTCCTGAGGACATGAGGAGATGCAGTGGGGTAGATCAGGAGGTTGACTGGAGCTCTCTACCCATTACGGGTGGCCAGTGGCGGATCTGGCTGCCTCTAGACTGTTCAACTATGTGTGGAGAAGAAGTGAGACTGTGGGTTCACCAGAATGATCCCAGAGGGCCCTGGGAGCTTGGCTGACGATGATTTTCAGGGCTCTTTACTCTAGTGTGTGTACTTTCCCCATTCCCCTTGTTTAGATCTGGCGTCAGGCGCCGCTCACAGCGGTCTTGGGTAGTACAAACTCCTGTTCCTTTGAGGGAACTGCGAACCCCACCGAACACAGGATGCAAAGGCCGCTGACTTCCACCTTGTTATTTCCCCAGGATGAAATCTCAGCTTGCCCCGGCCAGTGTTTCTTTTTAGGATGATTAAAGTCTTCGGCTCCATCTGAACCCATTCATTTTAACTATTCCATTTCCCAAGAATATCATCTCATTACTTTTTCAATGACTCAATATTTTCAGCACAAGTGAATGAGTCCAGAAAGTCATTTCGGCCATTGATTATTTTTGGTAACCTTCTGATCTATTCTAAATCTCTTTTCTTTTTAATTCCCATTTATGTCCTCCCGCCTCGTCATCTGTTCTGAGCTGAAAATAGTAATATGGCTTGACCTTATTATCTGCCATTTAAGATTTTATAGTCTTTGGTTAAATCTCATCGTAAGGGTTCTGAGGCTGTAGATGATAGGTTTTTTTCCCCCCCTGCTTCTTTCTTAAAGACTGCTCTTTGCAGCTCAACTCTGTTATCATAGCACCAACTTCACTGCCCTTCCCCAAATATGCCAAAATCTCACTTCATCTTTTGGATAAGCCCCAGCCCCAGAGTCAGTGTAGCAAGATCTACCCGTATACTTAGAAATAAAAAACAGGGTTCCGGCAGCTCTGAACGGTCTCCCAGCTCTGTTTGTGAATGTATCCTAGATCCAAATCTAAAGAGCCACTGGGTATGTAGGGAAACAAACGACGTGATATCAGCTAAGTGGGGACTTATCAACGTCTTCTTGGGAGCAAATTTTTTATGTGGGAGGAAAAATAGGACAACAAGAGAATTCTGGGTATCTTTTCAGTCCATATATATTAAAAATGCTTATTTTATGTTTAAATTTTGATAGAGGGACATATCATATGTAGAACATACCCACTTCCCTCCAAGAATTTTTCCGGTTAGCACTGACTGACTGCCCTAGTGTACCGACTCTGGAGTGAGAGAGTTGAGATCTCTCCTTGTCAAGCGAGGTGTTGCCATTGTTTCCATGTGACATGGTTCCCGGCCCCTGTTTTCCTGGGCATCTTCCTTCAAAAGACTCTGAACGTCAGCCATGCCCACACAGCTCTCAGTGAAGTGCTCCAGGCTGGACTGTTTCCTCAAACGGAGCCGAGCAGCTGCTGTGAGTTAAGACTTAAGAAAACAGGGAAAAAAAAGGTCACAGAGCCTTAGGCAAACTGTAGCCTTTGAGAAGCCAGTATTCTGTGGGGTACTGAGGTTGTTTTCCCTCTCGGAGGTGGGGAAGATACAGACAAAGGAGATACTAAGTCATTTTCATCCAATTTCTTACTATGTTTCTATCCCTAAGCAATTGGGTGCCTTTAGGTTTTCCGTGGTCTGCCAGACAGTATTGCCTGGCCAGAGGCGCTCAAATCCATCTGTTGTCAAAGTTTGGGAACATGCCATGTATGTCCTCAGAGCCTGACTTGTTGATATATTTAGTCTGAGAAGAAGCGTTAGCTCTGTAGCCAAGTCAAAGACTTCCTTCATGACAGAACCCTTCTCCTTGTCCTCTGTGCCCCTCAGTTCTGGGACCCAGTTCACATTCCATCTCTATGGTCTCTCACCAGCGGTTGGGCTCTAGCTCTGTCTAATCCAGTGAACTGACCTGAAGTCTCTAGAGAGTCCCCATGACAAGTCTATCACTGGCTCCCATCCAGCTGTCCTTTCTTCTCTAGAGTGGGACATTGCCCATGGTTAGTTTACTACTTTTGCCCTCAATGAGTAGCAGAAAGTCTACCAGGTCCCCAAGGTAAAGAGAAAGGACAATCCTTACTCTCAATCTTTGTTAAGTGCTTACCATTTGTTTGGTCTTTTGAAGCTGGGGGTGCTTGTTGATGCCAGAGGAGTGTGGAGTCTATGGGAACTCTTTAAACGGGTTTCTCTTTCAGTGATAATGACATTATTATCAGTTACAAATGTAGACATTTATTCTGCCATGGTAATTTATTACTGACAATGATTTTCAAAGAACAAAACTTTACTTTCTTCTAATATCATTTAATTTGGAGTTTTGTTGAAAGCGTCTGGGGTTGACTGTGCTCTTCAGGAGAAACCCTGTGCTATTCGGTTTCGAGCAACATTGGTTTAGCTACTTTTGCTCAATTTTTGATTAATTCATTCATTTATCCGCTCAATGAACACTTTCAGGTCCCATTTGCTATGTACCTGGCATGTCAGGCCCCTAAGCATGTTCTCAGGGAATCCCTGCTCCACCTGACTGACCAGGTGACACCCTCCGCATGGTTCAGGCTGGAATGTCTCTCTGCTTTCTCCATCATTACAAGTGACAGTGAGATGACTTGTTCCTCTCCGGTCCTTCCAGAGTCGTGGACAACCACTCCTCAGGATCTCAAAAGGCAAAACCACACAGAATGAACGAGTTACTTGTGTCCAGATTTGGTATTTGCAAGTCAGCTGCAGATGCTGCAACCACAACTCTTGGAAGCCCACACTAGCCTCAGTGGGAGGGACCTAGGCCCTGGAAAGACCTCCCAGCTCCAGAAGATATGGCATGGGCAGACGCGCTAGAGCAGAAGCTGCTGCTGGATTCACTTCTGCTGCTACAGACCCCATTACATTTCACAAGCTCGGGTGGTGCTGGCACTGAAGACTTCCTCCTTGGGAGTTTTTTGCTTCCTGGGAAGCCAAGGACAGAGCGTTGGTGGGTGGCATGTTAGAAGAATGACCTATCAAAAGCTAAGGGGCTTATGACTCATAGCACATAGCACTAACTAAACTAGATGGAGACCTAACCCAGCCCATCCGCCATCACAGGGCTAGCATGAATAGCCCGTGTAAACCTATCCACTGGAGTGGTGCCTGTTGAAAATGACTAGCCAATCTCTATTGGTGGCAGTGCAGTCACCAAGACTGACTCAAGAGGTCTTTTTGAGGTTTCATTTATTTAATTTTATTTCGGGTATGTGGGTGCGTGTCTCCATGTGCACACATTCAGAGGCCAGAGATTGCCACTGGGTGTTTTCCTCAGTTGCTTCATCTTGCTCTTTGAGACAGGCTCTCCTGCTGAACCTAGCTTGGCAGATTGGTCAGAGACTCCCTGGACACACCTGTCTTTACCTGTCCGTGCTGGGCTGCCAGGCAAGTGTGGTCATGCCTCCATTTTACCTGTTTGTCGGCGACTCAAGCTGAGGTCCTCTTCTTGTCATAGCAGGTGCTCTTTCCCCCTGAGCTGTATTCCCAGCCGTTGCTCTGTCATGTCAGCGTAAGTCTGGAACCGGCCACTGCCACCTGGAGTAGAGAGACAAATCCCTTTAAAATTATATACACATATTTATGATGGATATGAATCTGCGTATGGTGTGGTGGGGGGCAGAGGAGAAGATTCTGGATCATTTAGTGTAGCCAGGCAGAGGTTTTCCTGATGGTGAGCATCACATTCAGTTGGATAAATTTTAGTCTCCATGCTTCAAGGCTTGCAACTGGACCATCACTGGAGACAGGGTGTGGTTCTATCATGGATCACCGTGTTTGCAAGCTTGGCACAGCCAAAACTACTAGGACCTGTATGGAGAAGGATGCTTCCCTACATTCCGTAGCTGTTTATCGTGGGTGGCTTTGTATCAGACATCCTGCCAGATGCCTACTATATTGACATAGAATGCAGTTCCCGCCCTGTGGATGTCAACATTCCAGATGAAGACACAGGAGAATAACGACACAGTTGTGATACAGAGAGGTAAAAGTCGACATGGGTGAAAAGTTGATTTCTTAACCCAGTCTTGGGGATGCAGAAAAGCCTCTTTAGAGGCCAAGTGTTTGAACAACTGAGGCCCAGAGGTCCTGTATGCACAAACAAGCAAATGCACGGATTGCAAAGTACACAAATCCAAGGCTGTGGGGTGGGGTAGTAATTTGGAAGCTTCACGAATACTTGGAGAGCTGTTCATAGACTATGAGATGGTCTAGTGAGAAATGAGATGGAACACACATTTCCTTGATTATATCTCTTCCTACTTAATTTCTCTTGCACTTCCCCAAAGCAATCTCTCCCTCCCTCTCTCTCTCTCTCTCTCTCTCTCTCTTTCCTTCTCTCCCTCTCCCTCCTTCCCTCACCCACCTACCCACAAACTAAAAAGTGAACCCAACCAAAACAAAACCACCACAAACCACCAGTGAGGTTTTCAATTCCAAATGCTAGCTGCTGCATCGATGGCTATCTTGAAGGGAAAGGATGGCCTCCTTTCTTCACACTAGATCGGGATGGGAAAACAGCACACACAAGGCTCTTATCACAGGGCCCATGACCTGTTGTTCACCAAGCTCTCAAATGCCCCACTGAAGTTCCAGTTTTAAGGAAAGTGAGCTATCAGGGGCTCTTGCTGTAGAAACAGAAGGCGCTCTGCCAGGGGATGCTTGGAGCAGCTCTCGCAGCTTGACTCATGTGGCCAAGTGGTGCTGTAACTCAAGCAACCCTGGAAGCAGAAGCTGTAGGTCTATGATGTGAGGGTCACTGGAATGTGACAAGATGGGCTGTTAAATCAACATAGCAGGTGCAGTTGAAAGAAGAAGATCAAGTGTTGCATGGCCACTTACGCATTCAAAGGAAGTTGTTCTAGTGGAGGCACTGGCTCAGCTGTTCAAACAAAGAACACAGTAGCGGTGAATTCCATAAAAGAGGAGGACTGCTTGTTTTGCGGAAATCTGAGCTGGTATGTGGTCCAGACACGGTAGACAGCTGTTTCCTGAGGTTATGTGGGACCTAGACACACTATATTTTATTTATTGATCATGCTCTGAGGTCAAAGATTGCCTGCCATCGCTATATCCTCCTCCCAGGAAGATGGGAGGAGGAAGTGTGAAAGGGATTCTCTGAGATGTAACGCTGTGTATGTCATTTCTCTTTGCAATGCTTCAGGAAGCAATTGCTTGGCCACACGGATCTGTGGTAAAGGCCCAGACTGTGTCCCTTGGCTGGGCAGGGTGTGCTTAACAAGTTCGCTCTGGAAGGAGGAGAGAACGGGTCGTGGTGAAACACCGAGCATTTTCAGTCACCGGTGTCTCTCTTTGTCATGCCAACAACCTGGTACCAAAGGAGGCAGAGGTTCTCCACAATTTCTCTCTTCCAGCTGAGGAAATTGAGACAGATACAATGAGGGGCTTTGTCAATGTCTAGCAATGAAGCCATACTGTATTGTAGGGCAGCCGAGAAGGGTTTGGTCAGGAGGTCCCCTGGGAGAAGGACTAGTAATCATTAGGATTCCTAAGACACATGGCGACACTGTTCCATGGGTTATAGTAGCCATGGCTCAAAGGCCCGAGCAGCACAACTTCAAGAGCATTTTGAATGTGACTGTACGGATATGTGGTCTGTTTGACCGGGCCTTACTTTTTCTTTTCCAATCTAGGCGCAGACTGAACCAAGAGTACAGTGTGGCTCAATGGTGGGGACATTGGATTAGGGTCGGGGATTGGCTTCTTGGCCAGTCCTGTGATCAGTATAGCCGTCGTTAGTGTAAACCCCTCTCCCAGGAAGCTTGGAGCTGGCTCATCTTGTTTGTTTTCAGAACAACATTGTGAAGCAACTGTCATACTTTGTCCCATTCCAACACAGAGGGTTTTATTCTTCAGGTCTTATGTCATGCACAGGTTGGTCCTAAGAACGCCATGTCTCCGAGGCTGGCCTTGTCCTTCTGGTTCTCCTTCTTCTACCTCCAGATGAAGGAATCGCAGTGGCCAGCATGCAAGAAGGATGCCTTTTTCCTCCAGCCCAAAGCTCTTGTTCCGAAAGCACTGGGGAGATCTTGCCAAACACCTTTGGGGTGAGGTGGACCTAAAGCTTATGGGAGAAGCTGTGGCTAAGGAGTAGCACTTGTGCCTGGACGAGCTACTTCCTTTGACCTGTACCCTCTGTGACTTTCTTTTCATTAAAAGACACACTAGGATTGGGGAGTGGACTTCCTGAGCCAGAGGCCTCCCCCACAAACTCTGCTTCTAAACACCTCTGGGTGTGTTGCTTTCTTTTATGCATTTTCTTTTCAGAATCACTCAAGGGATCCATGCTCATACTATTCAAATAACGCAGTGCAGTCAACTCGGCCTGGCTTCTCAATCCTTCCAACTCTCATTCTGCTGCCTTGCCCAGAGGTAGCCATGTCAGCTTGGCGACAGCAGGTGCCTAGCTCCGCGTTTATTTCTGTCCCCATCCTTAGGATAAAAATGGCAATGTGTAGGTTGTTGATTTGTTGTTGTTTAATGATATACTGCACTTAGTTTTCTATATTGGCAGATTAATTAAAAATCACACTTCTGCTCATGGAGGAAGACACATGTTGGACCAGCCACGTGTCTAATTTCGGGTCCTGCTCACAGTATGGAGCTGTGTGGTGTGTAAATGCAGGTGAGTTGGGAGGTACACCACCCCGTTCTAAGTCTGGTCTCCATTGTGCTTTCGCTGAGAGATCCAGGGAGACTGACCTAACTGCATCTGTAGAATGGGTCTAAGCATGGTGAGCTCAGTGGGTGCTGGTGGAGCTGTTGAGCGAGCACGGTGTGTAGAACACTTGGAGCAGACCTGGGACTCAGCTCTCCACAAGCGCTGCTGCCCAACGGTGCTCTTATTGGAGGACATTATTGCAGCATCTGCCTAGTCTTCTTCTACTTGCTACTCGTAAGTGGCTGTGACACTTGTAACCTTAAGCATTGTTGTCATCAACAGGCACTTACAAATATGTTCGTGCACCCATGACAGTGTTTCTAGATAATGGATTTTGTTGTCACTGTTGTTGCTGCCGCATTCGCGGATTCGAAGGTCTGGAGATTTCCAGGTGGGTGGGCTCTGCCCAGCCACATTCCCCATGCTTGTTCACAGGATTCAGCTAGCAGCAGCTGCTGGGCATCCTGCCATCCTCTGCATCCGTATGGCAGTGACTGGCAAAGGTATGTGGCAGGAAGCATTCTTCTTTGTCTTCCTTGGGTCTGGCCCTTTGTGATCACTCAGGAACCTGGATGGCTTCCGGACCAGCCTGGTTGGGAGTTTTGAATTGCTCCTTTGCATACAGCGCAGTGTGCAGACCAAATGATCGGGCGAACGCTCTTGCCTGGAACCCATCTGGTGGTTGTAACGGTGAAGATGAGAGAGCCCAGATGGTCAAGAGGACCCACACGTGGTTTCACCTTTGAATGTGCCAGATACGTGCTGGGCTCCCTCTGCTTCAGGACTTTCTTACTTGTCCCTCCCTGATGGATGAAGGGCAGGTGTGGTTGTGATCATTCCCAGGACCCAAGGATCAAGTTGATCCTTCAATAAAACAGGAAACAACGAAAAAGTTTTGCCATCTGTTGACAGGAAAGGCTAAGAGCTAGTTGTGATGGTTAGGCCCGGGGAATAAGGCTGCTCACTTCTGTCTACTAATTAACATTCGCACAGCTTCTACTTTGTATCCCCAGAAGTGGCCAAGGCATAATTCCTACTTTTGAAAGCCACCAAACAAAGTTGAAAAGCCCTTAAAGAGACTTAATTTTTCAAGAACAGTAGGAATGATGGTCACAATAACGCAGTAGGGCCTGAGCTCCAACCTGGATCTGAGGCTGGGGCATGCCTGCGAAAGGGAATGTTTGACCCTTTGCAAAATACTGGGGAGTGAGGAGACTATTGTACAAATATTAGAAATTAAAGTTTCATTTTACAACTAAGAAAAACTCAGTATAGATGGTTGTGATGGTTAATATTGTCAATTTGATGGAATTAAGAATTACTGAAGAGACAAGTCCTGGGTATGTCTGTGAGGGATTGCCTAGATTAAGTTAGTTGAGGTGAAGAGACCTACCTAAGGCTTGGGTGGCACCATCCCATGAGCTGGGGTCTCGAACGGCGTAGAAACGGGAAGTCTATCTATGATCAGCACTCAGTTCTTTTTCCTGACTGCACACACACCACGACCAGCCACCCTCCTGTCTAGCTAGACAACCTCTAAGCCAGAAGGAACCCTTCCTTCCATTGACTCTGTTGGGAGTTTTGTTGCTGCAATGTGTATAATAATGAATAGAATGATTTTTAAAGAAAGTAGAGCAAGCTGGCAGTCAGTCACAGATCTTTCTTCCCAGAGCAAGCGCTATGGTAAGCAAGAATGTTTGTATCTGAAGGTCACAGGATTCAGAACTTTAGAAACAATTGGTTTTGTTTCACTTAAACTATGTTTAGCGCACCCCATACATCTTCAAGTCTTCTCTGCTACAGCATGTAATAAGCTGTATTATCATTTGCAGATATTATTAAAACTACTTCGTCAACGGGTGTATTTTTAGACTTGCAAGTATATCAACTCTTTTGCTCTTAAGCACTGGTATTAATGAATATCCATTTTTAATCTTCCTAAACAGTTCTCCTAATTCCCTTAAAACTGAACACAAGAAACAGTTACTGTGGGGGCTGGAGAGATGGCTCAGTGGTTAAGAGCATTGCCTGCTCTTCCAAAGGTCCTGAGTTCAATTCCCAGCAACCGCATGGTGGCTCACAACCATCTGTAATGAGGTCTGGTGCCCTCTTCTGACCTTCAGGAATTCACACAGACAGAACATTGCATACATAATAAATAAATAAATATTTAAAAAAAAAAAAAAAGAAACAGTTACTGTGGAACTTTACACATGAAAAACATGTTATTTTCAGAAGGTTTATACCATGTGGTATCACTAGCAAGAGTGTAAGAGAACGCCACTGCCCCTATGTCCTCATCAACATTGAATGCTATTATTTCAAAGATTGTCTCAGTCGGTTTATTTTGTTGTGTTAAGACAGAGTCTTACTGTGTAGCCCAGACTGTCCTTGAACTGCTGGTCCTCTGAGATTTGTGAATTAAAGATTCAAGCCTCCACATTTTCCTACATATCCTAAGATGGACGTGAAAGTTCTTGTTCACTAGAGGGCCCTCGTGGAAGAACACTGCCGCCACCGTCCTGCACAAGCAGAGGTTGCTGGCCATGCTGGAGGACGCAGGAAGAGTACAGATGGCAACAGGGCATTGACCCATTATGGACGTGGAATGGTCCTAGGCCACTGGAACAAAGCAGACTTAAGCTTGGTGACTTAAACAGTTAATTTATTTCCTGCAGTTCTAGAAGCTGGGAAGACCATGACTGAGGTGCTAGCTGCTTGACTCCTCGTAAGGACCCATGTCCTGGTTTGTAATGAACTCAGTAAGAGGCAACAGGGTATCGCGCCCTGCCCTTTTAAGGACACTGGTCTCATTTCTGAGGGTTCAGCCCCATGACCTCATTGTGGTTCAAAATTTTTATCTCTGGGAATATCGCATTGGGTAAATCACGGCCTTAGCCTATGAATTAGGGGTGGGTGGTGAAACTTTCCGCTTATAGTATCCATAGACAGCTTGTTTAACATTCTTCGGTTTGTTCGTTCGTCAGCAGAAAGGAAACTGCGTGTGCAGAGGGGGAAACAGTAAAAGTGACATTGTATAAAATGTGTGAAACCTACCAGGGGCTGAGGTAGAGGCACATAGAAGAAACATACCAGGGGCTGAGGCAGAGGCACCAGCCATAGAAGAACTGGCTCCAGACCCAGAGAATCTGGATGGTACCCGGAGGGGCCATGTGCTTGAAACCCAAAGCCCAGTGCATACCTGCCCAGACAAATGAATCCTTTAGAAGTTACTGACAACCCCTCCGGCCCCCTCTTCCTCCGTCTGCCTTTCTGCTTCTCAGTCAGAACAAGAACAAAACAGGGGGCAGTGACATCAGCTTTGTTGACAGAGGAACCCCGAGAAGGGTGCACTAGCTGCTTGACATTGTTTCTTTCTCTTTTTAGAAAATGTCTTCTTAAATATGTAGAGAAATTTTTGGATCCTGAATGCTTATCCCTATCTTTTGGGAATGCCCCCTCACATGGGCACACTCTCAAAACAGTGGGATTTGTTTTTTAAAAGCCAACCTTGGCTGCTTCCCAGAGATTCCTTCAGCATCAGGGCCTTACCTCTGCTTTGACCAGGCTCCAGGGGTTGTCTGAACTTCATTCCTCTCTGACTCTCTTCCTGTTTCTGCTGTCTATTCCCCAGCCCAGCTTCTCCTTGGGTTGTCTAGACTACTCCCCTTGAACTCCAGAGCAGTTTCCCCGGAGCCGCCCTTCCCTCATTGCTCTTACGTCCTCTTCTTTACCTGGAGAATCTCTCTTTTCTCTCCATCTCTTTGCATTGGATCCTCTGGGGTGGATCTGCGTGCCCTGGACCTAACTGCCAATCTCTAATGATACAAAGCTTCCACCTAAAGGCAGCCTACCTCCGTGGAAGGCTGTGGGGAGGCAAGTTTATTCAGGTTTTGTCAGAGTCCCGGTGCGGTCTCCGCCCTCCCCTTCACAGGCCTGGAACAGCCTACCGACCTGTGGCTTAGGTACTGGAAATGGGGTTGAGAGGGTGCGGGTCAATGTCTTCTTTACCAATGATGAGATGAGTCCCCTTCTGCGGGCACTCGTGACAACCTTTCCTCCCTCTCAGAAGCAGGGCATGCAAAGGCTTCATCGGCTGTATTACAGAACGCTTTGAGCTCGCCCAAAGGCAGCCGTGATTGCGTTCATGCGGATTAAAATCCTATTCCTGGCACACATCTAGGCCATCCCTTAAACAACCAGCTTCAACTCACAGTGGAAAACACAGATTGGCTGCAGCCTGGTTTCAGGAGGACACGGATCTGCTCTCATTAGAGCTCAGGGCACCGCAGCGTGGGGAGGAGGGCCTCCGGGCGCCTGCTAGCCTTTCACAGGCTGTACTTTTTGGTTTGTTTAGTTTTGTTTTTGTCTGGCAGGCTCAAAAAGAGACTGTCCTACTTTCCACGGGAACAATCACTCTCACATTTTAAGAAATTAAGTCTCCGGGAAAAAAAAAAATCTCGTTTGAGAGGGCTTGTAATGGCTCCTTGACCACACGCTGTGCCTGCCAATTTTATAGCAGAGAAATATTACAGAAGTTGAGAGCTAAAGTTGGTGTGCACGGGCATTGCTTAAAGAGGGATAGATACTTCCTGGGGACAGCGCTCTCCCCGACGAGGCTCCCCAGCATTGATGCGGTCTGGGGAGAAGCTGTCTGCCAAGCTGCTTTTTCTACTCCAGGCGGTGCCAGGCCATTCATTCTGCTCCACATTTGCAAAGAGATCTCCACTCCTCTGAGAGCCAGCGAGGCTCAGGGCTGGGAGAGCTGATGGAAGTTCTGATGAAGACCAGAACTCTCCAGGAGAGGGTGCCTTTCATTTCTCAGGCATTTTTCTTGTGCAGTACTAGGGAGAGGCCCCCACACAGTCACCGTTGTCTTACCAGGGAAGACAGTCTCCCGGGGGTTATCACCTTGTATCACGGGGATGGGCAGAGGGATAAAGAATATTCAGCCTGACATCTAAAATGCCCTTCCTTCGATTTGGTATTATAGATGCTAATGAGATTGGATGTTCCCTGCCTGTCCCCAGCATCGCTGACTGACCTACGTGGCCCTCTTTGAGATCTTATACTTGTAGATCGTATTCTGGTAGCTGGTTCTCGGTTAAAAAAAAAAAAGAAAGAAAGAAAAAGTTAGCTGATGCTAGGATACCCTCTTAGTTTTTTTTTTTTTGTCTTTTGCATTTTATAGTTGACTTGAAGATGGAGCGTTTTAGTCGTTTGTGTTGTAGAGTGAGGATACAGTAACTTGAAGTTGTAGCCTCCCTATTGCTCATCACCTTAGCTGAGGATGCCATGCTCTGGAGTTGGTGTGATGGGTGTTAATACTGTGTCACAGCAGCCCTGGAGACCATCCCCATTGGCTGGGTAGCCTAGTGGATGGCATTTACGATGCTGCCAAAGGCTTTGTGTGCTTGTGCTTGCCTCCAACTGAGAGGAACCTCTGAAGTGTAAACTGGCGAAGGCCCACTGTCTTGAACACCAAGTCAACCCATTGTCTTCAAGTCTCTGTCTACATTTGACATGGTAGGATAGAAGGGACATCTTTTATAGGCAGGTGGGAAACGTTTTTATTAGCTAGACTGGGATAGAACAAGTTAATTGGCCCCTGCATCAGCTGCTCAGTCCAGTAGATCTTTTATTGATCTCATCTCAAACTTTCCTTCCCCGGGAGCCTTTTTTGATCTCTAGTCTAGGTCAAGTTCATGAATTCTCATAGGACCACGTTTTGTTTGTCAGGGAATTCACAGTAGTTTGAATCTGTGCTGCACATGGTGGTCTGTAAGTTCTTGTGCGACCTGGTCCCACGTCATCAGCCTCACTCTCTGTGAGAAGTTCTACACATTTTTCCTTTGTTTCTGGACCACACCAGGTCCTTACTTACGGACTCTATGCCTGCTGTTTGCTGTACCTGGAAGGCTTTTCCTTCGGCTTTTGCTGGTCAGGTGTCTTTTCATCTCCTGCTTCTCAGCTGGAATGTCTGAGTGGCCTCTCCGGATTCTCATGTAAAGTTGCTTCCTTCTTTATTTTCACTTCTTTTCTTTTAAAATTTTAATTCTGGGTACCTGGAAATGAACTGGAAGGCCTTGAGCATGTTAAATGTTAAGCACACTCTACCACTGAGCTGTTCCACCAGTCCCTCTTTGTTATGATGACATTGCCATGCAATAGTGTGGACCCCTATGGAACACAGTGTGATGATTCTATGCTTACACACAAGAGTCACGATCAAATAAAAGCCTAAACTTTGCTTTCTCCTTCAGCATCATTTCTCTGTTGGAAAACTTTGAATTTCTCTCTTTTAGTTGTTTTTATATACTATATAATAAATGGTTATAAATTATAACTACTATATGATGTAGAACACTGGAACATGTTTCTGCTGTCTAACTGTAGTTTGGTACCCATTGTTTTACCTGCTTGTAGCCTTCCTTCCCCCCCTCCTCCAACTTCTTGTGAACACTATTCTACTCTCTTGTTCTGTGGAGTTGACCTTTAAGCTTCTCCATATGGTTGAAGATGCCTGATACTTCCATTTCTGTGCCTGGCTTATCTCACTTGACAAAATGTCCTTCCATGTCCACCTGTGTGGCTGAAAATGACAGGATTTTTTTCATGCTTGAATAAATTTCCATTGTGAATATCTCCCATGTTTTCTTGACCTCTCCATCCACTGATGGACTCCGTGGTTGGCTTGTGTCTTTGTTATTGGAAACAATGCCACAATAAACAAGGGTACACAAGTGCCTCTTGATGTATCTGCTTCATTTCTTTTGTGTATATACCCAGTACTGAGAGAGCTGAACTACCTGGTAGTCTTAGGAATTTCCATGTTTTAGAATTTCCATGTTATTCTCCGTAATTGTGTACTAATTTCCACCCTCACCCGCAGACTCCAAGAGTTCTCTTTCCCTCACCTTAAACAGTGATGCACTCCCACATGATGGGAAGTACCACTGTACCAAGGTGCTGAGAATGAGACAGCGAGATCCCCTTTGATCACTAAAAAGGGAGAGGAAATGCTGTTCCACAAACATATCTTCTCCCACTTGGATGATATTATTAACCAGTTGTTGGCCAGATCATATTGGGGCTTTGAGTGCTATTGGCAGAGCCCCAGCTCCCCTGGACTTACTCATCCCAGCAGCTATGACCAGTAGCTATAACGAGCATGCAGAAGATACATGGCAGATGAGCGTGGGGGAGGGGTTTCTGAAGACATCCCCCATGGTTCAGCTCCAGGAGAGCGGCAGAGTGGGAGGAGAAGATGTATTTCAAAGCTCTTGGCTTTACCCCTTTCCCATGCACCAAACTAGGTTCTAGGAATGTTTCATATCTCTGATCGCTGCATCTTCTTATATGACCTTCTGAGAATAAGTCCAGGGCTTCCCAATGACCACAGTCTGTCCCAAAGTCTCAAAGCTAGTACTTGGACTTTCTCACCATGCCTACCACTCCCTAGGTTGTTTTTCTCCCCTTCTGGACTTTCTTTGCCATTAATCTAGGCTTTTACTTTGCTAGGTAGGTAGGTTATATGTCCTGCTAATGGGTGCTTATGATACCTAGTAAGAAGTAATATGACAAAAATGGTATATTGCTTGAAAGCGGAGTCAGTTATAGATTTGAGCTGTTCTATTGAAATACTCTGTGTCCTTGAGACATATTCTTACACACGCTGGGTGTCATAGGATGAGGTCAACAGTAGCATTGCACTGTAGGATTGATGTAAGTATACACAAGGTAAGGATTATCAAGAGTGTATTGTCTGTCTTGTAGCAACTAGGATAATGGACTAATAAATGATTGCTTTCCATTTTAATAGGGGAAACCTCAGTAAACACATGCTGACTACAATCGTCAAGGGGGTCGGATATTTGGGGGCACCGAGATGGCAGCATGTGAGCAGATGGCCATTCTGCCTGGACTGCAGAGGAGGCTCTGTGGGTCTCTGGTAGAGACCCGAGCACCAGATGACTTGCCCACAGTCTCTGGTCCTAAAATAGCAAGGCCTGCTTAAACCCCGCCAACCGAGGCCAAGCCAATAGTTGTAATGTTGTATTCAGGAGCTTGGCTTTAAATAATCCTTTTCCTTAATAGCTTTGCCCCTGTCGTGTGGCAGGTGTTTACATTATTAAGTAAAAGCGTTTAAACAGTGACCTCCTTGGTATAAAGGTGAAGGAGATTAAAACCCAAGCAGTGCTCTAGCCATTTAAATCAATGAGACTTGTCAGATCTGCGGCACATGAGCTACTTAGAGGGCACAGACACCTATTGTTTTTGAGCTTCAACTATCTCAGTATGTGCTTTTCCTCAGAGTCTGGCCAGGCCCTAGCATGCTCATTAAAGGCTGGTCTGTCCATGGCCTCTTTTCTCCACAGAAGCAACATTAATTAATAGTTGGCTAAATGCGCACTAAATAGTTATGCGATTAGGGAGAATCAGAGCTTGAGTTTCTGTTTAGAGAAATAACCCTTGGAAGAATCCCAAAGGTAGACTCCAAGCTAATCAGAGGCAGGGGTTATGAACATTGCCTGTTTCTTCATGAGGCGTGAAAGCTGGGCTGTTTGGGTGTACCTGTTCATCCTTTCTTGGTGGAGTTGCCCCAGTTGCAAGCCATGACACCAGAGAACTCATGACACCTACTAGCTATAGGAATCAAATTTCTGCATCTCCCTTTCTTACCCCATGCTCATATTGCATACCAAACATTTCTTTCTCCCTTAATATTTAAATCCAGAGTCTCTGTATCACCAGTGAGGGAAATCTTCATGTGAGAAGGGTAGGCGGACTTTGAAAATCCAACTATTCTTCCTCTAGGTTTGTCTTGTCCTTAGAGAGCTCCAGTTGACTTCGATGAGAGCCATCAAGCTGCAGAGACCTCTGCCGCCTGATTATTAATTCTACAAGAAGGTGACACGTACTCCCCCTTTTTTCTTCTCTTTCTTTTTTTTTTTTTTTTGTTTTTTGAGACAGGGTTTCTCTGTAGCTTTGGGGCCTCTCCTGGAACTAGCTCTTGTAGACCAGGCTGGCCTTGAACTCACAAAGATCCTTCTGCCTCTGCTTCCTGAGTGCTGGGATTAAAGGCATGTGCCACCACCGTCCTGCTCCCCCCTTCTTTGAATTGAATGGATTCATAACTGAGTCAGGTGGGCCGTAAGAGGGATGCTCTCAGGTAGTGCTATGAGGCATTTGTTTTTCTTCAGGTTGCGTGTGTTTGACATTATTCATAGAATGTTTCTAGGTATCAGGTCTCTAAGACTGGAGAGATACCTTACACTTCACCTGTAGAAGAGCTGGTTTGCTTTCTATCACTGGGTGGCTGGTTTCTTTTCTCAATGGGTGACCTTGGAGGTGACCTTGGAGGTGGCTGTCATTTGTTTCAGAGGAAAACCGATTGGTCTCCTATGTGCAGCAGTGGGGCAAGGCCAACGTCTCTGGCTTCCATGCAGTTTCCTTGTCAATAAAAACAAAACATCACAGGAATAGCAGTGTGGCATCATGAAAGCTTGCCAGAATCTTCTGTCCTGGCCCTTAAGGATACAAGCCACACCATCCCAGCTCCAGGTACTCTCTGTGTACCCTATAGCATGACAAATACTGAGACAGCATAGAGGTGGCTATTTTTCAAAACCCTCTTACCCACCACAGGGATTTAAGCCCAGCTAGGGAAAAGTCCCATGATGCCTGACCCCCGAGAAGTACAGAGTCATCATGGACTCTGCAGTTTCTGAAAATAATTGAAAGGAGAAGGAATGTTAAGAATCTTCTCTCCAGAGCAAAGGATGGCACCACTCCAGGGCTGGAGAACACTGTGAGCTGACCCGTTTATCTCCATTATCACTGCCAATACCTCTGCCATCTTTCTACCTGTGGTGTCGGGGCCTCCAGGAGCCTGTTACAAGGCAGAGGAAGCAGCTTTCTCAGAAAGCGCCTGCCAGGCACAGGGAAGGCATTCCAGACAATTCACTATCGGTAGTGTTAGAAAATGACATGGTGGTGGGTCCTTGATGGTCAGCATTCCTGGGAAGGAGGCTCACACAGTCAGATACTGTGTGGTTTTTTTGAAATGTGGTAAGCCAGTCATATAGGCTGTTTCCATTGAAAACAGCCCTGGAACACAAACCATAGTATGTGGTTGCTAGGCAGTCAGTTTCCACAATCCTCAAGTCCTTTGGCGATATAGACTTGGGAGGGAGGTCAGTTATCCATTCACAGATGCGGGAGAGAACTCCTTGTTTCCTATTGGGTATTTAACACCCTCAGCTTTCGGCACCCCAATTTTATAAATGACTCCTGGATCTCTGCATGTGCTGTAAACAACAAGATCAGCACTCTGTCTGTAATACTGTAATACCCCCCAGACTTTACATCTTCCTTAAAAATTATGTTGGAGAAGAGGAAGTGAAACTGGATGAGCAAGGAGATGAAAAGGGCCTGTTTCCGTTTTGCCAGGACAATGGATTCTAATTCTAGCTCTGTCCTTGTATCAGCAAGGTCCCAAACAGTACAACCAGGCACTGAAGAACTCTAGAAGACTTTGGATATATGTGTGTTGGGGGAGAGGGGAAGTGGTGAGTCTGGGTCCTGCAGGTCACTTGGAGACCCCAAAGTTAAGTCACAGAGAAAAGAGATTAATGAACCTAGTGTGGCAAAATATTAGAAGATTTGAGGCCTAGATTGTGTTGGGAATCAGTAGGGCGGTTGGTTAGCGATGGTCAACACAGGAAGGGAAATTCACAGTGAACTATCCTGTGGTACTTTGAAACTCATACCCACTCACACTCACAGGCTTGGCTCTGACCCTCCTCTATCTAGCCTCATCTTCAGTCGTCAGTGGGGTACAAGTGAGTGCTGTGTCTCATCACAGACAGGGCTTTCTTTCTTTTTATCTTCTACCCTTTTGATTCCCATGCTCCCAATTTACTCAGGAGATCTTATCTTTTTCTACTTCCCATATAGATTAGATCCATGTATGTATCTCTTAGGGTCCTCTTTTTGTTGTCTGGGTTCTCTGGGTTTGTGAATTGTAGGCTGCTTTCCTTTGTTTTATGTCTAAAAGCCACTTACAAGTGAGTGCATTTGGTATTTGTCTTTCTACGTTTGGGTTACCTCACTCAATATGATTTTTTCTAGATCCATGCATTTGCCCACAGATTTCAAGATGTCATTATTTTTTTCTGCTGTGTAGTTCTCCATTGTGTAAATGTACCACATCTTCCTTATCCATTCTTTGGTCGAGGGGCATTTAGGTTGTTTCCAGGTTCTGGCTATGACAGACAATGCTGCTATGAACATAGTTGATCACATGTCCTTGTGGTATGAACAGACAGGGTTTTCATTGAGCATGCAGAGAACATACACATTCTAAGGAATGTGCACTCTTGTAGCTGACTTCCTGGGGCTTGCATGGGTGCTTTCCGGTGATTTCCTGTAGGCGAGAGCTTGTGAACTGGTAAATTTGGCTGGCGCTTTTGAAATTTTTTATTCTGGGAGCTAACTGCTGAAAGCAGACGTTTTTTTTTTTTTAAAAAAATCTGCTCCCTCTGTTTTATCTCAGGGAGAAGATAAAAATAGGGAGATGTGTTTGAATCTGGCAGTTAAGGGGCCTTTCAGACAGCCTGCTTTCCTTTCGATCGCTTCTTCCACTTCTGGGATTGCTTTCCTCTGAGCTTACGATCTGTATTCAGGTACCCTTTGTGCATGCGTGAGTCATGTGTAACAAATCATCTTAATTACTCCAGCCCTTGCCTCCTCCTCTGCTTCTCATTTTTCTGAAATTCCTTCAATGATTATCAAACAAATGTGCGTGGTGCTCCAGCCCTGGGAAACAGCACGGAGGCCCCAGCAGCAGCCGGAGGAATTTCAAAGTTAGTTAAAAGGCGCAGGAGGGGAGAGGGAATGGAATGAGAACTCCCCCTGGTTTTCAGCCTGGAGCCCCAGTGCTGACTAGACTCCAATTCCAAGCGAGTGCTTGGCGGGGGCACAACCCTCGCAGCTCTCTCTGCATAAGAGAAGAATGAAAGTGGCGGCTCCTTGGTCTGGGCCCAGAGCTCTCCTTTACCAGCAGAACCCCAAACACTGCAGGGAGACCATGTCTCAGAGTCCAGGCAGGCAGGAAAAGGAAGGAGCCCGTGGTGTCTGCTGATCTGCCCTAGCTCACCAGTGTGACTAGTAGGAGACCTGAGCCAAGACCATCGGCGAGCCTTAGGCCAGCCCTAGGCCTTGTTAACAGTCGGAACCGGACCATTTCACACAGGCTTTGCCTCTGGCAGCTGAAGGGTTGTTAGGAAGGATGATCTCCAGGGTAGACAGGGGCTGAGACAGGTCAGGCTTGTGGGGATGGTTTGAGGGACGGTCCAAGGGGAGGTCATTAGGAGCAAGAAGCCGAAACTGTGGCAGAGAAAACGCCAGCACGGAGCAGTTTCAGCACCCTTCACGGCAGCTATGTCTATTAGGCAGCCGTCACCTTCAGGGGAGTTCCTGAAGACCCATGACTGCAGACATTAAGGGGCCTCGTCAGTGCGGGTGGTTTCTGAGACTTTCACTGTTCCTTCCAGGCTCCGGAACCAGACAAGATGTGACTTGGTGATGCCCATGTGTGCCTGTTCCAATAGAGATGCCACTCGGAGGGGATATTGGGTCCATTTTGTAAATGCAAGTTTCACTGTCTTGGTTGGGCCATAATTTGCAAGCTACACTCAAGGCTAGTTTTGCTTGAGGTTGACAGCACACAGCATTTTAAAACAGTGTTGATAAAGCAGGTTGGCTATACTAAGTCTCTAAGTTGTCACTTTGCTACCTCTTCTGGATTTACCTGGTGCTCCATATCATCATGGTGACTGTCCAAGTGACCACAAAGTGGTTTTCCCCATGACAACCTTCTGAGAATGTGTTCTCTTCATTTGGTTCTATTCCCTGAGCACCGTAGGGAGACACAGCATGAATTAAGCTCCACCCTGATTGTTGTAAGGAGGGGCTGCTTGTTTGTCCTGGCCACCCGGCTAGCTTACACCAGAGATAACCACACAGAAACTGTATTAATTAAAACATTGCTTGGCCATTATCTATAACTTCTTACTTGCTAACTCTTACATATTAGTCTAACCCATCTGCATTAATCTGTGTATTGCCTCGTGGCAGTGGCTTACTGGAGACTAACTGGTGTCCATCTCAGGCAGAGGATCCATGGCTTCTCTGACTCTGCCCTTCTTCCTCCCAGCATTCAGTTCTGTTTTTTCCACCTCCCTAAGTTCTGTCCTATCAACTATGCCAAGGCAGTTTCTTTATTCATTAACCAATGAAAGCAACACACAAACAGAAGGAACTCCTACACCACCTGATCACCAGGGCTTTACTCTCCACTTGTGTTTTCTGTTGTTGGGGTGCGAGTAAGTGTCCCAGGGCGATGGTGTTGGGGAAGTGTTCTGTCAGCAGTTAAGAAGAAAGATCCAACAGGAGGTTCTTAGGTCACTGGGGGCTTCGCCCTAGAAAACCTGCAGTGAGAGTCCATTTAAGTTCTCGTTCTGTTTCTCCCTCCCTCCTCCTTCCCTCTCCCCTCTTCCCAGACAGATCGTTCCCTCATTACCACTGTTTCCCATCAGCTGACACAGTCAAGCTATGATCTTTCCTAAGCTAGTGTTTTGGATTTTAGAAATTGAGTCTTCTGAACTGTGAGTCAAATAAAACCTTTTCTGTTTATCCAGTTGGCTGCTTTAGACGTGCAGCTGTAATAGCACAAAACTGACGACTGTACTGGTGTGCAAGCTGTGGATTCGTGGGCCAGAAGTTTTGCAAGCTGGGTCTCAGTGTTTCTAATGGGCAGTACCTGGGGTTCTTAGATAAAAATGACCTCTAAGACTCCTGCCATTTTGGATAATTTTTTATTGTTGTTGTTGTTGTTATCTAAATCTTGAACTCTTCTAGATCAGCTGGGAATCCTTACCGAGGCTGAAGGAGGTTTGTTTGGGTAAGAATGAAGCAATTATCTTAGATTCCCAAATGATACTGTATTTTTGTGGCCAGTGTATCTATATACAGGATCTATTTCTTTTGATTCATTACAAAATGCTTGCCAGAGGCTCAGTTGTATACACCAGAGAAAGATTCAGTTTTGAGAAGGAATGACAGGTGCTGGGTGGATTTCTGTGAGTTCAAGGCCAGCTTGCTTAACAGAGTGAGTCTCGGGACAGCCAAGGGCTACACAGAGAAACCCTGTCTCGAAAAACCAAAGTAAATAAAATAGAAATGAAAAGGGATAGCAGGAGATTTCACGGGAGCAAGTGTATTCTAGAAATCAGGACGAGGTAAATGCAAATCTCTGTCTTGTCTGAATCTCTTTCCCTAAATGTTCAGCGAATTGCTTGGGCTACTAATTCCAGTTTATACTATGGCATTAACATAAATAAAGTCCACGTTTGCTTCTGGACTGAATGTTTGTCTTTGCTTCCCAAATTTATATGTTGAAATCGGAACCTCCCAATGTGATGGTCTATAGTGTTGAAGCTTTTGGGAGGTAAAATGGTCTCATGGGATTAGTTAGTGCCCTTATAAAAAGGTCAGAGAGCTAGCCATTTTCTTTCCCTCCATGTTAGGACCTAGGAAGTCTGCAGCCTTCAAACAGTAGGGGGCTTCCCCAGCTTCCCCATGCTGGTATCTGATCTTGGACTTTCAGCTTCCAGAACTGTGAGAAATGAGTTTCTGTTGCTTCTAAGCTAACAAAATCTGTGGTACTTTGTTATAACCACCCAAACTAACCCAGGTGACTGTATATAATTATTTGGGTACTAGGAATTGAACCTGGGTCTTCTAGAAGAGTATCCAGTGCTCTTAACCACTAAGCCATCTCTCCAGCACCCTGCATGCAAAGGAATTTAAGCAGTCAGATGCATGTTTTCTATGCATTTGAAGGTGAGCCTCACTTTCTATTATTTCTATACAGTTTGTTTACTGTTGTTGACTGTTGGGAGGA
This sequence comes from Microtus oregoni, assembly GCF_018167655.1. Taxonomy (NCBI): domain Eukaryota; kingdom Metazoa; phylum Chordata; class Mammalia; order Rodentia; family Cricetidae; genus Microtus; species Microtus oregoni. The sequence goes on along the minus strand of NW_024543080.1, from coordinate 18,122,150 downwards.
GCCATTCCCTGCTTGACTATCCTTGTGTGTAGGGCTTCATTAGATCACTATTTATAGCTCTTTTATTTTCTTGTAACTCCTTTTTCTCACCTCCCTAAGAAAGGAAGCCTGGTTATCTCTGCATAAATTTGGGCACAGTGGCCGAGGGTAGCAAATGCAGCCTTTCTATTTCCTCTTTAGTACTTCCCAGTTTTCAGGAAGCATTCTCTATTTCTCTATGCCTTAAATCTGATAAAATGGGGCTCTCATGAAAGCGCCCAAGTCTGCAATGGGGTAGGATCATCTAATTTAGGAACTGACATGCTGAGTCAACAGACCTAAAAGTTGTTACACTAAACTTTGTTATACAATAACAAAACTGATATTTTTATTCCTCTGCTGGACTCCTAGATCTTGAGCTCAACTGCTCTGTCTCAAAACAAAAAGAAAAAAAAAAAAAAAACAAAGTGAATACCCAAACCAATCAACCAACCCACACAAACCTATGAATCCAAAGGTTGTAGAGAAACACTCCTGGTCTCCTGGTGCCCCTGGATGAACTCAGAAACTAGGTGTTGCTGGAGTTAATACTTCCTTAGACTTTTCAGCTTAGGCGAATCAATTAATTTCCTTTTTGCTTAAGCAAATTCGGGTAATTTTTTCCCTGCTACTTGCAAAGGTAAACGAGCCAGTCTTCTTATTATTTTCACATTGTTAGTTTTAATTAATTTTAGAAGCTCGCAAGTCACCTCCATAGTTTACTTTAGATCCCAGGAGCTAGAAATGACATTGCAAAGTATAATTCATCACAAGGAGGACTGCTAGATTATGATATCCAGAGATTAATTATTGTGGGCACCTCTCGTTGCTTATTTCCTTTGTGTACTTGTTTGCTGTGTTTTGGAAGCAAGCATGATGTGATACTTAACTCAGGCTAGTGTTTAATCAAAGCCTTTCGCGATGTGATCAGTTCATATTTCCCCCTTCTGATTAACGGGAGAAGAGTCAATCTTGTTTTTCATCATTACAATAACCATCCTAAATGTGCTCAGAAAAACGACAAATGCTTCAGGGGGAGTTACTTTATCTACACACCAAGATAAGCGGCTGTTAGGAATTTTCCTAGCACAAGCTCTCTGCCGACGCAAAAATCCCAATCAAGCAAAATCACAGCAAGCCAAATTAAAGGATGTCCAGGTTTTGGTGGGGATGGGGGGGGGGGGGGAAGAGACCATGAAAGGACTTTCCAGGGAGCAGTTTAAATAGACTGGGGGAGTGGTCAAGGTTTTGGCAGGCTGCGTGTCCCTCCTCGGGGGAGGGGTCAAGGTTTGGTGAGCACAGGGACAGGGGCCTCCAAAGATGGAGGCCAGAGACTGGGACTTACAGCGGCTAGAGATCTTACTGAGAATTTTCGTGGAGGTGGAGTATAACAAGAAGACTGCTAAGGGAAGGAGAATGTGAAGCAGAAACGGCCTCCAGGAAGGAAGGAAGAATCAGTGGTGGTTAAGAGTGAACTGCACTCATGGCTTCTGAACGGGGTGGCTTGCTGTCCACAGAAAATGGGTTTTCTTTCTTTCATCTTGCAGAATTATTAGTGGGTCTTGGTCACCTACAGAGACTACATTTCCCTACAGCTTTGCACCTAGATGTTGCTGTGTGACTGGCCAGCAATTTTGAGACCAAGGCTTAAAAAAAGCCTTTAAACACACACACACACACACACACACACACACACACACACACTTATTTCATGTGTGTGAATGTTTGTCCTACATGTGTGTCTGTCTGTGTATCACATGGTGCCAAGTGTATACACGTGTGTCTGTCTGTATACCTCATGGTGCTAAGTGTATGCTGAGGTAAGAAGAAGGTGTTGGATCACCGGGGCTGGAGTTACAGACCATTAGGTGCTGGGAATTAAACAAAGAACAGTCAGTACTCTTAAGTGCTGAGTCATCAGGTTCTCTTTCCTGATGTCTTTCTCCCTTCCACCTATATGTTACTTTGACCCAAAGTTCAAAGAAGCTGGAGACTTTTGACCCATGAATGAAAGAAAACTTGCAATGCTCTGTGTGGTGAGAGAAAATGCAATTCTCTCCTGCTTGGCCACTGTCATTGACGGGTCTGTCTGATTTAGTGTGACTCAGTGATTCGTCAAGAGTGGTTTCTAGGCCAGGAGCATCACGCCACAGTAGACTAGTTAAATTGTGAGTCACGCAAGTTCTCAGGCCTCACCTGCATCCTCAGATGTACTGATAGCAAGTCTAGCACAGCAATGTGTGCTTCGAAAAGCTGCCTAAGCAGTCCCAGTGTATTCTCAAGTTAGATCAGAGAGGACCCCCACCTTCCTTATCCACCTTCCCACTGCAGCCACCTCAGTTCTCCAAGAGACGTGAGTTTCTGCCCTCATATTCAGCCTTTTCTTTTCCCCTGATTTCTTGACCTAGAGAGAGTCTTGCTATGTAGTTCAGGCTTTCCTCTTGCCTCTGCCTCCGCCTCTTAATGGAGAGTTGGGATTCTTGCCTTTCGTGAGTATGTCTCCAGAGCACCTGAATTTTCCTAGAAATGGTTGGCTGAAGTCTGAAAAGATCTTAGAAAACCTTGTGAGGAAACGTTTGTTGAATATAAAGTCATGAACTTTGAGAAGAAATGTAAAAACTTAAAACAGCTTAAAAAGGACTTTCATTCAGTTCTAAATGTTTCATTTTTTGAAAGCTCATATATCTTAAAAAAATTGCCCACCACCCCAAATCATCAAAATTCCTATCAGGTAAATGACCAATTGGAGTGGCTGACTGAAGGCCAGTGACAATTCTGTACCAAACAACACTGGACAAAAGCTGTACTGGATTGTCGTGAACATTGGTCCAGTGATTTCATTTGAAAAAGAGATGTTAAGATAGCATTCTTATGGAAAATCTTCTGGTCTATAAGTGTTGGCTTACATTAAAAACAAAACAAAACAACAACAACACTATTTTTTTTTTTTTTGTGGGTCAAACAGGCCCGAGAGTGGGCTGTCAGTTTTACCAGTATTGTTTGGAGGTACCAGGGAGCCCGTCAGGCTGGTGATGTCTCCTCATTCTCATTAGGAGGCAAAATAACTTTTACACAGATGATGAGCTTCAAAGGAGGGACGGGTAAGAGCTGTACAATGCAGTTGCCAAGGTAACATCTTGCTGATCAGAAAGGGACGGCAATCGAGTTTTATGCAGACACAGTGGGAGCATGAAATATAATCACCCTCCATCTTCTCCCGCTAGAAGATCAGTGGGGATATGGATGTGGATGCAGTGGGGCTGCCCGAGAGAAGCAAACAGGAGCAGGAAGTGAGGCTTTCCCCATTTGCAGAGACCCCAGCGAGACCTGATCAACTAGCACCACATGGAAGTCACACCATTAAATCTTCCTGTTTGCTAGCAGCAAATCAATGCTCTCTGACAGGGGCTGCCCTGAGCTAACATCCAGGGAGCTGTGGATGAGCTATTTGATACCTGAATTTTAGTCAAGGAAAGTTAAAGCGTCTTCTTAAAGCAAGGAGAGAAAAAAGGTCATATTAAGTAACGAGAGAGATGACATTTTCTGAGAAGAGAGTCGGGTTATTTAATCTTTTATTGAGTTTATGGTAGCATTATCTATTGGCCATTAGTGTTTTGCTGTATGTTTATAACAACCTATTAATAAGAAAGACTTTCCCTTTTTATTTCATTGACTTGAAGTTGTACTTTATTTTGATTATAACATACGATGATGTTCTGTCAAACATTTTTTTAAAAGTAAGATCACATATCACTATATCATCAGTTCAATGAGATGGAAATCTTAGGATGTTAGAAGACATGTTTGCCAATGGATGCTTACTCTCCCTTTTGTTCCTATCAAATACCCACTTGATAGCTATGTTGTCTTGACCCATTGCTCAAGAGTGGCTTTCTTCCATTGTCCTGAGGTAGAGAGGGGACCTTGCTTACTTTGTAATGGGAACATATCACAAGGCCTTCCAAGCACAGCCAAACATTTTCTTCCCCAATTCTCCTAGACTCTTCCCACCTCCATTCAACTTTATTTCCTTCTTCCCTCTTCCTTCCCTATCTCTAGCTTCCCACAAATCAAATCAAAACAAACCAACCAACAAACAAGTAAACACATGCCACATTCCAAACATGAGAACCTAAATTCAATTCCTAGAATCCACATAAAAAATCTGGGTGTGAGACCAAGCTCTTGCAGTCCCAATGTTGGGGAGGCAGAGATAGATAAATCTCTGGGGTTTGCTGGCTAGCCAGTCTAACCTACTTGTGGAATTCCATGTCAGTGAGACATCCTGTTTTGGAAAAAAAAAAAACAACCCAAAAAACAAAATCAAGTGATTGATGCTCAAAGAATGATACCCATAGTTGTTCTATGACACACACACACACACGCATGTACGCATGCACACACACACATGTGCAAATTAACAACCAATTTCATGTGCAAGTATTTGGAGTCTCAATCCAACACCCTGGAGGAAATCCTAACCGGTGTCTACATTTAGGTAAAGTTGCTGAATCCCAGGCCTCCAGAGTAGTCCGAAAGTGCTAGTCTACATGTACAGATGTGTAAAGGAAGACCATCTTGGGATCATACAAGACATAATCTGGGTGTTTGGTGTAGTATACAGACACAGTAGTGATGGTGTGGGAATGAGTGGGAGGTGAGAAGCCAGCTTGCTGGTACCCGGTGGAATTTATAAGATGATCTATGTAGCATTTGAGGACCCAAGGCCATAGATCTCATTATAAGGCTCATTTTAATCCCTATTCCAGGACAGCCACTGTGAGTCACCGCTTCTTGAGTGCGTGTAAAGAACACGGAGTGTACCACGTCTTCCATGGCTCCTGTCCGCTCTTGTGCCTTGCCGGGCCAGTGCTTCGCTCACGCTCAGAACGATGCTTCATAAGGTCAGTTCCAGGCTCACATGGGGAAGGAGGCGAAGTTTCTTGTCTTTCTTGTCTTAGTCTTTGTGGGCCCCACATGACCCTTTCTCTCAGTTGCCCCCAAGCTCCCAGATCTCCTTTAAACGTAATGGCAAAGTCACCATCAGAGTGAACCCCATTTTCTCCCTTAGTGCTCATAAAAAAGAAACACTTAAAACCTTGACACTGACTTAATTAACAGCAGAAGTCATTTCTCTATTAATTCCCTTCCTGGCAACAAGTCTCTCTTTTTAAGCAGGCTGCTTTCCAGGCTGGAAATCACCTCAAATCCTTGAATATCCTACATTGTTCACAAGTTAATTCCAGAAATTTTCCGTTTGTGTATGCCTTTGTGGGAACTCACTGAAGAGAGAGATTTGCTTCTGTTTTTACTGACATTTTCCAATGACATTATGAACTGTCTAAATAATTGCAGTATTTACCAGAAAGGAACAAAAAGAAATCCAAGTGATGAAAGGTACCAAACAAACGTTCATATCTCAGCACTATCACAGGTCTTAACTTCCTGTAGCATGGTAAATTACTCATTTTTAAAGACACACCTAGCTACATAGTCTTTGTTAATATATACAGAGGAGGCTTGAAGATTGCAAAAAAAAAAATCAATGAATATCACAGATTGTCAGAATAGTGGGTATATATGGCTTTGAAATAAATGAAATCAGCTAAAGCCAGTAGATCTTAGACATTCCGATTGCAAAGGGGGAGGTGAGGATTAATGAAGAGGAGGTAAACTGAGGTAAACTGCTTAAAAACCCTGTGCATGCTGAAGAGTAGAGCTGGTGTCCACCCCATGTGTAAAACCTTGCACTCCTGCGGCCCTAACTGCAGCCTCAGCCAGGCCAAGGATGGCTATGCAAGAGCAGAGGGAAGGGAATGTGCTCGGGCTTCTTGGGATGTGGATAGTCCCAGACTCAGAGAGACCTCTGAGAAAAATGACTCTTCTAGGTCGGTCGGTCCAACTTGAGGAGAGGGTTGATCATCGCCATTGCTTGACTGCCTTTAGAATCTCACAGGCAATGGGGACATGTTTCCAGCCATATCTATGAGGGCGTTTCCAGAGAGGACTAACTGAGGAAAAAAGCCTTACCCTGAATGTGTGCAGTACCATTCCACGGGATGGGATAGGAAGAAAGGGGAAAGGGAAGAGGGAAAAGAAGGTGGCCTTGGTCCCTTTCTGTTTCCTGGTGTCTGTGAAGTGGTAGCTCCTGCCAGCTACCCGTGGTGCCACGCCTTCTCCACCAGCACCCTCTGAAGCCACGAACCAATGTAAATCTTCCCTCCCTTATGTTTCTCTCAGGTAGTATGGGGATGGTGGAAAAGTCGCTGACATAGCCAGCCAACCTAAGGCAGTGTGGGGAGCCTTTGCCATGTGATGTTAGAGAAAGGTTTGATCCAGAACAATTTTCTTTTAGTGGAAACTGCTATTATCAGACTTGTGCCCTGAGTGCTCATCAGGACAAGGATGGATTTTTAGAGGTGAAGTACTCTTCTAACCTGGAGTGACAGTGCGTGGATAGAAAAGTCAATGGCGAAGTGAGATCTTCCCTTATAGCTGGATATGCAAATTCATGTGCATGGTTAGCTTCCAAGCCTTTGCCGGTATTATCAAAAGACCTTCTCAAACTGGATAAACACCATTCTTTAAAGCTCTGGTCAGAGTGTCTTTCCATGATCTTCTCCTCCAAAGTGAAATGCTGTCATACACACCTGTGTAATTATTTATAAGTAATGTACACATCCTTATTTGAAAGAGAACTTGGGGTTTCCTGCCAACGTGCCCAGAGAGGGATAAAAGAGGACCTGGAGTCCAGAGAAAGCAAGGGCAGGAAAACAAATGCCTGCCTCTTACTCTCATCCACGTGCAAGAGGAGGATATGAACCTTGTTGTCGTGTTCTGATGCCTAGCCCAACATGGAAGCACAGAGCGTGGCGAGAGTTGGGCTATACTCTAACATTTAAAAACTGGATTGTTTTGGTAAACTCCTGCTAAGATCTAAGGGGAGCTTCTCAGTGGGCTCCTTAGCCTATGTTACAGTTACAGCATGTTACGGGGGGGGGGGGGGGGCACTGTCACCATTCCTACACTGGCTACATACTTAATGTCACTTAGCTCTTCTTAAACATTCCTCAAGACCAGGAGGTAGAAGTAAGACAGGCAAGTACCTCTGACTAAAAGCAGCTTGACTGACATGCTAAAACAAGACAACAGACCTCTTTGTTTTAGTTCATTATGGATTAACAACAACACTGAGTCGTGCACTTACGTGTACGAGGCAGAGCAGAATAAAGCAAAGAATGGATGGTTTGTCTTTTAACACTTTTATAAATTACTTATTATAAATGTTTGATAACGATTATATGGCTGAGAGTTCATGGTTGCATTTTTCTCGCTAGCAAGAACCAAGAGTACAGAGAGCCTGCAGGCAATAAAGACACATCGTATGGCTTGTCAATCAAACTGTCAGAATGTACCTATATTGGAGCACTTATCACTTGGTGTAATGGACGCCTATGTCCCTGGCATAACTGTATCTTCTTTCAAGGGCAGGAACTGTTTCTCTTCCATCTTTGCATCCCTGGCATCTAGCAGAATGTCTGAACCGCAATATCTGTGCAATAGACGGCCGAAGTGAATCAATTTAAAAGCTTTCTGCTATCATTCAGTGCTTCCTGGGCAAAGATAAGAGCCCCAAGGAGACAAGAGCAGGGAACACAGGCTGGGCAAGCTTGGAAGGAAGTGAAAAGACAGAGTCAGAAAGGTGGAAACATGGAATCATAGTCTGAGGAAGGAAGTCCGAAAGGGTATTCTAGTGAAGGGGTGGCAAGGGGCCCTGAGCCACAGAGTAGGCAACATGGAGCAGGTGCTGCTAGAAATGAGAGGGACAGGCAGAGGACATGGGAAGTATGGAGACAACAATCCTCTCTTGTGGCCAACTCTTTCCTCACATGGTTTCCTCATCTTGGAACTACAGGCTGCAGAAGTTGTGGGGCGGGCCTGACAGCTTCCTTAGAGTTTGCCTCGGGAGTTGTGGGGAGAGCCTGGAAGTGGTAGGAAGAGGAAGCCATTCACTTGGCTGGCACTGTGGCAGCAGGGCACAGGCATGGGCAACTGGGGTTCCCACATGGCAGGTGGGAATCTGGGCTTCCGGTCCCTGCTCAGCACTTGTGGTCAGTGCCCTCCACTGATCTTTGCTCATCGCTGTTCGTAGGCTTCCCCTGTCCTTGTTTTTCTGACCCAAAGAGTATGGCAGTGTTGAACAATACCTTCTCTGTAACTAGGTTATAAAGGATCTGGACTTTTTATTTGCCTGATGACTCTGCTGCCTTTGGATTTACATGCTTTGTTAAAGCGAGAGGCCACTTACATCAGAAGAAACTGACTCAGATTCTGTTCAAAGCTCAATGAGGAGCCCAGGTCTAACAGTCTATAAGGTGCTTGGTCCTACAAGGGCATCCTTCTCCCTCTGAGCCTTTAAGTGAGTAAAGCCATCTTGATTGTAGCCTCTGAGAGACCCTGTAGCAAGGGCCCCAGAAAAGTCACACCTAGATTCTTGATCCATTGAAATGATAAGATCTTAAATATAAACGAGGGCCAGGCTGTGGTTAATCAACTTTGAAAATCGTGTTGTAGTTTTTGTAACCTCAGTAAGTCCTTGAAAGAAACAGTGTGCAACTGGGATGGGTTTATTCAGCCCATTCCTTTGGGCTTGTGGTGAAGCAGAACAGGGTGGTGAGGACAACGGGAGGAGGAGGCTGCTCAGCGGGAATCAGGGTGGAGAAGAAGCAGAGGACATGATACATTTTTCCGGTCCTTGCTCCCAGGGGCCTGCCTCCTCCAGTTTGGAAGTCCCAGATCTCCCAATCATGTCATGCTAGGAATCCATCACAATATTAATCTGTTGATTTACATCATAAGACCTAGGATCCAATCTCTTCTCTTTAGTGCCGCCAGCTGGTGGCCAAGCCTTCAACATCTGTGCCCTTTTAGGGGACGCTTCATATTTATTCAACAATGCAGGTCATTAAGAGTTGAGATGACGTGTTCCACAATCGCAGTTGGTAGTGAGTACATGCAGGAGGCTCAGTCCCAGCAGCAGTAGTGAGTGTGTGGTGCTCACGGGCTGTGGGTGTGCATTCCCCTTCATGCCTGTTCTCAGGGCACTGACATCTTCCTGAGATGGTTGATCTCCAGGTAAGCCATTTTCCCCACAGTATCACTACGAATACTTCATCAGCATTTTTCTGCATCATAGCCTTTCCTCTCTGGGAAACAGTGGAACGGTTTCTGATATAACTACCAATATTAAGAAAAACAAAGGTCTTTTTAAAAAATTTATACCTTTGAAGAATACATAATAATATACTTTCTATATTTTAATTGATATGTAATTATTATACATATTTATGGGTTACAGAGTGACATTTCAATAAATGTAGGCAGAGCATAATGATTAGATCAAGGTAATTGGAATATTTACCTTATCAAACACATAATTTGTTTGTGGCAAGGGCATTCCAAATGTTTTCTAGTATCTATTTTGAAATTTTTGCTGTGTGGTGCTGGAAATTGAACTCAGAATCTTGCACAGGCTAGGCCATGGTCCTACCGTGGAGCTACAACCCCAGTTCTGTATCTATTTTTGAATATACAATTAATTGTTTTCAACCCTAGTTGTCTGACTGCATTATAGAACATAAGGAGCTATCCTCCTTTAACCGCATCCTAGTACATTATAGTTACTCATTTTATATGGAAAAAAGTGAGGTGAAACTTTGAGAATAAAGACTTTATTAAAGTGAATAAAATCCCTGCCCCACTGCAGGTCTTGGTTTCTGAAGAGAGGTCAACATCAAAAGGCAGAGTCCCCTGTGCCTTCCTCTTTGGCATGGTTGGGTATATCTCTGCCCACCTGCAGGCAACCTAAGGGATTTTGAACAGTGTATAGTGGTTTCTTCCACTTCCACGCGAGAGCCCAAGGAAGTAGAATTGGCAGAGTGCATCCTATAACTAGAGTGAAATATGATGGCGGGTGTAAGGGCAAACTTCCACTCAGCAGGTGAACAGGCAGAACGACTTCCTTCCCTCTGGAGACTGCAGAACTAGAAAGAACTCACATCAGGCCAGTGCAGCCCTTGATGAGGTACCAAAGAAGGAACAAATTCCCCAGCATACAGCAAAGCCAAGACAGGGGCAAATGCTGCCGCTTGCGAACAAAGGAAAAGAAAAGCCTAGTCAAAGAGGCCATCTCTATCCACCCACGGAAAACTCACTGAAGAGAACGAGCCACACTTCTCCTCCTGGAATGCTGGGGAAGAGGACGAGCCATTCAGGAAAACCACAGGGGCAGAAAAATTAGATAGTTTATCTGAAAAGGGATAAATGAGCTCAAGTATGCATTTGGTGGACGACTTGACGTGTCGGCAAAGACAAAGCAGCAATGTGCACTTGGCTCGGGAAGAATGCGTCTCATCCAAAGGTCTCAATGCAGTGTTGATTTAGTTACTGTCTCGTGTGACAGTTAAACCATTATTCATTTTTACGTGTCATTTTCTCCTAAAATTTGCTAAGTATTGTGCTCCCCAAGAGGCTTAATTATTCCCCAAACAAGACAGACACAGGGTGGCTATTCTTGTTTGACTCATGAAATCCGACCCTCAGAGAAATCCGGCGACCAGGGACTTCAGAAACAAAGGTGGCAACAGAGTCAGGAATTGATACCCCGTGGAGACAACTCCAGAGTTACAGTGGCGAGCTCTTCATGGCATCTCGGTGAGCAGAGTGATGGCTCCCAACGGTGTCCACATCCTCACCTTGGAACCTGGAAGCAAAGGGGACTTCACAGGTGGGATTAAGGAATTTGCGATTTTCCTGGATTCTCTGGAGGGATCCAATGTAATCTGTGACCTGTCTGGAAAGAAAGGAAGTAGGAAGCTTAGGGAAGAAGGCGTGAGGGCTGCTCCCGGCTTCTCCGCTCAGCTTCCTGACAGTCCACTTCAACCCCAAACTTCAGAAGTGTGAATAGGGCAACTCTGGTGACTGCCCCTGCTTCCATCACCATGTCAGCTGCCATCTCTGCAATGTTCCCGCTCCTGTCTCTATGGCGGATGTCACCACCTGTGGTAGCACTGTTGCCAACGTTCAAGCATAATAAACTTCCACTATGATAATAATTCAGTGTTCATCCTGTGCCTTCAGGATGGCTGGAGCACACAGTACGCTTACTGCTGGCCCTGCGGAAGTTTCTTGGCTAGTTTCTTTTCTTCTGGCTGCTACCTCTTTTGTTGCTGCTGGGATCTGGACATAGCAGCTGCCAGTGGCCCTCGGCTCTCTGAGGTAGCAGCTCTGCTTGCTTCGCTAGTCCCTGTCACTGACAAATGTTCCTCAGATCCATTCCCAATGGCCGGCCCTGTGAAGGAGACAAACATCTCCACAACCGTGAAATATCATGTTTTAAATCGAAGATGCCATGCCAAATGTCACCAGTGGCTCAGCAATGGAGCGCCTGATCTCAGAGTGGATTCAGATACTTAGGTGACAGCAATAAAATCTAACCTTTCTGGTGCGCATTATATTTTATCAAGTGCTTTTCTAAGCAGCAAACGCACATTTGATTAATTTGTTATGCCACAGAATCTTATGGGGGGCTGCTGTTTGTTACTCTTCTATTGCAACTGTGAGAACTGAGGCATGGAGAAATGAAAACACTTGGTCAAAACAGTACAGCAAGCAGGAAAAAAGCCACTGAGGCCACCACCAATCAGTACAGTGACTTCCCTGTATATTGACGTTTAGTTAGACAGGTAGAGGCTGCACAAAATGAAGCTCATAGTTGGTACGCAGGAAACTTTTAGGCTAGTGAATGGCTGCATAAGCAATGGGAAGAAGAATGGGATCAACTAACGTGTCATTTGGGCGAGTGATGGAAGGACAGGCGTTGCCAGCGATCTAAACTGAAGGAGTGGCTCAGCCACTGGCAGGACAGGTGGACTGGGCTCAGGGAGTGGATTCCTGGATTAAACAGTGTATGCTTGCCAGGGATGAGATTTATCACCAGGCTTCCTGGTGGCTGGGGAAGTGGGGGTCAGCTTAGGGAGGGAACTCTAGAAGACTTGATCTGTCTTCCACCTTACTGAGTGTTGGTTGTGATGGCTGTATCCTCTATGGTCAACATACTCATTTCTTCACCTTGATAGGAGACAGTCTTTTGTTTCAGAAAGAGGACTGACCCTCCCCTCCTTTTCCCCTTGTCTTCTTCCTTCCTTCTTCCCTTCCTTCCTCCCTCCCTCTCTTCTGCTAGCGATTGCACCCAAGGCTTCATGAATACTAGGCCAGCTCTTTACCACCTTGCTCTACCCCTAGCCGTCAGTTGTAAATTTTGAGGCAAGGTTTCACTAGGCTGGCTATGCTGGCTTTGAACTCACAATTCCTCACAGGTGTGCACTTCCAAGCCTGGTTGGCTGGCTGATTTGATAGTAACTGTTTTTATAAGCTTGAGGTGAGAAGAGGTAAGAGACAAGTGCAGTCTAGGAGCTCGAGAAACAAGGACTTTGGATTCTATTGGCCAGGATACAAAATGCTACCATGGATGTGGGAAGCAGTATGGAGGATCCTCCAAAACTAATAATATAGCCATTATATGAACCATCCATTCCTTTTCTTGATGTACCCAAAGGGAATGACATCAGCGTGTCAAATAGACATTTACACTTTCATGTTCGTTAAAGTATTATTCGACGTGGAATCTACCCTGGTGTGTATCAAGGGACGAATGGATAGAGAAAACATTATTACTTCAGCCTTACAAAGAAGGAAGTTCTGTCTTTTGCAACTTGTTTAACCTGCAGGATATTAAGTTAAATTTAAGCCAGACAAATCTTACATCTTCCTTGTATATAGAGTTGAAAAGACATGATCGCAGGGCAGCAGGAAGTGGGATGGTGGTTACTAGGGGGCTGCTGGATGGAACGGGTGGCAGCCTGGCTAGAGCACACAGAGTGACTTAAGTTGTGGAGACCTACTGTGCACAGTCCTAACTGTGGTGGGTGGTGACATACTGTGCACTGAAAACTGCAATAAGTTGCTAATTGCTAGCGAACAATGTCCTCACCACAAAAACACGATAAACATGTGAGGTTGGAGATTTGTTAACTAGATTGATTTAATCATTTCACTCTGTGTAAATATATCAAACCTTATGTTATATGCGGTCAACATATGCACTTTTGATTTGCCAGTTATATCTTATTGAAGTTGGAGTTTAAAAAGGAAAGAGAGAGAGAGAGAGAGAGAGAGAGAGAGAGAGAGAGGGCACAAAGGTTGAGCTAGGGCCGCAAGCATATTTTGTCTTTCATAATATTGGCGAGGACAAAGATCTAATTAGCTAATGAATCCACATGGCATTCCCTTGACAAGGTCACAACTTTCATCTTTAAGATGGACAAACTAAAGCAGCTTGCATTTTCCTTCATTTAATATTTAACATCCTTTTATAAGGAAAACAGCACCAAAGAATTCTGTTTGCTCTTGTATTAATATCGCTTAATTAAAAACATTTTTCAGCACTATAATAAATAGGGAAACTATCTTAGCTGTAATGTATATTCTCCTAGCAATGAAATTTTGCCTCTTTATGCAGTCAACAAATGTGAAAATCAAAAGATTGTCATAAATTATTTAGAGGATATTTACTTTTAATTATAATTTGCTCAATAAATCCTGAAAGTTAACACCAAAGAAACTAAGGTGACTTAATGCTATATAAACACTTTATGGTAGTCCCATTTTTGCTTTCTGAAGTGACTATGTTACAGGTTTCTGAGTGGTGGTGGTGCATGCTTTTAATTCCAGCACTTGGGAGGCAGAGGCAGGCGGATCTCTGTGAGTTCGAGGCCAGCCTGGTCTACAGAGCGAGTCCCAAGACAGTCAGGACTGTTATATAGAGAGAACTTGTCTTGGAAAAACAAGACAAAACAGGCTTCCTTTGTGGAGTAGTTTTTCATTGTGCCCTGCCTAGTATGTGTGATTGTCCACAACTGTACTTTTTCATAGCTCTTCCTTCCTAGAAGTCGTGAATCTATCTCTAGATCATCTCTGTAATTACTGCTTTGTTCTGACTCAAAACAGTAATTAGAGTAGCTCCTCTCCAAAAGCCACTTGACATCTAACAATAAAAACTTCTTGTCAAATTCCAACATGATCTGGGTGGTTTACATATATGTATAGCTTGCTTATTGATTGTCCCGCTTTGATCGTAGAACACAGCTTGTGTGTTCCCTGTAGTTGAGCATTAGAGCACTTTTATTTATGAGTGACCACTTGGTGGAAGCCACATGGATGTGCAGTGTTTGCAGCAGGTGAGTAACCAAGTTCTAATGCCTTTGTTTGTGGGTGGGCATGCATGCTGGCTCAGTGGCCCGCAGTTCAACCTGACCCCAAGCTTTCCCTGCTCCCTTCTCCCTCTTACTTCCTGCTTCCGTTGATCCTGTGATTCTTGTGGGATTTTTATTTATTTATTTATTTTTTAATTTATTTTTTTTTAAATTTATTTATTTATTAAGGATTTCTTCCTCCTCCCCGCAACCGCTTCCCATTTCCCTCCCCCTCCCCCGATCAAGTCCCCCTCCCTCATCAGCTCGAAGAGCAATCAGGGTTCCCTGACCTGTGGGAAGCCCAAGGACCGCCCACCTCTATCCAGGTCTCGTAAGGTGAGCATTCACACTGCCTAGGCTCCCCCAAAGCCAGTACGTGCAGTAGGATCAAAAACCCACTGCGATTGTTCTTGAGTTCTCAGTATTCCTCATTGTCCGCTATGTTCAGCTAGTCCGGATTTATCCCATGCTTTTTCAGACCTAGGTCAGCTGGCCTTGGTGAGTTCCCGATAGAACATCCCCATTGTCTCAGTGTGTGGGTGCACCCCTCGTGGTCCTGAGTTCCTTGCTCGTGCTCCTTCTCCTTCTGCTTCTGATTTGGACCTTGAGATTTCTGTCCGGTGCTCCCATGTGGGTCTCTGTCTCTGTCTCCTTTCATCGCCTGATGAAGGTTAATATTCATGAGGATGCCTATGTGTTTTGCTTTTGGATTCACCTTCTTATTTAGCTTCTCTAGGAACATGAATTATAAGCTCAATGTCCTTTATTTATGGCTAGAAACCAAATATGAGTGAGTACATCCCATGTTCCTCTTTTTGGGTCTGGCTTACCTCACTCAGGATAGTGTTTTCTATTTCCATCCATTTGTATGCAAAATTCAAGAAGTCCTTGTTTTTTACTGCTGAGTAATACTCTAATATGTATATATTCCATACTTTCTTCATCCATTCTTCCGTTGAAGGGCATCTAGGTTGTTTCCAGGTTCTGGCTATTACAAACAATGCTGCCATGAACATAGTTGAGCATATACTTTTGTTGTATGATAGGGCCTCTCTTGGGTATATTCCCAAGAGTGGTATTGCTGGATCCAGGGGTAGGTTGATTTCTTGTGGTATTTTTTATGAATGGGCAGAGAAGATGGCATGCAAACGTTTAGTGTTAAGTCCCTTTCTTCCTTGATAGTGCTCATGGCCGACTAATGGGGAACTCCAGGGTGGCCCCAGGGTGGCCCTCCATTTTCTTGTAAACCCACTAAGGACTTGTTTTTCTACTTTCTTAGGTAGGAATATTAAGGAAGAGCTGTCATGGGGCATTTGCTCCAGGTTGTAGACACAATTAAGGTGGCAGCCAAGAGGAATACTACCTAGAAATGGAAGTCAGCTAAATGAATGAAATCATTGCCCTAAACACTATGTTAGACGGAAGAACTGGCCTGGAAAGACTTTAACCAATGCGGTGAGCAGCAGCTTCGTGGAAATCTGGGGTCAGGCAGGCGTTGCTTCTGTGTCTTGGGACCGCAGTGATGGAGGAAGTTGCAACTCCTTCCTGCAAAGTGTCTCTCGGTGCTATTGTCAGGTGGTTGGCTTTGTTCTGTTTCCTTAAACCCCTTTTGGTGTTTTATCTACCGGAGCGTTCATTTGAGACAAACAGCTTATGTACTCATTCCAGCCAAGCAGAAACCAGAATGTCTGAGAAAATCGCCTAAGAAACTCTGCACTCCTGATTTTCCCTGTGAAGCTGTCCGGAGAGTCCCACTTCCCTGGATAAGCCTTTGTCAGGCCTTGCCAGTGCCTGTCACTCACCTGGCTGGTCATGGGGGTGGTGGCAGTGGTGACTTCCAATGCTCAAAAATAAAAGCAGCAAATCAGCGTATATAAAAAGTGTGTCCACACTCGGTGTCAGCCACATTCCCCAGGGTTTAGATGAACAGTGTAAGTATAGTGTTTCCTGAGGCTCATTGAAACTCAGACTTGCTCAGTAGTGGCTACATTTTTTATTTATTTATTTATTTATTTATTTATTTATTTATTTATTTATATTTTCATTCTTATTTACATATTTTTCTCACTTTTGAGCATTCTCCATATACCAGTCACTCAGAACAGCTTCAGCAGTGGGCATTGCCACCCTTACATGATAGCACCAGGCTTAAGGGATTTGCCAGGATCACTAACCAGCTGGCATAATGAAGTCTGCCTGATCTGAGGGTCTCTGTTTCTAATCGCGATGTCCTAGAATTTGGATCATCTTGTTGAGGACTTTATGTGATAGTCTATATGTTTGCAGTTCCAAGCCAACTCTGTAGTTCTTAAAGACGGACCACCTTGAGGATGGACTGTTGAAAGGCTATGGATACTTAGAGTTTTTGTTCGGTTCCTAGGGGTTGTGGCAAGCAACTCGCATGCTTCCAGTTTGTCTTCCGTGATTATTGCTTTGGCTCTAGGCTTGCTGGTGTGTGTGTGTGTGTGTGTGTGTGTGTGATGTGTATATATATGTGCATGTGTGTGCACATGTGTGATGTGTGTGTATGTGTGTGTATTTTTCTTTGGCTTAGAAAGTGGGCAATTACTGATGATCAAGATTTCTCTTATCTCCTTTTCGGGAAAGCATCTTAGGCTTCTTTACACCAAGGTTAAGTTGAGACCAGTGCTTCTCCCAGAGATTTCTCTGGTTAGTTCAGCGAAGACAAGTGGAACACATTAGGTGACAATAAAGGAGCAAAGCAGCAGAACCCCCTCAGTCTCCAGACCCCTCCCCCCCCCCCCCCCACCGCACATCAAGATGCTCCAAGATGCTCGGTGGAGATGCTTTCAGAGCATTCTGAGCCTCTGCTGGTGGGCACTCAATAGTTTCTATCCCTGGTTCTGAGGCTGCAGTTCTGAGTACCCATCTGTGGTTATTCCCCTTTGCCTGACTCTCCATTCTCTGCCTGGAGGCCCATCTTCCCCAATTCTTCTATGGAAAGGAGACTTACAGGTGTTTGAGTATGGCTTTCTTGTTTTATCTTTCTCCACCTGCAGCTTTCAGTACCGCTTTGGCTTCCTTATTCGCTGGCCCTGGGAGTGGCTGGCATTGCCTTCTTCTAAGCTTTTCGAGCTGAGATAATGAACACTTCTGTCCAGGGAGCTTTTTCACCCAGTTCTGCTTTCTGCATGGCAGGCAGCCTGCTCTTCTGGTGTCAGACCTTTGCATTCCCTGCTGGATGACTTACCCTGGCCCTTCCGGGTTAGGGAGCATTTCCTGCGCTCACTTGTAGGCCTGGGACTACTGAAAGCACTCCGCGATGTCATCCATCATCCCGCTTCCCTGTTTGTTATGTGTGGACTCATCCGCCTAGAGAATTGGGTAAATATGGAACAATACCTTGAATGCCCAGTGGCAGTGATTAACACAGAGGCGGGGGTGTTCCCTTCCTATCTTTTGTTCTCGTGTTTTTATCAGACATAAAATATGAATTCGGAATCTTGATCGTGTTTGGTGAAACATGTTTCCCTCTCTCAGGATGGCCCCTGTCTGGGACTGAGCTTCACTCTGGTAGAAGTCTCGTGAAGACAGACGGCAGTTGCGATGGTTTGGGTTGCAGGTCCTAGAGAAAGACTGACTCTAAGAGAAAGTGGGGACATGCGGAGAGCATGGGATGGGCCAAGAGACCAGGTCTGCAAAATGGACTTGAACAGAGAGTCAAGCAGCAGAGGGCCCCGGCCGTGCCACCGACGTGGTCATGCTGCCGCTGTGAGCGCACTGAACCTGCCTTTTGTCTTTGTCTCACCTGCTCGAAATTCAGATGAGTGACAGAGCTGTCAAGCTGACCTTAATCTGGTGCCTGTGCCGCCCGTCAGGACCTGAGGAAGGACAGGGAGTGAGATTCAGTGGCTCTTCCGTGAGTGTCTGTGGGAAGAGCTTGAGATTGTGCTCAAAGAGACATGGATTGGGCAGGCTGGCTACCGGACTGTCATAAAAAACCAAACCGAACCAAACTAACATCAACGGCAACACTGCGGGCCGGGCTTATGCATTCCCTTGGCCTTGCGTCTTAGTTTCAACTCTCAATTAGTATTCTTAGCCGTTTCCTCAATCTACACTTTCTGTTCCCTCTCAGATATCAACTTCTCTGACTTGAAATCGCCTTAATACTGTTAGCGTCTTATCCAGAGACTGCAGAGTCCCCGCTAAAGTGTGCGGTCAGAATTAGATTCACAAGATTGATGTCCTCTTCAGGCTACAGACCATCTGATTACTGGATCTCCTCTGGGCAATGCAGCCGCCTCCTTTTTCTCCTCTCCCGATCGTCAAGCTTGCACCAGAGTAATAATATTTAATAAGAGCGGCAGTAAGGCTGTGTCGTCGCTTCTCTGACGGTCAGAGTGGATGCCGCTCCAAATAAAACCAGGTGATTGTCACACAGATAATGCGGTTGTTTTAGTTTTTTCACCTTGAGGAAGGGTGAGGCAGCTCTAAGGGCTGATGCCTGTCTCTCAGAGCTTCCTGGAATAATACATTAGGTGTCTGGGTGGAAGTGTGAGACGCACTTGATCATGGATTAAACATCCGTGTGCTATTTGTTGCTGTATTTTCTGACTGGATCACAGAAAACAGCCTTGCATGCCCACTCTTAAGGAAATAAAGCTTTTGTGGCTTCACTATTTTACCTAAATCAGGAATCTCTCTCTCTCTCTTTTTTTTTCCTGAGGATATGTGGACTCTTTTTCTTTTGCCTTTTTCATTTGTCTTTTTCTCTTGCCATGCCTGAATGAGTGAATATACGTAACACAGGGACCTCATTCAAAACAAATGTCTACACCGGGAAACCTCATGTGGGAGTCGGAGTGCTGGCTCAGTGGTAAAGTATTTATTGTGCATGTGTAGGAATGTGAGTTCGAATCCCCAGGACCCAGATAAAGCCTAGCACAGTATGGAGTATCTGTAACTTCAGACTCCTATGGAGGTGGGGGGTAGAGATAAGAGAATCCCTCAGAGCTTGCAGTCCAGCTAGCCTAGCATCCCATACAGTGAACAACGGAGACCCTGCCTCAAGTTAGAAGGCAAAGAACAATACCAAAGGTCATCTTCTAAGCTACCCATGCAGACATATACCCTCACCATGTACATGAGTGCCCACACATCCACATACATGCCCACTAAATCTGTGCGTAAAACATGAACAATATGGAGATGCTATTTATATTAGCAATGCTGTCTGGCTTTTCTTTGGCTGTGACCAGAAGCAACTCAAGGAAGAAAGTGTTTTTCAGCTTATGTTTCCTCAAAGTCATTGTGTAGCCAAGGACGACCTTAAACTTATGATTCTCCTGCCTCAACCTCCTGAGTGCTAGGATTACAGGCCTGAACCACCATGCTTAGTTGAAATAACTCTATATTACATATGCCGAAATCTAACGTTCAGCGTGATGATGGGACTGAGGAGCAGCTGCTGGGGTGATCAGGACGTGAGGCTAAAACACATACCAATGGGATTAATGCTCCAATGAAAGGAGCCTCAGGGGCTTTATTGTTCCTCTCCACAACCCTAAGACACCCAGATGATCCCCTGTGAAAGGAAAAGGGGCTGACCAGGTACAGAGTCCCTACCTTTACCTTGGACCTCAGTAAGCAGCACTGTGAGCAAGACGCCGCTGTGCTCATACCTCTTACTCTTCAGTGTTCTGTAGCCAGTTATTGTACCTAGTAATTGTAGCTCAAACTAGGCTGGGTCCTTAGAAAAGAATGTCCTTGAAAGTCACATGATGTCCATCCTGTGAATTAGCCACATAGAGGTGCTTCTAGGGCTTTCTACATAGCATTATGCAATGACTTCTAGCTAAGTGTCTAGTCTTGGCCATGCTTCACAGGCCAAGGGCAGAGTCCTTCATGAATCTGGCCTCATTCTAGACATCAGCTACATGTTTGGGGCCTCTTAGACTACTGAGCTCTTCTGTGCTCAATTTGGAAGTTTTTACTATTATCTCAAGTTCAATAATTCACTAAAACGGCCCACAGAACTCAATCAAAATGCTATACTTAGGAATGTAGTTTTATGATACCCAAAAAAGGATATAAATCAACATCAGCCACATAAAGGGGGGTGGTTGCAGAGCTGAGTAGAGAACATTGTAACAAAAGCTCCTGGTGCTGTCTTTTCTCTATGGGGTCAGGATCCATCCCTCCCCCAGCACAGGCCTGTGCAGTAGTGAGCCGAGAGTCCAACTGTGGGAGCCCGACAGAGCTTCTGTGTCCAGAGTCTTACTGGGACTTTATTATTTAGATGTGAGTCATTGAATTCATAGCCAGAGACTCCAAGTGCCTTTCTTTTAATCTTGGACAACTGGTTCCCATTCTGAGTCATTTCATTGGCCAAGCTATTTAGGGGGCATCATGGGTCACCCCGTTAGTATAAGTCCCTGGGGCTTATCATTGGGAGTGCTAAGAATTAAGTCTTCTTTTCAAGAGCCAAAGGGCAGCTACATTCTTTAGTGCCTAGCTCATTGCTGTTGTCTGTCCTGTAGTTGTTAAGGTGTGACTTAGCCAGTTGCAGGTTATCCCTGACAGCAACTTCAAGACTGAATTGACAAAAATCAGGTATTTGTAGGTGTGTGGATTGATATTCAAAGAAGCTAGAAATATAAAATGGAAAAAAGAAAGCATATTCAACAAGTGGTGCAGGCATAACTGGATATCAACATTTAGAAGAATGAAAATAGACCCATATCGATCACCATACACAAAACTCAAGTCCAAAGGGATCAAAGACCTCAACATAAAACCAACCACACTGAACCTCATGGAAGAAAAGTGGGAACCACACTTGAATGCATTGGCATAGGAGACCACTTCCTAAATATAACCCCAGTAGCACAGACACTGAGAGAAACAATTAATAAATGGGACCTCCTGAAACCGAGAAACTTCTGTAAAGCAAAGGACAAGGTCAACAAGACAAAATGACAGCCTACAGAATGGGCAAAGATCTTCACCAACCTCACATCAGACAGAGGGCTGGTCTCTAAAATATACAAAGAATTTAAGAAACTTGATATAAAAAAACCCCAAATAATCCAATAAAAAATGGGGTATAGGCCTAAACAGAGAACTCTCAACAGACACATCTCAAATGGCTGAAAGACACTTAAGGAAATGCTCAATATACTTAGCCATCAGAGAAATGCAAATCAAAACAACTCTGAGATTCCATCTTACACCTGTAAGAATGACCAAGATCAGAAGCACTGATGACAGCTTTTGCTGGAAAGGATGTGGGGTAAAGGGAACACTCCTGTATTGCTGGTGGGAGTGCAAACTTTTGTACAGCTGCTTTGGAAATCAGTATGGCAATTTCTCAGAAAATTAAGGAATAATCTACATCAAGACCCAACAATACCATTTTTGGGGTATATACCCAAAGGAAGCTCATTAGTACCACAAGGACATGTGCTCAACTATGTTCTTAGCAGCATTATTTGTAATAGACAGAACCTGGAAACAACCTAGATGCTTCTCAACTGAAGAATGGATAAAGAAAATGTGGTATATTTATACAATGGAGTACTACTCAGCAGTAAGAAATCATGATCTCTTGAAATTTGTAGGCAAATGGATGGATCTAGAAAAAACCATATTGAGTGAGGTAACCTAGACTCGGAAAGATAAGTATAATATGTACTCACTCATAAGTAGCTTTTAGAGATAAAGCAAAGAAAAACCAGCCTACAATCCATAATCTAGAGAGCCTAGACAACAAAGAAGACTCTAAGAGAGACATACATGGATCTAAATAAGAAGGAGAAAAAGACACGATCTTCTGAGTAAATTGGGAGTGTAGGGGTCATGGGAAAGGGTAGTAGGAGAGAGGGGAGGAAGGGAGAGGAGTGGAGAGCAATGTATAGCATAATGAAAACATTAAAGATAAGAAAAGACTAAATTGAGGTCATTAATTGTTTTAGAAAAATCTCTAAAACCATGGATTGAGTTTAGGCAACTTGTGCTTATCTGATTCTATCAGTTTCTAGCTTTTTGGTCCCTGGCATCTTACCTAGTAATCTCCCTACCTCTCAGTTTCCTGTGCAGTAAAATGACTGCTCATGGAGTTAATGTCTGTCATGCGCTGGTCATCACGAAGCCCAGAGCCTGCCATTCCTGCTTTTGTGTTAGAGTATTTCAATGTATATTGAAAATAAAGGCAGCATGCCCTAAATACCTCCAGGTCTGAGATTTTCT
Source organism: Microtus oregoni (assembly GCF_018167655.1). Taxonomy (NCBI): domain Eukaryota; kingdom Metazoa; phylum Chordata; class Mammalia; order Rodentia; family Cricetidae; genus Microtus; species Microtus oregoni. The sequence continues at coordinate 18,099,609 of NW_024543080.1, read as the reverse complement.
CAGATTTTTTTTTTCTTTTTTAGTTCTTAGAAGTTGGTCTCTTTGTCGAAAAGAATGCTTTCAGAAGCTCCATCTCGAGCAAGCCGAGAAAAATCTAAAGAGGGCTGACCTCCTCCAGGTGAGGAGGGTCAGGCACATCGCTCCACTCTTTCATCTTCAAGGTATTAAAACATACTTGAGGAAGTCGGTTTGAAGACGGGGCGAGGCCATGGCCAATCTCCCTCAGCTGACCTCCCCAGGCAGCTCCTGTGACAGAGTTAACAGCTCTGCCCAGTGTCACAATCTCGGCAGAGTCTCACCATTTCAGGCTCTCCGTGAGCAGGACAGGGGAGGCGATGCCAGGTCTGTTGTGACAGCATCTCAGATAATGTCTATAAACTATTTTGAGCCTTTAGACAATGGCTTTAGGGACAAAGGTTTTCAGTGTCTAGCATGTTTCTAAACACACTAGCCTTCATTTTTGTGTGATGTTTGGATAACATGGAAGTAGATAAAAACTTCAACAGTTAAAGAAACAAATGTGTTGTCATTAGTTGGTTAGAGCAATGTTTAAACCAGAGTTATTTAGCAAGCTAGGTCAGGAGGAGAAGGAATGTGTGGCCACATCAGCAAAAAGAGGGATGTGACTGGGTTCTAAGTTGGCCCCTTTTAATGAAAGATCCTTTGCTGGTCATGGAGGCAGACTTTTCCTGTGGGTTCCTTCTTCTCATCCCATGAGTTTCAAGCCCAGGCTTGATGTAGCCATTTTTAGTATCAGGGAGCACAAAGGCTGTGGCCCTCAGATGCAAGGGCTGTGCTTTTAGCTTTGAGTTTGGCCCCTTTCTGTTACAGCATTAAGGAAAATTCTGTAATTTATTTCTGACATTTGAAGAATGGATATAATAACACACATCTCAAGGGGAAAGCTACAAAGATTACATGCAAAGTGCACAAGACAGTGCCTGATACACAGTACATGATCCTGAGACACTAGTTGTTTGAAACATGTCCGGGCCTGAATGCTCCAACATAGAAACTATTTTCCCTAACTGGGCCGGTACTGAGGCGCGAGAAATAACGAGACACAGTTCACACAGTCATAACGGAAGGGCATCTCAGGCTTCATCCATTCCTGAAGATCTACCCGCGTTTATTATACAAAACACCTTTTATCCCCCAGGTAAACCAAGGTGGATACTCATTAATATTCTCTTTCTGGGGGATGTGGGACTAGCGAAAGACCTGCAACTTAAGTCACCAGCTTTGGAAACAACACTTCTCCCCAGGTGATCTACATTTTAACAAAGGAGAAGGAGCAATACATCCTGGCCTTTGTCAGGTGGCTAGCTTGTTTGGCAGGATTGCAGCTGCCTAGGAAATTAAGTATGGCCAGTGAGCCTGCCTGTAAATATTTTGTATGAAATATGGGCCCATAGAAACACTACCTGTGTTTATTGCTGTTAGCTGTTAAGTTGGCTATCGTGGCTTCTGCTGTGGGACAATGGTTTTACCCTGTAAAGATTTATTTCTTGTATTTGTTTAATAAAATGCTGGTTGGCCAGTAGCCAGGCAGGAAGTATAGGTGGGGGAACCAGGCGGGAAGTAGAGGCGGGGCAATGAGAACAGGAGAATTCTGGGAAGAGGAAAGATGTAGCCTGCAGTCATCACCCAGATGTAGATGAGAATGCCTCACTGATAAAAGATACCAACCCACATGGTTAACACAGACAAGAATTATGGGCTAATGTAAGTTATAAGAATTAATAAGAAGCCTGAACTAATAGGCCAACCAGTTTATAATTAATGAAGACATCTGCGTGTCTCTTTGGTACTGAAAGGCTGTGGGACTAGGAGGGTCAGAATTCTGTGTTTCTATCTACCCTAGATCTATAGTCCTACTCTGAAGGTGTAAGTTCTACAATTAACAGGAGTCAGAACTTTGGGGATACAACATTTCTGTAGCTAGAAAGCTTAAATCAGAGAGACTTTTGATTTGCTCAGAGATATTCAGGGAGCTCTTGCTGTCTAAGATTTCATTACCTGGGTCTTTGTAATTATGAGTTTCCATGATGGGTTCCTTTTTTATTTTATTTGTGTGTGTACTTGGCTGCATGAGTTTATGTACACTACATGCATGACAGTAAAGCTTAATTCATCGTTGAAATAGGTTATCCATTTCCTTCTAAGAGGGAGAGAGTGACAGAAGTGATTCTGTAGGGCTTCACTGACTAGGTCATAAAATGTGATTTGCCTCTCCCTTCTCTGTAAGGTAAGTAGCCATGTGAAAACCCAGGTATCTGAAGCTGTCATGCTCTTCGAGAGCTGACATAGTGGGGCTGGAGAGGACTATAAAAGAAGCCTGTTGTGGGGGAGCTTTTGCTGCTTGGGTCCCTTAGCTACTGAACCCCTCCCCACTCCAGTGTCAGATGTACAAGTGGGCAAGTTGGCCAATCACCCCAGTTCTTTTTTTTTTGTGCTTGTTTATTTTTATTATTTTTATTGTTTTTTTTTAAATTTATTTATTTATTAAGGATTTCTGCCTCCTCCCCGCCACCGCCTCCCATTTCCCTCCCCCTTCCCCGATCAAGTCCCCCTCCCTCATCAGCTCGAAGAGCAATCAGGGTTTCCTGACCTGTGGGAAGTCCAAGGACCGCCCACCTCCATCCAGGTCTAGTAAGGTGAGCATCCAAACTGCCTAGGCTCCCACAAAGCCAGTACGTGCAGTAGGATCAAAAACCCATTGCCATTGTTCTTGAGTTCTCAGTAGTCCTCATTGTCCGCTATGTTCAACAAGTCCGGTTTTATCCCATGCTTTTTCAGACCCAGGCCAGCTGGCCTTGGTGAGTTCCCGATAGAACATCCCCATTGTCTCAGTGTGTGGGTGTACCCCTCGCGGTCTTGAGTTCCTTGCTCGTGCTCCCTCTCCTTCTGCTCCTGTTTTGGACCTTGAGATTTCTGTCATTCTTACAGGTGTAAGATGGAATCTCAGAGTTGTTTTGATTTGCATTTCTCTGATGGCTAAGTATGTTGAGAATTTCCTTAAGTGTCTTTCAGTCATTTTAGATTCATCTGTTGAGAGTTCTCTGTCTGTACCCCATTTTTTCTTACTGGATTATTTGTTCTTTTGATGACTAATTTCTTGAGTTCTTTGTATTTTGAAGATCAGCCCTCTGTCTAATGTGGGATTTGTGAAGATCTTTTCCCATTCTGTAGGCTGTTGTTTTGTCTTCTTGACTGTGCCCTTTGCTTTACAGAAGCTTTTCAGTTTCAGGTGGTCCCATTTACTAATTGTTTCTCTCAATGTCTGTGCTACTGGTTACCCAAGCTCTTACACTGACTCTTCTTGCTGGTGACGGGGGTGGGGGTGGGGGGCCCTGTGCCTGTTCAGGTTGCCCATTCCTTTTTGAGATTATGTTTCACTATGTAGCTTGGCTGGCTTGTAACTTGCTATGTAGCACAGGTTAGCCTTAAATCCACACAGAGTCATATGTCTCTGCCTCCCAAGAACTGCTACTGTATGCAGCAGACATAACTTTAAGACCCTAGGCTTTGGTGAAATTGTTTGGCTAGCTATTATTTCTGAGACAGTGCCTCCGAGAAGAAGGATATGACTATCAAAAGAACAACTGGGATGAAATGGAAGAGACCTTTGTTATTTGTATACAAATTATTTTTGAGACAGGGTTTCATTGTGTGTCCTAGGTTGGTTTTTAACGCATAGCAGTGCTCCTGCCTTAGCCTCCCAAGTGCTAGGATTACAGGCCTGAACCACCATGCTTAGTTGAAATAACTCTATATTATTGTTCTCTTAAAATCAATTGTGAAGCGAACGATGTTAAGTTGGGTTGCCATTCAATTCCTTTTAGAGAAAGTGACTAGAACACACCACATCTGTTATTTAGACTCAGTATTTGAAGATGTCCAGAGTGTCTACTGTGTTAACATGAGTTATAATGCACGTCTTCCTAATTCATGCATGAATGAGAGGTACCTTTTCTACATGAAGCCATAATCCAACCCTCCCTGTCCACTCTGATTTGCACCTTAACTTTGTTTCTTAGGAGAGCTGAGCCACACTAAGAGAGCTTTTCCCACTGACCTGTTTTCTTCGAACATCCTATGACAGCCGTGGGCAGGGTGGGGGATGAGCAAGGCTCTCTGCTTACTGTGATTCCTGCACAGCAGCTGGTTCTGGCAGGCTCTGGAGTAAGTGTGGGGGCATCTATAATAAGCTCAGGGCATAAACAGTGTTGCTAGGAGGAAAGATGCAAGAGTCACTGTTGTAGGGAGATTGGTGGGTTTTTAATCAGAGGGTGCTACAAACCAAAGGAACCCTCCTGAAATAAAGGTTCTTGAACCAAAGGTTCCGGAAATGAGTATCTTCTGATTGGAAGAGGTTACAAAGGCTTGTCAGACATCAGGCTAACAGCACAGTCCTTGGTTTAATAGAACAAGCTTTTACTTTGAGCATCAAGATGCATGAGTAGCCGAGAGAGGGCAGCGCACAGAGACTTCGGGGTCAAACATTTAAGCTCGGGAACTAAGCTGGTTTTGTTTAACAACCGAGGTCCCTCAGGACGGACCTGGAGTTTTCATATTGATTGATTCTCCACTAACGCAGTGAGGGAGCACAGAGAATTTTTGCAGAATGTGGAATTTAGCAGAGGGAAAATGTATTAGACTAGCTGTGTTTCCTTGCTTCTAGGCATGGTTTGTTCCTTGAAGGTCAGAGCCAAGGGGATTCTTTATCTTCCAACATGTTCATTTAGGACAAGCAAACACCACAATCTGCCGTCTTCAGCTTCAGGGAATCTCAGACTTCAATAAAGAGGATGGTATTTTATTATCTCCCCGGGTTGTTTTTGAAACTTAGAAAAAAAATTACGCAAACACTTCTCTTAACTGGACGACCATAACAGCGCAGAACAAACCACTTGAGTCCAGTTTCACTTAGAAAAGCAATTTTCACTGTTCAGGACACTTGTACTAAGGGTTCTCCTGCAAGTAGATTTTGGATCTCTTAGAAACTCTTCTATAACTAACCAGTACTATTGGGGTAGGTATCAGTACTCTGATTTTATTGAGGGCACAGAAAGGGGAGGTGTAACTCAAAGAAATTGCTCACCATAGACAAATGAAGGCGCTTGAATTTTTCTCGCCAAGCTTTTACTGGCCAACATGAACTCATTTTCCCACTATAGGCTTTTATCCGCTTTCAAGCAACTCTACACTTGAAATTCTTGAGAAGCCAATGGGAGAAGATCTGTATGATGTGGCAGTGTTTGGGCTGTCGAGGTCTCAAGTCCTGGCTTGGCTCTCTGAGGTGACATGACTATGCTTGAACCATCAGGCCCGCTGAGTCTTAGCTGAGTCTTAGTTCTGCATGTCTAACTTGAGGGTAACTGGTAACCAGCGCATAGCTGAGAGCCGCGGCTAATATGAGGTCAACCGTGTGGTGTCTGTGGACGGTACCTGACATATAGGAAATTATCTACCACTATGAAGAGGTGGGCTGTGGATTTCCCCGAGTCTTGCCTTTCCCATCAGTATGACAGAGTACTTTGAGAATGAGAGATACATGGCTGGCATACTACGAGGCAAGAATTAACAAGGCATATGGCTAGTCAAGCCATATGCTTTAAGACGGGCATCTATAGAGGATTAAGAGAGTGGTGGCTAGAACAAGCAGCTCTTGAGGGCGGGAGCTATAGCTCAGCGGCAGAGCACTTTACCTCGATGCATGCACTTTAGGTTCCATCCCCAGTACTGCTTCCGAACCATAATGACATGATATGAAATGAAAACAGAACAAAAGCAGCTCAAAGATGATCAGTGTGGTAGCCAGGGACTGTGGATCTGGAGGGGCGGGGTCATAAGGGCACAAGGAGCAATGCTCACACCGCCAGACAGGCTCCACTTGTTAACCTAGAGCCAAGGGAAACATTGCCGTGTCTTGTTTAAACTGGGCATATTTCTTGGATCTGCAGAGGTGGTAGTGTTGGTACTGCACATGAATTGTGTCATTTCAGGCCCAAAGCTTCTGGACCCCTTGAGGACTGCTGAGTGGCTGAGGTGAAATCTTTTCTAGCACACCTGACTGTATGCTCTAGAAGTTAACACTTGGAGGATGGGGCCTGTGACATTTGGGACACTTTTGGACTTGAACTATTGGAGAAGATGGTCTCAGAAGTGTGGCTTTCACTCCTCAAGTTAGGTCAAAAGCCTTTCCTGTGGGACAGACTCCATGCTGGACCACACTGCTGGATGGGCCACCCAGCCTTCCTGGCACTTAGAACATTAACGAAAAGCAGGTGACTTCTTTGCGGCCACCACGTCTGATCTTTTGTGACAGCTGCGCCTTGCCATGCACCGCACACTGGAGTGCTTTGACAGGGAGGAAAATGAGCAGGGCTGCCCATCCTCTCAGTGAGTAGCGCTAAGCATGCTATGTTTCACAGAGAGCTGTTTCAAAGGGCCAGTGTTCCTCGGCCCCACCATCCCTGCGAGAGTCCTCATTACAGCGTTTATAGAGAAGAAACACGAGTGTATAGAAAACACAAAGTGCTGGTGTGTTCTCTAAAGACTGAAGTAGACCCAGGAGTCTAACTCCTTCTGATCAGATGGCAGCACAGTCGTGCTTGCTTGAAGTTGGAAGAGGGCCTTCCTGCCAGAGAGAGAAACGACAGGAGGGCCGATGTAACACGTCCCATCTCATGCCTGCATCTCAGTACAGCCTGAAGTTCAGCGTGGGTCTCCATTGCTGATTCTTCTCTGTTAGGAACAAGGCAAATCTTTCCTTGGTTAGATTCAGTCTAATTAATAGGATTTCATGTATCCTATCTGGCTTTGAATGTACTATGTAGCCAAGGATGACTTTGAACTTCTGATTCTGCCTCTACCCCCTGAGCGTGAATATTGAAGGCACCTCCTACCACATCCAGATTATGTGGTTTGAGAGACTGAATTCAGGGCTTAAAGGATGCTCGGTGGGCATTCTACCAACTGAGCTACACCCCCAACTAGACTGTCAGTTCTAGAGAAAGCAGCCCTGACAGATGGTGATGACATCAATAGTTGTCTGTGACAGAGGCTTTGAGGAAATCCATCCTTCCTCCGGATTCCATGTTTATTCTTACTGGTTGCCACACTGTTTCACACATACCCACTTGTCCTTAGCTGTTGTTACCACCAAGGTTTGAGGCCCAGATGCTATCGTAACCCTCCAGCTTCACAGTTTATTTACTGCATGCCTGTTGACCAGGCCCTTTAACTCTCCTTTAGCTTTTCTCATTGGCAAAATGAGCACAATATACAGTCTATCTCAGAGGGCTGTGGCCAGGATAAATTAAACAACCGGAGTGCTGGAAGATTCTGGAATGTAGTTCAGCTATAAGGCATTGCCTAGCATGTTCAAGGTCCCATGTTTGATTTTCAGCATTGTGCATGTGCACATGAATGCATGCCCACACCCACACGCGCACGCACACACACACAGAGATAGAATATTTTCAGTTCATTGTAAGCCATCTATTAAGGTCTGCTTTGATTAATAATACACTACACATTCAATGCTAGACGCTCTTGGAGGTGACTCTAAATATTTTTCATTCAGGAACGATACTAGCTCTCAAGACAATTGGTTGGCCCTAAACCTGAGTTAGTACTTTGCCAATGTGTGACCATGGCCAGATTATTAGCCTCTCTATTGTTCGGGTCCCTCATCAATTAAACAGAGAAATGGAGACAAGGAGTGCTAATTCCCTGATCAGATAACACACAAGAAGAATCCAGTCCCAGTCGTCTCTCCCTTTCCTTTAATGGAAAACAAGGAAGGTCACGCAGACAGCTTTGCTGAGCTATTGTAGGGGTTAACCCAGAGTAAACAGGGAAGCTACTTAGGACAGCGCTGTGAACCCAGTACTTGCACAACACAGCAAGTGTTTTTATTCAGTGATTACCCTGTTACATCACTGGTGAATGACCCTTCATCAGGCTCCATGGGTCCTGCCTCTAACATCCTCTAGAGGAGCCCAGAGATTCCAGCTGACTGTCAGGATATCCTCAGCCACCAGTCCTTTGGCACACCCCTCCCCGACTCTGGCCTGTTTATCCACTCTGGTTTTTTATTGACTCAGGCATAGCCTCCCTGGGCACCACTCACGCTCACCAAGTTAATGGCATGCTATTTGCTGAGTGAGGCCTTTCCCATCTTGCTTCAGTCTGTGAATGGTCTCTGGAGCTCAAGAGCTCAGGTGTAATGCCATTAAGGCTCCCAGCGGACTCCTGGAGCACCTCGAGTTTGTGGTTATAACGGCTTTTAAGCAATCGCAAAATGTTATTAGCCTGGGGTCTTTGCTCAGGCAGGAGGAGTTAGCATTCATTAACGGGAGCTCCTAGTCCGGGGCGTTTCGAAATCTTTGTGTGTTTTCCTCTCTGTGGTGGTTGTCAGAACCTATGAAGTCTGATTCACTTAACTCCTGAACCTCCTCAAATCCTTCCTCAAATTGCCAGGTACGACAAGGAGATGGTGATCTTCCCTGTGTTAGTCACTGATGTGTTCACTCTTTGGAGCACTTTGGAGTATCTACTGCATAGCAGACATGTGGGAGGGAAGCAGAAATGACAAAGAGAAGCCCACAAGGAAGAGAAAGATGTCAAGTGGTACCCCACGCGTCTCCACCACCCACAAATGAGTAACGAAGAAGAGTCACTAAGAGCTGGCGTGGAACCCTTCGTTTTGCATACACGTATTTTTCTCTTATGCGGTTCTCAACACATAGCTGTCATCACGTCTGTTTTCTAGAAGTGGAACTGGAAGCTCTTCTAGAGGGAGCAATGCATTCTAGATTGTATTTGTTGAAGTGGAAGAAACATAATGAGGATTCAGGAAGTGTGCTCCTCAACCCAGACTTGGCTACCTCTCCAACCCAGTCTTCCAGCCGAGCAGCAAAGTCAGTGTGAGGGATCAGAGGAGCTAGCTCCCAGGGAAAATGAGCTGCTGCCAAGTCACACTGGTTCCTCTGTCCCTGTAGTGAGAGGACAGTCATACCAGATGCAAAATGCCCAAGCTCTGGATACTTCTTCATTCACTCCCTGGCTAATGAGGCTTGTAATACAGCAGCCACTCTGGCAGTGCCCTGGCTACTCATGATTGACATTTCCCAGTCAAAAATATTCACTAAGATCCAGTGTTAATGATGTTAAAATATACACATATACATATGTAAAAGGAGTTCAATTCGTTACACTATAACAGGATGGCAACTCCTTTCCCAGATGCCATAGGCTATCAGATTAAAAAGCCTAATGCTTCTTTTGCAGCTGTTGGTTGCTGGGGTCCCATAGATTCCTCAAACATGATAGGTTATTGCTATTGCTCTTGGTTACCTTCTAGAACTTCATGGTAAAATCTTATTGCTGAAGATACATGAGTCAGAGGATGTGGAGAAATCAAGCTTGTACTGACCTAGAAGCTTATACTTCTATACCTAGAAGATAATACTGGAAGGAAGGCTCTATGCATATTTCAGGGGAGAAAAGTCATCACTAGTTTTACCCACTTTGAATCCTTGGAGCAACAATAACAACTGAGACTGATGAGATATGCCCACTGGTGCAACAGTGGCACAAATGTTATGAAAGTAACCAACTACTTTTTTTTTTTTAAGAACTGGATTTAAGGTATGTTCCACAAAATTTAATACAAGCTTGGTATTACTAAATGGGCCCAAATCCCGTGGATACCCAAGTCATAGCTGAGAGAGAACCTAATACTATTATCCTAAAGGGACATAGAAATTAACTGTCCCTTAAGTGAACCCATGACTAGTCAATGTGCAAAGAATAAGTAAGTGTGGTGTGCTCAGTTCTAAATAGGATGCCTGTGAGACTCCCCACCCTCCACAGCTCAAGGGTCAGAGGTAGTGGGCATCTACAGCAGAGCAGTGTTTGCTGGGCACGACCGGGTCACTGCACATAGGAATCCACAGTAGTTATGACGACGTGCTTATGATTATTGCAGATCAAATCAGTTAAGAACCCAACCTGAAAAGGGAAAGGGATCTTGAACTCCCATCTCTAGCTGAGGAGCTATTAGCAACTGATGGTTATTGACCCAGTGAGAATTGGTTTTCTCCAGGGATGTGTTCCAAGAAAGACTACATATGCTCTATTAGATGGTCCTATACCCATGTTCAGACAGGCAACACTAAGTAGACTCAGTGGGTTTAAGAACAAAGCACGTGCTTTTGGGAGGGATAAGAGGTGGTGAAGAATGGGGGAGGAATTGGAAAAGAGAGATTGGGGATTAGACTGGGTTAAAAAATATTCTCTGCTTGTGAAGCAATTGCTTTTATTGTTCTATTATTAAATAAAACTTGGGAGTCAGATATTGGGATATAAATCTGATAGATCCACAGAGCAATGGAGAAACGATCAGCTGACCCTGCCTCTCCACCTTCCCAGATTGAATAGTCTTGTGAATCTTTCTAAACCCCTCCCTGTAACTTCCTGTGTCTCTCTAGCCTGATCTAGGTTCGCCAAAAACTCTGTGCTTAGTTCTGGCCAGCTGAATGTTGACTCTGCCCTCTGATTCAACGTTTAACTTTATTGACAGTCTCAAGAGTTTCAGAGTGTGATCAAAATATCCTACAACATGATGTATGGATTTCTCAAACAATACAAAGAATTAAAAGCAAAATAAACAAATAACAAGACCCAGAATCGCAGCTGGCCCATCTGCAGCACCATGTCCTTGGATCTGTTCTCTGTGTTGTTTAGTTCTCAGAAGAACACATGCCAGGCAGTCCCCTGGGTCTTGGAAACCCACAGAGAAGCTGGCATGTTAGGAAAAGTAGCTGTAGTGTAAGTGGTGGGGAGAAGAAACCCTGGTCAGATGGTGGGAAAGGAGACAATCAGGAGTGGGCACCTGTGCTTCTGGAAGACTCAGGATCAGAGAAGACCACGTGCCTCAGAGTGTATTTTGCCCTAGAGATGTGGAGAGCTGGGACACTTATATACCACATCATATTAGGCACTGCTTCAACATCTCTCCCCCCTCATTGCTTCTTTGCAACTTCCCAATAGGGGTGGCACAGGTAGAGTGAATCAGATGGGGGCTGAAGTTTAGACATCCAGAACCACATTGGTAAGACCCAAAGAGACACATGGTTTGTCCAATAGCTGTGCTCCTATTCTTTATTTCTTTTTTAAAATTTATTTTATTGAGCTCTACATTTTTTCTCTGCTCCCTTTCCTGCCTCTCCCCTCCCCTTCAACCCTTTCCCATGGTCCCCATGCTCCCTATTTACTCAGGAGATCTTGTCTTTTTCTACTTCCCATGTAGATTAAATTTATGTATATCTCTCTTAGGGTTCTCATTGTTGTCTAGGTTCTCAGGGATTATGAATTGTAGAGTGGTTTCTTTGCTTTATATCTAAAAACTGCTTATGAGTGAGTAATATGATATTTGTTTTTCTGGGTCTGGGTTACCACACTCAACATGATGTTTTCTAGCTCTATCCATTTGCCTGTAAATTTCAAGATATTATATTTTTTTTTCTGCTGTGTATACTCTATCGTATAAATGTACCACTTCTTCCTTATCCATTCTTCGGTCAAGAGGCATTTAGGTTGTTTCCAGGTTCTGGCTATGACAAACAATGTTGCTACTAACATAGTTGATCACATGTCCTTGTGGTACGATTGAGCATCCTTTGGGTATATACCCAAAAGTGATAATGCTGGGTCTTGAGGAAGGTTGTTTCCTAATTTTCTGAGAAATCTCCATACTGATATCCAAAGGGGTTGTACCAGCTTGCATTCCCACCAGCAATGCAGGAGTGTTCCCTTTTCCCCAAAACCTCTCCAACATAAGTGGTCATCAGTGTTTTTGATCTTAGCCATTTTTATAGATGTAAGATGGAATCTCAGAATTGTTTTGATTTGCATTTCTCTGATAACTAAGAATGTTGAACATTTCCTTAAGTGTCTTTCAGTCATTTTAGATTCATCTGTTGAGAGTTCTCTGTTTAGATCTGTACTCCATTTTTTTTATTGGATTATTTTGATGACTAATTTCTTGAGTTCTTTGTATATTTTGGAGATCAGTCCTCTGTCTGATGTGGGGTTGGTGAAGATCTTTTCCCATTCTATAGGCTATCATTTTGTCTTTGCTTTACAGAAGCTTTTCAGTTTCAAGAGGTCTAATTTATTAATCGTTTCTCTTGGTGTCTGTGCCACTGGGGTTATATTTAGGAAGTAGTCTTCTGTGCCAATGTGTTCAAGTGTACTTCCCACTTTCTCTTCTATGAGGTTCAGTGTGACTGGCTTTGTTTCGAGTTTTTTTTTTTTTATCCATTTGGACTTTAGTTTTGTGCATGGTGATAGATATGGATCTATTTTCATCCTTCTACATGTTGATATTCAGTTATGCCAGCACCATTTATTAAACATGCTTTTTTCCATTTTATATTTATTGCTTCTTTGTCAAAAATCAGGTGTTTGTAGGTGTGTGAATTAATATCTGGGTCTTTGATTCAGTTCCATTGGTCCTCCTGTCTGTTTTTATGCCAGTACTAGGCTGTTTTCAGTACTGTAGCTCTGTATCCTGTTTTGTTTTTGTTTTTGTTTTTTGCTTTTTTATATGAAGTTGAGTACCATTCTCTCAAGGTCTGTGAAGAATTTTCTGGAATTTAATGGGCATTGCATTGAATCTGTAGATTGCTTTTGGTAAGACTGCCATTTTTACTATGTTAATTCTACCTACCCAAAAGCATGGGAGATCTTTCCATTTTCTGGTGTCTTCTCCAATTTCTTTCTTCAAAGATTTAAAGTTCTTGTTATACAAGTTTTCCACTTTCTTGGTTAGAGTTACTCCAAGATATTTTATGCTACTTGTGGCTATTGTGAAGGGTGATGCTTCTCTGATTTCTTTCTCAGTCCATTTATCATCTGTGTACAGAAGGGCTATTGATTTTTTTGAGTTAATCTTGTATCCCGCTACATTACTGAAAGTTTTATGAGTTGTAGAAGTCCCTTGGTAGAATTTTTGGGGTCGCTTATGTAAATTATCATATCACCAGCAAATAGTGTGAGTTTGACTTCTTTTCTGATTTGTATCCCCTTGATCTCCTTTTGGTGTCTTACTGCTCTAGCTAGGACCTCAAGAACTTTATTTAATAGATATGGAGAGAGTGGACAACCTTGCCTTGTTCTTGATTTCAGTGGAATGGCTGTGAGTTTCTCTCCATTTAGTTTGACGTTGACTGTTGACTTGCTGTATATTGCCTTAATTATGTTTAGATATGTTCCTTGTATCCCCGTCTCTCCAAGACCTTTAACATGAAGGATGTTGTATTTTGTTGAAAGCTTTTTTAGCATCTAATGAGATGATCATGTGGTTTTTATTTTTCAGTTTGTTTATATGGTGGATTACTTTGAAAGATTTTCTTTCTTTCTTTCTTTCTTTCTTTCTTTCTTTCTTTAAGATTTCTGCCTCCTCCCCGCCACCACCTCCCATTTCCTTCCCCCTTCCTCAATCAAGTCCCCCTCCCTCGTCAGCCCAAAGAGCAATCAGGGTTCCCTGCCCTGTGGGAAGTCCAAGGACAACCCACCTCCATCCAGGTCTAGTAAGGTGAGCATCCAAACTGCCTAGGCTCCCACAAAGCCAGTTCGTGCAGTAGGATCAAAAACCCATTGCCATTGTTTTTGAGTTCTCAGTAGTCCTCATTGACTTTGACAGATTTTCAAATGTCATCTCTGGGATGAAGCCAACTTGATCATGGTGGATGATGGTTCTGATGTGTTCTTGGATTTGATTTGCCAGTATTTTATTTAGTATTTATGCATTAATGCTCATGAATGAGATTGGTCTGTAATTCTCTTTCCTAGTAATTTCTTTATATAGTTTTGTTATCAGGATAATTGTAGCCTCATAAAAAGAGTTTGACAATGCTCCTTCTGTTTATATTGTGTGGAACAATTTGAGGGGTATTGGTATTAGTTATTCTTTGAAAACTTCATAGAAGTTTGATCTGAAACCATCAGGTCTTGGGTCTTTTTTGGTTGGGAGATATTTGATGACTCTATTTCTATTTAATTTGCTTATCTGGTCTTGATTTAATTTTGGCAAGTGATATTTATTCAGAAAGTTGTCCATTTTCTTTAAGTTTTCCAATTTTGTGGAGTACAGGTTTCCAAATATGACCCGATGGTTCTCTGGATTTCCTCCGTGTTGTGCTCCTATTCTTTTTTTTTTTTAAATATTTTTTATTGTTTATTGGTGTGAAGGTGTCAGATCCCCTGCAACTGGATCTTCAGACAGTTGTGAGCTGCCATGTGGGTGCTGGGAATTGAACCCGGGTCCTCTGGAAGAGCAGTCAGTACTCTTAACCACTGAGCCATCTCTCCAGCCCCCCTCTATTCTTATACTCAGCCTAGAGAATGAAGGCTTCTAGAAGCTTAGTGGCTTGCCTAGGGTCACTTAGCCAAAAAGTAGCGTGTGGATTGAACTATGTCCCCTCCTCCTTATAATTTATACTTTGAAGACTTCAAAATGTCTTTGGATCCTCCTTGGAAATTGGATCGTTGTAGTTATAATTAGTTAAGATAAGGCCATGTAGGCCAGCTTGAACACAGCATGGCTGTTGTCCTTATGAAAAGAGGAGATTTGGTTCCCTAACAAACTGAGAATTCCATGTGGAGATGGAGCCAGAGGCCATGGGGAGAGATCTATGTGAAGAGATCCAGAAACTGGGCAGCAGCCCCCCAGAAGCTAGTGGAGAGGCATGGACCAGAGGCTTCACCACAGCCTTCAGAAAGAGCCAGCCCTTCAGGCCCTTTGACCATAGGCTTCCTGTCTCTGTGACTGTGGGGCTGCATACTGTTGCTGTTGGAGACACCTAGTTTACAGACTTTATTTCAGAGGCCCCAGTAACCTAGTTCATGTGCAATCATTCAATGCCTATAGGTTCCAGCTCCAAACCAGATGACCAGTGTGGGGGAGTGGGAGGAGCTGGATGCTGGCAAGAACAGTCAGGATGTCATGATCCGTCTCTCTTCCTCTTTGCTATCTCCTCCCACTGCCTCAGCATTCCAACCTCCACGGTGCATTCAACATGTTCTGTGAAGAGCACAGTGGGCCGAGCTCTTCACATCCATTTTTCTCCTTCATTCCACACAGCCCGACTGGAAGGGACAATTGGTATTTGTTGTAGAGAAAAGGTAACAGTAGACTTCCAGAGGCTGATTAATCTGTCAAGGACACAGCACAGGTGTAAACTCAGGCTGCCTGACTCAAGCTACGCTGGTTCCCCAGGCTCATGCACGTCCTCTGTCCTCCCGAGAGACTCCTTTCTAGAGCTCTTGCGGACAAGTCAAGATGTTGCAGGGGAGGCTGGAGGCCCTTCTAGAAGCTAAAAAAGGGGCTTGAAGGAGAAGCACCGTGAGCAACAGAACGTTATGTGTCATCAGAACCCAGAGCTCTACGGTAATTATTCAAATAGAATCTTTGATTGAAGGCACCAACGTGTGCCCTTTCCCCATCTTTGTAAAGTGACATTGAGAGGCCTCTCCCTGCTCCTGTCCCTCTCCTGTGATGCTTGCAGTGTCACCTGAGAGTAAGCACAAGGGCATCATTCCTCTCGGCTGCCCTTGTCCCCGCCCCCACCCTCCCCACTCCTCATCAATACTGCAAAGAATCTGGTTCCACCGCTCTGTCAATCTTCACAGTCAGAAAAATGTCCCACCACGTGTCTTTTGTTCTTTCTCCGAGGCAGCTGTGGAGTTATAATTTACTGGCACATAGAGAGAGGTGAATTTTCTTTTTTTTTTTCATTCCAATCCCATTTCTCCTCTCCTTTGGGATTCGTGGGAAAGCCTGATTAAAATGTCTGCCAGAAGAATGGCTGGTGATTCTTTAAAAGGACTGATTAAGCCAGGATGACCCGATGTACCAATAGGAGAGCAAACCCCGGGGGAACGGAGTTTGTAACTTCCCTGTTGTGGAAGCGTATCAGAAAAAGTAAGTGAGTAAGAAGCAGCTTGGATGGAGAGTAGGGATGCTCTTTAAATGTCTTTGATTAAAAAACGGCAACGACAAGTGGCGTTTGAGTGGTTTCTCTCTCCAGCTCTCCACTAAGTCTTTGTTTTAGGATCCCCAATATTCAAAGCCTTCAAGGTACACAGGATTGCTATGCTACCCACAAGCGGTGTTTGAGTCTGTTTTCTCTGGCCAATAACACAATATTCAAGGCTTGGCCAGTTATAAAGAAAGGGGTTTAGTTAGGCTCATGATTCTGGAGGTACGAGGTCAAACATCTGACTTCTGCCTTTCTATTGCCACAGTCCCAAGGCCATGCAGGGCATCGCAGTGGGGAGGGAGGGAGAATTGGGGAGACTGAGACTCAAAAACTTGCGGACACATTCAAGTCACATCCAAACTACAGCCTGAGGCTTGTCTTAACCCAGGCCTCTCTCCTGGGTCTGCAGATCACACCCAGGTGAATCTAAGGTCTCTGATGTAAGAAGCCTGGCAACCAGCTCCAACAGAATGTCCTGGATTCCTCTGGCTGGGGATTTTGAATACCTGTGTTTCTTGCTTGTCTAGGACTGGGTCCTTTTCTTCTAATTTGGACCCACTTCCAAAATTTCCTCTTGATTGTCACCTTCTGGAAATTTCTCTTCGAAGAAAAGCTGCTCACAGATCCCCTAAAGAATCTTGTTTCTCTGTGTTTTCTGAGAACTGTTTTCGAAGTATTGAGTGGTATGGGAGACAGACATCAGGGTGGGACCAAAAATCTGGGCCTGTTGGACTCCCACCAAGGTTATGTGGGGTGCCCTCTGCATTCTGTGGCTGGGGCACAGGAGGAGGGGAGATGGCTATCCCGACTGACTTGGGTCAGGCTTGTGTGCCTACTGAGTCTGCCTCTGGTTTCTCTGCCTCCCTGCTTCTTACATCCTCCCTTCTTTGTGTCATTTAAGATTCCTTGCAAGTTAAACCACACGACCTTTTCTTATAATACCACATACACTGTTTTTTTTTTTCGGCATCACACAACCTATTTTGCCACCCTTTGTTTTGCTCCTGCCTCCCCAGATCTCTGGCACTGACTTCCTTTT
This sequence comes from Microtus oregoni, assembly GCF_018167655.1. Classification (NCBI taxonomy): domain Eukaryota; kingdom Metazoa; phylum Chordata; class Mammalia; order Rodentia; family Cricetidae; genus Microtus; species Microtus oregoni. Next base: position 18,082,512 of record NW_024543080.1, on the reverse strand, counting down.
GAGGCAGCAGAGGACATTATTACTGTGCTGGCTTTCTATGATGAGGCTTAGATTCTGGAGGATGGAGAGCAGTTTCCCTACTGGGAACAAAGCACACATGGAGATCTTGAAAGAGGAGACCTCGGAGGAACAGTGGCCTCAGAGAGCCACTGTCAAGCCCAGTGTTAGGGGATTCCTTAAAGTCTCCCCTCCCCACTCTGTCCCAGTGTCCCCAAGCCAGCAGGGTCCCTGCTATGCAAGCTGCGTCTTTTGTGCCTACCAGCTACTTTCCAGAAACAGACCAGCCTGGCGATCTGGCGACAGGAAGTGACCCCTGAAAAAACTCAGAAGGAGCACTCCTTGTTTAGAAAAAGAGTGAATTCTATGAAAGCCCAAGGAGGGACCTCTCTTCCTTTTGAGTAGAAAGGTCATCGTTGAATGTCCCTCCTTTCTGCGTTCACGAGGGCCAGAGACAGGGTCATCTTTGCAGGCCTCTGCTCCAAATGGTTCCTTTTGGCTGCTGCCACGGCCAAGAGTCCCATTCTCAGCTCTCTGTACCTCACTGCAGCCCGCCCCTAAGGAGTGTAAACATATCTCCCCGGTCCTGGGCTCCAGCAATTTTCTCATTACTGTAAGAAACAAAACCAAACAAAACTCCCCCGAACCCTTCGTCAGCGTTTTCTTCCCTGGCACCTCTAATTGCCTTGGCCCTAGGACATTGATCCTTCCACACGGGCACGTCAGGCTTCTTACCACATAGAAATCAAGAGACTCTCCAGAAGTCACAGACTCTCCAGAAGTCACAGCTATCAGTCCCTCTCTTCCTCTTTATAATCAATCTGCCCATGTTTTTGTTTTAAAAGCTATCCCAGAGGGAAGAGTTGAACTAATTTTAAGCAGACTTTTTAATGGAAAAAAAAAAGAAAAAGAAAAAAGAAAAACAAGAAACACACAAGAGCAAAGGGCAAGAATTAAAATTACATGAGATGATGAATTCTTTCCAGATGATACAGTTATTTGATAGCATGAGCTTGTCCTGAAATTTCTCATTTGCAATTATATATATGCTGCTTTTTTTTAATAAAAAAAACTGGTTTTGTATTCAGAAGATTATGTTCCAGATAGACAGTGAGGTTTTAAAGGACTTACTTTGGAAATGAAAATCAAGTGAATGTATCTTCCCCAAACCCAAGCTAACAGCTCCCCAGTTAAGCATGCCTGTGAGACTGGCCCTACCATTCTGGTTTCTTTGCTGGCCTTCATGGACCTAGATTCTAGAGTTTCAGCATTTTGGTTAGCATCCTTGTAGTGAGTCTCAGAACTCTGTCAGGGTTGGTGGGAGGCCAGCCTAATACCTTGTCTAGTCAAGTATCCAGTCGTTACTCACCAGTATCTCTACTACAGAGGTCTCTTGGATGCTTAAAGCTCACAGAGCCTACTACCCCCGCAAGAATGTCATGTCATCTGTAGACAGCTCTGTAGAAAGCCTTTTATGCTGAATATAAGGAAATTCAAATATTAGTTGTATATGTGTGTCAGGAGCCATTTCAGGCTTCTCCTTTCTCATGTCTCACAGGGCCTTGAGGTGGAAATCTTTTTTTTTTTTTTTTTAGGTTATTTTTTTTTAATTTATTTATTTACTATGTTTACAATGTTCTGTCTGTATCTATGCCTGCAGGCCAGAAGAGGGCATCAGACCTCATTACAGATGGTTGTGAGCCACCATGTGGTTGCTGGGAATTGAACTCAGGACCTTTGGAAGAGCAGGTGATGCCCTTAACCGCTGAGCTATCTCTCCAGCCCATGAGGTGGAAATCTTGAGACAGAAAACTTAAAGTTAACTGAGACATTGTATACTGACTTTGGAGACTCAAGCTCCAGACAGCACCTCAGAATGTCTTTTTTGTTTGCTGCTTATCACTAACAGCAGGTGCTCTAGCCACTGACCTTGCAACTGCTCCGCTTAGCTGCCTAGCCACCGAGCCCCTCCTTTCCTTCCCCCCTTTCCCCCTTCCTCAGTTCCCCCCTGCCCAAGCTCCTCACTGAGGAGTATATAAGACATAAAACTTGCTTCAATAAACGGGATGCCTTGACAAAAGAATACTGCTTGGCGTCCGTTTCTCTCCCCCCATGTCTTTCAGATAGGGCCTCTTCAGACCCTGGAATAACTTAGGACCTGCTGGGCGGGTCATATGTGTGTATGTGGTAAGTGTTATGAGTATGTATGTGTGTATGTGTAGTACGTGTGTGCATGTATGTGTTTATGCACTCAGGGGAGGTTTGTGTATTATGCTTATGTGTTTCAGGTTCACTGACATATATGTGGATGCCAGAGGATCAATTCTGAGTGTCATTCTTTGTTGGGGGAGGCTGCTTGTTTTTTCCTGGCTTCCCAGAATCGAAATAATCATACAGAAACAATATTATTTGCAATACTGTTTGGCCAATAGCTTAAGTGTATTTCTAGCTGCTCTTATATCCTAACTAACCCATCTCCATTAATCTGTGCATCACCATGAGGTCGTGGCCTACTGGCAAAGTTTTGGTGGACTCTGGCGGAGGTGTCTGTCTCCTTTGGCGGCTACATGGCTACTCTGATTCTGTCTTTTCTCTCTCTACATCCCTGTTTGGATTTCCAGCCTGGCTTTACTCCACTAAGCCATTGGCTGAAAGTAGCCTTATGCATTAACCAATAAAAACAACACATATAAGATGGACTTCCCACACCGTTTCTTTGGGAGCTGTCTGTTTTGTTTTAAAGACAGGCTCTCTTTCACTGGAACCTGGTGATCACTCATAAGGCTGGGGCTGCTGGCTAGCAAGCTTTAGGGATCTCTTGTCTCTTCCTCCACAGTGCTGGGATCCTAAGTGCGTTACCATGCTCAGCATTTTATATAGTTGGTGGGGAGCCAATTGAGTTCCTCGGGCTTGTACGGCAAGTGCTTTAATGGCTGAATTATTTCCCAGCTCCTCAAACACCTTTGTTGAACATTTGCATTTTTTGGTTGTTGTTTATTTAAGACAAGTTTTTTCTTTGTAGTCCTGGTTGTTCTGGAGGTCGCTGTGTAGACCAGGCTAATGTACTATGTTTCTATATTGTTTGGGTTCCAGAGAGACAGCAGTAAGCACGAGAGACAGAAATCCTTGTGATCTTGAAGCATGCTTTCAATAGAAGAGAGAATGAGGACACAGGCAAGCAAAATGAAGAGAATAGAAGGGACTGGGAAGAAAGAAAGGGGATGACAGGAATATGCACTGGAAACTTCAGCTGGTGTGATGAGGAAGCCCTCGTGGGCAGACAGTTTTCTCGTGGAGTATCTGACAGGAGAGCGAGCATTCCAACAACTGATGCAGAAAATGCGGTTTCCCCAAGTCAGCAGTGGCCTCAGAGTGCTCGAGGGGCAGGGAAAACGCTGCTGTGTGCGGAGTGGGGCAGGCAGAGTGTGTGTGCGCGGGGGTTGGACATGCGATTATACAAGGGAATGGGAGCAGGACACGTGGAAACCCATGGCATAGCGTGTCCTCTGAGAAAGATGAGGCAGCCCTGGAGTGTGCTAACCTGGCAACACTGCAAAGGTCTGCTGTGCCAATACACTTCACAGGAAGACAAAGCGACTCGGAAGTGCTTTTACAAGACTGTTCTGGAGGCGAGGCCAGAGCTGGTGTGTGGGTGTGAGAGGCAAGGGCATGCGTTCGCTCTAAATGTGCTCTTTAGGTTTCTCCGGGCAGTTGTGGTGTTACTCTCTAGGGCTTGTGTACCGCATGAGGTCCTGAAGCACAAAGAAGATGAGTGCCTCTTCCCTCCCACGCCCCACCTTTCCTCTTCCACCAGCAATCATTCTAACGAAGGAGGCGTATTTTTCCATTTTATGAGTTTTTCTGAAACAGGTCTATTTTGTCATAGACTTCTTTAAACAAATGGTCTGCTTCAGACCACATTCTGCTCCTTCACGTATTTAAAAAACGTGTGCATGTGGCTGAATGGATAGTTACCCGCTGCGCCTTGCAATCTGACTTTCATCAGGGAGGCCGCTGAGCTGGGCAAGGAGCAGGCTAGCATGCATCTGCTGGAATGAGTCTCTTTGGTCCTAAGCTGCCCATTCCTTCCGACTGTCCCCAGGTGGGATGGCTCCCTCCTCCTGACCACTTCCTTCTGCTCTCCCTTGCCCTTCACCCCAATTCTGCACACAGTTAGAGCTTCTGAGAGCAGCAATCTTGTTCTTCTTCATGTCTGGATAGCGGGGTCAGTAGCTAAGTGGGTACAGGGCCTCAGGTACCGAAGAAAGGACAGGACAAGACAGAGTGAGACCCTGGACCCCAAATTTGCCTTAGGCTCCATTCACATGCTTTCTTGATAGCAGGGAGAACCCACTTAGGTTTGTCTTTTCGTTTTCTTTCAGCTGGGTGACTTTGGGCAAGTCAGTCATCCCCTCAGAAATGCATTTTCTCCATCCATAAAATGGGGACAATCACATGACTGGTTTTGGTTCGACTGAGTGTAAACCTTTGGCTTAGAGGCCCACAGAAACTGGGCCCCTCTGAATTAAATCAATATTTAAATTCTTCCTGCCTGTTCCTGGAAGATTCAGAGGGACTCTTTAAAGAGCCATTTGCTTCTGTCTGTGGCCATTACAGCCTATGCCTCACGACCCTGGCGTCGACCCTCCAGTTGTGCGCATACTCGGGCATGCATGCTGGGCACTGTGGAACGATACTCGTAGCACCTACATTTTCATTTGTTTCTCTAACATTTATTTTGCCCATCTTCATGTGGCACCTAAAATCCCTGCCATGGGAATAATTATCTGAGTTAAGGTAGGTATATCTATCATATACCTATTCCAAATGAGAAATTTTTCACTTAGAGACATTAAACATTAGCTATTAGGAACACTACTACTTTTACCCTAATTAATTTCTTAGCTCTGTGATAGAAATTAGAACTAGGAAATGGACATATTCTATCAAGGAAGGAGAAACAAGAAAGGGCTGTGAATGTTCTAGAACAAGAATAATAGCATATTTTCACACAAAGTGTGATGTGGAAACACGTGTGTGTGTGTGTGTGTGTGTGTGTGTGTGTGTGTGCATGCGCGCGCACATACTCTATCAACCCTTTCCCATGGGAAGCTACATAGTTATTTCTGTTCTGTGTTTCAGCACTGCTGCAGCCCATGGAGCTGCATAACACTGGTGTAGGAAGTGGGATGCTGCTGACCAGGGGGCCTTTGGGAGACAGCGAGGAGACCCCCTGAGCTTGTCACAACAACATGAACATTGTTCTTGGGAAATGGGTAGGAAGGTTAAGGCCAACTATACATACTTGAAGTGGTGTCTAAGGGCAGGACTTACATTTTAAATTTTATCACTTTTAATTGGTTTATTTTGGGGGCTTACTTTAGCACATTGGCTGGGGCATGCCACACCGCTGCAGTACCATGGGAGAACAAAGTCTAATCTAAATGGGTTCAGATCCATGCTTCTCCCTGACAAGCTGGGGGATCTTGGGTAAATAACTTTTCTCTTCCTTCATTTGTAGAAATCTGAATGTTAGAAGGTACTATATATGTGTTATTATAGCAATTAAATTAGGTGTGACATCATATCCAAAAACAGAGTTCTAAGAGCAGAATGGGGATGTTTAAGTAAATGGATCCAGTGATACTTCCCATGCCTTGTCTCACATGTTCTTCTCAACACGGATGTGAGGCGGCATGCTCATAGGTAGGTTTTGTGAGCTGAGCATCACACTACACACCTGTGGTCCCAGAACTTGGGGAAGAGAGAGAGAGAGAGAGAGAGAGAGAGAGAGAGAGAGGTGAGTGGGTGAGGAGTTTAAGTCCATCTTTGGTTGTATAGCCTGGGTGACTTGAGATGCTGTTTTAAAAGAGTAAAACAAAAATAAAGACAGGAAGCAAGCAAACAAACAAAAGAAACCAAACAATGTCCCAAATAAACACCCACCCTAAGCCCAATCAAAACAGCCCAAAGCTTAACAACAGTTAAATGTTTTGTCTAAAGTTGGAGCTGGAGTCAGAATGACTCACAGTTCAAAAGAACTGCGTGAAAGTAGCCCCCACAATTTTCCTCAAGGCTTTTCTGTTCTCTCTGGTACTAACGAGTTGGCTGCGTAGGCAGCGACTTGATAAAGGGAAAATGAACGGAATCATTAAGCCTCCTTTATCGTCTCCTCTTTACAGACCACAAAGCTGACTGGGGGAAACTGCACCAAAGACTTCGATACGGAAAAAAGAGGAAAAAAGGAAAACATCAAGATTCCCCCACAAAGCTCCGCAAAGGTCAATGGGATTAATATACCCCTTGAACATGGTTATTTAGCTGAAATAAGGGAACAACATGGGGGAAACGTCAGCGACTCCTTGTAGAATAGAAACTTAATGTATTTGCCCTTTTCTCTTCTTTTGTCGTGAATGTGTGCTTATGTGAGGCAAGCTGGTTCACGGAACCACCCTGAAGAGGTATTCTGGAAATCAGCCGATTGTTTCCAAATGTGATTTCACATTCTCAGATTCATCAACATCATCCACTCAAGGTGCCTTGAGAAGAATGAATAGATAATGGATGGGTGAAATTGATGAATTAGAAGCAGAGAGAAAAGTGTATGCTCTTGGGGACACCTGCAACTGCCTTCCATGTTCTGTGTAATTTAAACAAACTACTTCTAACTTACTTTATAGGTCAAACTTAATTTTTAACCTCCTGTGAAATGAAAATTAACCTTGAGGCAAATTCGTAGAATTTCCTAAGTAGAAATTAGAGCTCTAGCAAACATTAATAAGTGCCTCCAGAAAAAAAAATTGCATATGTGCTTAAAATGTTAGGACAGCATTGGGGTTGACAGAACGTCTTACTTTTCAGGGGCTCTAGTATGTTGATGTTGACTGTGGACCACCTGGAATGCGGCAGACACTGAGAAATTATTTGATTCTATAAGTGTCCTTCACCTGGACACTTCCTAATCTGATGGGGAAGGCATTCTCTGGAGCATATTTTCAGACACAGTGATCTCCTGTAACACTGTTATTTTTGATGGTCACAGAGTTTATGTACCTTGCTTGTATCCCGCCTCTTAGCTCTGTATCTGCCTACGAAGTGTGAATGCAAAGGGATCTAGACTGTGATTGTATGATCAAGGAAAGACCACATGGAGATGAGCTCTGTCTTTCCCAGTGGGGCTCGTGAGGGCATGAGCAGTCTTGGTGATAGTGGCAGCATTCACAACCATTTCAGAGTTTCTCTTGGGTATTGCTTCATTCAGGTTGTCAGATAGACACATGGCATAGCCAGCCCGGAACTGCAGAGTGACTACTGAGTAAGAGCAGTAGATGTGAGCACCTGAGAAACTTTTGATTTCCATTTGATCCTCACTGCGACGAGTTTTGAAACTCTTACAGCCTAGCTTCTTCGTGATGAATTTGGTCATTAGAACAGCTACTTTTCTGGGCTGGGTGTGGTGTTTGTGTCTGTAATCTCAGCACGGGGGAGGCTGAGCTAGAAAGGTTATGAGTTCAAAGCCAGCCTGGTCTAGTATAGAGTGAGGCCCTGTCTCAGTCCCTGCCTTGACCCCAATAGCTGTCTTCTAGTTACTGTTTGCATTAAATGAATTTGTGCGTGTGAATATGCTTTCTAAAACTGAGGTTGACTGTGCAGTTCCTATAAATTACCTTGCTTTGGGGAAATCATTTTATTCTCTTTCCCTTTAGAGAGGGAACAGACTATAATTTAGATTTAAATGTCCCCCAAAGACTCACTTGTTTAGGGTTTGATCCTTAGCCTTGGCGCTATTGGAGGTGGTAGAGACTTTGAGATGCGGGACTCAGGGGATTATTAGAGTCATGGCCTTGAGGAAGATTACTGCGTAATAAACATGACCCTAACATCCCCTGAATAAAGCCACATGCTTCCTATCTCAGTTCCTGTGGGTCAGGAGTCTGCACTTGGCTTCATTAAGTTCTCTTTAGGTCTGGGTCTCATTTGAATGCTATGGCTCTTACAGTCATCAGGAACGTTGCTCAGACCTTTATCGGGATGGCTTTTCTCAAGCATGGCCTGCGAGTTACAGGCTGCCCTTAGCTCCTTGCTAGTCAGCCTGCCCAGGGTGACCGCTTGCTCCCTCAGACAAGAACAAGAGCCGAGCAGAAAGATGGTTGATTCTGTGACTTGGTCATGTACTGTAATCCTCTTTCTGAAAAAGATCTCTTTAGATAATGAGAGGGCGTGAGAAATGCCTCAGTTCCTGCTCTGTGTGCTCTTACCTATCAAGAAGCAGGCCACCTTAAAAAGTTCATGGATTTGACAGGGTTTGCTCCTGAAACCAATCTTAAAAGAAGATATATTTTCTTTTAGGATAAGCAGACCTACTTTGTGGGAACAGTATGTGCTTCAACCAGCATTTACATCTCTTTACGCTGACACTGAAGACAGTTACATGATTTCATCATCAAATTTCATCTCTTTCAAAATGGGGAGAGTTTTTGCATGGCCTCTCATTATCTAAAGCCCTCTGTCACTTGACTCTCCTTGACTTTGCATATGTAGTCAGGCTTCTGGATTGAGCACACAACAGAACGGCTTTCACTTCTCTTTGACTGTGTAGGTCTATGGGAGCTTGTGTTAAGAAGGTCCGATGGCTTTTATTAAAATCAAGTACAATAGTCAGCATTTGGTATTGAACTTCATAAAATGGGAGGAGTGAGGTACAGTGCTATGTCATGCTCACCCGCCTGGCACTCACTTTAAGGAGAGAGAGTGCCGCACATCTCAAGGCATCACCAAGAGATCCAACTTAGTAAATAAATTCCCTGAAGCGTAAGGTCGTCGTGACTTTGGAGTTTAGGGATGCTGTAATAATCAGCAAATGATAGGGTATAAAAATCTCTTCATTTACCTCGCAGAAGATACACTTCAGTTGTACTAGGGGATAGGAGAGCGGACCCAGCCACATGAAAAATGGAACTGAGCTGAAAGGGTCTTGCTTAGTTTCTGCTCCACAGGAATTGCAGCGAGTCTGTAATAAATACATTTAGATGCTGAGACATCTCCCCGGAAGGAAAGCCTCTGTGAGGATTTTTCAAAACTCCGATTCCTTCCCCAGGATTTGTGGTTGTGTTATTGATTCATTACTTTCGGTTCATTTGAGGCATTATTCGTCTATGACTTTGGCTTATGGTTTGAGTTCTACTGAGAATAAAATCAGCAAAACACTTTTATTTTCTTCTTGAACTCCAGTTTTTTAGAACCCTGAGAGCTTTTGTTATGAGAAAGGCTGGGTGTGTGTGTGTGTGTTGGAATCTGACCCACTCATCACTGAGAGTTTGGGTTACCGTAGGTAGAAGGTGTAGGCTGTTTAAGTAAATGCTTAAGTGCATCTGAGGTTTCTTATAAATAGTACTATTTGGAGAGATTATTTAGGCTTATTCTTTAAAAGATGTCACATTTCTAGAGTAAACCAACCCAAGACCTCCCAAAGGGAAAAACTTCAACGTTACCTATAATGGCAGGTTGATCAACACAAGAAATAGTTCACCGTCATCTTAAATTTTCGGTCCTATGCTATCCCTTACTTGATATGTGACCTTGAGGAGTTCACTTGACCCCAGACTCAAGCATTATAGAAAGTGCTTTCTGAGATTTCCAATCCTGTAATTCCTAAGGAGAGAGAAAGGTGGCAACCTTTTTACAAACAAAGTGTCAAATTTCTAACCTCTGATCTGGTATTTTCAGGGGATATTGGAGGTCAATTTGTGTTGACTCCTGTGAGCTGGGCTGAGAGAGGAAGTGCAAGAATGATATGAAGATGAATAGCAAGTCCTCAAGGGTCAGAGGGAATGTGTTATTGATAAATTTCGCTATCTTTATTGAGTATCTTCAAGTGCAGGGAGCACTGCCCGGTATTAAAAGAGGTGTAAAGAGGATTAAGATACAGTCTCTGTCTTAGGAAGACTCATAGGATACAAGGAAAGTAAGAATTGATGAAAAAATTCGTGAAAAAATCGTACGAGTGATTATTACCACTGGAAAGGTTAAAATAGGTGTTATTAGAATTTCCTCAGGCTGATTATATGAGTTTGGAGAGGAAGGTTCCGGAAAAGCCTTCGTTAAAAGATAACACTTGACTTGAACTTTAACGGATAGAGAGGTGTTTGCTTGATGAAAATGGAAGGAACGTAGCTTTGGGTAGACAAAGGCAGAAACACTATGCTTAGAGATAAGAAAATGTAGCCATTTGAAATAAATTTGAACTGGGCAATGGGGACCGGCAAGATGAGTGAGTTGGTAAGGTGTTTGCCATACTCAAAAGAGGATCTGAGCTTGGACTTCCAGGATCTGGGTACAAACCTGGGCATGGTGAGGCCTGCCTGTGATCACAGAGGGCTCTCCCCTCACAATAAGTGGAGAACGATAGAGCAAGAGTCCCAACATGGACCTCTAGCCTTCACACATATGCATTATATGGGCAGACAGATGTCACGTGCACGCGCGTGCACGCATACACACTGGTGGGGGTGGGGCAGGCAATGGGCTTGTGGCTTAACAGACACACAGTTTTGGCAGTCCCAGTAGGCTACGTGACTGGGCATGCTGACCCTCTGGGACAAGCTTGTTTCCTTCATAAGCCAATATGAAGCATTTGAAGGAGACAAGAGTCACTGTAACCTGTCTGATCTTCTGCACCGACCCATTGTGGTTGCACGCCCTTCTCTCTGTGGTACAATGCTTTCAAATTGCATTCAGGAAATGTTGAATATCTTCACCACACCATGGCGGCAAGCACTGGTTAGGACACATATCGGCAGCACTGAAAAACCCTTCTGGCGTCTATGTGCAGAAGACCACTCTCTGTTTAGCATACACCCTGAACATGAAAATGCCCCGGTACTCAAATCAGAGGAAATGGGGCCATTTCCAAACCAGACTAAACAAGAGGAGAGCATCGCCTATTTTTATTATCCGGGTGCCCATTTCTTTTGCGACCCCTTCGGACTTAACTGTCCATTAAAAGTCTTTTTTGGAGTTTATTTTCCCCCCAAACTTGGTTTTGTTCTTGTTTTCATTACTGAATTCTCTGGCAGCTGCCTGCCTTATCAGAGCCCACATAAAGGCATGTGCGGAATAAGCAGCTCTTATGCAATTTCCCTTGTCCTTGTCAATTGCAGGCATAACTCTCATGAATTATTTAGATTCATACAGTCCTGGAGTGAGCCCTGGAGTGCTTCAAGTATTCACAAGGAAGGCTCTCGAAGTTTGCCTCAAGGAACCACACTTGGCGTGGCAGGAGAGGGAAGTGAAATGCTGGCAGCATCATGACACCTGAGATAAAGATTGGGCCACAGTCCTCAGACGAGGTTCTCAGTACATCTGTGCCATCATTTGTGCCCAGTGGTATCTAACTTCAAAGTGAGATTTTTTTTTTTAAGGTAAGGAAGAGGGAGATTTGGGAGCAAAAATCCAACCACATATAACAACTGTATCACCATCCTAACAGAAAACATGTTAGGGGTACTTCTGTGTCAAGGACTACATAATCTTGAGGGGGCCAGAATCCCACAAAATGGTTATTGTTTTCAGTTTTTTTTTTCAGATGAAACTGAAGCACATGGATATTAAGTTGTCAATCCAAGCACATGGGGGAGTGTCATAAGCAGAAATTTCCTCGCACAGGCAGAACACACAGCTTTGCCGAGACAGTAGGAATGTGGAGCCCAGAGTGGGTTTCATGGGGAGCTCATGTATGGCAGCTGCTGTAGAATTCAAACCAGATCTCATCTATGAGAATAAACATCTAAAGAACCTCTTGTTTTTAGAAAGGGACAGAGACTTTCATTCCCCTATGCTATGGAATAATTCTTCTGAATATGTATTACAATTATTGGTTAATAAAAAGCTGATTGGCCAATAGCAGAGCAAGAAGAGATTGGGAGAGACAGCCTGACAACAGCGAGAATGATGGGAGGAAGAAGGGCAGAGTCAGGAGAGTCAGAGAGATGCCAGCCAGTTGCCAGGCAAGCAGGAAATGTAGAAAAAGAGTAATAAGCCATGAGCCATATAAAGGAATATGGGTTAATTTAAATATAAGAGTTAGCTAGTACTATTGCCCGAGCATTTACAATTAATATAATCCTCCGTGTGGTAATTTGAGAAGCAGTTGTCAGGTATTTGGGAGTTGGTAGTTGGGACAGGAAACTCTGATTATTACACTCCTAGTTCCCCAGAGTCCTGAAGACTCTCTGCTGTGTCCTTCCCTGGTTATTGTCGTCAGTAGACAGAAGCCAGAGTGTCTAAGACCACACTTTCTCCTTGACAGCTAGACTCTACGTCCTTGTCTACATGAGAGTGCACACTGCAGGGCGGCGCCCTTTGCCTTTCGGGTGGGAAATCATCTCACTTTCAAACTCTGACCGCATATGTTTCTCCTCTCTGCCCAGAGTTATTCCTGTGGTCTTTGGGTCACTGTTCCACCATACGGATGCTGGACTAAGACCAGCGATGAGGTGGAGAGAGCCTTTCCAGAGGTTTACTTCCTCTTCTGGCTCTGACATTCCTTTCTTGCCATAAAACCTAAAGTATGTTACATCCCCTTACAGCGTCCCTGCTTTATTGTATGTCCAGTGGAAATGATGGACCAATGAGACTGCTGGGATCAGCTAAGAAGATGTTTGAAACACACTGCATCATACTTAGTGGTTGGTTCCTGCTCACCACCAGTGGGGAGGGGGGTAGCAGAGAGCCAGGGTGTGACCTCAAGGGGTGCGCTGGTTCTGAGAGCTAGGAACTTGTTCCCTGTTGAGACCAGTAGAGAAGGTGCTGAGGAGGTCTGTGGCCTAAGTAGCATCCCCGGTCCTCTTTAGTTCCCTGATTGTCAGTGGATAGCTGTGCTTCACGGCAATTTTCTGTGCTTGGAATGTGCTGACATGTTCATGTTTATGATGGAAAAAATCGTCTATATTGCTTTTAATGTATAAAAATATACATAGAAGATTTTTTCTATTTTTATTAGTGGACCTGGAGGGAAGGAGAGAAAGAAAGAGAGGGAGGGAAGAAGAGAGTGAGAGAGAGAGTGAGAGAGATTCTTTGTAGGTTCTTGACTTTCATGTCCATTGACTGAAGCCTCAGAAACATGTTTTACTTCACTGCTTGGCACATGTGCACAGAAGCTCACAATCCAAATACATATTTTGTGGACAGATACAAACTTTAACTCTGTGCACTGTGCTGTATTCTTTGTCGATCTGCCCAGTTCATCCCATTCCCTATGGAGTGGGGAAAACAAACCCCATATCCCCCGAGGCTTGTTCTTCCCTACCTCCAGCTTAGTAGAGAGCTGACTCAGTAGGTCTGAGCTGTCCCGTGGAAGAACAGATTCTTCTTGTCATTTCCTTAAACAGGCACCCCCTGTACCTCTGTGTTATAGAGTCATGGGATTAACAAGTCAGCTCAGGGGGATGTTACAAGCTCAGGAGGAATCTCTTATGTACACTGCTCCTGGTCTTCTTATTGTTTCCTACAAGCATTTGTTTGAGACAAGACCTCTTTGAAGCCCAGGCTGATCTTCTGCTTCCATCTCTTGGGTGCTGGGATTGTAGGCACTTACTCTTATGTCTGACTTATGCAGTGTGAGTATTGAACCTGAGTTTTACTGTACCAACCAAGTTCTATCTCCAATCCCATTAAAAAACAGTTTAAAAACAAGCCCCTCACATCTCGCTGGCTTTCCCTTTCTGGAAGTAGAGTGACCACAGGACCGTGAGTTCCTGTTTGGACCTCAGTTCTTTGGTGAGGAAGAACAATTTTCCCATCATATTGTTCATTCTTTGAAGGGAAGTTGGTCAACTCAGCTGGCAGCAAAAGAAGCCTAATTGCTGTTTGTGGTCAAGGCCGCAGAAAGTTTTGTTCAACTTCATATGGGTTCATAAGCCCCTGTGGTCTTGCCCTCTTATCTGGGGCAGACATGAAGAGCAAAGCCACCCAGAGAGGTGGGGAGATGCTTCTCTCTGGTGTGTCTACCAAGTGGTTACGAGAACAGCTCATGAGAACAGCTGATGGTTGGAACGATGAAGAAACTGTGGAGTTCGGGATCGCTAAGTTACTGGAGACCCCTTACAAGTGCTACAGTGGTAGGCAACAGTTCGGAGAGGGTGGTGTTGATGGCCTCGCTTGGACAGCCTGTGCACAGACACAGCTGAAGAGGACATTCAGCAGACTCGAGAGGCAAGGGAGAGGGCAGGGGTGAGCGAGGAAAGTGGGAGGGTGAGAAATGACTAGAGTTAATCTGAAATATGCAAACTGTCTGACCACACACATGAAACATAGTTCCCTATATTCTTTAATTGTATGCTGAGGGACCTAGCGAGCATAGGTCTCAACTCTAGCACTGGTGACTTTAGGGCCAGGTGACTGAGGATCTGTTCACGGTCCGCATTTTACATCATCTCTGGCTTGGCACAGACACTGTACCTCCCCTCCTTTTGTCTGTGAAAATAAAAAAATGTCTCCATCTTGCTGACAAATGTTCTGAGTGACAGCATCATTTCCAGTTGAGGACCCAGGATTTCGATCATTCTGTTTCCCTGTGACTACATCATTCTGGTGTCTGTCTTCACAGGGTCAAGCATTCCCACTTTCAACGCATAATAATGTCAAAACATTTAATGATATTCCTATTTTTGATGCACACGAACACCACATTCCCACATAAGGAGCTGGACACATGCTTACAACAGCCATTAAGAATGAAGGAAAGACAACAAAGCCCAGCACCTGAGGAGATGTACTCTCTCCCCCTTCTTAGTTGGGTAGGGTCACCAGTGAGAACGCAGATTTACCAGGTGAGGTGAATGCAGATTTCATTGGATATTCACTAGAGAGAAAGGCTTCAATAATAAATCCTGTGATGATCTCCATGGCATCTTGATAAGCAAGAATCAACAGTAGTATATTAAGATCTCTCAGGGATTTCCAAGGTCAATGGTGCTAACTGGTCCACAGCAAGACCTTTATGGAAAGGAAGCACACACTCTGGATTTAGCATCCCCTTGCCCATCCCTTCCCCTGTTCTTGGCTCTGCTTCTTCCGCCCTTCATCCAGTGCATGCTGGGAAATGCAAAGTACTTTAGCCTAAACAAAACATAATGGAGGAAAGAGAAGAAACTGGGAAAATAATAATAATCACACCCTGAGCTCGTGGACTCTTGGTTCTCTGAATGCTCTCTGCCAGGATGTCCTCCACACAGGGCTGTCAAGCACCGGCAGGGAGGAGGGCTGTAGCTGAAACACAGAAGCACTCAGAGAGAGGAAATGCCTTTGTATCCAAGGAACAAACAGTGGTTACCCTCTCAGCATTTAATAGCCGCGGCAAGGTGAAGGTTACCAGAGAAAGCCGAGAAAAATAATGTAGGTTTTGCCTCCCAAACCTCAATTATCAAGGCTGTTTGGCTTACAGACAAAAGAGCTAATTATTTTCTGAGGAGAACTGTTTTCTTATTTTCTTGGTCCTTCACCATCTTTCAAACCCATTTTTTTAAAAAATTGTTCTTTTCCGTATTGGACATGCACACGCTCGCGTGTCCTCCTTACCCTCAAGTGCACATACACACACAGAGTGAAATCTCTGTGACCACATTTCCCGCCCTGAAACCCAGGCAGTTTCAGAGGGCACAGCTTTCCCAGCTGCTCTCTGCTTGAGGGGAACTCCACCTGTCAAAGGCCTCTCTCTGTATAATGCTCATTTCTGATCTCACATAAGACCAAGAATTGGAACGTGCCTTTCAAAACCACCTTTTATAAAAAGCCTGTTGTAAGATCAGTTTTCCACCATGATTGGAGTGTTACATACCTATCTTAGAAAAATTGGAATTTAAATAAAAGAAAGCAGAAAATAGAAAGGAGAGGGGGAGGGAAAGGGAGGGGAGAGGGAATGGAGAATGATTTTCTCATGGCAAGGTGCGTACTCCCAGAGCCCTGGTCAACTACAGGGTATTCAGTAGGATACTTTGTAAGGCCCTCAAGGAGCTGCCTGCGTTTATCTTTTCTCTAACTGCATGCCTAATACAGAGTAAGAGTGCTACAAACATTCATCAGGTATTAAATAGTTTACTTTAATTATGATCTGTATAGCACATGCTAAGGAATACGGAGAATCAGCCAGCAACAAGGGGATCCTGGAGTGCCAGAAGCAGTCATTTTGGCCAGTCCTTCATCTTGTAAGTATAGGACAAGTGTGAAGCAACATTATGCTCCTTGAATCCTAGTCCTTTCATAATTTAACACTATTCTGATTAAGGCTCTTCGAGAAGCCTAACTGTACTCTTTTGTTTAAACTCAGCCTTCTTAGGTTGTGCACACCTTCAATCAATCCTAGTACTCGGGAGGTAGAGGCAAGTGGATTTCTATGAGTTCAAGTCCAGGCTGGTCCACATAGGGAGTTCCAGGACAGCCAGAGCTGCACCCAGAACCAAAAAAAACATCAAACTTCTTGCTTAGCCTTTTAGGAGAGGATCAAAATGTGAAGTCTATCTTCAAATTCTTCTATATCATTTGTCTTAAATCCTGACAGTATATCCTAATTTTTCTTGGGGATTGAAATAATCAGATGCTTAACCCATCACTGGGAATTACTGAACAAGAATGTTTGGAATGTATAATTTCACATTTAGGAACTGAAAAAGGAATTATCTATTTTATTTTACATGTATGAGGTTTTGCTTGAATGTATGTCTGTGTATATGTGTGTGCCCGGTGTCAGAGGAGGTCAGAAGAGGGCTAGGAATAGAGTTATGGATGGTTGTGAGGCACCGTGTGGGTGCGGGGAGTGGAACATGTGTTCTCTGGAAGAATAACAAGTGCTTTTTGATGTGGGAGTCCCCTCTGTGTGCTGTGATTTCCATTAATGAATAAAGAAACTGCCTTGGCCTGTTGATAGGGCAGAACTTAGGTAGGCGGGGAAAACAGAAAGGAATGCTGGGAGGAAGAAGGCAGAGTCAGGGAGATGCCATGGATCCACCGCTGGAGATAGATGTGCTGGAACTTTGCTGGTAGGCCACCACCTCGTGGTGATACACAGATTAATAAGAATGGGTTAAATTAATATGTAAGAGTTAGCCAATAAGAAGTTAGAGTTAATGGGTCAAGCCGTGATTTAATTAATATAATTTCTGTGTGGTTATTTCGGTTCTCGGTGGTCAGGACAAACAAGCAGCACTTCCTCCTACAGCTTTTAACCACTGAGTCATCTCTCCAGCCTCTAAAATGTGTAGCCCAGGCTGGCCTCGAACATGCGAACCTCCTGCTTTCACTTCTTCAGCATATCCCACCAACACGTGCCCCCACATCAGGAGCATGCTCATGTTTAAAAAGAAGCTTCATAGATGGTCCCGATATTGTTCTGTATGGTGCATTGCCCTTCTGTGCAGTTATTTCTAGAGGCTGGGCTTTACCAGCTAAACATGAAGCTCAGCTCTCAGAACGTCAAGCCAGAAAGTTTCCATGATTTTCCATTTATCAGGCTGTCCGGCTATTACTATTTACAAATGGAAACTTTGTGAGTTCTTTTGAGGTCCGCACATAATAAATTCCAATACTCATTTTCTTCCCTTCAATTGTCATAAACTCTGGCTAGTAATAAACTGTGATAAATAAATCGTAATCAGTTCTGACTGGTGAGGAAAAGGTCACACTTTCTTGCCTTCTTGTAGGTAGAATTGATCATGTGACTTGGTTTTGGTCAATGGGATGAGAGAGGAAATCATTACACAAATTTGGGCTGAGCATTAAAAAAAAAAAAAAGCTGTGTTTTTTCTCCTTTCTCTCCTGTCTGCCAGAGACTCACTGCAGTAACTGTGTTCTAGCAATAACGTGACAGAGAAATCATCCGTCTCACGGCAGACCTCGTAGTGTTGGCCTTTTAGAAAAGTTCAGCCAGTAGCGTCTGGATTTCCTAGATCTTATTTTCCTTTGTTTAGTGTCTGAAACATGACACATAATAATATGCTTTGGGGCTGGCATCAAGTCTCCTGCTTCCTCTCTGCGGCAGAAAGCCTGGCATTTGCAGTCACACCTGTTTATTCGATACTACGCGTTGACTAGTGCTTGTGTAGAAACGGGGAAAAGGGATAGACGGTCTCGTGCTGTCGCGGATGTGAGCAAAGGGCTCGAGTCTTAGGATTCAGCAGGGGCTGCATCTTATTCGTAAAGGTACAAGTTTTCCTGGAGCGTAGAGTCAGATGACATTCCCTACCCTCTCTGTGTAGGCATGGGTACCTGATTTATCCTGCTAGCTCACTGACTTCACACTTCCCGAACCCCTTCACATCGCTTGCCCCCTCTAAATTCTGTGTATGTTTTATCTCTGTTGTTTGTTCAGGCTAACTTCTCTTGGCGCCTGCTGTCATTAGAGCTCTTGGAATCGGCTTCATGCCTCCTCTGAATTGAGAAGCCGTTTCTCCCTTGCCTCCTCTTACCCCGTCACAATATTTCGACCATGTCCAACATTCTTCTAGCAGGCTGCATTGAGAGAGAAATCGTTGATTTAGAAAGGCAAGGTCAGACTAACAAGCACGTCTTTTGTTTCAGATGAGTTTCCTATTGTTCTTTTCGGTGGTATTGTTTTTATATCCTTCTTATTTCCAGACTGTTTTGGGCCGTGTGCCACATTTTTAGTTTGGAGAAAAGTGTGCTTGAAAGAACATAGAAATATCTCAGAGAGCGTTCTGTTTTCTCTGATAGCACAATGCCAGCTGAAATCTGTTTTCTGTGTATTCTTCAGTTGTCCTTAGAGTTGGGGGGCATTTGTGAATTTCTACGTCTGGTATCCTTTTGTGTTATTAGATGCCCATGATAGTATGTTTGTGTTCATTGACAGAACCGAAACAAAAACATGTAAGCAATAAATGAGTGTTCACTAACATAATAGAAAAAGCTAGGATCCCAGGTTGCATTGCTAGAGGACCCTTCTTTGTACATGAGGGAGTGGTTGTCTATGTTAATGTCAAATGATCATAGAGATTGCTGTCAAAACACATTTGCCAGTGTGTAACTTAGTTTTGTAGGAGTATGAATGAATTTTAACTTTCTACTAACGGAAGAAATCTCAGTTCTTCAGCTTGGCCCCCTCTGGCTACTGCCTAGAGGTCAAGGTCACCCCCACTTTCACTCTTCCCTCTTTACCTTTGCCTGTACTAATTAAGAAAATGAAGTTCCTACAACAAAAATCCCCACAATGTACTCTCATTCCAACACTACAGAGATTTCTCATATTCTTGCCTGTCCAAGATCCTGGGAGGCCGATGTCTCCTCCACAAGGCCAATCAGAGAATCAAACTGGCACAAGTCCTGATACCTTGGCGCACTAACTTTTTTTTTTATTCTTGTGACAAATTTTCTGTCAAAAGCAACTTAAGGAAAGACGGATTTAATTTGGCTTATTATTTGCGAAGGAATATAAAAGGCGGATGATGGGGAAGGCATGGTGGTGGAAGCATGAGGCAGGCGGTCACATGACATCTTCAGTCAGGAAGCAGAGAGATATGAATGCTGGCCCTGTGTTTACCTTCTTCTTTTTATTCAGTTTGGGATTCTAACTCATGGATTGACACCTCCCATACCTGGGGTAGCTCTTGTCTCAGTCAAATCACAGGCGTGCTGCTCAAGGTGCTTAAATGTACCTCAGAGCCGTGCTCAGGGTGCTTAGACGGCACTCACAGCCATGCTCAGGGTGCTTAGACGTGTTCTCATAGGCACGTTCAAGTTTGTTTCCTAGGTGTTTCTAAATACCTGTAAGTTGACAGTTGAGATTAGTCATCACAACTTTACTTCTTGTCATTTTGATACCTAAATAATATCACTTTTAAATCATAACTTTTTCTCCCTTATCCCTAAAGCCTATGTTTATCTCATAATGCATAGTATATTTAGTCCATGTATAAAAGTTCCCAAAGTCTTAATGATCTCATAGCATCATTCCAAAGTTCAAGAAAAGATTCTCTTTTAACTGTGAGCCTCTGTTTTTTTATTTTTAAAAAACAACAGTGAAAAAACCAAGTTATCTTTTTTCCTAAAATACACTGCACAGAGTAAACATTCAGTTTCAAAAGGGAATAATAGGAACCTAGCAAGGAAATATTGGGCCAAATTAAGACTCTAAATGCAGAGAAAAAAAAATCAAACACTATAGCTCCATGTCTGGCATTTAGGACTTGTGATGGAATCACCTGGGCACCAACAGCCTTGGTCAGTCTGCCCTCTAGTTCTAGTTTTTAGTGTGTGTGACCAGTTCTTGAGCTGGCTCCACTCTGTGTCTGCATCTTTCATCAGTAGATGGATGAATCGTGGTCCTGGCATCTTCAACATCCTGAAATCGTCATTGCAATTTAGACTTCACTGTCATAGCTTCATTCAATAGCATCATGTGGTTTCTTTATTTTCTTTTTTTTTTTTTTTGTTTTGTTCTGAGCCTGTCACATACTGGATTCAGCAGTTTCCTGGAACATTGGGGCAACCCTCTTTATTCTTGTATTTTTCATACCTGCAAAATTAGTATGTGGATGACCTGGCTAAATTCTCCTGCCAATTTGAGATATAGCCTGGCTTTTTTAGACTGCAGTTACAATGGCCTTCTACTGCCTAAGTGGCCACTTTGGGGCAGAGGACCTCTTTGGTGGTATTTTTAGATACTCTCTCCATTCAGATTACTTTGCATTTAATAATTTGGAGTCTTCAAATGTTGGCATCTGGCCTGCAGGTGGTGTAGGAGGGTCTTCTTTCTATGTGTTGCATTCATTGGTTGAATAAAGAAAACTGCCTTTGCCTTTTGATAGGGCAAAACTTAGACAGGTGGGTAAAAGAGAACTGCATTCTGGGAGGAAGAAGGCAGGCAGAGAGCCGCCCACCATGAAGCTGCCAGGTCAGACATGCTGAATTTTTCCCTGTAAACCACGACCTCATGGTGACATACAGATTATTAAAAATGGCTTGAATCAAGATGTGAGAGTTAGCCAATAAGAGGCTAGAGCTAATGGGCCAGACAGTGTTTAAATGAATACAATTTCCGTGTGGTTGTTTTGGGAGTTAAGCTAGCTGGGTGGCCGGGAGCCGGGCGGGATGCAGCCTGCTGCTCCTTTTACTACATGCAGGGAACCTTTCTGATTGCTCTAGTATAGAGCATGAAGTTTCTCTTTTTTCAATTAAAAACAGTTTTTGAGAATTTCATGTATAAGTATTATATTTGCATTATCTTTACAACTTACTTTCTCCCTCCAACTTCTCCCATGTCCTTTCCATTCCTTTTCTTTAATTTTTAGCGCATGCACACACACACCCACACACACCTTACAAGTGAATACAACCTGATGAGTCTAGTTAATGTCTCTCAAGTATGTACATGTGTTTAAAATGGACCCCTTAGGATTGAACAATCTCTTAGGGAATTCAGTCTCTGAGAAGACTGTCCCACCTCACTCAGCAGCTATAAATTGCTTGTAGGTCTTTATCTAGGACTCGGGTTTTAATGCTATTACTCTCTTTTATTGTAGATACTTGTCTGCACTCTCTTCCCCTGCAGCCCGAGACCCACTCAGGCTCTCGTTGTCCAGATCTGACCTAGTCCTCGTTGCAGACAGAGGGCCAAAAAGGCTCAGCAAACTTACATGTTAGGTTTCCAGTCCTGGACTTCTGATGCTGTTTCAGTGGCTTGAATAGCTCACTCTGTGGCCATGCTGACTGAATAAGAGTTGATGGGGTTGGGATCTAGTTCTGGTGAGGAGGATGGAGCAGTTGGTAGACTCTGTCACTGCAATGCTTTGACTGTGCTACTCCTCTCCAAATCCTACAGGGAAACTTGATTCTTAGTGCAATGGCGTGGAAAGGTGATGAGACATTTAAGAGGCTTGGGTAAAGGACTAATGTCACATTCCAGGGATAAGGCTAATTATCAAGGAGTTTAAGTTCTTGCTCTGATAGGTGTAGATTAGCTACCATGAGAATGGGTTGTTATAAAATGAAGTAAAGGTGGGACTCGTGTTTTCTCTCTTCTGCGGCACTGTTTGGGTTTCCATTGTGCTTCCATGTTGTGCTACAATACGAGGCCTTCACCACATACCTGTACTTCATAGCATGAGCCCAAATGAAGTTCTGTTCTTTCTAAATTACCTAGTCTCTTCTGTTCTGCTACAGCAACAGCAAATAGATTATACCAGCTGCACACCTGTCTACGACTCCTTTCTTTGCGTACCCAGCCTTCCCAGCCTACTCGGTTTTCAAGCTTTAGTTCAAAGGCAGCCCCTGGTCCCAGGCTAGTTGTCATGACTTCTTGTTTCCTCTGCCTTCTACTCTGACTTTCCGTTAAACCTCGCGTATAGTTCTGCCTTGGGCTCTGGTTAGCTTTTATGCCTTGGCCTTGTCACTTGCTACAGTCCTTTAGGAAATAAGTTCGAAGTGGTGGGGAAAAGCAAGAGTGGATCATCATAAGGCCGGGATTTAAATGAGCTTTGTGCTGTTTTATAATCACGAGACTGTACTCATTTTCCTCAACTGAAGAGCAATTATAGTTCTGCACAATGCATGCCAGTACATAACATAGCCATAAGGGTGAGCCGGGTTAGCACCTGCTGTCTCCCTGCAGACTATAGTAGGTACTCAATAAACCCCGGTCCTGTGCTGTCTTCTGTCTCGTCTACAGCGCTGTTTCCCGTCCTTGATGTTTTAAAGGAGTAGAGTTGACTTTACCTCTGTGTCCCTTCCTCCACTGTACGACAACAGCTCAGGCCCAAGTCCAGAGCACGAACTGGAATAAAGAGCCTTGGCAGCAGACACCAGGGCAGAAGAGGCCGCTGGAATCACATCAGTGTGCCAGTTGTGCAGGCATTTACTCAGCTCTGGAGGACCCCCCCTCCTTCCCTAACGAATCGTGTTAGCTCCAGCCAAGCTTGCAGCTGCCTCGAAAGGACCTCTGAGAATTACTTTACACCAGGAAACGTCTGCTTCATTACAGATAAGGCCAGAGGCAGCAGGCAGGCCTCAAACCACAGCTGCCCCCAAGTGACCTACTTAAGCCTCCCTTATGGTCTAAAATATGTCACAACACAATCTACTCAGTCTAGATTTATCCCGGTGCCTACACTTGTTCAGACAGTGCTCAGGGAAGTAAGACTTTAGCCTTGGCCATTTGTCTGGGGGATGTGAAAACAAGGGGATGTGGCATTTTCAGTGGGTCATTGTTCCTGTATCTCCACACTGTTCCCCACCATCCCATCCCATATAATACCATTGTTGTGCCAGAGTGGGGATGGCCCTGGGTGGAGAGTGACGTAGCACCATGGTTAAGAACAGGAGGGGTTTTGAGTCATGCTACTTGGTTCAAACAGTATCCTCTCAATGCCCTTCCCCCATTCACCTTTGAGGTATAACTGACAAATAAAAATAAATGTATTTAAGGTGTGACATGTGATATATATATGGAAAAATGATCATCACTTTACAATGTCAATTTTTGTGTGTTTGTCAGAGAAAATAGTCAAGGTCTACTCTACTAACATACAAAAATGAAACACATGGTTATTAAGTATAGCCACCATGCTATTCATGAATCTAGTCTAACTGAAGGTTCAGATTCTTTGCCTAGCATTTCTCCCTTCCCCCCACACTCAGCCTCTGTGACTTGACCATTTAGGTCTCCCCACATTAGTGAGATCAGACAGTCTTTGTGTCTGGCTTGTTAACATTATATCCTAGAGGTTCATCAGTGTTGCTGAAAATGACCAGATGCCTTCTTTGCGAAGATGAGAAATTGTGCTGTGCATACGTACATCAAATTTTCCTTATCTATCCCTCCAGCAGTGGGCATGCAGATGCCTCCCATGTCTTAGAACTTGTGAATAAATAACGCAGTGAGTGTGAGAATGCTGGGGCCTTTTTGACACACTGGTTCTCTTTCCATTGGATAGATACAGGAGACCTTGCTGGATAGTATTGAAATGACTGTCTTATTATAGCTCAGTTCTCTGAGCCTTCTTTTCATTCTCCTAATGGCCCTACACATTTATTGTCCCACCAGACCAGGGTGTTTTTTGTGCCACATTCCCACCAATACTTATTACCTCTGCTTAGGCGATAATCCTTCTAACAGGTGTGAGAAGATAGATCACTGTGCTTTTGATTTTCACTTGTTTGGTTCTGGATGTTGGCTGTGTTAGAGTTTCATGGCGGAAGGAAGGGTACCTTGATGGATTGGGGCCAAAGAATGCTACAAAGTCACACCATGTAGTAAGGAGCGGTGGGCTGTTTCCCATGGCTCAGCTCCTGGCCACCGGCTAGCTTTACCCAAAATAATTACACGGAAACTGTATTCTTTTAAACACTGCTTGGTGCATTAGTTTCATCCTCTTATTTAATTCTCACATCTTGATTAATCCATTTCTAATAATCTGTGTAGCACCACGAGGTAGTGTCTTACCGGGAATGATTCAATATGTCTGACCTGGCGGCTGGCCCCATGGCGTCTGACCAACTATGCTTTCTTTCTCCCAGCATTCTGTTCTGTCTACTCCACCTATCTAAATCCTGCCCTATGAAAAAGCCAAGGCAGTTTCTTTATTAACCAATGAGAGTAACACATAGACAGATGACCCTCCTCCATCAACAAGATGCGTCAGGCCTCACATGAGAGATTTGTGCAGGTGAGGTAGGGTGGGTCTAGAAAGGCTGCCTCTGAGTGAGGATGGAGGAAAAAGAACAGGCTGCTGTGGCATATTAGCTGAAGATGTGTTACATATGTTTATGCTGTGCAATATTTGTTTAATGATGCAAAGATGTGTTACATTCTTTTATATTGTATTTGTTTAACTCCGTGAAGCTGTGTGTGTTACTGTGCCTGCCTAAAACATCAGATTGGTCTAAAAGGGAGCTGATTGGCCAATACTTAAGAAGAGAGGGATCGGTGGGGCTACCAGGCTGAGAGAATAAATAGAAGGAAAAGAAGAAAAAGAGGAAGTAAGAAAAGGAGGAGGAAGATGCCAGGGCCCATCCACCCAGTCAAACAACCAGACATGGAATAAGAAGGAAAGAAAAGATTTACAGAAATAGTAAAAGGTAAAAGCCCAGAGGAAAAAGATAGATGGAAAAATTTAAATTAAGAAAAGCTGGCTAGAAACAAGCCAGGCTGAGGCTGGATAATTTTAAGTAACAATAAGTCTCTGTGTATTTATTTGGGAGCTGGATGGCAGGTCACCCAAAGAGTAAGGGTGAAAAAAAAAAGAAAGAAAAACAACTTCAACAGGCCACGACGGCACTGGCTTTATAAAGGGTTCAGTGTGTGTGCATGGGGAGAACTTGCGGCAGGAGTAGACATGTACTGCTTTGGAGGCGAAGGGTGATGAGGCCGCTATCTCTGAGTTTCCAGAGGCTGCTTGGGAGTGGAGTTTCCAACAGGCTGTTTGTATGCCTGGAAAAATATCTGTTTAGTCCTTTCAATTACTTAAAAAAATCAGGGTGTTAAGGTATTAAGTTAATCAGGGTATTAAATTGAGGTCATTTTCCTTGCAGAGGACTGCAGTTCGGTTCTTGGCACTTACATGGTGGCTTACAGTCATCTTTATCTTCAGTTCTAAGGGATCTGATGCCCTCTTTCTACCTCTACAGGCCTTCCACTGCACACACATAGAACACTTACATGCATGCATGCAAACACTCACACATATAAAATAAAAATTCATGGATCATCATTTTTGCTATGGAATTACCAATTTTTACATTCATTTTAGGTATTGATCCCTCCTTTTTTGCAGGAGCTAAGTTCGAGGGTTATTACATTTATTGGGAATTGAGACAAGAAGAGGATGATTTGGGTTTAAAAATAACTTGTACTATATAGGAGGCTCAGCTCAATAAAAACATCGAAGGAAACAGGCTCGTCAAACACCCAGGCCTATGGTCTTCAACAGAAGGAAATCAGAGATGCCTTTTACCTGGAATTATGGAGTAAATGTTGTCTGTTAACCTGGTGATCCTTTGCTATTCTATTAGGACCCAGCCTTCACCTGAATGCCCCCAGTATCCTGAGCATCATTTAGGTCCTAATCCTAGGTTTTGTCCCTCAGTGAACAGAGCTCATCTCTATGAATGAGGTGACATGTTTTCCATCCTCCATCTAAAGAATCTATCATTATGCTTGTTACAAATCTTTTCTTTCTAGGTCCTGGCCCTGAGCTCTGTTTGTCAGCCAATAGAATTCATTCTTATTAAAAGGTCACAGAGGCTTTGCTATGTAGCTAGTTTTTTTTGTAGCTATGCCTAGAGCTTTGTTGTGGTCATTGTCAAGAGGAAACCTTAAAGTTTTACTGTGTGCACATGTGTAAGAAGAATAAAGCACACGCCAGTCTCTGGAAGATTTTGAGTCAGAGCCTGCAAAGATGATCCTGACTCATTGCTTGCCTTGTGGGGATTGTCTCCTGCTGGCTGCGAGGCTTGTGGGGCCTGCAACAGTACTAAACACTCTTCAAAAGGTCAACTATTGCCAATATTATCAATGTAGAGCATAATCCTACCACACAAATGTTAATATCATGTTCCATTAAAATATCCACAGGAATTATGCATCAGTTTTTACTTTCTGTGGCTATAAATGATCTGGCATAAGTCCTTTTTGTCTGAAGTTATTATTGCCTTAGTCATTCCCAACATGGGTTCTAAACCACTAATTTTGCTTGAGACATTGTTGCATGCGTATCTTATTTCCCCCAAGCTGTTCAGTGACGATAAGGTCTACTTCTGGATAATATGCTTCCACGTACATGCCAAGTATTCCTTACTGAATATGTGCTTGGCAAATCTTTTCTCTTACTCCGTGGGTTATAAACACGTAACTTATTCATCATCTCGTGTCCCCAAGTGTCTTTGTGCTTCAGTTTCCTTAAGTGTGACATGGACTTGATTATCTCTGGGCTGTTCCAGAACTGCAGGAGTGGATATGTTTAAAAAGGACTGAGAATGGTGCTAGTGGTAATTGAGGCATAAACATTTGTCAAAGAATCATATTTCTAGGATTGAAAAACCACTGTATCTCTTTCTTGTGGGGTCTCACAGAGGGACTTACTATACTCATTGAAGACCAGGAGACTTCTATTCTCTTGGCACTTGCCATGGTGGGGTTCTGTTGCATTTGGTGGGGTAGATATAGTTATACGTGTGTAACTAAATGCCAGATCCCTATGAAAGACCCGTATAAATCCAGACCCCTCTAGCAGAAAGAGTAGAGTCAAAAAAATCTATCAGGGACCTAGCTGACCATAAAGTTAGATTATAATCTTGAGAAACAGGGAGTTACCCCCTTGTCATTATCACTGGTATTTTCGGAATTTTTCAGTGATCACTGGGATTTTAGGAATTTTCCAATGACACCCTCCTTACCCCTTTTGGGTTATTGGGTTATGGTTTCTTCCCTTAAATACCCCTTCTCCCAGCTACTCGGGGTCGAACTCTCTACCCCTGTGTGGGAAATGAGTTTCGGCTCCAGTGCACTGGTTCCTGTCCTGTCAATAAACCTCGTGTGATTGCAGCAAGGACAGTCTCGGTGTCTTGTGAGTTCCTAGGGAGTTGTGCTATGCTGAGACTTGAGTGAGAGTCTCCCCACTCTGGGGGTCTTTCACCTAGAGGATTTTTTAGAGTGGGAGAGTAGGGAGAAAATTCGCCACAAGGGAAGTCAAATCTGGCATGAACAGAAGATGGATGCCTGAGGTTTAGAGAGAACTGGGTTCCAGGTTCAGGGCTCTGGTTGGTAACAAAGGCTGCGCTGCTGTTCTGGTGACCATGATGCCTGTGAACTAAGAGTCATATCTGGCCAAAGACGTTCTGTACTGGGTTCCCTAATGGAGCCCCCAGTTAGGAAGGAAGGCCCCTTCAGAATCACAGGGGACTGCTGAGGACTCCTGTGGTGTTGAGGATTGAAAGACTGGCCTCCAGGGTGAGTCACAGAGATGTGAGGCTGTGCAGGGGAAGACAAAGAAGACCTTGCCCAGCAAAAGAGCCCTTCCGTAGGTCTGTTGCTAGCGGTGACCAGAATGATGAACTTTCCTCATAGGCTACATTGTTTGGAAGCAGACGGTAAGATGGAGTTTGGTGTGTGGGATGTCCTTTTGCTTTCAGCCCATGTGGAAGGAAGAGGAAAAAAGCAGGAACAGGCTGATCAAGAAGTGAAATGTCCACGCAGCGGGGGACCCACTGTCAGCTGGCCTCTGGGAGCTCTGTGTGTGGTGCAGAATGCCAGAGTTGTCTGCAGTGGGATCCCAGGGTGAGGTCTTTATAGCCACCTGCCATCTGTTAGTCACTGGCTGTGGGCTGGGAAGCCAGGCACCTGTGTGACACGGCTCCGATGCAGGGCAGACTCTACAGGCACTGACTGCTGTTCAGCCTTGCTTTGAAGAGGCATCCGGGTACATCTTCATGCCCATTATGGCCCAACTAGCCTCACAAAGAAACTGACAGAGATGGGAGCAGAGAACAGAAATTCTGCGGAATCCTGGTGTTTTTTTTTTTTAAATTTAAATTTTAATTTAAACTTTTATTTTTTTTATTAGCAAGCAGGGCTTAGGAGCTAATGTAGGCAGTTACCGTCAAGGTCTCGCTTGTTCCCTGGTGAGGTCTGGGGACAGTCATTAAGGTGATTGCGTATTTGTAATAAATGTTACCGAAATGAAATGAACGACCTGAAATTCCATTCCCCCTCTAGTCCACTGCTCCCTTCCGGTCTTCCGGTTGACATGTCTGTGACTCTGAGTCTAGCTGTTGCTTGTGCCTATGCTAATTCAAAGAGTTAGAGGAGGAGATCCAGGTGCCCTGGGGCGAATGATGTGGGTGCCAGCAGGGGTGTGACTTGGACAGCATGGCAGTGTGTGTAACTACATACGTGACCACACAGCCTGCTAGCCAGTGAAGAACTGATGGAAGGAAATGAACAAGGCTCTCTGCCTGTTGGGGTTGCTATTGGGAGCAATGTTCATAATCTCTCACCCTGGCCTCTTTCTTCTGAGCCATCAGCGCCACTTCCCTGTTCTTGTTACCTTTGGCATGCCTGTCTCCTAAGAGGCGTCATCTGCCTTTTAAAAAATAGGCTGCTCACACTGCATTAAATTTTTATAGCTGCTGTGTTCATTGATCAGATCACTCTGTTAGCTGCCGCTGTTCCAGCTGTATATTTTAATTACACTTGAACAATCCCCCTTTCTTAGGCCGTGAGTAATTTGCTGAGTTTAATTTGTCCCTTTGTCTAGTTCTGACTTAAATTATTTCATTAATGTCTGCAGACCTGTATCACGCACCCTTGCTGGTCTTCTGAAATCAATTTCTTGGAGTTTTAATTATGTAGACCAGTCAATACAAGTTGGTACCAAAAGAAGAACAATTGAGGCAACGGTCATGAAGGATACATGCCCACGAGACAGATTTTGCTAATGAACACCCTTAACAGGTACACCCCAAGATCAACTAATGAGCTCACGCCACACGGTATGAGAATGGCCAGCAACTCACTTTTCGTCTAGCTCCTGACAGACGGTGGCGTAGAGAAGAAATTACACCGCAAGCTGGTAGAGCTGCAAAGCATTTTTGGCATTAGAGAAACACACACACACACAGACACACAGACACACAGACACACACGCACACACACACACACACACATATATATATTTGAAGATTATCAGAATGTTTTCAACTCTAATAAAAATGCTGACTCTAGATCTCTACATTTTATTTTTCATGAAGCAGGGAATCAAAGAACAAAGACTTCGAGGAATAATGTCGTCAAACTGTGGACCATGTTGGGCTATATACCCATTTTTATTTTAAAGTTTTATCTATTAATTTATTTGCTTATTTTTGAGACAGCTCAGAATGGCCTCAGACTTGTGGCAACCCCCTCAGCCTCCTGAGTGCCAGGGTTACAAACGTGCATCGCCACACTTGGTTTGCTTTATTTTTTTAGTGCTGGATTTGAACACCTTTTTAAAGGGATCGTGGCCTCTCAGCTGCCCAGTTCTACTTATAGCCTTGCACTTGGCCTTCTGGACTCTGCTGAGTTTGCTAAACTAGATTCTTCTTTAACGCCTTCATTTTCCACTAAGAAGCTCGGATGCAGGGCTCGAAGCAGAAAGATCCACAAAATTCCTTATAGAGATCAGTCTAGAGCCTGAGCTCCCTGCATCCATGGCCTTCTGTTTTCCACTGAGCAGCCTCTACAGGTTTCCTTGGGAGAATGAAGGAAGGACAGGCTAAATCTTTCTGGATTGTGGAACTAAGTCCTCAGCTCTTCTATGGATACACAGAACACGTCATCAGTATGCGAATACTCAGAAGAGAGCCAGTTGGCCCTTGGAATGCTGGCTGAAGGTGAACAGACACAGTTCCCATCTCTGCTGTGTTGCTAACTAGAAGAAGCTATTTAACTCTGTGGGCTGCGAGGTCCTCTGGGTGTTGGGCTAGATGAGCTCCAGGTTTCCTTCCAGCCTTGGGATCTTATGATTCTTTCATGAACTTCAATAAAAGAATACACAGGAGGCAGCGAAAGATAAGCCACTCGATTAAAATGCCACCGTGCCAGGCCATCAGTTGCCTTCAAAATCTCTTTACAACTGGAATTTAACCTCCTTGCTCTCCTTCTCAGTGGGAGGGGAACTGCAGAGCTCTGCGCTCTAGGGAGGTGGTCACTGGTGAATATGCACATTACCGTGCTAAAGATTCCAGAAGAAAGGAGGTGGGTGAACCAGAGGTCCTTAGGGTGTCTAATCCCTTTCTAGTTGTCCGGAAGGTTGCGTACCAGCTGCGGCAGTGTAGGTGGCTGTTTGTCCATGAGTATTTATCACGAACTTTCACCTTCTGTGAAATGTTAGTACATTCAAGAGATATAGTCCTTGTATTGGGAAGCGAGCTATTTCAATGTGAATATTCTCTCTCATTGGGATACTCTCAGTGTGATCATTTTCCAACCACTACCTGACTATATCTTCGCTCTAAAGCTTGTCCTCTGGAAAATGAACCCATTTGCAGTGGTAGGTATTGTCCAGCTGTGCAGAAGGCAAGGCTTGGGGCACAGCCGTGAGGGGTTATCTAGGTAAAAGCTAGCCTCTGATAGTGCCCGTGAAGGATGATCCTGAGTACCCGATGCTGTGGGACGACCGATGACAATTGCCGGCAAGGCTGTTCCCTGGACTGTATAACATGGAGGAAGCAGGCTGAGCACTGGAATGCATTCGCCTTTGGTCACTGCTTGACATACATGACCATGCCGTGCAGCTGTTCTCTCAGCTTCTGCTGCTGCGCTTGACTCAAAGGAAAAGAAAGGAAGACAGTAGTCTTCCCAAACGTTGTGGTAGGCCACTGCTGCTTTTTCTGCTCAACCTAGAAGAGATGTCTCTGCCTGCCCTAGAGCCAGGACCAAGTACAACAAAGCTGCTCAGAAAATGTTGCCGTTGGCACCTGTAAGTCCCCAGACGCTATTAAGTAGAGAACAGTGACACAGTGGCGAAAGCTATCGGCTACCAAGGTGACATCAATGATGGGCCTTCCTCATGTGCCTTAGCAGATAGCTCTAGAGCCCTAGGTGCCTCTTAACTGGTGTGCATTTGTGAATGGATGCCGTCTGTCCAGCACTTCGACTTCACCTTCCTTTCTTTTCCTGTGGCTGAGATAAAACACCCCGACAAGAGCAACTTAAGGGAGAAGGGCTTTGTTCTGGCTCGCAGTTTCGGACTGCAGCCCATCACTGTGGGTCAAGCGCAGCAGCAGAAGCTGAGAGAGCTGCTGCACGCATGAAGAACAGTGCGGCAGTGTGCCAAAGCACAGGCTGGACCTGAACACAAAGCCAGGAGAGTGTGTTGACTTAGGAATCCATTCTCCACTCTCCATCCTTATTTCCCACCATGTGGATGTAGTCAAATCCTGTTTCCCAGCTCCACATCTTCAGCCCTCAGTCCTTGGCCCATATCCTCCCTTCTAATGTCATCTGCCACCTACAGTTGTCCTTGTAGAAGTGGTATAGATTAAACAGGACCTCTCAGCATTTACTTAAACAGTGCCTACATTTTCTTCCTCCCTTTCTTTGTATGGATTTTCCTTTTGTTTTGAGATTTCCTTCCAACTACCTCAAAGGTCCCTCCTTACTACAGTCCCAAAGTTACCCACCATATAAGGTCCAACTCCTGAAGCACGATTAATAAAAACTCAGGGTCAGGAATTGGGGTTCCACCTGAGGATCCCGAAAGCAAAACAGCCAGCCACTGGCTCTGACTTTGACCTCAGTCTGAAATGGCTCTCCTGCCTCCAGGAATCTCAGAATGAAACTATGTCAACTATGTCTGAGAGCTGTCTCCCCACATCTAATATTCCTCTCTAGGGCTGGGATTAAAGGTGTGCATTACTGGGGTTAAAGGCATGCACCACCCAATTTCTATGGCAACTAGTGTGGCTACTGGGATTAAAGGTGTGTATTACCATTGCCTGGTCTGTAAGGCTGACCAGACTGTTTTAGTCTCGGATCTTCAGGCAGTCTTTATTTATTTAAATACAGTTGAAATGCCACTACAAACTCTTATGCTGCCGCCTTTAAAAAGCATTTCTTAGTTCATGATGGTTCTCCATCTCTCAGACTTTCTAGCTGGAAGTCTCCCTATTTTGAGCTTTTGTTCAACTCAATCTGTTTTCCTTTCAGTGAGTATCGGCTTTAATTGACTATAATTATACCAGCCTTTAAATGATGGTTATACTGGGTTTAGCTCCCTGGACACGGTGCCTTTGTCTGTGATCTTTGAATTATCTACAGGCTAGGCTGAGTGTTTTGCACTCAACAGATATTAGATAAATTGAATAAATGACTCTTAGGAAATACCAGATACAGAACTCAAACACACTCATAAAAGTGGAGTCAACTATATGGGCTGGTGTAACATTAAAAATAGGACAAAGCAAAACACGGTACCCTTGTTCGGAATTCTAAAAATATTTGAAAAGCAATATTAATCTTTAAGAGAGCAGGTTCTCAAAAATGATAGCAAAACAAATAAGCAAGGACAATGAAAACATGAGGCTAAAGAAAAAGATATTTTTTTTTTGTATATGAACTTGTAAAAATCATCTCATCTAAACTTTCTCTTTGCAAAGGCTGCAGAGGCCTTTAATATCCCAGAAGTTTCCTCCCTTCTCTCACCTCCACTCAGCCTTTGGAAGACAAGGGGATGCGACTTTTGTCTCTGGCCTTTCTCGTTTTTCAACTCACTCGCTTACAGAGGTGGTTAGGGAGCATTTAAATACACCCTCAAGACAGTCCCAGACCTGTGTTTTACCAAGGATTTCTGAGCCAGGGGATTGTTGTTACTTGTTAATTGGGAAGGAATGTGAGAGAGCTTGCTTTGGGTTTCATGCCTTGTGACCTCTCTCTGAATGGGTCCTCTGCACGGAACTCTCCGATATCAAAGTAGGTTCCACTGTGGCCAGTCAGCTCCAAGCCACCCTGTTGCTGGTTGGCTCTCAGGGGCTCCCAGGCTCCAGAGGGAGGGAAGAGCAACATCTATCTCCTCTGCTGTTTATTTCCCTGGTGCTGACGGGATGCCCTGGTGGGGATGACAGTAAGCATTTTTCAGCTTGTGCTTTCAGAATGTAACCGTGTAGTATTTCTCAGCCCAGTGCTGCTTGGCTTGCTCCATTTGCTTTTATGACAGTGCTTGGCTACGATTAAATGACAATTTAATGTGCATAATAACTCATTTAAAGTTTTAGCGAGGGCTTGAATGAAGGTGATGGGGTTTGAGCACATTTTTGAGAGAGCTGTACAGTTTAAACTTAAGCCAGGGGGCAACTTAGAAAAAATTCTTCTCTCTGCCGAGAAGAAGTCTAATGTCTATATTCTTTCTCTTTGGCTCATCTCTTTTTCTCTGTCCCCCCACCCCCCGCAACAGATTTGGTTCTAGGTCTCCTCGGTTGTGTTAGAAAGAGGAGTACAGTAGTGTCTGGGCTTAATCCCCACCCTTGAGATTCATAAGTTATCTAGAAACTATCTTTGGCTGAATGTAAGTTCTCTAAGCCCGCCGGGGTCTATGAACTGGGGTCAGTTTCGGGGAGCTAAGGCTGGGGACACAGAGTCAGGTTCTGAGTGCTTCTGCTTTTGTCAGCCTGAGAGGGGACTGGAACATCCTGTCTATTTGTCTAGCATTGTGTGACTTCTGAAGATGGCCTCTGACTTTGCCTCCATCCCTCGGATACAGAGGGAGGATGGAAATCAGGATCCCCCTCCCCCACTGCCCTGCTTCCCCCTCCCCCCCAGCAGGAGAACCCAAGCTGAGGGCAGGGATTTAGGAGAAGCAAACAGGCACCAAGAGCACAAGGCCAAGATCTCAGAGGCTGGTCTTCTTATTGCCAACCTGTGAGGAGGGGAGGGCAAGGGGGATCCTTGCTTGGAATATTTCTAGCCTTCGGTGTTTTCCCACTAGTGAAAGCAGGCTGAAAGGGTGGGAGGGTAGTTTCCCCTGGGGGCCCAGCTTTCAATCTTAAGCTCCAA
Source organism: Microtus oregoni (assembly GCF_018167655.1). NCBI lineage: Eukaryota > Metazoa > Chordata > Mammalia > Rodentia > Cricetidae > Microtus > Microtus oregoni. Next base: position 18,047,984 of record NW_024543080.1, on the reverse strand, counting down.
ACAACCTAGGAGTGGCTAGATCCTGACTTGAGAATTTAAGTTGGTTGTTGCATTCAGACTTTGTCATGGTACTCCACTATTCTGCCAAAGTATAGGTATGCACCTTCTAGTCCCTCTCTATGCAGAGCTCAGTTTGTGGGGAACGGAGAGCAGCATCTCCCCAGGAGGCAGAGGTGCCTGGGCTTCAGCTTAGGGGGACACGCAGCCACAGACTTTTGGAGCCACTGCTTTCAGCCTGCATGTCCCCAGGTCTGATCCAGAGAACCCCGAGTCCTCTGCCTTTAGGAGACATCCTCAGTTGCTTTGGGCCAGAGGGGAGTCGGCCCTGCACTCAGCATGGGCAGGAATGACCCAGTTTCTTCATCAGGCGCGGCTTTCTTTTTAGAAAATAACGTGTGCATTAATAAGCGCTTTAATTCTGTAGTCTGGGGTATGATTTGAGGGGGGGAAGCAGCTTCCCCCTTTCCTTTCATAGCTCGCTTGGCACCAGTCCAATGAATAACTCTAATTTCTGCCTTTCCTCACAAGTTTTAGTGCCAATCAGAGGCTCCCTGTGAAAGGTGAGGAGGCCAGGTTCCAGGAATTCCCTCCTTCCTGGAGGCATCCGCACACTGCTGACCTTGAGGGGTGCTGAAGGGAGTGGGGAGACTCTTTACATGGGAGCCTTTAGGATGCCAGTGGAAATGGGTGTCTCGGTTACAGAAGCTTTCTTTCTTGCTGTCTGTTGTTTCCCTGCACGATGAGGCAGTTAATTCCCACAAAGCACAACAACCATATTTTGGAATGCCAAGTTTTACAGTTATTTTGTTTGCTTCTCAATGGCCATTTGCATCTCAATGCCCCCAAAATAGGGGCAAAGAGGGTGGTTCAAACATTGTTAGAATAACAGGGTAGCCAGGGCAACAGTGGGGATGCCACTTTATAGAGTAATCAGAGGGAGAGCTGAAATCACAACCTCTCATTTATCTATGGTAATAATGCTGGCTGAATTACAGGGTGCTTTTCTGGCAGGAGTATTTGTTTCTATAGAACGGGACTAGATTTGAAAATGCATTTTGGGTTAGTGACCCCATTTTCCCTGACCAGGAGATAAAGGACTTGTGCTAATTAATTATATGTGTATGTGAACGTGTACATATGTATGTATGTGTTTGGTATCTCTGTGTGTATGAGTCTATGTATACATGTGCATATGTGTGTCTTTGTCTCTTTGTGTATATGTATGTTTGTATGCATGTGTATTTGTGTATGTGTGTTCACATCGGTGGTGAAGGGATGGAAGAGGGCTCTGTGGGAGATAGGAACCTAAACACAGCTGCTTTCCCAGTCCATGGGCTTTTCTTCTCATTTCTCTTTCTTGGTGTCGTTTAGGAGCTCTGGGATCTGGGAAAGCGAGGTGGCCAGAAGGTAGGAGAATGATGAACGAGGCAGGGGATCCCAAGGGAGCCATTGTTGTGAGTTCCTATCAACAGAGTTGCATGCCTGACTCTGAAGGCTGGATTTCAATTCTTTAAAACATTCAGCTTAATTTTGCCTCCCCTGTCCGAGGGTTCAGCAGAACATGAACTGCTCTCTCTCACCAGGACGATGCTCAGCACCGCTGTGGCCCTTGTGGAGAGCTCGATGGAGTCATTTATTAACTCGGCAACTTCAGCGGAATGCACAGAACAGAAAGATCCCGAGAGAGGAGGGAGTGAGTCTCCAGAAAGGAGAAGGGGCTTGACATCTCTCACCTTGAGAATGGAAAGCAGGGCAAGGCAAGAACGGCTTCCAGAGCTAAGGATGGAGGGCGCGGCTGCTGTGCTCTTTGTCCACAGCAGACACACAGTTCACTGCTGGCTTCTGTTGAGGTTTTATAATAAGCTAAAGGCTGTTACCGGTCAAGAAAGTTTGCCCCTGGGAAGATGTGTCCTTTTCTGTCAGTGGAGGTCTCTGAAGATGGAGTGTCCCCTTTGCTACTTGTCCCAGTAGCAAGACACTGCTTGCTCCTGCTGACTGATTCTGATATGCCATCTGGCTTCTCAGGAATGTTGAACAGGCATATGTAGCCCAGGTTACCCCAGATATGACTGTGATAGGGGAATGTCTATCTCTAGTTTCTGAGGAGAGGTCTCTGGGTCATAATAAGACAACCCTTCCACAGACTTCTATGGGTTTTATGTCTCTTAATTTTGGCCAAAGCCTTTTACTTTTCCTAACCAGCTAGAGGCAGGCACACCTATTCCTAAAACTTGCCTTTATTTTAAACAATTTCCATCATATTGAAGGAACAGACAGCAAGGTTTCCTTTTCTTGGGACAGGTCTAGTACTTATCCCTATCAACATTCTCTGTGAGGATGCAGCTACAATGGCTTGTCTGGTTTCCAAGGTGAGACATGATAACCTGGTTGTGGCAGCTCCCAGGTGACTCAGCCTGACACTCTGGCTCATGTAAGTGTGTGATTATGGCAGCTACATTCTCCACACATCTTTGCTGCTTACACCCCAGAAAGGGAGCTGGGGTACTGAATGTTACATATATTCTGCAGTGACATAAATGTACCAGACTGGATGGACACCCAGGTATAAGTCATACCTTTTGTTTTCAGTGATTCAACCTCTTTGCAGGCAAGGGTGTGGGGGCTCAATCACTGTTTATGTTTTCCGAATGAGATGAGGTGCTCACAAACCAGTCCCTAAAATGTACCAGTGGCTTCAGGCTCAGAGGCCAGGTCTGGGTGAGAAGATGTTGGGGAAGGGTGACAGAGTGTCATTGTCATCTTGTGGGCTTGAAGACAGAGAAACTTGCACACTTTAACAGGGAAGAGTGGAGCTGAAATCCAGCCTGGGCCTCAAGATGGCGTCAGCTTTGAGGAAGAAGTGCCCCCTTTCTGTTTTCCTCTTCAATTGTCAGGCTATTACTCTGTGAAAGTCAGTGTGGGGTGACTTTCCTATTTTTGTCCCCAGAGCAAATGTGTATATGACCCTCTTGCATTGAGCATGGGTCCCACTGAACTTTGCATGGCTGTCACAAAATGAGAACAAAATGGCAGTCACATGACAGAGTCACACATTAGCACCAACATATTTGGCCCACTTGGTTATGAAGGAATGCAATCATGTTGTTGGAAGGTTTAAGGAACCTGACACATTGACAGATGGAGAGGAAGCTCGCCTCCTCTCCCTTCTTTGTGTCTATAGCTCCTATGATTGTCCCGTCAAGCAGGGTAGGGCCACAGTACATAGAAAAGAGGAGCAAACTCTAGAGAACTGCACAGGCTGACACAGGGACGTGCAATGGAAAATGTCCCCTCCCCTGCATAGGCATGTCACTTGGCTTTGGGCTGTCTTCAGGAAATGCACTGAAACCCAACTGCTATGGCTATATGAGACTTATCTGACACATAGGCTTTCTGTTCCACGGGGGCCAAAACTTCTGTTTTCAGAGGGGAAGCCATCTTTGTGTTTGCCCTCCTTTGCTTTGTAAAATTGAATTGCAGAGAGTTCATGAATAATAGAAAGAGCACTCAGGACTGTGGAATTAAGTCCGAAGGAGAGATGGCTGAGGACTCGCCCGTCTGCCTCCTCTAGTAGCAGGCTGTGCAAACTCGGACTTGTTCACCCGGGAAGATGTAGTAATGTCTGCAGAGGTTTGATTTGCTTCCTGATTGCAGGATGGTGAATATTTTCATGTCCTTTAGGTCAAGATGATATTTCCTACAGAGACCTTCAAGGGTGGTAACTCTGGCGGCTTATGGTTGCAGGTGAGGAGCACAGGTCAAATTTGTCCCCAAGACTCGCCATCTTCCTATTCAATATTGACGGTGGCTTTTACTGAGATTTTTATTTACTGAACACTGTTTTTTTTTTTTATACACTTTGGCTCATACAATTTCATGACCATTGCTGTGGTTTAGATGTCGTATGTCCTGCAAGCCACTTGTAGTTCATACATTGGAGGTCTGGACCTCAGTAGGACAGCATTGAGGGGAGGGGACTTTAAGAGGTCCAGCCCAACAGGACATTCTTAGGTCATGGAGGCATGTCCTTGGAAGGGATTAATGTGGTTTTCATAGGACCTCAGTTAGTTCCCATTCACGCTCTGGCTTCTGGTCTAGTGATATAACTATTTCCTTGCATGCACTCCAATCCTATGGTGCCATTTGCCAAAGCTGGGGGATCCGATGCCATGTTCTGGGGCCTGCAGAACTGTGATCCAAATGAACCTTTTATCTTAATAATCTTACTCAGACTTAGGGATGTAAATGGGAAACAGAAATACAACTAATTAGTGTGTCAGAGGCAAGCAATCTCCACTTTACAGACGCAGCACCCACATTCCAAACTCGGGTGACTCTTTTATTTTGTACTGGGAATATACCCCCAAAACTGCAAGGGCCAAGCATATGCTCTCCCACTGAGCTATACTCCCAGGGCTGACTGATTCTTGATGATTCTATTTAATCACTAGAGCACCCTTCATTTCTGTGCCAGTCCCATGTCAGCACAGCTCCTTCAGATTTTCATGGTGGCCTGGGTGCCCCTTGTCCTTCTTTATGCTGCTCCACAAGGCAATGCCATGTCCTGGTATTGCTTATGCCTCTCGTTCTCACTCCATGCTATCCTAGAATCATACAGAATAAGCCGGGAATGGGGAAGTTTTACAAGAGGCAACTTTCTTGGGACAATAATGATGGAGGAAGGTCATTGGCTAATAAAGGCACTGCCCTGGCCCATTTTATTGGTTAGAGGATAGGTGGGAGGAGTAAACAGAACAGAACGCTGGGAGGAAGAGGAAGTGAGCTCAGAGACTACACAGCTCTCTCGGGAGCAGACGCCTCAGAGAGAGAGACGCCATGCCCCCGCTCCCGGGATGAAGCTCTGACCCAGGATGAACTAGGCTAGAATCTCCCCGGTAAGTGCACCTTGGGGTGCTACACACAGATGATTAGAAATGGGCTAAATTAATATGTGAGAATTAGCCTAGAAGAGAATGGGCCAAGCAGTGATTAAAAGGATACAGTGTCCGTGTAATTATTTCGGGGCATAAGCTAGCCGAGCAGGCGGCCGGGGTGCTGGGGACGCAGCCCCGCCACCCTTATTACTTCACAATAATACATGGGTTGGCCAACTCTGAAGCCAACACAACAAAATGGGAAAATGCTTAAAAACGGTGAAGAAGAGCATAAATACACGTGGTTAAGAGTCGAGCTTCACAGTCAGATGGGTCTGGGTTTCTCTGATTGATTGAGTCATTCATTCATCTGTGAATCATTTGTTGAGCCCCTTCTGAGTGCCAACCACCATGCTTAATTCTGGGTCTGCTTCCAGATCTGCACTTACAATCTCTGGACCTTGGGAGATTTACTCAACCTCTTTAATGAGAGAATAATAGTTACCTTTGGGCTGTTCTAAGATTAGGAGCTGGCACAAAGTAAGAGCTCAATAAATGGTATTATTAATAAAATTACCAAAGAGTGCTGTTGCTGGGTCGGTGCCTGCTTCCATTACTTTCCCTCAGGACTCAGCTTGCCAAGGTTTCTCCTAGCTAGTGTGCAGCACCGGGGCTCGGGAAGTTAATGTGCTAAACGAAGCTATTAGCCTTTGCAAAGGCCGTTTACAGAGATAATGACTTCGCCCGAAGCAATACCTAATTTTCAGCACATGGCATCCTCAAATGGGAGTCATTTCAGTCAGGGACTGGTGCACCAAACCATCACGTGCCTACCTGCCTCTTCACCTTTAACAACTACTTTAGCTAAAGGGATTTTTTTTCCTGTGTGTGATCAGAAGAATAGTCAGTTGCTGCAGAAATATGGACAGATTTGCTTTAAATAATGAAATAATTTTTAGTTGTCCTATTAGGCATTACTATCTCACCTCCACTTAATGCATAGTCCACTGGCGTTAGCACTTGAGGCTTTTTGGATGCTCTCAATGACAGTGCTTGGCTAATCTAATGTGATTCAGCTAATGGGTTTTCTATCAGTGTTTATGAACCATCTCATCCATCCACCTTTCTGCCAGAGAAGAGCGTGCGCGCATGTGTGTGTGTGTGTGTGTGTGTGTGTGTGTGTGTGTATACGCAGAAGGCCTGTACTATCCTGTTTCTCATTGTGTCTGAACCTATTTGAAGATAAGTGTGTAGAATTTGGACTTCCATGGAGAGACATCTGGGACACAATGAAATCCACAATCTCGTTTCATAAAGGGAAAAAAAGAGTGAGTCTTGAAACAGTTTTGTTTTAAAGGGCGCAAAGCCTCCCCACCACTTACAAAGACTAATGGTGGCTAAAAATAGCTGCTTCAGGATGATTTAAGGCATTAGGACAAAATAAAGCGGGCTCGGGGCAGCTGTGTGATTGCTCTAGAAAGAATTTCATTGTAAACCCTTTATTACAAGATGATATAGACACGTGAGAAGTTGCAGAGGTGGCACCGCCACGGTTCCCCAGCGGTGCTATTATGTAGCTAGTCAGAAATTAACAGGCTCGGAGACGGTTGGATCATTCACTCATAACCAGCAGCTTGCAAAACCGAAAATCCAAACCGCAGGACTCAATGGCGGCTTGAAAGAATGGGAGCCTAGTGATATCTCTGACTCTGGGTAAAGATACGATGTTCGGGACTGCCCGGAGAGCCACTAAACCTTACAAGATTACTATTGAACTGGAGGCTTGTGGTAAAGAATAAGGTCATGCCATTGTTCTTTTCCATAAGCACTAACCCAAAAGCACCTGCAAATCTCCTGGAGAGGAAATAACCCTCAGGGAAAACTGTGTATTCTGGAGATGGCAGAAGTAGTATAAGTCCCACCCAAATTGGAGGTAGGTATTGTTTGAGAGTTCAGAGAATATTCTAGAAGCCCCTTCCTGGGAGTGGGGCAGTGAGGTTGGAAGTAGATGGATTGCTTCATAGCTATGCTAAGAGGCCAGTGCTTACAATTCAATTGTAAGATCAGCTAGAGCATTTCTCATTCCACAACCCCAGTGCCTTCCATCTGACCCTGAGTTCTGGCCCGACAGAGCCCCCACTGTGGTGGCAATGCCCAATTATACCGACTTTCGTTCTTCTGGTGTCTTTTGCTCCTGCAGTGCCACCTGTGTGGTCCTGCTGCACCAGCCTTCTGTCATTGCTATACTCAGAGGTGTGGATGTTCTTGGTGGATCAGTTCTTTGGGAATTTCTGTGTGTTTCTGCTCTTTTTCTCTTTGCCCATTTCTGGCATTTTCCCTGCTTTGCTTTTTATTTTAGCACGTCTCCCTCTCTCCCCATTGTGTGTTCTCAAAAGTGAGAGTTTTTCTCTGCCCAAAGAATGATTTGTGACAGGGCAAGACAGTGCAAGGTTTCTCCGTCTTGACTACATATTGAGGACTGAAAATTCAGGTTTAATGAGAATCTGATTTCCTTGATGGAGAATTCGTGGAAAATTACCAAACTCTATTCTGGGAACCCAAAGTTAGGATACCCCAACTAACTTATCTTAGTGTCTTTTTTACTGCCTGTTTGAGTGGAAGCCCCTCCAGCTAACTGGCTGCAGTTAAATTCTTTGCTTATGTGAAGCTTCCCTATGGTTGTCAAGTAAGATGTCAGGATGTGATTTGTGCTTTCAAAACCTTGTGCTCTGGAGACACTTGGGGCTACATTCAGGTACCCTAATACCTGGGTGTAGTCTCAGTGTCTGGAACGAAGACTTTCAGTTGGGTATAAAATGTGTCGACTCTTATCTCTAGTCGGCTACTCATTCCCATCTGTACATTGGCAGTGAGGAATGTACCTGGAATATAGTCAACACTCATAACATAAACATTAAATTAAGAGTGATCTTGACTGGAGCCTAGAAAGACAACTTGGTCAGCAAAGGGTTTGCTGCACAAACATGAAGACCTGAGTTTGAGGCCTAGGACACACATTTTAAAAAAAGTGCTGTTTGTGGTCGTGTGCATGCAGTCTCACTCCTGCAGAGACAGGAGGATTCCTGGAATTGACTGGGGAGCCAGCCACTAGACAAGTTCCAGGCCAGTGAAAAACTCAGAATCAAGACAAAAAGAAAAGGTGTGTGAGTGTGTGTGTATGTATGTGTGTGCCTGAGGGAAGACACCTATGGCTGTCCTCTGCACTACATGGACAGGACCAAACACACACACACACACACACACACACACACACACACACACACACAATTGTGTGTGGGTTATCTAATTTCCAGCTTTTTAAACTAACTCTTGGTGATAATGTATGACAACAAAAATAGCATCTTGATGTGGTTTGGGGAAGTCGAGCTTCTCAGGCGTGCTTGCATCCGAGTTACCGAGAAGCGAGTGCTCAAAATGTGCAGGGTAGCAACAGTCTGTTTTGGATTCTAAGTTAGTGAAAATTTGGGGATTGCTTATAAACCTACTGGAAGTAGGAATCTACATACCAAAAGAAATCTACATATAAATGAAAAACCACATTAAGACCCAGATCAAAGGACTAAAGGGGTTCCAGGAAGGGATGCTAGTGGCTTGCAACCTTGGCTTCTTTCCCACATGCGTTCTGACCTGTAGGCAATGTCTCTGACTTCTGGGACTGATGATTTTTTTTTCTAGAGAAAGAGGACACCCCCACCCCCAACTTTCTTTTTCATGTTTTATTGTTTCAGTCAGTTGCTTTGTAATTTTCAAGCTGGGCTATGTTACTTATAATGAGGTAATGAAGGTGCATTGGTTCCTGAGAAACTTTTCATAATTGTTAAAACTAATTCAGGGGAGTCGAGCCCTCTTCTGGGGCTTCCCTGTAGCCATTGCTGTTGGTAAATATTCATAAATCTGCTGTCATGGAAATTAAATGGAATGGCTCAAAATTACTTTAGGGGCATAACAGGGGCTCAAAACAGTGAAGTGGGAAGACACACTTCATTTGCACCGTTGGAATAAAGAAAGTGTTCATTTGTCTGCAGACAACATGTTCTGCCCCGGAGAAGGATCCTGAAGAACTTAATAGTATAACTCAAAGCGATACTGACATGGTGGGGACAGCAGGTTCTGCCCGTGCCAGAGTGGACACCCTCTCCCATAAGGCTGGTGGCAACTTCTTAGGAGTCTTAACAGTAAAATAGACTGATGTCACTGACTCCATTTTGGGTTACTCCCTCTCTCTCTCTCTCTCTCTCTCTCTCTCTCTCTCTCTCTTCGTTTTTCGAGAAAGGGTTTTTCTGTGTAGCTTTGGAGCCTGTCCTGGAACTAGCTCGTTTAGACCAGGCTGGCCTCAAACTCACAAGAGATCCACCTGCCTCTCCCTCTCACGTACTGGGATTAAAGACGCGCTCCACCACTGCCCAGCTGGGTTACACTCTCTTGAGAGTCTTCTGTTGCATCCTGCTAATCCAAGGGCTTTTGTTAGGTCAATACATATTTGCTGAGTGAATCCACAGAAGAGGTCTCAGGTGTTAAACACACACATATGCACAAATGCACCCGTGAGGACCCAGTTTATCTGCAAAGCCTTGAGAAGCTGATGGGGCCATTCCATTAATGTGCAGTTAACTAACGTTAGCAATGGACAGTTCCCTCTCCTCCCTTTCACTATCGTCTGCCCCGTAGGTAGATCCAGGCTCTTGGGTGCGAGGAGGAGAAGAGGGGATGCAATGGTTCTGATGAATTCATGATGAAGGTGCTCTGTTTCGTCTGAGGCTCTTCCCGGAGACAGACTTTTGTTCTCAGGACTCACTTAAAGGAAAACCATCATCTAGGAAATCAAATGTATCAGCAGTCTTTGTATCTAGGTCTTTGTATCAAGGTCAGGAGTGTTGGGGAGGGGGATGTCTGTGAGGGCACTCCTGTCACTGATCTTGAAAAGCGGACTCTTAGGGTGATTAGCTGCCTCAATTTACAACGCTATATACTCTTGAACACCAAATGCTCATTATCAAAAATTAAAGAAGCATAGAGAGCTGGGATGTGAATTACATTTCAGATAATAGATTTTAGGACATGCTTACCATTGTTAAGATTAACTTGACCTTATAACTCATACAGGTTTCCACTGGGCACAGAATCCAGGGTAGACTACTTTGTCTCCATGAGTGTAAAGGAACGAAGAAACCCCCTTGTTTCTATTTCCCCTGTGGTGCTGAAGTAGCCCCTGAAACTGGGCAGGGAAAGCTGGGTATGGAGTCCACACTCTCCACTCTCCAGCTTCCTATGTCCTTAGGTTTTAACTGCACGTGCTTCATCTGACTCTTTCCTCGGAAAGGGAACAAGGGAACATTAACATCCAAGGACTGATAATAGTTCATTGGGTGTTAGGAGCTGGATTGGATTCCCTAAAATCCACAAGTTGAAATCTTAGTCTTAGGAGTAAGATTTGGAATATGGCTGTGTAGAGATAGGGTCTTTGATTTGGTGATAAAGGTTAAAACAGGTCACCAGGGTGGACCCTCATCCTTTTGCCTGTGCTTTAATAAGAGGAGTCTGTGCGACAGACACAGAATGAAGACCAGGGGAGGAGAAAGACAGGGAGAAGAAAGCATACTGGCCAACACCTTGCTCTTCTAGCTTCTAGAACCAGCAGCAAATGAATAGCATGGAATCTGCCCTATTTGGGCTTTGACCTGCGTGCACGTCAAAGTGTGTGTGAGGACAAGGGCAGCTTTTGTGAAGCTGGTTGATTCCTTCCATTCTGACACTGGTTCAGGCACTGAACCTGATCCACCAGGTTGGTGAGGTGAGTGGCTTTACCTGCTGAGCCATCTCAGCAGAGAAGCTATCTGTTTGTCAATAAACTTTATAACTAAGTCCCAGAATGTGGAATGAGAGCTCATTGACATGCAAGTTAAATTGTTAATTTTTCCAGTTTTGACTAGCTCTTGGCCCCTTTTGGAAAAGGTTTTTCTTTTTCCTTGAAGAATTCCCTCATTACAACGGCTTTTGAGCTCAGCCTTTTGAGAAATCTCCTAGATAGATGTCCTCACTGTCTATGTGTGGATATTTTTGTATCAGCCTCATTTCTTCTTGAGCTTCTCACTCCATGGGGCTGATTTGGGCATGGAGTTCCCACTGACTTCAAAGGACTCTCAGGTAAAAGGAGAAATAGGCTCGCAGAAATTTTCCAATGATGTTTTTGATTTATGAAAAGAGCATTGATAATATACATTTTGAAAAAGAGCATGGATATTAGTCCTGAAGGGGTATCATTGACAACAGCCAAACGAAGCTGAGCCATTCTCTTCTGGCAGGAGCTAAAAATGCTTTTGAATTAACCATAGTTGGTAAATGGAACCATTATACTGCAGGGAAGATTTTAGGTTCTTTTATGGTTTCGAAGGTGTAAGAACAGGATAAAGTTAAGCCAAATCCATTTTTTAAAAGGCAAATACACATTACACCATCATTATAACATGAATGCAAACAAACACTCTACACTATTTTGATAAACATACAATGTATACAGTTTTAGGAAGATATGAGTTTCTCTAGACTTTCCAAACACCTAAGGACACTTGCTTTACATTTAGGTGAACCCAGACATTGACTAAATATGTCTGATATTCTTTCACATATTGGGGATATCACATTTTTATAATCATACTCTTTAAGGCATTTTATTTAGTTTTATATATTTATTTTATATATTATTCCTCATTGTGTGTGTGTGTGTGTGTGTGTGTGTGTGTGTGTGTGTATGTATGTGTGTATGCGGAGGCTCAAAGAATCTGACCAACATCACCCTTCCACTTATTCATTGAGGTAGGGACCTTCAATCAAACCCAGAGAGCACTGATGTGGCTAGTTCTGCCAAGTAACTTGCTCTGGGAATCTAGTACCCATTTTGGCTGAAATTTTAGTTGGAGCATCAAGATTACCCCACATTTGTGGAGATTCTGAGGGTCTGAATTATGGTCCTCATGTTTGCCCATCAATTATTTTTACACTAGACATCTTTCCAGCCTTGCAATCATAATTTTATTCATATACCTTCAGAGAAAAAGAGCTTACTGCAAACATGCAAGAGTTTGTAGTGACAGGATCAGAAAATAATAACAAGGCTCCAAGGACTGACTCTTTGTTGTCTTTTCTTTATTGACTTGCAAACTTCTCTGTTTTTTTTTTATACTTTCCTCAACTCCTCACTGCCCCTCTGTCCCCAAGGGTCAGTTATAGACACTGAACCTAACATGTACAGATAAATATTAATACTCCTTGACTGACAGTAGGGTTACATACAGACAAATCCATTATAAATGGAAAATATTGATAACTGAATATCCATTTAGGATTAATTGACTCTATTATGACTTTAATAATACAAGTTTATGGAATAGGGTGATAATGGAAAACATGTATGCAATTTTTAATGATCAAATCAGAGTAGCTAATAATCCCATCTTCATAAGCATTTCTTAAAACATTTCTCAATAACAGAAAATAGCTAAAAATTGTGTGTGTATGTGCATGTGTGTGTGTGCAGGCATGAATGCTGTGGGGTATTTACAGGGTTAGAGAACAACATTTGGAAGGGGCTGATGGAGGAAGGTCATTGGTTAAATAAAAAGAATGCTTGGCCCTCATTGGTTAGAAGATAGGTGGGAGGAGTAAACAGAACAGAATGCTGGGAGGAAGAGGAAGTGAGCTCAGACTCCACAGCTCTCCTCTCGGGAGCAGACGCCTCAGAGAGATGCCATGCTCCCCGCTCCCAGGCAGACGCACGCGATGAAGCTTGGACCCAGCATGGACATAGGCTAGAATCTTCCCGGTAAGCGCACCTAGGGGCGCTACACAGATGATTAGAAATGGGCTAAATTAATATGTGAGAATTAGCCTAGAAGAGGCTAGATAGAAATGGGCCAAGCAGTGATTAAATGAATACAGTTTGTGTGTTGTTATTTCGGGCATAAGCTAGCCAGGCAGCCGGGGTGCTGGGGACGCAGCCCCGCCGCCCATATTACTACAAGGGGCTATCCCCCATCCTTTATTGAGGCAGAGATTCTCTGGTTGTTTCTGCCATGGGACCTTCTCCAGAATGGCTGGCTTGGAAGCCTCCTGGCCCCCCATCTCCTGTGCTGGGATTGTGGATTTGTGTGACCACATCAGACTTTTTCATGTGAGCCCTGGGCTTGAGCTCAGTTTTCCAGGCTTGTCCACCAAGTGCTTTTACTGACTGAACCTTCTCTACAGCCACACACATATATATGATAATTATATACATTTAGAAGGGATAATATGATGTTTCAATATAGCATACAGGTTGTGCCAGCGAAATGAGGGTAATTGGTGTTTCTGTCTTTTTAAAATCGTTTTTTAGTTTGATAATTTGAGGAGCTTCAAAGCCCCTTGATTCTAGTTATTTATAAGATATATTTATAAGAACTGTACTCACCCACTGCACTGTAGAAAGCGAGACCCTACTGCGTTCATCACTAGCTACCAAAAGTAAAAAGAGCGCTGCGGTGAGATTGCATCTCATCCCAGTTAGAACATCTGGTATTAAAAACACACAAAAGAGGACTGTTGAGATGGCTTCCTGGCCAAGGTACTTGCTGTCAAGTCTGACAACCTGAATTTGATTACCAAACCAATCGCCTTGGTAGAAGGAGAAAGCAAACTCCTGCAAATTGTCCTTTGACTTCCACATGTATGCCATGGTACATACTTGCCCCCCCCCCAATAGAAACAAAAGTTTAGCAATCTAAAAAGATAAATGCCATCTAAATGATGGAGAAAGGGCAGCCACTGTTACATACGCTGTGGATTATAACTTAGGACAGCCATTATGGCGCCATAATGTACATGCTCCTCTAAAACTAAAAATATACTGTATGGTGATGCAGCAATCCCACACCTGGGTATAGACTCAGAAGAGATCATAGCAGCCCGTGAAAGGCTGCACACACTACTCTAAACACTTAATACATAGAACCACCCTTGACGCTCAGCAGTGGGTGAGTGCATAAAGAAAATGCAATATGCACACCAGAACATTCTTCAGCCTAAAGAATATGATATCTTGGTGCTGAGAGATGGCTCAGAGGTTAAGAGCACTGATTGTCCTTCCAGAGGTCCTGAGTTCAATTCCCAGTAACCACATGGTGGCTCACAACCATCTATAATGAGATCTGGTGCCCTCTTCTGGCCTGCAGGAATACATGCAGGCAGATGCTGTATACATAATTAATAAATAAATCTTTAAAAAAAGAATATGATATCTTACCAAGTTAGCAAAGTGTATAGAGCAAGACAGTGTTGTGTTAAGAGAAATCAGACAGAAAATAATAAATATCCCATGTTCTCTTTTATATGTGGGCACTCAAGAAAACGGTCTGAATGTGTAATAGTTATCATTAGAGTCTGAGGATGGGGCTGGGCAAGGGAAATATAAGGAACTAGGTAACAGGAGAAGATGGCATTTTATACACCTAACCCACTGATACTCTGGACTTTGAATAGCACCACCACGGAAATCACACAAGAGTACAAAGCTTTCCCAGTGAGCAGGCTAATGAAACGTGGTAGAACTCAAAAGGGGGGATTCTCTGGCTGGGAGGTGGACAAGTATTTCCTTCAGTCAGAGAATTGTCATTCTGTCCTCTCAAACTCGGATGTTCTTTTCATGGCGCATTTGTTCACACCACCAAATGAAGAGAAAGAAACAAGGAGATTGTGTGAGACACTGGCCATCAATGCCTTTTTACTTTCCTGAACCTGTAGCTAGAGGTCCATTGATAAAGTCAGCATGTGGCCCTGGGCTCCCAGATTCACAGAGAGGTGTCTGACAGTTTCACTATGGGGTGTGTAGCTTCACGGATACAGCAGAGACAGTATTTCATTGAGAAGACAGCAGCTGCTAGAGGGAAGAATGAATGACCTCTTCCCCGAGTGTAACAGAGAGTGATCTTCATGCTCTCTGCCCATCTAGTCACTACCTCTGCCTCTTATCAGGTACAATACATCCCTGCTGGCAGCCTGATTTAATTGGGCTTGTGGTAACTGACTCAATTGAGCACTTTAATTAGGTAATTATTTTGTTATGAGAACCACTTTCTAGCGTACGAGAGAGGGAACGTTCCATTTTTTTTTCCCTCAAACTAAAAGTGGAGCCTGCATTCTTTTTTTTTTTTTTCATGATAAAGTGGAGTAAAGTGGAACAGCTAAAAGAATTAAGCTGAGGTCAAGCTATGGAGCCAAGAGAAACATCTTTGACTTCTGTATTGACGGGACAATGTGCTTTGGGAAGTGAAGATACCATTAGTACTTCTTGGATGGCACTGCCACAGGGTGCACCAGGCTGTTGGGTACAGTGCTCACTCCTCTGCCTCAGTTCCCTTCTAGAAGCTTGGATTGCTTCCTCTGACCCCGTGTAGCAGAATAATCACTGGAAATAGAAAACAAAACAAAAAAGCATTCCTCTGTCCCTTCATTCTGAATAAACACCCCCGAATCCAGGGATTGTTTTTATTTTTGTCTCCAAACAAATTTAGTTAATTAGCAGTGTCTTTGAAATTTTACTGTGAAAGTTAGTCTTTTATTAATTTCATTTACAGATTGTCTTGAAGAAAGGCAAGGCTCTGAAAATATTGCCCTCGATGGACCTTGGATAAAAGCTATTCTCAGATTCTCTCACACTTGAGACATTCCCCCTTATTATCTTTTGTTGGCCGCAGCAGGAGTGATCATAAATAATCTAATGATACCTCAGAATCAAACAAACAAATAATTAGAGTTGACACTAGAAGAGCCAACAAGACCCTAATTAATTGATTTGCTAATAGCTACTTGCCATTTACAGACATTAGCCCAAATTGGGTTTTAAGCTGTGACAGGGGCCACAAGATAAACACTTTCTTTCTCTAAACCCCTGATTACCCGCTAGTCTCCCAGTTGCGCCACTGGCTGCTCTGTGGAGGTATTTCTTTCCTAATGGGTTGAGGCTAATTCTCAATAGATTCCATCTAAAACATACTATTCACTCATAAGCTGTTTTGGAATGGCCAGTCAACATAGTACTTATGTTTTGTTTGTTTGGAACTGATTTCTAGCTTTACCTTTCAGCAAGGAAGACAGAACAGAAGGAAGCATTTCTCAATTAAATCCTCATTTAAATAAAGAGAGGTCATAAGTAGGACCTTCCCAAGAAGGTAAGAATAATAAGTCTCTTCCAGAAACCCAGGGACCGTGAAGGGTCATGTTCTCGTCATCACTGGGCAATAAGCCATCCCTGAATTTAATGGTGCTAATCAACAAGGGTCCAAGTTTGTGGGTTGACTGACCTCAGCCAGGGTATTTATTCCATTCTACTTGATGTTGATGGAGGAAGGTCATTGGTTAAATAAAAAGAAACTGCTTGGCCCTCATTGGTTAGAAGATAGGTGGGAGGAGTAAACAGAACAGAACGCTGGGAGGAAGAGGAAGTGAGCTCAGACTCGACAGCTCTGCTCTCTGGAGCAGAGGCGCCATGCTCCGCTCTCCCAGGCAGACACACACAATGAAGCAAGCCGCCGGGTTAGACATGCTGAACCTTTCCGGGTAAGACCGGTGCTCACAGATTATTAGAGATGGGTTGATCAGGATGTGAGAATTAGCCTGTAAGGGCTAGAGCTAAAGGGCCAAGCAGTGTTTAAATGAATACAGTTTGTGTGTTGTTATTTCGGAGCATAAGCTAGCCAGGCTGCCGGGGTGCTAGGGATGCAGCCCCGCAGCTCATATTACTACATGATGTTATCTGGGCTACAGTTGTCTGGAAGTCTTACAAGGCTGGACAGTCCTGATCAGGAACTTGCAAGAGCTTGTAGATGACCTATCTCCAGGTTCCTGTGTAGGCTTCTGAAACCATCGTGGTGGAGGAAGTGATCCCGGAAAGATGAGCTCAGATGTTGATCTCCCAGGATACATGTTTGGTGCAAACTGAAAGTGCCAGGTTGTAAAGGAAGCAGATGGCTTCTTAGGAGACCTTGGCCAACCATGATCAGGACCCTTCTGCCCTGGCTCCACCACAGCTCCAACACTTTTCACTTCAGTCCTTCAGGTCCTGGAATCTCCCAGGCAGCTAAAGCAGCGGCTGCACTTCCCTGATCCTTGGGAAGATTAATGACACGTTGAGAAACGCAAAGGGCTCCTGTTTCTTGGATACCGTGTGTTGTGAACCCAGGTTTGCCAATTACTATGACAGCCTGTGAGTTGGCATATCTTCGTCACACCGTACCTCACTGTGTCGCTGGCCTCCAGAAGACTATAATAAAAAAGAAGAATCAAGAGTAAGAGGAACTTAAATAGGTTTCTTAGTTTCAGAAATAATTTCTATACATTTCACGGTTGAGTTCTTATTTTTAAAAAAGAAGTGAATGAAGGGCACCACATCTCTCTGCCAGCTCACAACGCAGACTTGTGTGATTCAGCTCTAAAAGGGGCAGTGTGTCTTCCACCACAGGTGCGGTGTAATCCAAATGATTCCCATTCGTTTTTCATGTTGTCTCAGCCATCACAATAGCTTCATTGTATCTGTTTCCTTCCTCTTCCTTCTAACTGTTTTCCTGAAGATGTCCCGCAGTTGTCCATGGAGAAATGAACTGATGGACTACCTATCTTCAATTCAGTAATGTGAAGGTCTGAAAATCACCATACAGTCTGATCACAGAATCAAAACATTTGAGATGTGTCAAACCTTTCAGAGGTCCCTTGCTTCTTCTATCAATGCTTCAGCTCTTCTTCACGCTGAGAGCAACCAAGTCATTCAAGGAAGTTGGCTCTGATGTAAGAACAAACTGAAATGTCTACATTTTATCTTAGAACAGAACAAAATTGTTTTATTTTTAAGAATCTTATTTCAGAGTTTTATTCCCTGGACAATAGAGCCAAGTTTGTTTTCTCTGGTGACTCAAGGAGATATTGTAAAATTTGCCCTAATATTTTAGGAAGAAGTTTAGTCTCTGGGCCCCGAGCCCTTTACACTTTTCCTTTGATGCTGCTATGCCTTCTCCTAAGGATGGTGCATATTTATGTATATATACATCATATGCATGTATGTGCATTTGTATGTACATGTGAAACTCTGCATCTTGAGTGTTTTTCATCATGCTCTAGTTTTCTGATGACCTATTGAACCTGTTTGAGTTCAGTTACTTTTTTTCCCCACACAGGTTAAATTTGGGATCTTTGTGACATATCTGCCAACTAAAAAATTTTCTGAAAGATTAAAAGAGAGATCATAATTAAAAGATTTTGAAGAGTTTTTTTTTATTTAAATCACTGCTTGGCCTATTAGCTCCAACTTCTAATTGGCTAGTTCTTAAATCTTAAATCAACCCATTTCTATTAATCTGTGTATTGTCATATGACTGTGGCTTACCCGGTAAAGTTTAGCCCAGCATCTGTCTCCTGTAGGACTACACATCTGACTCTGCCTTCTTTCTCCCAGCATTCAGTTTAGTTTTCCCACCTAGCTCTACTCTGCTTTATTATAGGCCAAAAACATTTTCTTTATTCATTAACCAATAAAAGCAACACATATACAGAAAGACTTCCCACATCAATTCTTGGCTACATATTAAATTCAAGGATGGCTTATAAAAGATTCTGTTTTAAAAAAATTGATTATGGAGTTACAAAAAATTTTAGTGAGTAGCCAACTGTAAATGGAGACTCTGTGAATTAGAACAACTGTGTGCATATATATACATGCACATATGTTTCAAAGGCAAATGACAAAAATCAAAAGTTTTCTACATGAGATAGTTTAAAGATGTATTAATTATTACATTATGCAAAAAAACTTTTGTAAATTAAAAATGAAACCATTGCAGTATAAATGAAAATTTTTTAGAGTTCATCTTATATAAACAGCATTTGAAATTTTAGTTTTTAATCCTAAGGATGTAAGTTAGGGACATATGAAGCAATATGTGTTCATTGATATTTAAAGGAGGGAAATCTTATGTTTCTAAAGACCAAGCATGGGTTAAATAACTTATGATATCCCCAAAGAATGAAATACCATAGACATTTTAAATTATCTTAAATTGTGATTTGATACAATGGCGCCTTCCCCATTATGGCAGTATGCTAATGAAATAAATGTAACAATTTAGGCTGGCGAGATGACTCAGCAGGTAAAGACGCTCATGACCAAGCCTGATGCTGACTCATTGCGTGGAAGGTGAGACTGACTCTCAGAAGTCACCTATAATGATATTTTATTTATGTTTTAGAAATAAAGCTTGCCTGAAGACCAGAAGGTACAACTAAGCCACTATAGGCCAGGCAGTGATGTTGCACACCTCTAATCCCAGGATGTGGGAGACAGAGGTGGATGGATCTCTGTAAATTCAAGGCCACCCTGGGCTACAGAAGATCAGTGTAGAAACAGATCCAGTTGGTGGTGGCTTACACCTTTAATCCCAGCAGTAGAGAGGAATACAAACTGGAATGAGACAGGAACTCATTCTCTTTCAGTCTGAGAATTTCTAAGAGGGAAGAGTTCTCACATAACTTGGTTGCTTTGCTTTTCTGATTGAAGAGGTTTTTGAACATTAAGGTTGAGCAGGCATTTTCAGATCTCCTAAGTCACGGCTCACTGTATCTTGGAGAAAGTGACCAGGACTACCAATTTCCTGATAAAAAATTTCATTCTTGAGGAGTGTCCCTCCTACTCTCTAAATATAGAGTTATATGTGCACATGTCAAGTGTCAAGAACTCTCCCCTACTCTTTCAGATCTAGGAATGAATTTTTGTGGATGAGAGTTTTTTTAAATTTTTTTTTTAAAGATTTATTTATTTATTATGCATACAGTGTTCTGTCTGCATGTATACCTGCAGGCCAGAAGAGGGCACCATATCTCATTACAGATGGTTGTGAGCCACCATGTGGTTGCTGGGAATTGAACTCATGACCTCTGGAAGAGCAGTCAGTGCTGTCAACCGCTGAGCCATCTCTCCAGCCCCTTTAATTTATTTTTTAAATTTCATTTTACATTCAATCCACAGTTCTCCCCCTCCAACTTCCTTCTGCCCTTTATCCCACCTCCCCCTCAACCTATCCATTCCTCTCAATGGATAAGGGCTCCTATCAGAATTCAACAAAGTCTGGCACATTAAGTTGGGACAGGACCAAGCCCCTCTCCCCTGCATTAAGGCTGAGCATGGCACCCCACCATATGGAATGGGCTCCAATAAGCTAGCTCATGCACCAGGGATAGATCCTGGTCCTACTGCCAGGTACCTCACAGATAGTCCAAGCTTCACCACTGTCTCTCACATATGGAAGGCCTAGTTCACACCTATGGAGGCTCCACAGTGGTTGATCTAAAGTTCCTGAGTTTCCATGAACTTGGTCCAGCTGTCTCTGTAGGGTTCTTCATAATGTTCTTGATTTCCCTTGCTAACTCTTGTTAACTCAGTTGGTAAAACATGAGACTATTAATCTGAGGGTCGTGGGTTTGGGCTCCACGTTGGGCACCAATTTGTTGCAGGGGCTGCTTGTTGGTTCTCCACCATTTAGCCCTGAAATAATAATCACACAGAAATATTAATTAAATCACTGCTTGGGGCTTTGTTTGCGACCTGCCCACCAGCACGGAGGCCTGATCTCTAGGCGCCAGGAGACCCAGCGTTGGGGTGAGTTTCTGACCCTGCGGCGCCAGCCCGGGAAGGGGAGTTCAGAGCTTCCTTGGCCCCCTATCCTTCTTGAGCTCTCGGCAGGGCCCCCACTCCCTGCATACCTCCTCTTTCTTCCTAGCCCACCCCGCTTCCATCCAGAACCCTCCCCAATTTGCCCCACCGCCCTCTTTCTGCACATAACATCACCCAGCCCAGCCTGTCTGGGCACTGGGTCCGAATCCTTGGGGCACCCAAGCAGGCGGGAGTTCCTTTGTTTCTTTGGCCTGCCTGCACCAAGCAGGGTAGGCGCTTTGTTTGCCACCTGCCCATCAGCACGGAGGCCTGATCTCTCCGCGCCAGGAGACCCAGCCTTGGGGAGACCCAGCATTGGGGAGAGACAACGTTGGGGAGATCCAGCATTGGGTAGGCAAGGAGACCTGATCCGGTAAAGAAGATCCATAAGGGAGCATTTGGAAGAAGAGATGGGTAGACGCCAAGGCAAGAATTCGCCCAACAAGCTGAAAAGCAACATGAAGCCACCAGAAACCAGCGACCTCACAACAGGAGGACATAAACACCTTAATCAAGAAGAAGTAGAAAAGGTTGACTTCATGAAAGTGATTGACGCCCTTAAACAGCATGTAAAAAATGCCCTTATAGAAATGGGTGAGAAATATAACAGAAAGTTTGAAGAACTGAATAAATCAGTGAATGATACCCTAGAAAACCAAGGAAAAACAATCAAACAGATAATGGAAACGGTGCAAGACGTGAAAACTGAAATGGAGGCAAAGAAGAAAACACAAACAGAGGGCCGGCTGGACATGGAAAATTTAAGTAAACAAACAGAGTCTACAGAAACAAGCATAACCAACAGAATACAAGAGATAGAAGAAAGAATCTCAGATTCTGAAGATACCATAAAGAAAATAAACACTCTGATCAAAGAAAACAGCAAGTCCAACAAACTCTCATCACAAAATATTCAGGAAATATGGGACACAATAAAAAGACCAAACCTAAGAATAATAGGAGTAGAAGAAGGAGAAGAAGTGCAGCTCAATGGTCCAGAAAATATATTTAATAAAATTATAGAAGAAAACTTTCCCAACCTAAAGAAAGATATACCTATGAAGGTTCAAGAAGCATACAGAACACCGAATAGGCTGGATCAAAAAAGAACATCCCCTCGCCATATAATTATCAAAACACAAAGCATACAGAATAAGGAAAGAATATTAAGAGCTGCAAAGGAAAAAGGCCAAATTACTTATAAAGGTAAACCTATCAGACTTACACCTGACTTCTCCATGGAAACCATGAAAGCCAGAAGTTCCTGGATAGATGTACTTCAGAAACTAAGAGACCATGGATGCAAGCCCAGATTACTATACCCAGCCAAGCTTTCGTTCACTATAAATGGAGAAAATAAAATTTTCCAGGATAAAAACAAATTCAAACAATACGCAGCCACAAATCCAGCCTTACAGAAAGTAATAGAAGGAAAATCACTAACCAAGGAGTCCAACAATGACCACAATAACTCAGACATCTAGAGACCCTTCACCAACACAAATCAAAGAAGGGAAACACACAAACTCTACGACTAAAAAAATGACCGGAGTTAACATCCACTGGTCATTAATATCACTTAATGTCAATGGACTCAACTCACCTATTAAAA
This sequence comes from Microtus oregoni, assembly GCF_018167655.1. Classification (NCBI taxonomy): domain Eukaryota; kingdom Metazoa; phylum Chordata; class Mammalia; order Rodentia; family Cricetidae; genus Microtus; species Microtus oregoni. The sequence continues at coordinate 18,025,753 of NW_024543080.1, read as the reverse complement.
GGCACAGGCTAAAAGATTGGATACGAAAACAGGATCCAACATTCTGCTGTTTACAAGAAACCCACCTCAACCACAAAGACAGGCACCTACTCAGAGTAAAGGGCTGGGAAAAGGCTTATCAAGCAAATGGACCTAAGAAACAAGCAGGTGTGGCCATACTAATCTCTAACAAAGTTGACTTCAAACTTAAATCAATCAGAAGAGATGGAGAGGGGCATTTTATACTCATAACAGGAACAGTTCAGCAGGATGAAGTCTCAATTCTGAACATCTATGCCCCTAATTTAAAAGCACCCACGTACATAAAAGAAACATTGCTAAAACTCAAGGCAGCCATCAAACCGCACACACTAATAGTAGGAGACTTCAACACTCCTCTCTCACCAATGGACAGGTCAAACAGACAGAAACCTAACAGAGAAATAAGAGAATTAATGGAGGTAATGAATCAAATGGACTTAACAGACATCTATAGAACATTCCACCCAAATAGGAAAGAATATACCTTCTTCTCTGCAGCTCATGGAACCTTCTCAAAAATCGACCACATAGTCGGTAACAAAGCAAACATCCACAGTTACAAAAAAATATTAGTAACCACCTGTGTCTTATCAGATCACCATGGATTAAAGTTAGAATTCAACAAAAATGCTACCCCCAAAAAGCCTACAAACTCATGGAAACTGAACAGTTAACTACTGAACCATACCTGGATTAAGGAAGAAATTAAGAAAGAAATTAAAGTCTTCCTGAAATTCAATGAAAATAAAGAAACAACATACTTAAACTTATGGGACACTATGAAAGCAGTCCTAAGAGGAAAGTTCATAGCACTAAGTGCCCACTTAAAGAAAACAGAGAAAGCTCACATTGAAGACTTAACAGCCCAACTGAAAGCTCTAGAAAAAAAAGAAGCAGACTCACCTAGGAGGAGTAGAAGACTGGAAATAATCAAACTGAGGGCTGAAATCAACAAAATAGAAACACAGAAAACAATCCAAAGAATCAATGAAACAAAAAGCTGGTTCCTGGAGAAAATCAACAAGATTGACAAACCCCTATCCAAACTAATCAAACGGCAGAGAGAGAATTTGCAAATTAATAAGATCAGAAATGAAAAGGGGGACATAACCACAGACACAGAGGAAATTCAGAGAATCATTAGATCTTACTACAAAAGCCTATATGCCACAAAACTGGAAAATGGAAAGGAAATGGACACTTTTTTAGATAAATACCATATACCAAAGTTAAACCAGGACCAGGTGAACAATCTAAATAGACCTGTTAGTCGCGAAGAATTAGAAGAGGTTATCAAAAACCTCCCTACCAAAAAAAGCCCGGGACCAGATGGTTTCAATGCGGAATTCTACCAGAACTTCCAAGAAGACCTAATACCTATACTCCTTAATGTATTTCACAATATAGAAACAGAAGAGTCATTGCCAAATTCCTTTTATGAAGCTACAGTTACTCTGATACCAAAACCGCACAAAGACTCCACCAAGAAAGAAAATTATAGACCAATCTCACTCATGAACATCGATGCAAAAATCCTCAACAAAATACTGGCAAACCAAATCCAAGAACACATTAGGAAAATTATCCATTATGATCAAGTAGGCTTCATCCCAGGGATGCAGGGCTGATTCAACATACGAAAATCTATCAATGTAATCCAGCATATAAATAAACTGAAAGAAAAAAACCATATGATCATTTCATTAGATGCTGAAAAAGCATTTGACAAAATTCAACACCCCTTTATGATAAAAGTATTGGAGAGATTAGGGATACAAGGGTCATACCTAAATATAATAAAAGCTATATACAGCAAGCCGACAGCTAACATTAAATTAAATGGAGAGAAACTTAAAGCCATCCCACTAAACTCAGGAACACGACAAGGCTGTCCACTCTCGCCATACCTCTTCAATATAGTACTTGAAGTTCTAGCAATAGCAATAAGACAACATAATGGGATCAAGGGGATTCGTATCGGAAAGGAAGAAGTTAAACTTTCGTTATTTGCAGATGATATGATAGTGTACATAAGCGACCCCAAAAACTCCACCAAAGAACTTTTACAGCTGATAAACACCTTTAGTAATGTGGCAGGATACAAGATCAACTCCAAAAAATCAGTCACCCTCTTATACACAAAGGATATGGAAGCAGAGAGGGAAATCAGAGAAGCTTCACCTTTCACAATAGCCACAAACAGCATAAAATATCTTGGGGTAACTCTAACCAAGGAAGTGAAAGATCTATTTGACCAGAACTTTAAGGCATTGAAGAAAGAAATTGAGGAGTGTACCAGAAAATGGAAGGACCTTCCTTGCTCTTGGATTGGGAGGATCAACATAGTAAAAATGGCAATTCTACCAAAGGCAATTTATAGATTCAATGCAATCCCCATCAGGATCCCATCAAAATTCTTCACAGATCTTGAGAGGACAATAATCAACTTTATATGGAAAAACAAAAAACCCAGGATAGCCAAAACAATCCTATACAATAAAGGATTGTCTGGAGGCATTACCATCCCTGACTTCAAACTCTATTACAGAGCTACAGTGATGAAAACAGTGTGGTACTGGCATAAAAACAGAGAAGTTGACCAATGGAATCGTATAGAAGACCCGAATTTTAACCCACAAACCTATGAACACCTCATTTTTGATAAAGGAGCCAAAAGTATACAATGGAAGAAAGATAGCATTTTTAACAAATGGTGCTGGCACAACTGGATGTCAACCTGTAGAAGAATGAAAATAGACCCATATCTATCACCATGCACAAAACTCAAGTCCAAATGGATTAAAGACCTTACTATCAGTCAGAACACAGTGAACCTGAGAGAAGAGAAAGTGGGAAGTACCCTACAGGAGATGGGCACAGGAGATCGCTTCCTATGTGTAACCCCAACAGCACAGACTTTAAGGGCAACATTGAATAAATGGGACCTACTAAAACTGAGAAGCTTCTGTAAAGCAAAGGACACTGTCACCAAGACAAATAGGCAACCTACTGACTGGGAGAAGATCTTCACCAACCCCGCAACAGACAAAGGTCTGATCTCCAAAATATATAGAGAACTCAGGAAACTAGACTTTAAAATGCTAATTAACCCAATTAAAAAATGGGGCACTGGACTGAACAGAGAATTCTCAGCAGAGGAAGTTCAAATGGCCAAAAGACACTTAAGGTCATGCTCAACCTCCTTAGCAATCAGGGAAATGCAAATCAAAACAACTTTGAGATATCATCTTACACCTGTCAGAATGGCTAAAATAAAAAACTCCAATGATAGCCTTTGCTGGAGAGGCTGTGGAGGAAGGGGAACACTCATCCATTGCTGGTGGGAATGCAATCTTGTGCAACCACTTTGGAAATCAGTGTTTCAGTTTCTCAGGAAATTCGGGATCAACTTACCCCTGGACCCAGCAATACCACTCCTGGGAATATACCCAAGAGATGCCCTATCACATGATAAGAGCATTTGTTCAACTATGTTCATAGCAGTATTATTTGTAATAGCCAGAACCTGGAAACAACCTAGATGCCCTTCAATGGAAGAATGGATGAAGAAAGTGTGGAATATCTACACATTAGAGTACTATGCTGCGGTAAAAAACAATGACTTCTCGAATTTTGCATGCAAATGGATGGAAATAGAAAACACTATCCTGTGTAGGTATCCCAGAGCCAAAAAGATGAACATGGGATGTACTCTCTCATAATTGGTTTCTAGCCATAAACAAGGGTCACAGAGTCTACACTTGGTGATCCCAAAGAAGCTAAGTAAGAAGGTGAACCAAAGGAAAAGCATATAGTTGTCCTCTTGGCTATGGGAAGTAGACAAAATTGCCTGGGAGAAAATTGAGATCTTGGGGGTGGGGTGGGATGGGGGTAAGGGGAGATGGGGAGAGAGGGGGAGAGGGGGAGAATGGGGGGGAGCTTGGGAAAGGGGGAAGATTGGGATGAAGGAAGGTTGGATGGGGGAGCATGGAAGCACGGTTCTTAGTTAAGGGAGCCACCTTAGGGTTGGCAAGAGACTTGAACCTAGAGTGGCTCCCAGATACCCAAGCCGAGGTCCCCAGTTAGTTCCTTGGGCAGCTGAGGATGGGGAACCTGAAATGACCCTATCCTAGAGCAATAATGACGAATATCTTGCATATCATCATAGAACCTTCATCTGGCGATGGATGGAGACAGAGACAGAGACCCTCACTGGAGCACTGGACTGAGCTCCCAAGGTCCCGATGAGGAGCAGAAGGAGGGAAAACATGAGCAAAGAAGTCGGGACCACGAGGGGAGCACCCACCCACTGAGACAGTGGAGCTGATCTATTGGGAGCTCACCAAGGCCAGCTGGACTGTGACTGAAAAAGCATGGGATAAAACTGGACTCTCTGAGCATGGCCAACAATGAGGGCTGATGAGAACCCAAGGACAATGGCACGGGGTTTTGAACCTACGTAATGTGCTGGCTTTGTGGGAGCCTAGCCAGTTTGGATGTTCACCTTCCTAGAAATGGACGATGGGGGGAGGACCTAGCACTTACCACAGGGCAGGGAAATCTGACTGCTCTTTGGGCTGGAGAGGGAGGGGGAGAGGAGTGGGGGGAGGGGGAGAAGGGTGGGAGGAGGGGGAGGGAAATGGGAGGCTGGGAGGAGGAGGAAATTTGTTTTTTTTTCTCTTTTCTCAATAGAAAAAAAAGTTAAAAAAAATCACTGCTTGGCCCATTAGCTTTAGCTTCTTATTGGCTAAAGCTTACATATTAATTTAACCCATCTCCATTAATCTGTGCATCACCACAAGGTCATGGCCTACCAGCAAAGTTTCAGCGCATCTGTCTCCAGTGGCAACTCCATGGCTTCTCTCTGACTCCGCCCTTCTTTTTTGTAGCATTATGCTTAGTTTTCCCCACCCAGCTCCATTCTACCCTATCACGGTCTCAAGGAAGTTTCTTTATTAACCAATCACATTCATAACATGCAGAGGGGAATCCCACATCTATATATTCCCTCCTCCCTCTCTTCGATTGGAGGCTGTAAAGAGAAAGCATTACATTTCACTGTTTCCCATCCCAAATATCTCTTCCTCAACTTACAAATATCCCCCGAACACAATGACACTGTTATTTTGGCTGTCCAGACAAATAAGTACTGTTTCTTTTTCTAGCCCATACTTATTATTAGACAAAGTTGGCTACTCCTCTCAACGATTAGACCCATCTTGACATCTTTATTTTAGTTCTAAAAGACAAGGTGAAGGCCAACAAGCCTTTGATGGGTATATCTGGGAGAGAGGCACTCTTGTAATCCTTTCTCTTTATAGCCTCCATTATCATTTTTCTCCTACAGTGAATCAGATCATCTTGGATCTCATTAGCCAGCCCTCCCAATGGCTTGGTCGGCTTCAAATGGATTGCTAGCTGCAGATCATGCATGCTCAAATATCTCATCAATTCCACATAATTCCTCTAATTGAGAAACTTGTACTTTCATTGCATCCTCAAAAAGCAATTTCCTAATGACTTATTAAAATAACGCCATTTGCCAGCCTTTTAAGAAGTCTCACTTTTGCATGGTGTCACGCTATAATTAGTAATACAACATCAGTGATTAAGCTGAATACCAATTTGAGGCACCCGCACAGCCTTGGTGGAGTTCTGTCACTAATGGGGTATGGCACTTTGATTGTTCCTTGATACCTGAATACTGCGGCAATACCTAGATCGTGGGATTACCTTGAAATGTTGATTTCGGATTCTGGAAACCATGGCAACAGTTGGCTCAAATGAATTCAAGCTTTAAAAACCAAGATTTTGTTGTTGAATTTCTTTGCTTTTTCTTTTTAACTCCTTGGTTCACAAAAATCATAGGAAAATAATTATAGCTAGACTCTAGATAGATCTTGTGTGTACTGTCCAATCTGTAGGAAAGGGCAGGACACAAGCTTAATTATCTTCCCAGGAGAAAAGGGAAGGTGTAGCCTGTGGCTGGTGTCTGGTAGTAAGCGAAAAATATACTTCTAGAACTTTCCCAGTTGCTCAGTCTCGGAAATTCTTCTTCTTCTATTCACCTGGAAATGGAGCACCTCAAATTCTACAGACAAAACATTGTTTTATTATAAGTTTTTCCCTTTTTACTTCCTTTGATCATACTCTTAATATAGACAAGCGTCTATGGTTCGGATCTGCCATCTTTCTCATTGGTCCTTATGTCTGATTGATATTGCCCATGGAAATCTGTGCTGGCTTTCAGAATTCAAATAAAATTTATGTTTTAAAGGCACGAATGCAAGCTGTCAGCACAACAAAATGACTTTGCATACTCTCCAAAGTTTAATTCTGCTACTTACTTTGCTGCTCGTCCCTCTCTCTCTGGGCATGTGAGACTAGCAGTGTTTTCTGAGAAATGCTTGCTGCTTCTTTTGTTTTTAGAGTTTAGCCGTCCTTCTCCTATTTTGCCTGATATCCACCCAAGCATCAGCTCAAATGTCTTCTCTGAGATTCTCCTGCATCCCCATCTGTTCCTCTTCTGGCCAGCTTGCTACCAACCACATCAGCACTACAGAGACAGTTCATTTCACGTTAATTAATTACATATTCCTATTTTTCTGCTGTGTAAGGGACTATTTAAAGGCTGGAAACTTGTCATATTTGCATTTTTATTCTCGGCATTTAGTACAATTAATGGCACATGAAAAAATGCCTAGTGTTTATTGAAATGAAGAGTCACTAAAACAGATTCTATGTCAGTCCTTCATTGAAATAGCTCAAAGAGAGAATAGTGAGGGATGAAAAAACAAAGTTGTTCCCTTCACCCTTTTCAGACCTAATCCTCATCAGGCTAGTGCCAACACAGCTCCTGCAGATCCGACTGGCACAGATAATCCCTTCTTATGGGCCTCATCAGTTGTTCAAACAAATGCAACGGGGGACCAAGGCAGAAATGAGGAAAGCATAGAAAGGCAGGTCAGGGCTGGTATTTTGATGTCAGGATTGGGTGAACTGCTCCTTAATGGTCCCTTACTATACCACTCACTTCCCCAGTGCCCTAGATAAGCACAAATTTCATTTATTCATAGACAGTTCAACGCAACAACTGTCCAAGATCCAGGGGGATTCATTCCTCTGCTTCCTTTGGAGAAAGCTGTCTCGTACCCACCTCCTTTTTTGTCGCATAGTTAAGCAGGTAAGTACTGAGGTCCTCTGAGCACGATAGGTGGTCTTTACCACTGTCCCATCTCCAGCTGCAGCTGAAAACAGGAGGGGTCCGGCTGCAGGGCTGCACTCCCCCCACTGATAACTGACTTGCGTATACTTATTGAACACCTCAATTGTTTTACCTCCCCCCCAAATCCCAGTGCTGCATTGATCCATCTCAGAGATCAGAAAATTGTCCTGTGGTAGCAAAAGTTTTGCTTCAAAGTCTTCTTTTTCAGTGATTTAAAAATGAAGGCTGTTTGACCAAAGGAGACTGAGGAACAGCAGGAAAAGTGAGTTCTGTTTGTCCTGGGCCAAGGCAGAAATGATAGAGACGACTTGAGTTTTCCTGTTGTTCTCCAGACTTCTTTATCTTTCTAAGCCGTCTTTTCTATCTCTGCTTTTATTATGGGTTCTATTAAGTTTATTTTAATATTTCTCAGTTCTTATTTTTTTTTCCTCAGTTGTTTCTGGAGTTCACGCAATCATTTATTTCAACAGAATTTAAGTGAATACTGAAATCAGGATAAGACAACAACAGTCTTAGTAAGTAGGAAAATAAAGTCTCTCTGTCTCATTGTTCATTGCAGCACCAGGGAATGGAACCTATGGCCTTGTTCACCCTATCTAACTATCCTGTCGCTGAGTTATATTCTCCACCCTTGGTTTTGTTGAGACAGTGTGTAGTGGTTAATACTGATCATCAATATGACAGCATCCAGCCTCAAGTACTCAAGACAGGCTTTTTTCTGTTCTATAGGCCTCGAGTTAGAGGATCAGAGGGGGCATCTGATTGGAGGAGGGATGAAGAAGGGCTTCCTCAAGCTTGTGATTACTAATTAAGTCAGGCAAAGTGGCTGAATTGGGGATTTTTTTCTTTGCTTGGGGTTGGGAAGAATTTCAGTAGAGGAAACAGAATGAGGAAAGAAGTTGGAATGGTGTTGAACATCCTGGGGTTCCACAGGTTCATAGTTGTTTGACACCATGCCAGAGGAGTGGCAAGAGACAATGTGCAGAGGTGGTTGAGGCCGGGTCAAAGGAAGTGTGTTATGAAACACTAAGAACCTAGAAATTTATTGTGAATGACAAAAGTGTTTGAAAGGTTTCAATTAGGGGCTTTAATGAATAAATTTACATTTGATCTATAGTCTACTGGTGGCTATGAGATGGATGGATTGGCACAAAGCTGTTGCCTGAGAGATCAGCCAAGCTTTTAAAATAGTCCAGCAAGGTCAAATTAAAAATATCTTACTTCTGTTCTTATTACATAGAGGATGTTAAACAATAGCAAATACTCACCCTACATCATCTTCCATGTGAAGAACATAGCCCTCCTCTATCCTCATAACCATCATCTGACTTACTGCTCCAATCCCTATTTTACAAATGTGGGGGCTAAGACACAGAGAGTGCATGTACATGGTGAGAAACAGACATCATGTGTGGTCCTGTTATATGTATCGGTACACAAAGCTTACTGGATTACATGGGTGAGAAGCTGAGGGAGGAACAGCAACTGGATCAGCAAGTAGTGAGTCAATCATGAGTGAGATGCAGATCTCCTTTTGAGTAGAGAGTGGGGGACTTGTAGAGAAGTTTGGGGAGGGGTCGTTTGTGGCTCATTTTACACATGAAATAAGTCCAGAAAAACAGTGACTCACTCGAGGTCCTGTAACTAGGAGAACACAGGTGAAGGCTGTGAACCCAGGGATTATCCCTTGGAGTCTCTGCTCTAAATCTTTGTGCAGGGTTCTTCTTCTTCTTCTTCTTCTTCTTCTTCTTCTTCTTCTTCTTCTTCTTCTTCTCCTTCTCCTTCTCCTTCTTCCTTCTCCTCCTCCTCCTCCTCCTCCTCCTCCTCCTCCTCCTCCTCTCCTCCTCCTTCTTTTCTTTTGATTTTATGAGACAGCGTTTCTGTGTAGCTTTGGAGCCCATCCTGGAACTTGCTCTGTAGACCAGGCTGGCCTTGAACTCACAGAGATCTGCCTGCCTCTGCTTCCAGAATGCTGGGATTAAAGATGTACACCACCACTGCCCAGTGTGCGTTTCTATTTGGCCTACACCACACAGTTATTTCGAGTGTAAAAGCACTTTCCTGAAGGAGGAAGAAATCTCGGGTCAACACAAAAGTCATCATCTTTCATACTCACATTCATAAGTTGTCAAGAAATACTTTATACCTAGAGTAAAACAGGGGAAGAAATGTTTTTCAGTCTGTTAATGACTTGCTCTTTAGAGTAAGGTCTTTACAAAAATATACACCAAATCAGGTGGTCTTATCTAACCTTTGACTCAGTGGCTTTCTAAAGGCATTGGCTGGAGTTTGTAGTGATGCTCATCCAGCTCATCCCAAGGGCTCGTTGACAGGCCCTTGTTTTAAAAGTTTTCTCAGTGTCCTTGTATTGGCTGGTTTTGTGTGTCAACTTGACGCAAGCTAGAGTAACCAGAGGGGAAGGAGCCTCAGTTGAGAAAATGCCTCCATGAGATCCAGCTGTAAAGCATTTTCTTAATTAGCTATCAGTGAGTGAGGGCCTCACTCGTGATGGTGATGTCATCCCTGGGCAGGTGGTCCTGGGTTCTCTAAGAAAGCAGGCTGAGTAAGCCAGTAAGCAGCAGCCCTCCATGGCCTCTGCATCAGCTCCTGCCTCTAGAATCCTTCCCTGTTTGAGTTCCTGTCCTTGACTTACTTCAGTGATGAGCAGCAATGCTGAAGTGTAAGCCAAATAAACCCTTTCCTCCCCAACTTGCTTTTTGGTCACGGTGTTTTGTTGCAGCAATAGAAACCTTAACTAAGACATTCCTTCATTATCAATATCCAGGACCCAGGAGTATATGATGGTGAAAAATCCTGTCCTTCCTCAAAAAAGCAGACCAGCCATCCCATTCGCACCTGCCTGGTAGCACTTGGACCACAGGTAAGACTACTGCAAAAATGAAAGGGTTGCAGTTCAAAATGTTTGCTTAATTTTAGTTTAAAATAACAGGAGAGTCAGAAGAAAATGTATTTTCAATTCATATAACTGTCACAGTGTGTGTCCAGAAGATATACAGAGCGCTTGCAAATCAATGAGAAAAGACAACTCAATAGAAAAATGAGCAAAAGTCTTGATTAAGCATTTTGATCAAGAAAACTCATGCATAGCGAATAGTCTTTTGCAAACACGCTCTGCTCTACGAGTGATTGGGGGAATGTAAATCAGAGCTGCAGAGAGACACCCTTTTGTAGCTATCAGTCAGGCAAGTTATACTTTGTTACTGTAATGGTTTCCCTTTCTGCCATTTCAGTTGCCAGCAGTCAACCACAGCTTGAAAGTATTAAATGGAAAAAATTCTAGAACTAAACAACTCAACGTTTTAAATTGCACGCTGGCTGTTCTCAGCAGTGGGATGAAGTCACACTCCATCTCACCATGGATGTGTTATCCGTTCGCCCAACATGTCCACGCTGTGGCTGTCACTGGCCCACCCATCATTCAGGGTCCATCTGAGCTTTCAGATCTGTGGTGCTCCTGTTCCTGTAGCCATTATTCTGCTTAAGGAGGGCCCCAAAGCACAGGGGTAGTGAGGTGGGAATCTGCACATGCCAGTAAAATGTATTGTGATTTCTGCAAATGAAAATGTCAGCGTTTACCGCTCATCAGGGAGGGGTGGATGGTGAGGCTGCCGGGTCTGGGGAGGAGTGAAACCTTGCCTATATGAAATTGTAAGGAAGAATTTTTTTTTAATTGCTAGTTTTGCTATTGTGTCTCCGACCACCGAGTTCCATCTCTTGTCTCCAGCAGGTTCTCAAGGTGGAAAAGGCACTAAATTAGGGCAGGTTGGTACATGAAGAAGGGCGGTATCTGCAGGCTTTAGGGCTCTCTGTGGTGTCATGCACCCTCTGGGGTTTTGGAATCTATCTGTTGTGAAAAAGGTGGGGAGCAGTCTATTAATTCTTGGTGAAATTATGAAGCCCTGGGGACTCAAAAAATCATTCCAGTAACTTTGGTAAAAAGTTAACCTAGTAAAGGAAACAGTCCTAGTATCCTAAGGATGAATATGCCCATCCTACAAACCAGGACAATGGCTTGTGCTTAAAACTGTGATCCAGAGGGAGATACCTGAATGTTTGTTAGAAATGAAGCTTCTCAGGCCTGGCTCACAGAACCAGGACCTCCTGTTGATTTATGCTGCAGGGGAGCTCTGCCACCCCCACCCCGGCCCCCACATGATAGGGCTGCTGGCGTCTTGAAATCACATCAGCTGTGCCTATCTGCAGAAACCTTGATGAGATTGGGCCCTATTGACATCCCTTTGCAGGAGCAGGAGCATCGTCCTGTTCTCACCTGAGATCCTAGCCACATCCTCTCCTGTTCCATCCTCTTCCCATGCATGATTCTGTCCTAGCTGCCTGTGGTCCTGTGGGCGTGTGAGCAGATAGAGGAGGTGAAAGCTGGCTGGAGGTGGAACTCAACCATGCAGCTTTTATGAGTCATCACCTGTGCTGGGCTAGCACTTTGTAACAGCAGCTGTGTAAGCCATCCGTGCTTCTGTAAGTAAGCCCTTTCTTACAGAAGGATCCTCAAACTCTGGTCCAAACTGGACTCAGATGGTATAGTTTCTTTGGCCCCTCACTGTCCTAGCTGGCATGAATACAGCATTGTTTGTGTGTCTTCCCAGGAGAAGTTCAGATGGGAAAGCTCTGCTCCAGAGTTCTCTCAAAGGTTCTTCACAGAGACCTGTGCCAAGTACTTCTGATAGTAAGAAGTACATTTTACAGCATAAACACAACACACACAGACACATAGACACACACATGCACATACACACAGACAGACACACAGGCACACACACAGACATACAGAAAGACACATGCACACATGCAGACACACACACAGGCACACAGACACACAGGCGCACACTGAGAGATACAACAGACACACAGATACAGACACATAGACATACAGATGCACATACACACATACAGACACACAGGCACACAGATAGACACACAGACAGATACACAGGCACATGCACAGGCACTCACACAGACATACAGATAGACACATGCACACATGCAGATACACACAGGCACACAGACACACAGGTGCACACTGAGAGATACAACAGACACACAGATACAGGCACATAGACACACACAGACATCCACACTGACATTTTGTATTCCCATAATGTTCTGATTGAGAGTCACTAGATAGCTAGTCCCACTAATCAGTGGGGTCTTGTGCAGAAACAACTATCCTAGAGAAACACTTCTGCATGTTCTCTGGGAGATACAGAAAAGTTGTTAGTAGCAATATCTGGTGTGGGAGAATTATCTGTATTCTGTCAATCATGTATTCTAATAAAATGCTGATTGGTCAGGCAGGAAGTATAGGTGGGTCAACAAGACAGGAAGTAGAGGCAGAACGATGAGAACAGGAGTATTCTGGGAAGGAGGAAGCCCATTCCTCGCCAGTCCGGCCCAGATCACCGAAGAAGCAACATGTGATCTACCTGGCTGAGAAAGGTACTGAGCCATGTGGCTAATGTAGATAAGAACAATGGGTTAATATAAGCTACAAGAGTTAAGAAGAAGCCTGAGCTAATGGGCCAATCAGTTTATAACCTAATGCAGACTCTCTTAGTGATTTTTCTTTGGGGCTTGCCGGCTGTGGGGTACCGGGCAGGACAGAGACCCCAACAAGCAGGCCCCCATGTTACAGAATGGCATCCAACTTGGATAACTGCATCCACAGAAAGCCCGAGAAAGCTTGGGAAAGAATAGAGTAAAGCATGTTTTCTTGGTAGCAGCAATTTCTTGGGTCTGCTCTGCTTGCTAGAAGCAAGCACGTGCTCTCATTTAAGTGAGGCTTCCTGACTCAGCTTTAGCTGCAAAACACTGCAACTCTTTAAGAGGTCCTGCCACAAAACACTTAAATGGTGTTGATAAAAGCTGACCACTTGCTTTTCAGTTTTCAGCCGTAGCAAGAAAAAATCTGTGCCGTTTTAAAATGCCAGCTTTCTGGGCTGTCCTGCCAGTGTGAACTCTGATTTTTTGAGGCAGGTGGTCAGCTACAGAGAGAGCATTTGAGTGTTGCAGCTTGCTTGCTGGCAGGGACCTTGAAAAGTCATAGAGTTGTGCCAATAAACATGGCTCTGGCCAGTACCTCAGCCATGAGACTGAAATCTCAGAAAGCTAAGAAATCGGCTGGATCCAGCTGTCAAAGCCACGGCTTTAATCCTATCAATATTGCTTGGTAAATTAAAGACTCATGTAGTCAGAAAAAGAGAGATATACAGTAAAGAGAGATTCAAAGAAAAAACCTCTAAGGTTTACTGTGTGTTAAAAATATATGCAGGCTTGGGGAAAAAAAGGTTAAAGTCCTTAAAAAATGAAAGAAAGAGTGTAGTTTAGTGTGGTGGTTCACACCTTTAATCCCAAGACTTGGGAGGCAGAGGAAGACTGACCTTTGTGAGTTCAAGTTGTGGTAGCACACACCTTTAATCCCAGCACTGGGGAGGCAGAGACAGGTGAATCTCTGTGAGTTCAAAGATAGCCTGGTCTACAGAGTGAGTTCCTGGACAAAGATAAACAGAAACTCTGTCTCAAAAAGCCAAATATTAAAAATAAAAGTGTTTAAAATAAAGCCACGTAAAGATGGAAAACACACAGAGAATCTTGATACTGTATGCTATTATGCTCTCTTTGAATTGTTTGAATGTTGAGGAAGGAGCAACAGCTGCCAAAAGGTAATTGCTTATAAACGCTGCTGAATTAATACAAGATAGGTATTTTGAAAATATATTGACTTCAAAATTGAAGTCAAAATGTATGTTACTTTGGAGGAGAGATTTTGCTTTTGTTTCCACAGGAAATGAGAGACTGTGGATTCATTCTGAGTTAAGAAAAAATCAGGTTTGATCAAGAAAGACCACCTGAGAAATCTCCAGTAGGAACAGATGGCTCAGATGTCTGAGTTCTACATCCAGAACAGATTAAAGACTGCTGCCTGAGATGATCAAGACTCACAGGACTTGATCATAACTCTAAATTTTCTTTAGGTCCCCATAAGATTATCAGAGTCCCCAACCAGCCGGAAGTAGCTTGGAAAACTACACCCACATTCCCAAAAAATGGACTATGGATATTTTCCTTTGATTAAAAAAAAAGAGGGGGAAGTGGGGCAGGAGAATTATCTGTATTCTGTCAATCATGTATTCTAATAAAACGCTGATTGGCCAGGCAGGAAGTAAAGGCTGGTCAACCAGATAGGAAGTAGAATCAGAGTGATGAGAACAGGAGTATTCTGGGAAGGAGGAAGCTCATTCCTGGCCAGTCCAGCCCAGACCACCAAAGAAGCAACATGTGATCTACCTGGCTGAGAAAGGTACTGAGACATGTGGCTAATGTAGATAAGAACAATGGGTTAATATAAGCTACAAGAAAGTACTTGACAAGTAGCTATGTAAGAGGGGAAGGGTTTACAGAAGCTTCTCAGTCTCAGGAGGTCCCCATTTATTCAATGATGCCCTTAGTGTCTGTGCTGCTGGGGTTATACGTAGGAAGTGGTCTCCTGTGTCCATGTGCTGTAGAGTACTTCCCACTTTCTCTTCTATCAGGTTCAGTGTGTTCTGACTGATATTGAGGTCTTTAATCCATTTGGACTTGAGTTTTGTGCATGGTGATAGATATGGATCTATTTTCATTCTTCTACAGATTGACATCCAGTTTTGTCAAGTATTTTCTCATGGCAGCAGGGAACATAACCAATACTGTAACAGCACGGATATTTGTAACATGGGGGCCTGCTCGTGGGGTTTCTGTCCCACCTGATACCCCACAGCCAGCAAGCCCCAAAGAAAAATCACTAAGAGCGTCTGCATTAGGTTATAAACTGATTGGCCCATTAGCTCAGGTTGTTTCCAGGTTCTGGCTAGTTCAAACAATGCTGCTATGAACATAGTTGAGCATATACTTTTGTTTTATGATAGGGCCTCTCTTGGGTATATTCCCAAGAGTGGTATTGCTGGGTCCAGGGGTAGGTTGATCCCGAATTTCCTGAGAAACCGCCACACTGCGGTAAGAGGGGAAGGGTTTATTTTGGCGTATAGTTTGAGAGGGGAAGGGTTGATTTTGGCATGTTTGAGGGGATTAGTGTATCATGGCAGAGAAAGCATGGTATCAGGAATAGGGGGCAGTTGGCTCCATTGCATCCACAGTCAGGAAGCAGAGAGTGAAAGGAAATGAGGCTGGGCTGTACAATGTCAAGGCCAACTCTCAATGACTGTCTTAGTTAGGGTTTACTATTGCTGTGACGATATTGTGACCATGGCAACTTCTCTCACAGTTTCAGAGGTTCAGTCCATTCTGATCATGGTGGGGAGTAGGGCAGCGTGCAGGCAGACATGGTGCTGAAGCTGAGAGTGCTACATTTGGACTCTGAGACAACAGGAAGTCAACTAACTGTCATACTGAGAGAAGCTTGAGAACAAGAGAACTCAGAGCCTGCCTCCACAGTGACAGACTTCCTCCAACAAGGCTACACCTCCTAATGGGGGCCTCCTTTGGGAGCCATTCTCTTTCAAACCATCACAATGACTCCCCTCCCCTCCCCCTCAGTGAGGCTCCATTTTCTAAAGGTTCCACAGCCTTTGTAAATGGTGCCAGCCATTTAGGGACCAAGTATTCAAACACACGAGCTTGTGAAGGGACAATTGACATTCTTAACTCAGCATCTCAGGTACTACTGAGAACAGACTCACTACTGCCTTTGTCCCGCAAAAGACAGATCTCAAGGATAGGATGTTGAGGGAGACAAAGCAAAAGAAGACAGCCAAAGTCATAGGAGAAGACACACAGTATATTCCTTCTGTGGGAAGTCCTAAACTACAGGAAAACCAAACAAATAAATGCACACATATATGTGCAGCTATAAATACAAGCGGGGCATTGATTGCTGCCTCCTGCACAGTGGCTGAGGGAGATGATGGAGGAGAGGCATGCAGATGTGGACGGTGTTCTATGATGGACATCATTCATAGCTATTCTTCATGTCGCCTGCATTGCAAACATTCCCTTATACATATTTAATATTAGCAGCAATCACAAAGATAAAGGGAAGGCTGAACATCAATGCAATTATGAACATAGCTTCCAGAAAACACATATTTAAAAAGAAGATTTTTTTTTAACGTTTAAAATAAAAAGCAAAAATAAATTTGTTTAAAAGCAAAACACCTCACCTCTCCTCTACATGAAGGCTGCAAAGCTGGTCTGGCATCCCATCCCTTCAGCATAAATATCCCTTTAATCACTGCGCTGGTCAAAATATTTAATTGTGGTGCTTTATTCATCCATTTCGCTGTAAGAAAAACACAGTTTTGTGATGACAATTATCCCCTCACACTACAGTGGGGGCAGATGTCTGTACTTAATCCGAGAAATTATCTCCATTTCAGTGTCATGAATACCCTTCACAGCAATTAATAACAGACTGGGAAAACAGACCCTTTCACCTCCCTGACAGATCCAGCCACATCGGTGATACATAACAGTCTACAAACCCATATGCCACATGCTCTGTGTAGTGTTCCTTTCGGGGCTGGCCACTAACTAGTCAGGATTGATTAGGCCCTCATCTTTTACGGAGTCCTCAATATCCTTATTATTTATTTGTTACCAGCTCTGAAGAACCAGGCTTGATTGTTCCTCCCATCTCGCAGGGAAGGGAGTGAGATGTGAGGTGATTTGCCAAAGGTGGATGAATGAGCCAGTGGCAGGCCGGAAATTAAAGCCCCACGGTCCCTGGTGGCAATTTCAAGTCCACCACCTCTATGAGCTGATACTGGCTACGTGTTCATCACTGGCTTCCACCCAAGGTTGCTGAGGCATCGCAGGAGCAGAAAGGCCCTTGGTCCCATCTTTGTAGCCTTACAGAATGTATCACCTCACTTAGCACCTGTATTACTCTTAGATGTTTCTGTTTTCCTCTTTTGATGTTCCCTTTGTGTAAAAGACTTAAGTCCCAGATAGCCTTGCAAGTCCCCTAACAGCAGGAAATGTGTTTCTTTGCTTCTTTTGGCATCTTTTCTCTGTAATAGTATGTGCTGGGCTTGTGGATGAATTCTCCAGAAGCGGTCACTGTTTTGTGATCCCTTATTTTAAACCCCTTGCAAAGCAGATGACCAAGATTCAGCATTCCAGTCGGCTTTATGTGGTGAAGTTTGGCTTTTACCAAGAGACATCTGTGTTTGGTTGCTGTTGAAATATGGCCCAATTTAGCAAAATTCAAATTTGACATCTCTTCATGTGTATGCATTGGTAAGGGGGAAGTATATGGAATCTTTGAGGATCATTTGCTCATGGAAAATTCCAGAAAGCATGCTCTGTGCTCCCCGTGAGCATTTGCCGGGGAAACTTGAACCATGTAGGACACTGCTTCCCTTGCCAGTTCTAATTTTCTTTCTTATTTAATTAATTGGATCTGAGAATATGATTTCCAGATCTGGAGGAAAGAATAAAGATATCAAGCTACTTACCAGTGGGCAATGATCATAAGGTAATTTGAAAAATAGGAATTGAGTCTGAATTCTCTTAAAGTCATTTGGAAAGGATGAGTTATTCCAACGATCACCATTCTTCCCTCCTTTGCTTTCTTCGTGCCTTCTTTAGGCGTTCTCTAAAGTGTTCTGTTTCATGTGATTTAGAGATAGTTAAATATCAAATCCATCCGCCAGGGCCTGACAAATTGGCAGCCTCCCCTGGCAGGACGGATATGCACTAGTTCCCACTGATTTACTTAACAGATGACATCCATTCTTAGTTGTCAGTCTCCGTGCCGATCGTGGAAGGTGTTGACTATCACCCATTCCCTCGCCATTTGTGTCTGAGCAGGCCATGTTTGGCTCTTTTCTCTCTAAGTGCTTTTGTGGAAACTGTCTTTATTGTGTACTCTGGGCTTCCAGCATCGGTGATGAACAGGTGTGGAGGACCATTCTTATCTGTGTCTGTGGAGCTAAATTCTGGTGGCAGTCCTAGGTTTTGTTCAGAGATTATCCCTAGCCACCTCAGCCCAGGAGTTCCCAACAGAGCTGACTCTATTCCTGACGTGTGTCCTAGACCCTGTTATGATGATTCAGGAATCGTGTGATCCCATAATCTCTGTATGCCCCGATGTTTTCTGGGATCTCCTTGTCTCCAGGTCTTTGAGATGTGAGGGTAGAGAGTGAGTGACTGGTGCAGCAGCAGTACTGATAATATAGCAAGCCCGAGACTGGAGTCTGCACCGAAGCAATTGAGTCGGGAGGTTCAAACTGATAGAAACCTGATCTTTAAGAAGTTGGCCTATTCCCGTAGGTTTTGTTTCCTTGATTGATTATCCTAAAACTAGTGTCAAGCTCCTGGCAAAGCTGAGCAAAAGGAAGACAGATTGCCCAAATATTCCCCGATTTTGCAACATTGACAACCTTCCGACTTTATTACTGTCCTTCACCTGAGTGGTGCGTTTGTTATGGCCTGTCAACCAATACGTCATTACCATCCCAAATCAATGTGGCACATTAGGCTGCCTCTTTGTTTGATGTTCTTTGAGTTTTATCAAAAGTATAAAGACATGTACACCATTAGGACATCATAGAGAGGGATTTCACTGTCCTGAAAACCTCTGTGCTCCAATGATTTATCCATTTCTCTTCTAACAACTAAGCGACCACTGATTTTTTTTAACCATTTCCATAATTTTACCTTTTCCAGAACATCATACGGTTGAATCATTTGACAAGTGCTCAGATTTGACCTCTTCCATATAGTACTATGTGCTTGAGATTCCTCCATGCCTATTCGTGGTTGGAGACCATTTATTCTTAGCACTGAATACTATTTCACGGTCTGAATTTATTCCAATTTAGTCATTCGCACAGTACAGGGCTAGTGAGCTGCTTCCAGGTTTTGGCAGTTAGGAAAAACCTTCAAGCTCGTAGTTTAGATTTGTTTCTTTTCTGTTGTCGACAAGGGTCTTCTAGAGTTGTAAAGACAGAAATCTCCCCCTTTGCTTAGAATGATTTGGCTGAATTTTATACTAAAAATAAATAAAAAGTGGCAGGATGGTAATGTGGCAGGAATACTCATAGTCCAAGATCTTCTCGCTATCTTTTTTGTTTGTTTGTCTTTTGTTTTTAGAGAAGAATTTCTCTCTGTAACAGCCCTAGCTGTCCTGTAGACCAGGATGGCTTTGAACTCACTGAGACCCACCTGCCTTTGCTCCCTGGGTGCTGGTATTAAAGGCGCGTTCCTCCAACGCCAAGCTCTTACAGCTGCATATTTGTTGTCTTTCTCTGCTGCAGGTGACTTAGATGGTTTTAGCTTTTTCCTTGCCCCTTTATTGAAGTAGAACGGCAGTACAATCTGTCTCTTTCGACTGCCATCTCAGATGAATTTTGGCAAAACCCTTAAAACTGGCCTCCGTCTTCAGTCTCGTTCTCCTCCCAATGTCTCCTTTACAATCCATCAGAGGGACTGCTCTGATTAACAGAATGCGTCGGGCCATTCTTAGACTCAGTCTGGACCCTTTACCCTGGTGCATCCTTGTTATCTAGATAAAACCAGTTTTCTAAGGCCCTTGACTCTTGCACCGTCTAACCTCCCATCCCCAGCACTCCCTTCACCTTCTCTGTTTTTGCCCACTCAAGCTTCTGCTGCTGGAGGCTTCTTTGAGCATTGCACCTGTGCCTCGCTGATGTCTCCCTTGCTCCTCCCCTCCCCTTGTTTATCTCTGTTCTATTCTTTAATTCCCAACTTACGCATTGCTTCCTTCAAGCCTTCTTTAAGTCTGCAGTGGGACTTCCGTATGCATAGCTCCCTAACACCTGTGCTGGTGTTATGACACTCCTGTTCTGGAGCAAGGCTTCCCACAAACCACTTCCTTGGGCAAGTCTAGAACTCACAAGGTGCAGGGGCAGGTACGGGTGGCTAGAGCTACTGGAGGGAGGTGGTGATAAAGTCAGCTGAAGCCCTGGACCGAGGGCAGTGGTTAGTAAGTAAAAAGGGGACGATTATATTTCCTTCAGGAAGAAGGAAGGAGGGAGAAGTATGTGTTCCTGGTGCCTTTACTGGTCTCCTTGTGAAATGTGTTTTTCCTTTTCACTTCCCAGAAGGCATGAGATGTGGGAAAATTACCAAAGTCCAGTAATTAGCCAGGGGCAGGGTTGATTGGGTTGTCAGATTTAGGAAATTAAAATATAGGATACTTAGTTAAATTTGAATTTTAGATAAATGACTTGATTTATTTGTGCAGCTATGATATAATCCTGCAGTGTGGGTAATTTATAAATGATGGAAGTCTATTCCTCATAGTTACAAAGCCTGGGAAGTCTAAAATCAAGACAAGCTTGCTTTGCTTTGAGATGGCTCCTAGTTTGTGGGACCTCCCAAGGACATTAGTTCTGTGTCCTTGAATTACAGGAGAACAGAAGAGTGGTGAGGCCAAATGGTTGGTTTTTTTTTTTTTTTTTTTTAAAGGTGTGCTTCTCAGCCTGTGAGTCACAACCCATATGGGGGCTGAATGATGCTTTCATGGGAATCAGTTAAGACCATTAGAAAACACAGATAGTTTCATTATGATTCATATCAGTAGCAAAATTATGCTTATGAAGTAGCAGTGAAAATACTTTTATGGTTGGGGGGCGGTTCCCACAACACGAGGAATGGTATTAAAGGGTTGCAGCACTAGGAAGGTTGGGAACCACTGTTTTAAAAGGTTTTAATCTCAAGCACAAGTTGGGAGTTCAATGACCCAGTAGCCCCAGACAGGTCACGCCTCTTCCTGTTACCACATTAGTATATAAATTCAGCATTAATATAGAGTTTAGGAGTGAGCGATCTTTAAATCATACATGTGGCAAACCCTTGAAAAGTGTAAGCCTACCTCGACTGCTCACTGGGTGCCCTGTGTTTTAATCGGCAGCTGTGAAAGGCAGGGCCTGCTCTGCCACACTCATGACAGGCAATTCACAGACAGCTCAAACCACTCTAGCCCAATCAGTGGTTGAGAATATTGAACAAGAAGAGGCAGTGGTAAGGCTAGTGGATTACAGTGACCTTGTAACCGTGCAGTTCTCAGATCCTCAGTGCCAGCGAAAACCACAGAGTGGTGTTTCCTGAAGAGTCCAAGCTCTGCCTTCCATGGCAGTTCCGGGAAATTTAGACACCAGCCTCACATGGAAGTGAGGTGTCAGTCACACACTAGTTGATTTCCCGAGGAAGGATTCCAAAGTGTGGAAATGTGTTTGGAAGGATGCTCACGGTGAATTTATAACCCCATCCCCAAAGTGGAAACAATAACTCGATGATTATCGCCACTCCATGGAATATTTTGATTTTGCAACTGTTATGAACAATGGGCACAAAGACTAACACCAGCAAAGCGCGTGCTACAAGGTAGGATACCGATAAATATATATATATATATAAATGATATCCACACCGACTTGACAGGAAATAAAGGAAGAACAACGAAAACCTACACTTTAGAAAGATGTTCGGAAAGAAATAAACCAGATGCCAAAGTGCTTTTCTTTGGCTGGTTGGCTGTTTTCTTATCTCAACTCTCTTGTGGTTTCCCAGTTTTCTGTCAGTGGCTATATACTATGTCCGCAATGAAAATCCTCAGTGTTTTATTTTAGAAGTTCAGAAGATGCTCTTCATGGCGACATGTCTCTTTTTCCTCAGTAGATATACATTCTTACACGTATAGACAATAAATACTGAATGAGTAACTAGGATAGCCTTTAAATTTTTCCTTGCATTTATTTATTTGCTTATTGTGAATATATCTGTGTGCCATGTCATTAGGAGAACAGAGGACAGCTTATGGGTTCCGATTTTCTCCTCCATCCACATTGGTCCTAGGGTTGGAACTGAAGCTGTCGGCTTGGTGGCATGGGACTTTACCTGTTTAACTAGCTTGCTGGTTCCAAATGAGGTATTCTCCACCGCTGTGCTCTCAATATCCAATTAAAGAGAGTTGGATGAATAGGGAGGTAGTTCTTGTTGGTTGGGGATTTGAGGCTAAGCCTCCCGGTCTCTCTCTGGAACCGAGTTTCCTCATCTGTAACTTGAGGGCTTTGACACTGTGTCTATGGTGATTTCCAGAAGCTGTAGTTGTTTTCAGCGATTTTCTCACACAAGGAAGGTCCAGGCTGTTAGAGAGTGAGGGAGGCGGCCTTCATTCCCGACCTTACAATTTCAAGTCATCTCTCAGCTGTAGGGGTCCCTGTCTCAGGATCTCGTGTGGTGGACTGTTCTTGGGGCTCCAGAGCTGCCTGCCTGTCCAGGGATCAGTCAGGATTAAATTCACTGCTCTCTGCATTCCAAAAGCTCTATTTTCCATGGGTCCAGTGCTTTCTGAATGATTGCTTTGTTCTGCGACGGTAGCAGTTTCTGGCCTATTTTTGGTTTGTTGGCAGGCATCAGTGTCCCTCTATAGCTATGTGGACAGTTTTCTGTGCCCATGGTACATCAGAGAAAAAGCATGTCGAGGAGACCAGCGTCTTCTAAAGTCACCATTGTGATTTTGTGTTTGGGCAGTCAAAGAGGTGTTTTATACAAAAGCAAATTACCAGGAAGAAAGAGGATTTGAGAAATCCCCTATGTTCAGGTTCTGTTTACCCATCTGAGGCACATTCAGAGATAAAATGGACGTGTGCTGAGCTGAGCTGCTGACATCAGGGAAGATGCTTCTGCAGCCAACAGTGTTTATGGTGGATAAAGACTTTCTTGTTTTTAAGCTTTTTACTACTGCCGTTTATAATCCACCAATTCTTCATTAGAAGGAATGTTTAGTAGCTCTTTGCTAACCTAAAATGAACAGCTCTTAAAAAATTTTCCTTCGATTTAGCCAATGCATCATACCCCATTAACCTTTTCTCAGAGCTACTTAGTTTCCCTGATGGAAATTATTTTCGTTATGATGTAGATAGTTTATTCTGTTAGTTAAATGAGAATGCTCTCTGCATAAGTGATGTTTGTTTAAAACAGATATAAGGTGAAATGTCACCTTGTTAAAGGTTAAATCAATTGTGGAAATATTAAGTTGCTACAGGCCCAAAGCAACGTGTGATGGCATCTTCCATAGTCTCCCAAGAATCTCTCTCTCTCTCTCTCTCTCTCTCTCTCTCTCTCTCTGCCTCCCTCCTCCAAGAGAGGTTGAAAGAGAGATTAGCGCAATGTGGAACATTATTAAATACATGGATTAAATACATACAAAGTAACTTAAAATTATTCTCTAACTCTGAACTAAATATCCCCATGCTTACAGCATGCAGACGGAATTTGTACTTCAGGAAAGCTGCAGTAATTGGACCTTACAAGGGCAACTCTGTGTTTTGAGACCCTTGCTGTCGACATTGCTTTGCCCCTTCCAATTAGTACCTAACTCTGTAATGTGTTTAGCTCTTTCCCTCCACAAAAGCCTATTGATTTTGGCCCCAAAATGCTATTATTTCAGAAAAAGAGAAGAATATCAGCTATTGAACCGACATAAACATCCACATAACTGGATACTTGTCTATTCTAGTCCTCGCTCTCCAGCGACCGGGTTTGAGCTGCAATTGTTAGGAGCAGAATATAGAGAAGAGGCATCAATAACAGTTTCTTCCAATCTCATCTCTAGCAAATGGAGGGGAAAAATAACATACAATAGACCCCATTTCTTTCCCCTCTCTACCAAAGATGTGGATGTGGAATTTAAATCCACCCCATTGCAGGCGGGAGAGTTGGTTCAAGAGGAGAGGGTAAGGCAGGGAGACTTTGTTCAGTTCCGGGAGAGGGCTGCAAAGCTCAAAGGCCCGTCTTTCAATGGGAAAAATATAGGAAAAGAAGCAAAAGAGTGCGTGCTCCTTCATAGGTAAGAGGGCGCGCCAGTAGTTTCTGCAACATTCATAGTTATTTCTTCGCTTTGTAACTTTGGGACATAGGGCCATAGTCTTTCTTTCTGTGCTGTTGCTGTTCTCCATGATACTAGGCACTCTGCTCTACACACCATGTGACTTCATTACTCAAGCCTTCTGTGTGTGTGCCTCCAACTCATGGCTTTCACTTGTTCAGTTCCAGCTTACACCTGATGGCTTGGCTGAATATCACTCTCCTATGCAGCCTTCCACACCACTTCCCAGGGGGAAGGTGCAGCTACCCTCTCTGTGTTCATCTTTTCTACTAGCCTGAGTTTCCTGAGAACACCATAGCATGCCAGCCAAGTCTTTCTGTCACCCTGAACATGAACTAGGCAGCTTACTTACTTCTTTCCCTTTTCCCCTCAGACTCTATTATATGACAACGTGAGATCTTTCTTCCTTCTGGAAAGAGAATCTTAGTAAAGAAATGACGACTTTATATAATATACTTCCAGACTGAGACGGGAGTCACTGAAGACCAGAACAAATATTTCTTTTGTTCAACTCAAAATGATATGAAAGAGCTAAGCTTTTCACACAGAGAACTGTAGGGTTTGACCTGTGCACAACAGGAATGGAGTCGAGTGGCATTCAGGCTCATGGGTGTGCTAAACAATCACCAAGATGGCAATGAGACACAAATATATACTAGGTCTTCGAGGGACACCAGCAAGATGACAGTAATAGGGAGTCTTGGGATTTCTTTGAAACAGATCTCTTGTAGAGGGAAATGGACCCAAGAGGAGAGGCCAGATAGGCCTTCCTAGCCATCCTCCGTCTTGGTGTATTCGTAGACCCCCAAAGACAGAATTGTTTTGTAGGGGTTGAGTTTCACCTTGGATGAGAGTCTGGGATCCTCTCCTTGGTGTCCGTTTTTCCTTCTGCCATTTGTACATAGGTTCTCCCTTTATCTTTCTCAGTCTGTAGGGATCTGACTTCATCTTCATGGCTCAACCCTGATTTGGTGGTAGACGGAATCATGACTGTGCTTTAAGAAGTAAGCAGAGATATGTCCCAGCCTTTTGGCTTAGATGCAGTGTAGAATTAAGCATAGATTCCACTGGTGTGGGGTCTCATATTCCCCAAGTGTCTGGTACCAGGGAGAAGGCTGAGGTTAAATGAACACCAGTCCAGTGCGAAGAGGCTGTCCTTGTGGTCGTGGAGTGTGAGAGGGACTCTTGGATTTGTAAATACTTGGGTTTGTTCTCTTTGGTGTATAGGGCAAACACATGTTGAGTACAAATATATAGAAACAGAAAAATGCAAACCCCCTGCAAGTAACTATAACATTATTTAAATTTTGACACATGAAAACAGTAGATAAATAAAAGTTTTCCTCATTTACTCATTAACACCTATGCATTACCGTGTAATATAAAGTTCATCTTAATATATATAAATAACTTCCTGTGTTTATTTGTAGAATTAAAAAATCCAAAGTATTGAGTATGGTGAATGTGAAGGGGTTTGTGTGTGTGTGTGTGTGTGTCAGAGAGAGAGAGAGAGAGAGAGAGAGAGAGAGAGAGAGAGAGAAAGAGAGAGAGAGAGTCTTGCTTGATTGTTACCATTGAGGAATCAATTAAATACATATCAGAAATATAGACATAATAATATGAAACTATTTTGAAAAGAAATTTATGGCTGAAAACTAACAATTTCAACTTCAGTCTAAACAGAATTATTTTTTGAAATAGATCAAGATTTGAGGGAAAAATCACCTATTTTTTTCAGGCTCTCCAGTGACATTTCATACTTTATTTCACCTTTGAAGTGACTGCATTGAGTCAGGTACTCTGAAATTTAATCAACTCAAATATTGTATGATCTTTAATAAAGTGAAGATAATCACTTTTTAGACTGGTTACTGGGTTTGAGCTTTTTATTCCTTCCCAAGTCACCATCCAAGAAACACTGTGTGAGGCAGAACATGAAGAATGACTAGGAAAACCAAGACCAGGTATGGTGCTGACCAGAAATAACAAACTCTGTGGCCGTCTACCTTCCTTCCTCCCTTGGCTGAACACAATATGTTTTTTTTTCCTCTTTCCTTTTCATGCAGCACTGATGAACCGCTACACAGAAATCCTGTTGCTTCTTTGCTTAGCTAAGGGTCTTCCCACCATGTTCTCAGCAGGTATCAGATGCTGGATGGCTTCCATCTGATTTCAGGTGCTGCCTCTGACTTGTGAGACAGGGTGGAAATCTGTCATACCTCTCCTTGTGTTGGCTCCTCTTGACAAGTGGCCTCAAGGCAGCCTCTGAAATGTCTTACATTGTCTCCAGTGTCACAATTGGTCCTTGCTATAGATTTAAGAACAGGCTGGGTCTTGCCACTTGTCAGAGGGATCAGGTACATGGTAACTCATTCTCTCTGTAGTTACTCTTTTGGGTGATGCTGCCAGGGGCCAGAAAAAGACACTGTGGCTCACTGTGCCTTTTACTTTACCCACTAGAAAAATAAAAGGAAGCACACCTACCCACCCAAAACTTTAACAAAAGTAGAGTTTTGGTTATCCATTTGGTCTCTCTCTCTCTGGGCGTGTATGCGTGTGTGCGTGTGTGTGCGTGTGCGTGTGTGTGTGTGTGTATATTTGCTTTTTGGGTGCTTCCAGGCGTCATTTGACATCTTCAATTTGTGGAAATTTTCACGATCCTGGGGACCGCTGGACCTCTCAAGCTGCCCTGTTTGATCTCTCTGAGTAGACCAGCTTAACACTGGGCTCTTGGGGTGATGAAGTCTGGCCTTGCTGTTTTCTATAATGTGAAATTTAACTTAGAGCCTTCCTTTGAAAAATGTTGGTGTCTTTTTAAACGACTCTTTGGTGAGCGTACGAGATAATGGACTGGACTTCATGGTGGCATGCTTCTCCTTCACCCCTGTACCTTATCCTCCCAGCCACATTCCCTTATCTCCTCTTCCTGGTCCAGTTTCTCCCTCTGCTTCTGCTATCATGCCACATACACTCCATCACCCTCTCTATTCTTTTAAGCTGAAATTTTGGCAGGCCAAAACTTGACTATAGAAACTAAGCATCATTTGTAATGTGCTCAAAGGAGAGAAGCCAGTGCAGAGGAGAGGATGGGAGGAGCTTGCTGAGGGAAGGGTAGGGTGGGTCCCTATCAACTGTTTGACCTTTAGTACCCTTTGAAGTGGATCAAAGAGATTAGACATCAACTGAGTATTTTATGGATTCAGAATTATTATTCTTGAGGTATGTTAATAATACTGAGGTTGTGTTAAGAGGCACAGGGATCTCTGAGAGGTAGACACTGAGCTGTGTATGGCAGAAATGATTCTCTGTGTTGGCGTGCTTTAAAAATTATCAAATGGAAGGAAAGAAAATGGGGAAGTTTGTGAGTCAGACAAGGTATTTATCTGATGTCAATAATTATCAAACAGAGTGATGGCTGCAAGGAGGCTTCTTTTTGTATTCTCTGTGTCTTTCTTCTGTTTAAAAATTTCCATAGTAAATAGTAAAAGACAAGTCCCTAAAGGAGGACAAGAGGGTAGCCTTTGTTAACCTCCCAGTGACCACGTTACGTAATGGCCTTGCACAAAGCCTTTAACCTGAGCCACTTCCCTCACTTTGCCAGGCCTTACATATACCGAAGAAGCGTTAGAAGGCCCTATACCAAGGCTGATTTTACTCTGAAGATGCCCTCTTCAAATAGCTGTTTCCTCCCTGGATAGATAGACTCCTCCCTGGATAGGCTTTGAGGGAAGGATAAGGCTTGTCTAGAAAAGGACTTACCAAGAGTTCGACAAAGATGGAGAGAGAAGAAAAGGGCCTCGCTTCCATTTTGTGTGATTCTGCTTTTTGTCATCTCCAGGACTTTTCTGTCAGGTTTCTTGCCCTTGCCTACAGCTCCCCCATCTCTGTTTCCAAATTTTCTTTTTCTCCTCATCCTTAAAAAAAAAAAGTCCTCTGCTTCTAGGCACCTTATTAAAGTAATGCTCTTCTAGCTCTCAGCATTAAGAACCTGTCAGCATTTCCCATTATGTAGCCCTCTCCGCTGACACTCTCTTCTTAATTGGCACTATTGTCGCAGAGAAAAGACAAAATACTTTAGTTAATGCTGGAAGCCGGACTAAGTTTTCCCTCTTAACACTGTGTGTCCCGGATTAGTGGATTTAAGTTAGTTCTTTAATTTACTTGAATGTCTTTTATTCCCAGGGGAATGCTTTGCTTCCTTCAGTACCTTGTCTACCTGCAGCCCCAGGGAAGTCCCTTCCCTGGGAACTAGGTCCCTCACCCAGTCTAACCCCAATTCTTACGGTTTTCTGTTCTTTCAAGAGGAGACTAACTGTGAAAAATACCAGCTAGAAGCATGGTTAGGAATACTTGTGTCTACTCCCCTTATTTCATGGATTTTAAAAGAGGCTAACGATATGAGGATGACTTCTACATTTCTGTTTTGATATAATACAGTCTCCCTGCTTCTACCCAAAGATCATCTAACCACAAGCATTTTCAGAATTCACTTCTTGAAAATGCTTTTTATTATGCGTCGATATGAGTCACTAACAAGATACACATCTGAAGGACTGCTTTGAAACTGTCTCCTGGACATCCATGGGGCTGTTACACTCAAGCACTTAGACCAGCTATGGTTGGCTGCACAAGACCTGTACAAGGTCAAGACCGTCTGTCAACCTTCCCGGAAGGATGAGAAAGAAGATCAGGAGCAATTCCCCTCTTAGATAAAGAGCTTTTGGCAGCTGATGGCTTCAGGGAGAAAGAGACCCAGTTTTCTTCAAGGAAACAAAGCCACATACCCTAAAAAAAAAATTGACCACACTCATGTAAATGTTTTCCCATCCATGTGCCTTTGAATAGCATGGATTCAGGCCTCACTGATTCATTAAGAGTGATTTGAAACTTCTTTAAAGACTTTGATCAAAGAGAACTGTGTAGCTATTTGTTAAACACTCTTATGGCAGAATTCTAAGTTTTTAGGGCCCTTGAGCCCTATACAGCTTGTAATTCACAGCTAATTTGATAAGAGTATTTTTAGCAGCTCACCTTTGTTGAGCCTCTCACTCTGTTTCTATAGAAACAATAAGCCCATCTCTTTGCACGCTCATGTTATAACAGTACCTTAATGTCGAATTAAAACCCAGAGTTACAATTGAAAATACTCAGGCAAGGGTGGGTTTAGGAACTAGCATAATTGACTTTTAGTCTGTATAGCAACTGGTGGAAATAGTGGTGGGTGAGTTTACCAGAAAACTGATCTTCTCTCCACCAAAAGGGGGCTTTTTCAAATTGTCCAGAAGATTTGCAGAAGTAAAGGAGCATTTAGTCTGACCAGGCGGCCAAGTGGTAGACATTTAACAGATAACTCATTTTTTTTTCTTTTTTCATTTACAGATCTATAATTGTAAGTATTTAGGGAGTACTCCATGATAGCAATTCAGGTATACGTTGTGTAATGATCAAATCAGGGCAATTAAACATCCATCATCTTAAACATCAGTCATTTATTTGTGATACGAATTTTTAAAGCTCTGGTGTTTAGGTATCTTGAAATATAAAATCCATCATTGTTAACTGTATTCATCTAGCTGTGCAATAGAATAATTGAATTATTCATTGTGTTAGGGAAAATAAACCAGGCACAGAGATTACAGGATGTCACTCATATGCAGAGTCGTAGTTACGAACAGTTGAGGAAAGAAAGGGAAAGGGGAGAGGTTGGTAATGAGTAGCAGGTTAGAGGTAGAGATAAACTTTTCATAGACATTTTCTATTGGTGTATTTCTTGGGGCTCTTGTCTTCACAGGAGGTTCTGTTCTAGCTTCTCACCTCTAGGGGCCCTCAATACTTCCCTAGGCCTATGCCTGAACCCATGTCCAGAGGCACATTTTGCTGAATAACTGCAAGACTCCCTCACGCTTGCCTCTATGAAATCTTTTTGGTTTTGAGCACCTGGACATCTATTGCTATATTTTAAACTCAGCTATGTGTTGATTTTATTGGTCACATTA
Organism: Microtus oregoni; assembly: GCF_018167655.1. NCBI lineage: Eukaryota > Metazoa > Chordata > Mammalia > Rodentia > Cricetidae > Microtus > Microtus oregoni. The sequence goes on along the minus strand of NW_024543080.1, from coordinate 17,995,623 downwards.
TATTAAAAAGGTCTGTGTTTTTGTAGAGGAGGGGTTGCCGTCGCCATCAGCTGAGTTACTTTCCCCGTGGTCTCTGGAAGACCTTCCAAGTTTCCAATGTAAGTAATTGGTTAAGAGAGAAAGCTGTGATTCTTCTTGTGAGATGTCTCAGTATGGTCTCTGCTTGTTTTCAGGAAGGCAGATTCAGGGGTCCTGCTGGGGGATTCTCTTTCGCTGATATCCACCCAATAGTAGAGGTTTCTGGGCTCCAACACACTGCCAAGCCCACATATTTCTCCCACATCACCTTGGAGGCTATCCAACTTATCCTTGCTTTCTGTCTCCCTGGAAGCCAAGTTTTAATTCTACTTCCTATTATCCCATCACTCTGCGCCTTGGACATTCTTCCTTTGATATAGATCTGTCAGGCCCCTTTGTAAAAATGTAAACCTATTACATTCTCTTTATTCACCCTGGCACTAATGTCCCGACTTCAAATAAATGTCCCGAGGCTCTGCTGGCTGGCCTTTACAGAGCAGCACATTTTAAGTTACTTTCCATCTACTGTCTCCTTTTACTTTGTTTAAAGATGTAAAATGAGGGCAAAGCATCATGGGACTTAAGTAATGGTCTGCAATTTTCTGCTGTCTCTACACCTTCTTTATGACATTAACTCATTGTTACTTCTCTGACCCGTGGAACCTCTTCTGGATAGCAATGACTAGGAGTTAAAATAGAGGTAAAAAAAAATACCAATTTGATTCAATCATCTTGTCAAAGTTCCTGCCACTGCCTCTCTGGGATGGGATACACTATTGTAATCATTTCAGCAATTGCTTTTTGGTTAAAACATGTCTTAATTACTCGTCTCCTCTACCTGAAGGTTAGGGTTTTGATTTAGTTTCCTTTTGGTTGGGAAATAAGTCATATCTGTTTAAACTCCAAATTTTCCACCTCTACTGACTTTACTATTTTGTCAATTTTCTCCAAACAGGTCATTATGGTACAATTGTTGAGAAAAACATCCTGTATGCTTTTATATTCTCCAGATTAGCATTTGATTCTCCACTGTTTGAAGTTGGCAAATAAAGTAAGGTTAGTAGTTAGCAGATTATTTGCATTATAAAACAGAAATTTATTCTGATCTGTCTAAGCACAATAGAACTTTTCTGGAAGATTACAACAGGGTTCAGGAAATCCAGGGGAAGGGTTCTGGAAATGGGCGGTGTGTAAATCAGCGATCACTATAATAATACTGTCTGAGAAATCATACAAAAGCCCGGGCATTTGTGGGGCTGGGGAGGTGGCTCAGTTGGTGAAGTGCTTTGCTGAAAAGCATGAGAACTTGGGTTTGAATCTCAGCACCCATGTAGAAGGCCAGGTAAGTGGTGTGTGCCTATAACATCAGCACTGGGGAAAGAGAGACAGGAGGGTCCCTGGGGTTTACTTGCTAGCCAGTCTGGTCGAACTGGTGAGCTTCATGTTCAGTGAGAGATCTTACCTAAAATAATAAGGCGATTGAAGAACACACTAGATGTCAAATACTGGTCTACACACACACTGCACACATACATGCACACAGAGACATAGAGAGACAGACACACACACACACACACACACACAAAACAAAGGGAAAAATCCATAAGAATTTAAAACAGTGAGCTTGAACTGTCACTGTATGGATCTTCTGGCCATAGATCTCAATGATGTGACTGAGTGTTGCAGGTTCAAGGTATCTTGGTCCTATTTCTTACGACATAGGAATGTTACCTTGTATAGTAAATAAGTAATTGATGTTTTTCCAACTCCCAGGGTCAAGCTCAACATTGAGGGGCAGGGGATGAGCACTGGGAAAGGTACGGATTGAGGGGAGTGAGTGTTTGCTGAACTATAACCTGGCCCATCACAGACAGGGCTCATCATGTGCATCTGTTGGTCTGAGCTATATGCAAAGCTCACTTCCGGTTGCATTACTGCATTCTGTGATCTGCCGTGTTTGGTTACTGGGCACAGGGTGAACTGTGATTTGTCTCTTGCCATTATCATCTCCTCCTTACTCATTAGCTTTCCTCCCCAGGCCTTATTCTTTTCTTCCTACTCCTCTTTGTCTTCCCTTTTCTTCTCCCTATTTACTTCCCCTTTCTCCTCTTTCTCCTCCTCCTCTTGCTTGCTCTAGTCTTCTGTAGATGGGTTTGTTCTGTGGGAAAGTATTAGGAAGCCCATTTAAGGTCGGTAAAAGCACAGTCTTAGATCTGGTGTTGTCAGCAATTAAGTGGAATTTTTCTTATTAATACAGTATTTGGCTTTCCTCTGTCAAAGCCTGAGCCAAGCACTTTCCCTAGGCTTCCTGGTTACAGGATGAAGAACACATAGGGCGGATGAGACATGGGTGGAAGAACCATGGGAGGTGGAGGAGGAGATGGCTGCTTAACATGTCAACAAAAATGAGAAAGACCACCATTAGGAAAAACAGCCCCATGGCTTCCGACAGGGCAAAGCCTAGAATCTGTTGCTTCAAAGAAGGGTTCCTGGCATAACCATTGATGTGAAGGTCCCCAAGCAGTCCCAGCCCCAGCCTCAGAGGCAGCTATTCCAGTTGTGGTAAGGCAGCCCCAGAGCCATCTACTTGTCTGCTGTGTCAGTGTCTGTTGGAATGATACTTGTGTGGAAGCTATGACTAGGGACCAGTGAAGTCAGGTGATGTAGGGCTGCCATGTTGCAGAGACTCATATCTGTGGATGTGGTTATTCCAATACTGGTGTGGATAGCAGTCAGCTCAGTAGCTGAGGGGTTCTCCTTACCAATGACCAGGTTCAGAGGAACCCAAGAAAGCATACATTTTCACGAGAGACAAGATGAGGCTGGAGAATTGCTCCCAGTACAAGAAGACAGAGGGCATTTTGACGTCTTCCTGACCCCTGTGTGATTTCTCAAGTCATTCCAATCCATGGTATAAATGGATAGATTGGCAGTCTCAAACTAACATTGAGTCAAGGAATGCCACTTAGAAAAGAACTGCTGTCCAGAATTGTCAACTCTAGCACAATCTGCTGCCTAGACTTGTTTCACGTCCTATAACACTTATAATGGCTGAACTTGGTATAAAAACCAACTTGAGAATGCAGATGACAGTAGTTAAGTGGGGATGACCACAATGGACTACTCCAAGTGTCCTCATCCTCTGAGCAGGCACTGACAGCAGACCACTGAACTAGCATAGATGGAATGTTCTCAACTGGCTGGCCCCATTTGTGCAGGTGTCTTTACTTTGGGGGCTGTGTAGTAGCCGGTTGTGTGGTGTGTGCAGAGGGAGCTAGCTGTGTGGACGCCTCCCCAGCTCCCTCACGTTCTGAGTGCCAGAGAGCTCCTAGAGGACATCCGGGATAGGATGCAATCACCGTCTTCTCAAAGTAATAAAAAGTTATTTCTTCCCAGAGAAGCTGGAAGGCACATAAAAGAATCTTCAATGGAAGGTTATTTTTTTTTTTCCTGCTCTTTCCCACCCTTGACCCAGCACTGGTATTTTTTCAGGACTGAGTGTTCTGGATGTTTCTTAGATGAAATTAGCTCCGAAACCCTTGGGAAATGTATAAACTTTCCCTTAGCTGTTCTCCCTCTGTAATTCAGAGAAATCATCCTGAAAAATACCTGCTCTGTTGTGTATGGGTTGTGTGGTCATATGCTTAGAGAATATTTTCCTTCAAAGCTAAGGTGGAACCAAGAATAGACACAGAAGTAGAAAGGCAAATGAAGCCTTCGTGTACACGGCAGGTGTAGTAGACTGGACATTATAAAAATAGTGGAGAGGTATTTATTTTATTGTTTTGTCTGTTAAGCATCTATTTTTTCAGTCTTTTGATGGAAGCATCCTGGCTTTCCTTTGGAGTATCCACTCTCCATTTTCCTTCTCTCTGACTTGGGTGGAGTTGACTATACTTTCTGGATATTGAGAATTGATCCATGACTCAAATTCATCATTGCTATAAACTCCTAGTAAGTGGAGGTCGTGTGCATGACAGTGAGAGGAGAAAATCCCAGAGAATGTCCCCACAGAGGCAGGCAAAGTTGAGTGACTGAGAAAGAACAATTCCTGTGGTTCAAGGTGACTCCTGGATTCAGGCATTTCTGAAGCCCTACTACCTCTGGATGTCTTAGCTAACTTCAGCCAATAAGCCCTCCTTTCAAATTCAATGTTGGGTAAGATTTATGTTACATATGGTTACATTCCTATTTGCATAGAAAACAGACATGAGATTAGACAAAACAGGCAGAACGAAATAAAAAGCTGAGAGGCCAAAATCCTGGGTTGTTGTCTGTAGTTCAGAAAACCTCCCATGACTGCTTCTCTGTATGTAACATTAGACTAGTTTTACTGGGGATAGAAAGATCTGCATAGCTTGAAGCCCTTCAGCCATTATTTCTGCCATGAGTAATGGACCTATGTCGTATACTAGACCTCTGCCCACTCCCACCCCCATCTGAGACAAATAGCCCTTTATGCTAACAGACTTACATTTCCCAACCCTAGACACTCACATGGGTAAATGAGTGGACCATGAATGAATGCTTCTGCGAGAGAAAAATCACTCAGCATTTGGTATAGGATGGTCACTGGAGAATAAATTCACACTAGAAACCAAGAGTTGATGACTCTGAGAGACTTCTCTTGTATTCTGTGAGGGATGCTTGCAAGGATTTAAATGGCTTGCTCATCGGATTCCCAGTGCCCAGTAGCGTGCCTCTGTACAATGAGAACTCAGTAACTGTACACAGTTGGGTACTGGGGTTACTTCTCCATATACTGAGCCCCTCATCTTGGAACAGTAGCCCTTCCCCAGAAGGAGATGCTCAAAAGCCCACTCCACTAGTTATTAGTAAAAACTTTTTTAATTGAAGGTTTATGTTCAATATTTATTAGGCATGAAAACACAAATATAAAAATGCACACACATTTATAAAGACTGTGTGCAATTGATTATCACAAATGTTTTTGAACCAGACTGATTTCTGATTCTGAAACAGATATTTTATTGATTTTATTGAGCTATACATTTTTCTCTACTCCCCTCCCTTCCTCTTCCCTCCTCTTCAACCCTCTCCCTTGGTCCCCATGCTTCCAATTTACTCAGGAGAGCTTGTCTTTTTCTACTTCTCATATAGATTAGATATCCATTTATGTCTCTCTTAGGGTCCGCTTTGTTGTCTAGGTTCTCTGGGATTGTGAATTGTAGGCTGGTTCTTTTTTGCTTTATGTCTAAAAGCCACTTATGAATGAGTACTTGTGATAATTGTCATTCTGGCTCTGGGTTACCTCACTCAAAATGATGTTTTCTAACTCCATCCATTTGCCTGCAAATTTCAAGATATCATTATTTTTCCTGCTGTGTAGTACTCCATTGTGTAAATGTACCACATTTTCCTTATTCATTCTTTGATGGAGGGGCGTTTAGGTTGTTTCCAGGTTCTGGCTATGACAAACAAAACTGCTATGAACATAGTTGGGTACATGTCCTTGTGGCATGACTGAACATCCTTTGAATATGTACCCCAAAGTGCTATTTCTGGGTCTTGAGAAAGGTTGTTTCCTACTTTTCTGAGAAATCACTATACTGATATCCAAAGGGGTAATGTAGGAGTGTTATTCCCTTTACCCCATGACCTCTCCAGCATAAGTTGTCATCAGTGTTTTTTATCTTGGCCATTCTTACAGGTTTAAGATGGAATATCAGAGTTGTTTTGATTTGCATTTCTAAGTATGTTGCATGACTAAGTATGTTGAGCATTTCCTTAAGTGTCTTTCAACCATTTTAGATTCATCTGTTGAGAGTTCTTTTGTCTGTACTCCACTTTTTTATTGGTTTATTTGATGACCGATTTCTTGAGTTCTTTGTATATTTTGGAGATCAGACCTCTGTTGGTGTAGGATTTCCTTCTGTTTGTGTGTTGCTTTCATTGGTTAATGAATAAAGAAACTGCCTTGGCCTAGCTGATAGGGCAGAACTTAGGTAAGCAGGGAAGACAGACCTGAATGCTGGAAGGAAGAAAGGAAGAGTAGGGACGAGACACCATGGAGCCGCCAGAATCCGACATGCTGAATCTTTCCTGGTAAGCCACTTCCTTGTGGCAATACATAGATTAATAGAAATGGGCTAAATCAAGGTGTAAGATTTAGCCAATAAGATGTTAGAGCTAATAGGCCAAGCAGTGATTTAATGAACACAGTTTCTGTGTGGTTATTTCGAGGCTAAGCTAGCCAGGAGGCCGGGATGAACAAGTAAGCCTCTTCCTATAAGACTCTGTCTGATGTGGGGTTAGTGAAGATATTTTCCCATTCTGTAGACTGTCGTTTTGTCCTGTTTACTGTGTCCTTTGCTTTACAGAAGCTTTTCAGTTTCTGGAGGTCCCATTTATTAATTGTTTTTCTCAGTGTCTATGCTGCTGGGGTTATAGTTAGGAAGTGGTCTCCTGTGCCAATGTGTTCAAGTGTACTTCCCACTTCTCTTCTATGAGGTTTGGTGTGGTTGGCTTTATGTTGAGGTCTTTGATCTATTTGGACTTGAGTTTTGTGCATGATGATAGATATGGGTCTATTTTCATTCTTCTACATGTTAACATCCAGTTATGCCAACACTGTTTGTTAAATATACTTCCTTTTTTTCATTTGATATTTTTTGCTTCTTTATCAAAAATCAGGTGTTTGAAAGTGTGTGGATTAATATCCAAGTCTTCAATCTAGTTCCATTAATAAAGAACCTTTTAAAACTGGTATATTCTTATAGTTAGTGACTTCAACCATTATTTCCTTCCTTCCTTCCTTCCTTCCTTCCTTCCTTTCTTCTCTCTCTCTCTCTCTCTCTCTCTCTCTCTCTCTTTTTCTTTTAAAGACAGGGTTTCTTTGTAGTCTGTCCTGGGACTAGCTCTTGTAGACCAGGGTGGCCTTGAACTTGGAGAAAACCACCTGCCTCTGCTTCCTGAGTGCTGGAATTAAAGGCGTGTACCACCACCACTTGACTTAAACATTTTCTTAATGATATTTTAAAATTTATTTGTTTGAAAATTAAAAAAAATTAATTGGTCTCCCTGAGTTCAATTAGTGTCTATCCTGTGCCCAGTGGTTCCCAAAAAAAAGTGCCTACCCCTCCCTGGGCAGCCATCAGAAATGGCTCCTCAGTTAAGCCCTCTTCCATTTAAAGTAAATTGTTTTAATGTCTAAAACAATTCAAATTTTATTTTATTAAGTAAATCGACAATTTATACAGTATTAGGAACCCAGTAGTCTTAAATAACCATTTATGGTGATAATATTTTTAAAGTTTTTTCACTAAAGAAGCACATTTACTAATACATTTCATGCATAATTCAGTTTTGTAATTTTTCCCTACTACTTTCTTGACTATAACTTCATTTTTTAAACATAAGCTATCTTTGAATTAGTGTCTTGAGGAATAATATAAAATACGTGATAAATTTAGATGTGACATTCATATAATAAAATTGGTTTGCATTCCTAAGCACTGAGAAGACCTTTTCTCTGTTTCTTTTTTAATTTAGAATAATTTCTTTATTGAATCTTAGGGAATTTCACATCATGCATCCTAATTCTGTTCACCTCCTGTAGTAGGAGGAATGGGCCTGCTTTATGTCCTGCCCTGCTAGCTTACCCCCGAAATAATCACACAGAAACTACATTCATAAATTAGTTCTAACTTCTTATAGGCTAACTCTCACATCTTGTTTCAACCCATTTCTACCAATCTGTGTAACACCACAAGGTTGAGGCTTACCGGAAAAGATCCTAACCAGTGTCGGTCTCAGGCAGGAGCTTCATGGCATCTCAACTCTTCCCTTATTCCTCCCAGCATTCCGTTCTGTCTCCTCCACCTATCTGAGTTCTGCCCTATCAAAAGGCCAAGGCAGTTTCTTTATTCAAACAATGAAAGCAACACATAGACAGAAGGACCTCTTACACCAACCTCCCAGTCCTTCCTTATTCTCCCCTCTCCCCTACAGCATCCCTCCAAAAGAAAACTTAAAAAAAAATCAAACCAAACCAAACCAAATCAAACAAAACCAACCAACCAACCAAAAAGAAAAAGAAAACAAACAAATCCAATCAATCAACCAACCAACCAACTAAACAAAAACAACAACAAAAACCTCTTCACCTCTCTATCTTTCTGGCCTCTCCAACACCTCTTCCTTTGTCTTAGTGGCATTGGGTGTGTCACACAGTATATGCTTTGTCCAATCAGCTTTACTTGCTGATTCATGGCAATGAGTCATTTTGGTCTGGGTTCAAGGCCTTTGGTTTCTGGTACACCATCATCACTGCATCCTCACTGGAACTCCTCTAGGATCACGGAGGGAGATACTTAAGGTATTGTTCCACAGGACCAGTCCCTGCATGAGCTCAACAGTCCTAGATGTGGTAGGCCATCACCTGAAGCCCAGCTGTGGGCCTGGGTGGTAGCTGAGTTGGTCAGTTCAGGCCACTGAGGCCACCCACCATCTCAGGTGAAGGGCAGAGCCAGCTCCCCTGTGTCAATGCCATCAGGGTCAGTTCTCCCTCACTAGTGGTGAAGGGTAGGGCCATCTCTCCCGAGTACTTAGGGGGTGGTGTGGCAGTTCTCCCATGAGGATTAGGGCCAGCTGTCTTGCTGCAGTGTACGTCGACAGGCAAGGCCAGCTATTTCAGGGCCAGCGAAGAGTGGGGTCAGCTCAGCATGGCCCTTTCATTTCATTACACATGGTTGAAAAGACCTTTATATAGGGAAGATTCACAGGTGAGGTGTCATGTATGGCCTCAAATCACTATTGTTTGAAAATTTCATACATGCATACATTGTGTCCTGATCAAATCTAGTCTCCCATTCTCTCCCCTCCTAGTTCTCTCCTGTCCTCTTAAGCATTTTTCTTCTCTAATGTTTGTGTTCTTTTTCTAAAGCCACAGAGTTCACTTAGTGCTCCCTTCATGCTCATGGGTATAGGGCTATCTACTAGAGCCAGAGTAACTTCTTAGTAGCCACATTCCTGAAGAAAATTGACCCCCTTCCCCAGCAACCACCAATGACCAGCCCCTCAGCTAAGGGTGGGACCTCCTGAGCTCTTCCCCCATTTTGTCAGGTCTGATCTGGCTGAGGTCTTGTGAATGTTTCCACAGCTGTTGAGATGTACAAGCGTGCATGTGGGTTGTGTGGTCATATCTGACCAATACTGTTCCACTGTGGTGATTTTTTTTTCAAGTGGACATTTATGCATTACAGTTGTTGGATTGTTTTTTTTCCCTTGAAATTCTGTGCCTTGCCTCACATTTTAAAAACTTTGTCTGACATTTTAGATTTCTTTTTAATTTTCCTTATTCATTCTTTACGTTTATGTTGTTTGAGACTTGGTCTCAGGTAGCTCAGAAATGAAATGAAATTTGTTCCCTGGTAATGCTGAAGCATGCATGGGCAGCCCGTATATAGAGGGTCTGTTGAATTTGTCCATATTGGGCTTCATGGTCTAAGTTGATGAGGACAGCTGATCTGTCTCTTCCTCAAGAGAGTACCAGATCTCATTCCAGATGGTTGTGAGCTACCATGTGGTTGCTGGGAATTGAACCCAGGACCTTTGGAAGAGCAGGCAGTGCTCTTAATTGCTGAGCCATCTCTCTGGTCTCAAATTCACTGTGTAGGGAGGGTAACTTTTTACGTTCCTGCCTCTATCGCCTGAATGTATTTTCCATAATGCTCCTTTATGTGGTTCTGGCGATTGAACTCATGGCTGTGTGCATTCCAGGCAGGTGACCTGTCAGTGGAAGCACCACTCCCAGCCTTCCTTTATTCTTTAGTTGGCAATTAATATTTGTAAATCCTGGTGGGTACAGTATGACAACTCAATCCATGTCACAATGTTTCAGAACGGAATAAGGGTAAATTAGGGCTTTCAGCTCGTTAACTTTTCTTGTTTCTTTAGAAGATTAAGTTCTTTGCTAAAAAGTCAATATTATTCATGGTTGTAAGTATACTTTAAATGTTAACACATTTTTTACCTTCTTCTATCTTATTTGCCATGGTAGTTCCTTCACTGCACAGAGAAGCTGAAATACATTTAGATATAATTGGGTCACAGGTTATTAAATAACTAGCCTCTCTCTACTTATTCCTGTAAAATTCCCCAAATGCAAAACACATCATTTTTTTTTTGCCTGTCTTTGCCAAGTACATCTCCTCACTGAAAGTGGCTGAGTGGAAATGTCTTCGTGGATGCGTTTGTTCAATGGTAGGCATCTCTTATTTGTACCTCATCTTTGAGGCCCTTTTTAGGCTTTATAATTGGCTTTCCTATCTTTAGCTTTTCCTTTTTCTGTATTCCCATCTTGCTCACGTGCATCAGCCTTGAGCCTTTAGCCACTCCATTATCATAGTATCTATTGTTCCCCTTCTTGCCTTTTCTTTCTTCCTTCCCTGCTTTCCTTCCTTTCCTTCCTCCTTTTTGCCTTTTTTGCACTCCCTCCTTTCTTCTTTCATTTATAGATGTGAATAAAAGCCTTGGAACTGATGTACAGTTATCTGCCCTCATTCTGGAAATAGTTGGTCGACTACACAAAGGCTCTATTTCTGTCTTTTGGTTTTTGCACCTTCCCCCCCCCTCCTTTAATTTATATAGCTCCCCCCCTCTCTCTGGATGGGGGGTGGATGCTCTTTGCCACAAGAAATAGCAGTAAAATAGAAATAGTGGACTAGGAGCAGGGTGAAGAGAGAACTATCTTGTGACTATAATCAGCCCTGAGTGGCATATAGCAGCTTAGGTTTTCTGCACAGGGCATGGAGAGGAAGAAAGAATTCAGTGACTGGGTTAAAGCGGTGGTTCTGGTCCTAGGCTGCAGAACTTTAACTGAGTTTAACCAGTATGTGCCCTTAGGTAAGCTACTTAACTTCTCTGGGTTCAACTTGTTCAGTTGAAAATGAGAGGATGCTATTAATAACTAATGGATTGAAATACTGAGATGTTTAAGGTCAGCTTTGTGTTAAAACTACAATCCCCTAAGGCAATTCCATTAAGAAGAAGGGAGATTTATTTTGGCCCAGTTTTGGATATTTCAGTCTATGATGGATTGACCCTGCTCCTTTTGGGACTATGGTGAGGCAACATGTTTTAGTAGGAGCATATGTAGAAGAAGGTGCTCATCTCATAATGTCTGGAACACGGGAAAAAAAGGAGGGGCTGGAAAAAGAGAAAGATCTCTTAGGAATGGCTCCAATGACCCAATCTCTTTGCACCGGGCTTTGTTTCTACAGGGTTCTGTGACTTCCCAGTACTGCTAAGGGCCAAGCCTTCCACACACATCTTTGGAAAACATTCAAGGTTCAAACTCAAGTATCATGCTAACTGTTAATATTAAGTGAAAATTACATCTAAATAGTGAGAACAGGATGATTGACAGCTTTTCTTTTAACAAAATGCTTGTTAGAAATAAATATTATAATGATCTAATTACTCAAGCAATAAAGTTCTGGATAACAAAAATGACTGTTCCTTGAAGATTATGGAGATGTATATATTCCAGGAGAAGCATTGTTTTACTTATATATTACTACATAACAATTATTCTAAAACAACATTTAGTTTATTAGTGCATAGAGTCTAAGACAGGAATTTGGACAGACTACATGGAGGATGTCTTGTTCCTCAATGTCTGGGTTTCACCAGAAAGACTCAAATGACAGGACTGGAGTCATCAGGAACATCTTCACTCACATGTTTGGCAATGGATAAATAAACTAGGCTGGCAGGAATGGAAGCCTTGGCTCAGCTGGGACGGCTGACTGACATGTCTACTTGTGTCCTTTCCAAGAGACTTGGCCCCTATCCCAAGATGGCCACTTCAGGCTAACCAGACTTCTTACTTGACAGCTCAAGGCAATAAGAGTCTGTGATCTAGGAAACAAGGAAGAAGCTATCTGATTCTTTATGATCCAGTCTCAGAAGTTGCACAGGACCACTTCTGCCAAGTTCCACTCCATCTGTATGACTCTGACCCAAATGGTGACAATATAAACAAAACCTGCAAGGAGAGAATACATAACTGTGTTTCAAACCACTAAAAGGAGCTCGAGAACAAAAATTAATTTCATGTTATAGTGACGCTGATCCACTGCAAGAAGCAAGTAATCTAGTTATTTCCATGGGGAAAAAAAAATCAGGCCAGGCGGTGGTGGCACATGCCTTTAATTCCAGCACTTGGAAGGCAGAGGCAGGTGGATCTCTGTGAGTTCAAGGCCAGCCTGGTTTATAAGAGCTAGTTCCAGGACAGGTTGCAAAACTACAGAGAAACTGTCTCGAAAAACAACAACAACAACAACAACAACAACAACAACAAATCAGTGTGTGTAGTGAAAGAAATGAAGTATTTCCTTTTTCTTTTTTTTAAAAAATCAAAATATATTATGTATGCATGTGCATGTGTGCTGTGGGACAATGATATTGTACCCTGTAAAGATTTGTTATGTATTGGCTTAATAAAATACTGTTTGGCCAGAAGCCAGACAGGAAGTATAGGCGGGATGACCAGAACAGGAGAATTCTGGGAAGAGGTTGTCACCCAGACACAGAGGAAGCAAGATGATAATGTCTCTCTGATAAAAGGTACCAAGCAAGGTGACTGACACAGACAAGAATTATGGGTTAATGTATGATGTAAGAGTTAATAGAAATCTGAGATAAAAGGCCAACCAGTTTATGATTAGTGCAAGCCTCTGTGTATTTCTTTGGGACTGAACAACAGTGGAACTGGGCAGGACAGAAACCTCTGTCAACAAATGGCACCCAACGTGGACAACATGGGGCATTTTCTCAGGAGGGCTCTATTTGCTAGAAGCAAGCAGAGGCATGATTCTTTTAAGAGAAGGCTTCTTGATTCAGTGGTAGGAGCAAAAACTGCACAACTTCTTTAAGAAGGCTTCCTGGTTTACCAGCATGAATGGCCCTGCCTCTTTCAGAGGTTTGGCTACAGAATATTATAATGGGGTCTGTGAGCAGGGTGCTACAACTTGCTCAATGGCAATGTAGACCTGCTCTGTGCCTGAAAATGGGGCAATGTGCATGGCTCTCAGAGACAATGAACATGTCTCTACCATGTTGGACTGGGCAGAGTCAAAAGACAAAGCAGTCTTAGTTGCTACTTAGCATTTTAAGAAGCATTCTTGGAAACAAAAGGATTTCAGACATAAAATAATTCTAAAGGAGACACAGTGTGTTTTAAAAAATGTATGTAGGCTTGGGAGAGAGAAGAAAAAATATAGAGAGTTATAAAAGGATGCAAACGGTTTAAAAAAATAAAGCAAAGTCTTTAAAGAGACAGAGTACAGATAGTCATAGATTGAAGGAGAAAAGATAATAAAATAAATATTAAAAAGTAATAGAGTAAAATCAATAAGACACATAAAGATGGAATATGCATAGTCTGGTTATGTATATTATTGTGTTTTCTTTGAATTTTTTGACTGTGAAGGAGTTAAGTACAGAAAGACTTTTTATTGTATGGGCTACTAAGCTAAAACAGCTTCTATATTTTAAAGGTATCTTGATTCCCAATTTGGGTCTAAGGATTTGTTGCTTTGGAAAAGAGGTTCTACTTTTATTTCCACAGAAGATGAGAACCTGTGGATTAATTCCAGACTAATGTGATTTGATGGAACAAAACCCCATGAAAGGTTGCCGTGAACACCCCCTAAAAATTACTTCATCCAACAAAAAGCAGGAAGCATTTTGGAGAGAACTATGCCCAAATTCCCTAAATAATTGTTTATAAATGTTTGTTTATGTTTAAAGGGGGATATGCTATAGATATGAATAATTTGCATTGGAATGGATCTTGGTCTATTGATACAAATTTAAGGTTAATTTTGTTATATGTATATTTCTGCTCTTGATTAAGGTATTGTGTTTATTTGTGCAGCTCATTTAAAAATGTAATGCATAATTAAGAAATATAGTTTAATAGATAGTCATCTATAAGAGTCAAGTTTGTAGTTATGTTAGATTTTCTAGATATACAGAGATATATTTCAGTTAGATAGATAATCTTCAAATCTTTCAAAGACTAATGGAATATGGCATTTAAAATGTTTTAAGAAATTTAGGATTTTTCATGACAATGAGACACATCTGCTCCTGGCAGCATCAATCTACTTCAAGAGGATGATGAATATCGAAGAGGCTCCTTATGGAGCTTGTTAGCCATGTGGGCAAGAAACTGCTCTTGCCTGGACTGTTTGATATTATGCTGTGTGAACTGGACATGCAGGACCCACAGAGAAATGGCTGCTGCACTTGCCTAAGGGTGAGACTATCCTCTGGGGTCCCTGCTTCGTGAACGAGTCTGCCAAACATTCTGCACGACACAGAAGAAAGCAACCGATGAACTTTGCCATTACAAGGCAAAACAGATCTTCAAATTTCCTGCATCATGGAAAAGTCTGCTTTAAGGAATCTGCTATTTCTGTGTTCTGTGTTCTGGAGACAGAGCCTCAATCACATGGATCTTTGAGGAACCACCCACAGCACAGCACTGACACTTGCTCAGTTATGCTTTTCTTGTTTAAATGCTTATTTCTAAGTTTTAAAGCTTTCTCCCATTCCTTAATTGTACATGTAATACTTGTCTTGAAGAAAATAAAAAAAAAGGGATGTAACATAAAAGGAAGCAGAGCTGGGCCTCCATAAATCTCCCACAAGTGGTTCTGCTACTGAAAGGAGAAACACCACTAGCAGTTGGAAATATTTATTGCTCCAGTCTTTCCCCTCTGATAGGGTTCCCACCAATTCTGGAACACTGTGTACATTATATTACATTGTAAATCCTTCCATTTTATCATTTTTTTGTGATTATTTTCTCAGAAAAATTACAAGTTATCTATTCCCTTTTTAATCTTTCTACTGTTTATTTTTAAATTAAAACTTAAAATTTAAGTTGAATCGCCATGCTCATGATAAAAGATTAAAATACATAGATGTTTAACACCAAAAAAGAAACCCACTTTTCCAATCAAATCCAAATTGTTCTTTTACAACTTGTTAAATAATTAACATTTTGAAAGATATAGTTTAGTAAAATTTGGAATTTCTTGTTAGCATTTTATCATTTTCTTTGTTTGATGAATCTTTATCCAGGTTTACCAATATTTGCTGTTAGAGGGCTGTAACAATTGCATTGAATGTGACAAATTTTTATTTATATATCGGTTTAAATTTTTCTTATAGTTAGAGAAAGAGAACTAGTTAGTTATTGTTTTAAGTAGATAATACCAGTCACCTTTGTAGTTATGTGTTTTGGTGGGTGCATAATGTCCCCACATATAGATACAATTTAATTTGCTTGTTCATTTCTCTATAATTGGAGATTTAGGTTGTCAATCTCTCTTCCCAATAAGCAGGACTACATAAATATCCTAACAATGGAATCTTTGTCGGCCCTCACCTAAGACTGATTTCTACAAAGGCAGTCAGTTGTTGCACATAGGAGCATCTTAAATAACCCACGTTTACATTGTTTAAACTGATTTTCAGAAATGCAGCCATTTACACATCTGGTATCTGAAAACCTTTGAACTTGAGATCAGGTTAAAATGTTGCTATAAAACATTATGGCTGCTTCTTAATTTCCTGTACTTACGGTTAATAATATCTTGTAAAAGTAAAAGGGAAAGGCCAGCATTTGGCCAGAAAATGAATACCATTTTACTGGTTCATATATTATAGCTCCATGGACTGTCTACAAGAAATGCCCTCTGCTGTCCTTTGGCAGTGACTTCTTATGGCTGCACATACAGGAGCCTCCATATACCCAGTGTCAGGCAGGTCAGTGCCTTCATATGAGTGAACACAAAGTGCTCAACTCTTGGAAGGAAGATCTTGCTGCTCTATAGAAGAGAAACCATCAGAATACTCCCTACACAACATGTTCGTGTTTATGGCCTAAGTCCTCAGACTTCCTTTCTTTGCATGTGTATGTTTTCTCTAGTCTTGAGACTGCAACTAGACCTTGGCAAATAGCTTTGGAATCCTTGCAGAGATTTGTCTTCAGACAGAGAACTGCAGTCCTGAATCATCTGATTGCATGACTTCTCTTTCCTTTATCTCATCAATTATCCACTTATCATTCTATCTATATTGATGCGTCTGATTAACTTTATTTTGTTTTTATTTATTTAATTCATATGGCGTTTCATTGGTGAATTAGGCCCCTGGCTCCTTGAACACAGGGATTACTCTCTCTGTCTCTGTCTCTGTCTCTGTCTCTCTACCTCTGTCTCTCTCTCACACACACACTTAAATATATGTGGCAAAGGTCTCATATGTAGCTCAGTGTGGGCAGCTTGCAAATGTCCTGCCTTTGCCTCTCAACTGATTACAGGTGTAGCCCAGAACAGGTCCCTGTTTCTTGTATCTTTATATCTCCTGGAAAGAGTGTCTTGAACATACGAGATTCTTCTTTCATTAACTTGTTCAATATATCTTTGCTGACTAAAATATCTTGTGCCATATACTGCAATAGTTCTGAGAAAGAAAGAAAGAAAGAAAGAAAAAAAAATACAGGGTCTTTAGACCATCCAGTGTGCACACAGTGCCCTGTCTTTTCCAGCCTCCACTGCAGTTGGTTGTTCTGGGCAATGAACTGAGGACATGCAATTGGCTGAGATATCTGGGAGGCTGGGTAACTCTCACTCCCTCTCTCTTTCTTGGACCTGGCAGTCTCAGAAATTGCACAGAGAAATGATAATGTCACAACATTAGTCTGAGGTGTCGAGTCCCTGAACAGAGGATAGCCCAGAGTCCTGTCTTCCACATCAGCCTTTGAAGGACTGAAAAGATAAACTTTTATTCCTTTAAACCAATGTGCTTTGGAGGGAAATATTTTCCCCTTGTCTCAAGATACATTCTATTTTGAGATGCTGACATTGAAAGGATGAAGGCAGTTCCACGTATGGCTGTTACACAGTTATGCAGTTGATAGGATCAGAGCCTGACACCCTGGCAGTCCCTAAGAAGTCAGGTTTAGTTAGATGTCCTTAATAGGCCAATTAAAGAGACACTGCAATCATGAAGAGCAGAGAAAAGAAATTTATTTTGTTGTCGTCAGTTTTGGAAAGAGTAATGAAGAGGCACAGTGATCCCCCAAGTTCATTCTCTAGGGACATGATATGAGGTTTAGGTTTCAGTTGAGAGGTATGTATGTATGTATGTATGTATGTATGTATGAGCATGTGTATCTAGGGCCATGATATGAGGTCTAGGTTCCAGTTGAGAGGTATGTATGTATGTATGCATGTATGTATATAGGTATGAGCATGTGTATCTAGGGCCATGATATGAGGTCTAGGTTCCAGTTGAGAGGTCTGTATGTATGTATGTTTGTATGTATGTAGAAGCATATGTAAGTAGGCAGGCATGGCCAGTGTGGGGTCTGCCTATGGTCACTGCTCGTTTCTCCACGAAAGTGTCTTGACAAGTTGTCA
Source organism: Microtus oregoni (assembly GCF_018167655.1). Classification (NCBI taxonomy): domain Eukaryota; kingdom Metazoa; phylum Chordata; class Mammalia; order Rodentia; family Cricetidae; genus Microtus; species Microtus oregoni. The sequence goes on along the minus strand of NW_024543080.1, from coordinate 17,978,143 downwards.
GCATTGGTGAAATCTCTTTTTAGGAGTTCCTCTCTAGTACCAGGGCCCCATTTATTTCTTTCTCTCAACATGAGACTCCTGAAAAATCAGTCTAATTTTCTTGACTTCCATTGCTTTATCTGTCAGATAGCTAAAGGGAGGGGCACATGTGCCTCTTTAGAAATCTTCAATCCTACCAAGGTAGTTACTAGTACGTAGCTGGGTACAGAGTGTCCTGTGGACCTGGGGGTTTTCAGTAGAAAGACTTCAATCTGCTTAGTATCTGGGATTTGGGGTTGACTTTTGCTATCTGTGAGGTTTGGGATCGGGTATCTGTCTTTCCAGGGAGGTCTGGCTCATTTTCCTGCTCTATGTTGAAGGTGCAGGTACCTTTCTGTGATTTACCGGGTGACCCGCTGCAGCACTACACTTTGAAGAAGCAGAGGATGCAGAAAGGGCTGCTGTCTTCTGGCATGCACACACATCTCTCAGTCTGTCTTCAGGGAGGCTCTGAGTGTGTGCTGCAACACACTCATTAGTGGCCGCCAGGGTATGGTTTTCTCCGAAAGAGGATGCTCTCAGTGCTGTCAAAATCTCCTCCACCTTCCATGCCGGGCATTGCATCTTAGGGCAGTCTTCTCTCAAATATCCTTCTAAGGGCGGCGGCTGTAAATCAGAATTCCTGGAAAGAAGCTGTGTCCGGACAGACTGATGGACTGCTAGAGGTGCGGTGATGTGGAGAGGCTAGCCTCTGAAGGTCCGAAGGCTAGAAAGGCTAGCTTTAGCCTCCTAATAGCCATTCCTTGCCCACCTCTATATTGGAACTAACATCCTGTGACTGACTAATAAAAGCCTTTGGGAATCTATTAACTGAGTAGACCATTAACTTCCACCAACCTCAAAGCTAAGAACATCATCAGAGAGCATCCAAGGTTTATTAGGACAGATTCCTCGGTCTTTCTTAACTGCCTCTCTGATGTAGCCACCAATGTATTTTAAAATTGCCTTGATTTATGACTCCCTTTGCTCTGTTACTGTAAAACTCCATGAAATTGCTGCCACATGGGAATGTGAAAGCTAGGATAACCCAGTTCCATGTTTCTCAGGCCATGGCCACTCAAAGTTGGCTACAGAATAAACTATCTTGTTCCCTGTGAGGCGGTAGCTGTGTGATTTTGTGCCGACAATACAAACCCACCTACTACCGCCTCCATACATGCGGCCTCCACACTCCAGGCACACTTCGATTACTTAATTTACACAGGATTCATTATTGTTTTAAAAACAAATCTCCTTGATCTACTGGGCTGTATGCTCCAAACACACACAAAGGGTTTTCTTTATTATATCCCCAAAGTTTAATCCAGAAGCCAACACCCATAAACACTGAGAGAAGCAAGTGAACCCCTCAGTGCTCCCCACGTATCTAGTACCCGAGTCCGTTTACTGCTACCTTACTTCTCTCCAGCACCTTCCTTCTCTTTGAGAGATGGGCCAATTCTCAGCGACTTTTCATGCAGTTGCATTATAAAACACGTGCTTTAGTTCCTGCCTCTTAGCTTGTTTTGCAAGGGAATTAGGGGGTTTAATGCATTTGTGTTGCTAAAGAGCTTGGGATCTGCTTAGGAAAGTCACTTTAGAACGCCTAAGTGCTGGTATCATAATATTTATTGAGAATTGATGAATAGAATTCTTAAAATAGTCCTGCTCATTGTGGTGCCACTGAAAGCCCGCTGCACTAAGTCCCGTTTGTCTTGGATACAGGATTTCTGGAAGATGAATGGCAAGAGGAAATTAGTGGATTTTGGAGTGGGTTGTAGAAGGAGGAATGATTTCTAAAATGGTCCCTTTTCTTTAAGTGACAAGTGCTGGGAGAAAGCCTTTAGTAACACCTCCATGGGCCTGATAATTACACCCCGTCTAATAAATGTGCCAGTCTCATTTGCCAGTTGGAAACCCTCTGAAGCATTCCTGTTTTGCAGTACCAGGCAGTAGATCCACAGGGCGTCATGCCAGTAGGAGGCCTCCAGTGAGCCCTGCTGTCTGCAGCCAGGCCCTCTGTCAGCCGGATGAGGACAAGAGGCTTCACTCTTTTGTTGTGTGAAATTGCATGGCCTTTGGCATTTAGGTAAGGCATTGTTAGACAAAACCGAGCAGAAACAAAGTCTTCCCTGTTAAGTAACTGTGGGCTGGCTAAGGTAGGACACTCATTTGGGAGCAGTTGGATAGGGACCATGGGAGACAGCAGGAGGAAAAATGACTGGCCTTGGTGACACAATACATTCCCTCTGTGCATTTTAAACATCTAGTCTCAAGCAAACAGTCAACCGTCCATCCCTAAGACAGTTACCATGACTTCCCAAAGATCTATGTTGTCCCAGTCTTACAAACACCCCAACACTAAGAAAGTAACCCAGCTTTCATTCTAGGACAGTAGTCAACACCACCATCATCCAGAAACAGGGAGTTTCCATTCTGTGAGAAAAAATAGTCAAAATAATGGTGAAAATTGCTGAGAGCAACTTAGAGATACTGATGGTGAAAAAAAATTAATGAAATCTAAATAAATGAAGTTCAGCCTAAAACTGAGACAGGGACAGCTTGATGGCCATCCATGCCACGTGCTTCTCTGAGAGAAACAGGTGTTGATAAACATTATTTTTCTCTGAGCAGAGCAAGGAAAAAATGTCCCCCAAAGCAGAGAGCCATAGGTATAGTAGCATGATGGGGATTTAGGCAAAGTTTTCATGGCTCTGTGTGTGTGTGTGTGTGTGTGTGTGTGTGTGTGTGTGTGTATGTTCCGTGTGCGGAAGGGCAGTGAGCAGAGAACAAACTATCTCAACATCGCTGACATTATCCCTTTCAAAGCAGAAGCAGAAGTTTTCTACTGAGAATGAAGTCGAGGGTTGGAAAAGAATGATTGTCACTGCACCGAGGAGAATGTGGATTATCAACTGTGACTTCAGGTGGTGACAAATGAAGTCCTGTAGACTAGAGAACCTAGTTTTACACCCCTTCCCTAGCATGGTGAGAAACTCCCCACTGCCCTTAAGGATGGTAGATTCTCTGGATCTGCGACTTTAACTCATAGTGTGCGTAACGCAGAGGAGGCAGAACACTGGCTCATACTGAGAAGCCACTGTGAAAGAAAGCCAGCCATTCCATAGTATGAGGCTTCGTGGGCCCCATATTAACTGCAGTGAGAAAACTGGGGGACGACCTGTCCAGGACTCTAGGAAATTCTCTCTGACTCTGAGATGCAAGGTAGAAGACTGGGAGGCTAAGGCCTCTCATGGAGCCTCATAGAGGCCGGATGGTCTTTTTTTTTTTTTTTTTTTCCCCTGTTGCTCCAGTTATTTCAGGAAGATTGGCAAAGTGTCATTCTTTATATGTCATAGACCATGAGGATGATTGAATCAGAATTGAAACTTTTTTTTCCCCACTTTAATTTTGTTGCGATTTCTCTCTTGGAAAGATTTCCCATGAAAGGACTTTCGTGTGTAGCTTTATCTGTTCACAGTTTCAACGCCTTGCCTGCATTTCTACTCTGAATCAACCATTACCCTTTAGAAGCTTTTCATGTCATGTTTTAAAAAAAGCGCTCTTCTCCTTTCCACAACCATAAAAGAATAGAAATTGCCACTGCTATTCAGCGAGGAGTCGGTATCATTATCGTAGCACATGGGAAATCCTCTTGATACAGAGGGATTTCTTCGGAAATGATAGAAAAATTAGAATATTTAAGCAAAGAATACCATTGTCATAAGTATTTCATCCTGAAAAGAATTTGACCCTTTAATTCCCCACTTCTCATCCTCCTGAAATGCTAAGTGGGGAAGGTTTGGTGTCAATACTTACAGAAGCCAATCTTCCTTGCTGGTGGAGTTGCCCGATCTTGTGGGGGAATATGGCAAGGGGAAATTTGAGAGTCCTGGGTTCTTTCAAACCCTACAACCACCTAACTTTGACTATTCCACTTACCCTCTCTGAGCCTTGAGTTCCCTGTCTAAAGAGCTGGATTCGTAACTTTTATTATTTCATATATAAAATAAACTACTGCTTGTGTTGTCATAATTAAACTAAATGCTGTCAAAAGAAACATTGAATTGCTGTTTGGAGGTGAGCAGGTGAACTTAAATCAAAGAATGGAGTGGGGTCTCTGGGTTACACATAAAACAGAAGCTCTTATTGTGTCTCGTCTCAACAACCACAGCCGGGAATTGTGTTAGATACTAGGGTGGTGGTTAGCACACTGCTTAGCAAACAAGCCTGTTAACTAAAGAGAAAGGCAAACGTAAGAAGACCGATAGAAGGGTAACTTGGTGACTAGAGGTTTAAAGCCATGGAGGTACTCAGTGCTTTAACTGTGTAAATTACCCCTCTCCCTCCTCCCCTCCCCCCTGCCCCGCGATGTGGGCTAGAATGGTGAGCCAGCTCCGGGAAGAGGAAGGGAGTCGATGCGGAACATCTGAGAATCCATAGATTTAGGAAGGCTGACAGAACCATCCAGAAACCTGCTGGAATTAGGCTATATTCTTCAGGAATGATAAAGTCAGTTTATGTATATTATGTATTCATGTTTTAAAGCGACAACTTGTGAAACTTCCTTTCCAGTGTGAAGGAAAAGACACGATGCCATGTTCCTAATTGGTAGCTCCAAATACTAGTGATGACTTGCCATGAGGCATTCAGGTATGGTACAGATCACGGCGAAGTGTCTGGTTATGGTTAGAGGAAGAGGATCTTTCTGATCCCTCCAGTTCCAAGTCTTTGGCTTTGAGTGAGTTTCTTCACACCATTTTCAGGATAAAATTAAATTTGGCTTCCTTGACTAACAAATCACTCAAGAGAAGCTCATCTCGTGTGAGCAAAGATATTTCAAAAGCTTCGAAACATACAACTCATTCCCACAATGGCGCTTCCTATATGTGCATTTGGTGCCCTATTACTGATTCCAGGCAACATAAACTTTGCACAGCTGACATTTTCTGACTCAACTCTTGCTATAATTGAAATTACTTTATTAAACAAGCTTGAATCATTTCAATTACTCCGTGGCCTGGAGTGCTGGTGCTGTACATGATGACTCCATGCTGATTAAATTAGAGCTTGCACACCCCAGAAAGATGCACATCCCAGAAAATGGCTTTCTCTTTCTTCAATATGAAAAACTCTCTCTAATTCATATTCACGGGATAAGATCCCTTTGGGTTGTATATTAATATTCATAAGATAAACCACATAGCTAAAGCAGAAGATTAAAGTCAAGTCTCTTAATAAAAAAGCAAGAGTAATGACTACAGTAAAATCTCCAAAAATGCCATTATCCCCCTGAAGAGTGAGCACCACTACTGTACATGTGTTGGAGCTGAGCAAGAGAACAATAAAAAATGAATTACTGCAGCGATTTGGATTTTAGAATCCGCTAGAGAGGAATGAGCAAACACAAACACTTAGACCGGTAGGAGGAGAGAACCAGGATGGGAGGGTTGTGCGGAGCAGCGACTTAAGAGTAGTGCTCACTGCTCACCCAGTTTCAGTGAGGGTGTTTGCACTTAGGAGATAAGACAAATGAATTATGTCCATTAAATAGCTGTATGATTTTCTCTCGGATTCGGCTCTGAGTTCTGAGGACTGTGGGTAAATGACATCACTCATCCAAGCTGCCCCATAACTCGTTCTGTTTAACCTGCTCATCTCTGTCAGTTGCTGTGGAGAGCTTGATGAGCAGAGGGATGTTCATCTGTGCGGTCACTGTCCCCTTCTTGTCTTCTGTGGATTCATTCTGAGTGTCTCTTTAGTGCCGGGCACTCTCTTAGAGATGGAGTTTCATCAATTGGTCGACAAAGCTCCTGTTCTCATTGATTTACATGCTACTAGTAAAACAGCAACAAATGCCAAAATAATGTCCGGTGCTAATTTCGGAGACTGACAGGTGTTAAAAGGGGCTGGCAATCACAAGGGAAGGCTTCCCTATAAGGAGAATCAGAGGGGATGCTAGCATATTAATAGTATAATAAGAATTTATTTTTGTGACACATTTTACAGACTGAGTGCCTTCAAAAATATATCATTTAGTTCCCCATATCAATCTTATGAGATCAGAATTATGACCTCAATTTTCTAAATGAAGCCGAGAAAGCTTACGTGGCTTGTCCCAAATTAGACACCCAGAGTGTGGGAGGACTGAGGGCCTTGGCTTAGGTTACAAACCTAATTTTACTATAACAAAGAAAGTTAGATAATTGGAATAAAACTTAAAACATTATTATCACAAAGTACTATTTTAGTGATACCTTTTTGTCAGTGCACACATGTGTGACTGTGTATAGATTAAAATAAATCAAGCTCTTAAAAAGTTTATCATTCAAGTGACTGGAGAGATGGTTCAATGCTTAAACACGCGTGTTGCCCTTGAAGAGGACCTGAATTTGATTCACAATACACACATGGTGGCTCACAACCATATTCAACTGCACTTCCAGGGATCTGACGCTCTCTTCTGGTCTCTGTAGATACCAGACACATAAGCACAGACATATATGCAGACAAAATACCCATACACATAAAATAAATATACATAAATTTACATATACATAAAATATACAGATATATTTTAAATTCAGTACCAAGGTTGTATAATAACATTTTGTCAAAATTACTTTACATAAAAACATTTCAAACAGTCATTTATATAATTTACTAATATTTAAGATATGATCCTTACATCATAAGGCATATATATTATATTATATTATATTATATTATATTATATTGACCAAAGTAGCTTTGAACTCACAGAGATCTGCCTGTCTCTGCCTCTCAAGTGCTGGGAACAAGGTACATGTGTTTAAACCTAGAGTCTAGTTTTCTTCAAACCTTCCCCAGCCTATCATGGGTGGAAGGTTAAATGGCTTCCTTATCGTCTTATTTCCTTGTGGTGTGAGAAAAAGGATAACAAAATGTGGCTTGATATAGTCTAATTGCAAACGAAATGTTTCTATAATCAGACATATTGAGCAATGTGATTTTTACAACTATTCAAATATTTTTAAATGACTGCATTTCGTGCAATGACAATCAATTTCTACTTTTGTAGATAAGCACCATCTGCACTTATTAAAACAATCTCCTTGAAAAGCTCATTCTGGCTTCTGCTGACACTTCAAGAAATTGCTTCTTCTTATTTGGTTTCTTCAAGGTTACTTCTCTATCCAAAGGAAGACGTGTCCAGGCAAGGGAGCAGCATGCACGAAGACTTGAAGTCTGACACTTCAAGTTTCAGTAAAGTACTGCAGCCATGACAGTGAGCATTGCACAATGTCTACAGAGAGGTGTCCTAAGGAGACTTTTGAGAACACAAGGGTCTTCATCCTTAGGATGTGTGATTCCCCAGATAGCTTCGAGCAGAACATTGACAAATTCACTCAATTCCTTACACGGGTGTGAAGGTGCCACTGTCTTCTTTAATTTCTTAACCTATTCATTTTGTGAAAAACTGGTTATGTTTGCTAAATATTTTATGTTCAAATCATGAGGTATATTAATGCATATAGGCAAAGTAATTCTTCACTTTCATTTGAAAACCTTGTGGGGGGATCTGATAGGCACTGAGAACATATGTTCATACTTTCAAATATGTTCGTGTTTCATAGAACCATGTTCATGCGCTTGAGGATATTTAGTCCATCGTTTTCAAAGGCCTGTTTTTAATCTTCACATCTTCTCAAATTCAGCAAATGCAGTCAGTGATGAGAGCAGTTTGGAAATCAACAAAGGAAGCCCTAGTATTGCCACGTGAAGTCACACTGTTTTAAGCTGTAGACATGAAAGTCAGAAAAATAGATTTCAGGATTGAACACTGACTCTACTACAGTAGGTACCTCCTTGTGGAAATTAATATTTTGTTCTGTTTACTAAGACAAAACACAATGCAGGAGACAGTGTAGTGAAGTCTTTATTAATAAACAATAGAAAAAGACCATTCGACTAGTGAACAAGGCAAGATTTTTAATGAATGAGTTGTAAAATGAGATATAATAATTATAAGTAAATTGAAATAAAATGACTATCATTGAAGAAATATATATATATTTTTGCCTGAGGGAAAGAAGGATTTGTGAGTTGTACAGGAATGAATGTGAACTTGAAATCTACTGTACGGGGTTCATGGAATAATAAAAAACATATCTACTGGGCATGATAATATCCATAAATATATATAATCTTAGTTTATAAAATAACTCTATAAACAGCATTCCTACCCCACAGTGAGGAAGCCAAGGGGGAAAATCAAGATCTCGAGGTCACTTGGGAGATGTAGGACCTGGCTTTGAATAAGGCTGTTTGTCTTCTAAAACACTTTTTCTGGAATAGGTCACCAGGCCCTTCCTTTTGAAAAGCCAACTTTGGGAAAATTGACTTCTTTTGATATCAGTTTTACATAAAATGTAGAAGGTGAGATAAATTGTCTCCAAATTGTCTAACACATCTTCCTAAGAGACATATGTCTGAAAATCTTTTTATATTTTGTTTTCAGCAGCCATTCTTCATAGGAAACAAAAAGGAATTGAGGAAGCTGCACATGCTGTAGTGAATGGTAGGATAAGACGTTTGAAAGGTGCAGTCTTTGTAGCCCAAGGCATCTGAATGCCAACCCCACCTCTGACATTCAATAGACAATAGACAAGCAAAGTTGATGTGGAAGTCTGAGCTCTGACTCCCGTACCTGAAAATCATAATGATGATAAATAATTTGTACAGTTTTTGGTCAAAACCAGAGATAATATTATAAAATTTCAAGTCACCATTGATATTTAATAAATCTTATTATCAATATCATTATAACTGGGAGATAGCCCAGTCAGCAAAGTGCTTTCCTTGCAATCATGGGGACCTGAATTCAGAATCCACATACACAGTCAGGTGTGGTAGCTTGTCCTTGTGATTCCGGCATTGGTGACACAGAGCTAAGATGGTCACTGGGGCTGGCCGCTCAGCCAGTCTAGCTTACATGATGAGCTCCAGGGCAGAGGGAGACTCTGTTTCAGCAAAGGATGAACAATGTATGAGGAACGACATCCATGTAAACTTATGCTTGATTTCCACACACATGTGAACACACACATGCACATAATCCTTATTCTAACGAGAGCCATCATCATCTTTATTAGAACCCACAATATCAGTGACAGAAGACAGACCATTTTCATTATACCCCTCTAAAATCTATTTAAAAAATAGGAGATATCTTGTTAATACTCAAAATACTAGGCATTATTGATGGGCAATAATTAGCTGAATATAACACCCAACAAATATTAATTGAATACCTATTTTCGGGCCATTGTTATTTGAGACCATGAGATTAAAACAAACAGTATTGACGTTCTTGTGGTCACAGAACAACATTTTGGTGTGCACGACAGAAATAAATAGTCATTATAGTAGTCAGTGTGGGCATGGCAATGCCATCCAATAAAGCCCTGTGAGAGGAGAGGAGGCCGGCTCCCATGTGAGGGTGACCTCTCACTGGACGGCACTGAGAACCAGAGATAAGGCGAATGGCAGAGCAATGGCACTGGCATCAGAAGGAGAACATTCCAGCCAGAGGAGACAGAATGTGCCCACGTTGAGAGGTGGAAATGTCCTGACTGCTTGGAGGAGAGCAGGGGCACAATGCACCCAGAGTAGAGTGAACGCAGGGAGCTCTCCAAGATGGGCCGAAAGGGTTGCACGAGCCCACCGTAGCAGGCTGTGCGGCTGTTGGAAGGCTTCTGGCCTTTCCTCTGAAGGAAACGGCAAACTGTTAGAAGATTTAAGCAGAGCCTTGACATAAACTGACCCATATTTTACTTGGGGAGCAGGGTTGGGAATAAATTGTGAGAAGGGAAGCAAGGAGATATATTAGCAGGCTATTAGAGTAAATGCTATAACTTTACAATAATGTTTTAATAATCCATGTTTAAATGTAACAGTTTAATTGTAACTTTAACAAAGTGGTAGTGGAGGAAGAAGGAAGACACTCCTAGCTAATATGTAAACTCCAATGCCAAGCTGAAGGAATTTACTGATAAATTAAGAGTAGTACGAGAGAGATTAAAGATTTCTCTCTATATAATATATACATATGTATATATAAATGTAACTATGTAGCGGCGTAAACGAATGCAGACAGAGTGTAAAAATATATATATAGCTTTAATGTAGAAATAGACTTACAGAACCACCGTTCCCGCGGAGACCAGGAAAGCAGAAGCAAGCGCTCGGAGCTTGCTCGCCAAATTTATAGGCAGACATTAGCCCGAGGCGAACACGCCCCCTAAGGGGCGGGACTTATCCCTACATCTCCCCCTTTTTGTCTAAATAAGACAGAACTAAACCAAATACAACTACATACAATAACAACAAATAATAAATATAACAAACAATATTGAGAACAAAAGCTTTGCTAAACATTCTATCTCAAGGAGTCCAAATAATGTAAAGAGTAACTACAATTATATAATCTTCAACTCAGTCAAAGATCTGAGAAGGGAATAAACACTACTCAACAAACGAGATATATCCAAAATGTGCAACAATTGACAGAGACAACTGACTACCTGGGCAATCACCCAAAGTCTCGTTTGCAACGTTGAGTCAACCAATTTTGGCTAAGGCCTAACATAACTGACATACCATTATTAAAGGCAAGGAACTTTTCAAAACTATCTTACCCTGTCTTGGCAGGATATGACAGTCCTGTTTTATCCATTGATGCACGCTCTGTATCTGTGTCAGTGGTTGAGGTATGGGCATTTCTTTGCCCAAAGGCCAGTTCTGCCAAATAGAAAGGCTCCAGGTGGAGTGTTTTTGGTGCTCAACATTCTCTCGGGAATAGAGCGGTGTTGCCAGGAGCAATTGTGTCTCACTATCACGAAACTCTGAGTTAGATTAAAGGCCATTTTCTACAGCTCTTTGAAGAGGTTGAAGATTATCTATCTATACTGAGTATAATCTCTATATATCTAAAGAACCTGATAAGTCTAATTATAAATGACAAACTTAGATGACAATTAGTCTATATAATTCTCAATATCTATCTAACTTAAAGACTAAGACAATAAACGACTGTGAAACAAATGAGGACAATGACCTCCAAATATAAACAATGTACAAATATACATTGCAGTAGGTAAATATATATCAATACACAAATATTATATAAGTATCTTAATCAGAGGTAGAAATGTACACTGCAATATGGTAAATATATACAATATATATATATCAATACAATATATGTCAATACATAAAAATGTTTTAAACAGAGGTAGAAACATGCATGCGTACAATAGTCAATATAATTTAACTTTGTTTCAATATACAAGAATTGATACCAATATATTTGTCTAAAAGCAGTAACTCACAATTATAAATCTATTATCCCATCATTCCCTCTTTTTTTTTTTTCAAAATGATCCTTGAGCTTATAAAATTCCTCTCCCAACCCTCAATCATATACTAATTATAATCAACCCCTAAATGATGTCCCTAAACCCAAGGGCAAACTTTACTGGGAGAGGGGACGTCGTTCTCTAGAATTACTTCCAGCTGTCATAGGGGCGACGTTCTTTCTGGGGGATCCTGTGAAAGTAAAATGATGGTTAAATTTCAAGATAATGTCTTTTAAAATTGCAAATAGTCTCTGAGTATTTTCGTGAAGGTCTGGCCAAAATGTTGTATAAGATGTGCACCATTTCAGCTAACCAAGTTGGAACTGTCTTGTGCAGCTGGTACCAAAAGCAGGTCTTGTAGTAGCGCTATCAGTATCATGACGTCATATCAACCAGGTGGAGTTGTTGTTATGGGGCTCCATCTTCTTCCTGGAAACTTCAAATGTCACTTCAGGAAAAACTCATTGTTCATTATGAAAAACTTAAACATTAATCATATAGACATATATATATATATATATTCAATGAAAGACATGATAGATATATTCAATGAAAAGTATGATAGATATGAAGAGAAGCAAAGATGTTTTCTAAACTCATATTTCTTTCTGTCCCATATCATGGCTCTTGACATGAGACAGAAACTCCAGAAACTCTGGGTTTTTCTCTTACTAACAGGCTTGGAATTGGAGAGGGACTGAGCCAGAGTCCAACTTCAAAACCAGCTTTATAAATTTAGAAATATGGTTTAATATTACTTACACAACCCATTCAGTTGTCTTGATATTTCCTATTGGGCAGGTATTTTTCCATCTGTCAGTATCCAAACATCCAGGGTCCCTTGAATTTCTCAAAGATGAGTGTTTTCCTGTGGAGATAAGAACAGAACCCTGCCCCCATTCTATATGTTTTTCTTACCACCTGTATGAATATCATCGTTGTGGATGAGTTGTCATTTCTCCTTTCCAAGAGGTTTCTCCTCTTCAAATCGAAACTTTATTAATTTTGATGGTATCCACAATTTTTCTTCTCCTGTGGAAACAAGAGCAAAACCCCTTCCCCAACGTAGCACATCTCCTGGCTTCCACTGAGAGGTCAGCACATCTTTGAAATAAATCGGTTGATTTAGTTCAGCAGACTTTTCCATTATCCAATGTCTTTCTGCTGCTGTCGTTCCTTTCTCATTAGCGTTAAGAAAATTCAAGGTTAGTAAAGCATTATGTAATCTATTTCTGGGGGTATTTTCAGTCCCTTTCTGTTTGTTCAGCATATCCTTTATAGTACGATTTGATCTTTCTATAACTGCCTGACCTGTAGGATTATTTGGTATACCTGTAATGTGTTTTATATTATAATAATCAAAAAAGCGTTTCATTTTCTTAGATACATATGCTGGACCATTATCTGTCTTTATTTGCGCAGGTATACCCATGATGGCCATAACTTCCAATAAATGTGTGATTACTGAATCAGCCTTTTCTGAGCTCAGGGCAGTAGCCCATTGAAAACCTGAATACGTGTCTATGGTGTGGTGTACATATTTTAATTTGCCAAATTCTGCAAAGTGGAACACATCCATCTGCCAGATTTCATTCCTTTGGGTGCCCTTTGGATTAGCCCCTGCAGGCAGTGGCGTTTGGTTATAGAAAGAGCAAGTAGGGCATTTCTTTACAATCTCCTTAGCTTGTTGCCATGTAATTGAAAACTCTTTCTTCAAACCTTTGCTATTAACATGATGTTTTTTATGAAATTCAGAGGCTTGTAGGACACTACCAATCAATAATTGATCAATTTCTGCATTACCTTGTGCTAGAGGACCTGGCAGACCCGTATGGGATCGGATGTGTGTTATGTACATAGGGCAAAGCCTGTTCCTGATCAAATCTTGAACCTGGAGGAACAATGAGGTTAGTTCAGTATCATCAGGTATAAATTCAGCAGTTTCAATATGTAAAATAACTCTTTCTGCGTATTGTGAATCTGTAACTATATTAATAGGTTCTTTAAAATCCCTTAGCACCATAAGAATGGCATATAATTCCGCCTTCTGGACAGAAGTATACGGACTTTGTTCCACCTTATCCAAGTCTTCTGATTTGTAACCTGCCTTCCCTGATTTATTAGCATCAGTATAGAATGTACGGGCTCCAGTTATTGGAGCATCACGGACAATTCGAGGAAGAATCCAAGAAGTTCTCTTTATGAAGTTAAGCCGCTTGCTTTTTGGATAGTTGTTATTAATGTCTCCCAAAAAATTAGCACAAGCTCTTTGCCATGGTTCATTATCTTCCCATAATTTCTTTAGTTCATCAGCAGTGAAAGGCACTATAATTTCTGCTGGGTCTATGCCTGCTAGTTGACGAAGTCTCAGCTTGCCTTTTATAATTAACTCAGAGACTTTTTCCACATAAGTTTTCAGTTTCTTACTTGGTTTATGTGGTAAAAAGATCCATTCCAAAATAATATCATCTCTCTGCATTAAAATTCCTGTAGGAGAAATTTTTGATGGTAGTATGACGAGAATACAATCGAGCTCTGGATTCACCCTGTCCACATGTGCCTGTTGTAATTTTTCCTCAATCATTGTCAGTTCCTTTTCTGCTTCAGCTGTTAATTCTCTGGGACTGTTTAAATCTTTATCACCATCCAAGGTTTTGTTCAAATGAATTATTAAATCAGGTGTTATTCCAATAGCTGGTCGTAGACTGGAAATGTCTCCTAACAGTCTTTGAAAGTCATTAAGAGTCCGTAGGCGATCTCTCCTAATTTGTGCTTTTTGTGTCTTAATTTTTTGCAAACCTATTTTATAACCTAAATAATTAACAGAATCTCCCTTCTGAATCTTTTCAGGAGCTAATTGCAATCCCCATTTAGGTAAAAGTATCTTTATTTCTTCAAACAGTCTGTTCAAGGTATCCATGTTTGAATCGGATAACAAGATGTCGTCCATGTAATGGTATACTATAGATTTGGGAAATTTCTTGCGTATTATTTGCAATGGTTGGTTCACAAAATATTGGCACAGGGAGGGGCTATTTAACATACCCTGGGGGAGAACGGTCCAGTGGTACCTCCTCGAAGGTTGAGAATTGTTATAAGTAGGCACTGTGAAGGCAAATTTTTCTCTATCTTCTTTTTGCAAAGGTATAGTGAAAAAACAATCCTTTAAATCAATAACTATGAGAGGCCATCCTTTTGGTAATAAAGAGGGCAAAGGAATTCCAGATTGCAGAGGGCCCATAGGTTGAATAACCTTGTTGATGGCCCTGAGATCTGTCACCATTCTCCATTTACCTGATTTTTTCTTAACCACAAATACAGGAGAATTCCAAGGGCTGGTAGATTCTTCTATATGTCCAGCATCTAATTGTTCTTGTACCAGCTGTTCTAAAGCCTGTAACTTTTCCTCAGCTAAAGGCCATTGCTTTGTCCATATTGGTTTCTCAGTCAACCATTTTAGAGGCAAGGCTGTTGGTATCTCTGAAGGGACATCAATTGCTTGTTCTTTTACAGCCCGAATGGCCGGTTTTCTCAGTTTGTAATATCTTTTAATATTATTCTCAGAAATATAGGCTCTAGATTTAGCAGGAATGTTAATTTCAGTATTCCATTGTTGTAATAGGTCACGACCCCATAAATTCATTGCAATATTGGCTACATATGGCTTTAATTTTCCTATTTGTCCCTCTGGCCCTATACATTCAACCCATCTCATGCTCTGCCTTACTCGAGATAGGGTTCCAATTCCTAGGAGCTGAACATTTACATTCTGAAGAGGCCAATACGGATGCCAAGATTCTGGGGTAATGATACTTACATCAGCACCTGTGTCCAGCAGGCCAGTAATAAAAATGCCATTTACACACACTCTCAGTTTAGGTCTTTGATCATTTATAGAAGTTTGCCAAAACACACGTAACTTATCTTTCTGATCATTATTGCTTGTAACAGTAGGCATGGGGCTTCCTAATTGTCCTGATGAGGCACGTTCTCTGCAGAAACTGGATATGACTGAACCATGTTTGCCATGGGGGCCTGTGAGGCCCCCCCTCTCACGTTTCCCGACTGTATCAGGTTGCCTTGTCTATCTCTTGTAGACCTGCATTCATTCGTCCAATGTCTGCCCTTTCCACATCTTCTACATAAACCTGAAGGCTGAGTCCTCCTATTTCTGTTATTTCTAGAAGATGCATTATTATTATTATTATTATTTCTGAAAGATGCATTATTATTATAATTATAATTATTATTATTATTTCTGAAAACCCGTTGTCTACAATTCCTTTTCATATGACCCATTTTGCCACAATTAAAACATTTGGTATTCTGGTGTCTCCTTTTACCATTGGAAATTGCTTCTTCTACCCATGCTTCAGTGCCATAATCAAATGTATCAACATTGAGTGTATGCAAGACCCATTCTTCCAAAGGCGCTGATCTGAGCTTTAAAGGACCCAAAATCCTTTTGCATTCCACATTTGCATTTTCATAAGCCAAAGACTCAATCATTATACGTCTTGCTTCTGGGTCAGATATCCCTATTTGTACAGCCTTAGTTAATCTTTGTAAAAAGTAACTAAAGGGTTCTCTCTGACCCTGTTTAACTCTGACAAATGATTCCATTCTCTGTCCTGGGTCTTGTACCCTGTCCCAAGCCCTTAAGGCTGCTGTAGTACACATGGAGAGTGTGTTTTCATCCAAATTAGCTTGTTCCTGAGGATCGGAAAAGGGCCCTTCACCTAGAATTTGATCTAGGGAAATGTCAATTCCCTTCACTTTTTCCTGCTGTTCTAAGAGTCTAGCCTCTTGCCTGAATAAGCATTTCCATTTCAATTGTGGTCCACTCTCGAGTACCGCAGAGCTCAGCTGGAGCCAGTCTGAGGGGGTTGCTCTGCTTGTCGTGGCCCAAGATCTTAGCATCTCTTTAACAAAAGAGGCTTGCATCCCAAAAGTCATGACAGCCTGTTTTATTTCCTTGAGATCATTCATACGCACAGGCTCCCATGTATCCTCCTTGATGACCCTAGGGTTTTTGGAACCAATCACCTTCTCTGTTGTTATTACTGGAAAGGCAGGTAGAGCTGTAGGTAGAGCTTTGTGGAAATTGTCCCGGAGAGACTTACCCACAGATGTAGTTAAAATTTGCCTTTCTACCCTTTGCTCTTCCTCATCAGAATTTAGAAATTCCTCAATCTTTTCAATTCTATTCACCATTGCCTTCTGCAATGTCTGAATCTCCTGTCCAGAATTATGTTCCAAAGCCTTTATTGAGGATTCTAAAATATGAAGTTTGTCCGTTAGAGATAACATCTCATCTTTGGACATAATTTTTATGGCATAAACCGTGCCTTCTTGTATTGACAATCTTTCCGTCAATCTGTCATAAGCTTTAGACAAAATCCGATTGTCACATTCAGCAGTTTTGATTCTCTCAGTTAATGTTTCATTTCCTACAGAAAGGGACTGAATCTTATGGTCCAGATCAGCTGTTCCCTCTTCCATAGTAACGAATTTCGCCTTAACATCAGCCTGAAGAACTTCAACCTGATTCTTGAGAAGATTGTTATCAGCCTGGAGAACTTCAAACCGATTCTCGAAAAGATTGTTATCAGTCTGGAGAACTTCAACCTGATTCTTGAGAAGATTGTTATCAGCCTGGAGAACTTCAAACTGATTCTTGAGAAGATTGTTATCATTCTCAATTGTTTTTAAGCGTTCAATCTCTACCTTAAGAATCCTGGATTCGTCTCGTAAAGACTTTATCATATTTCTATTATCAAACCATTTGGTGCCAATGAAAACTATGAATCCCAGAAGGATCCATATATGTGGGGTGATAGACACCTCTTGTAAAATCTCCCACATGGTACAATTAAAAAAATCATTAAATTCTTGAACAGTAATGTGTTCAGACATTTTATTTATAAAAGAAAATTTTTTTACCTGCAAAGATCGGTTCCTGCCAGTGGTGGTCTCTGTGTTTTTGGAGCCTGTCCTAGAACTAGCTCTTGTAGACCAGGCTGGCCTTGAACTCACAGAGATCCGCCTGTCTCTGCCTCCTTCAGCAAATCCTACCGGCATGCGCCACCACAACCGGCCAAGTCACTTTGTAACAGACCAAATCTGACGCTGTGGCAGCTTTTGTTGCAAAACCGCAAGTACTTGAGCTTCTGCTAATTCAGGCAGTGGGGTTCCGCTGCAAAACTTAGCCAAGGCAGGCAGAATGGGCCTGTGTCGCCGAGTGTGTCTCGGACTCGGCACTGGGGCCAGAGTCACGAACTGAAAAACAGCACCGGGGAGGGTGCTGTGTTAGCTAGCGGGCTACCCGCTTGAGTCGGGGGCAAAATAGCCCGACGTTGGACGCCAAAATGTAGCGGCGTAAACGAATGCAGACAGAGTGTAAAAATATATATATAGCTTTAATGTAGAAATAGACTTACAGAACCACCGTTCCCGCGGAGACCAGGAAAGCAGAAGCAAGCGCTCGGAGCTTGCTCGCCAAATTTATAGGCAGACATTAGCCCGAGGCGAACACGCCCCCTAAGGGGCGGGACTTATCCCTACATAACTACATATGTATATATGTAAATGTAACTATATATGTATATATGTAAATGTTTTTGTCAGTATCATCTATCTATCTATCTATCTATCTATCATCATCATCATCATCTATCTTTCTATCTATCATCTATCTCTCTATCATCTGTCTATCTATCATCCACCTATCTATTTTTGTCTGTGTGTCCATCTGCCTGGCTATCCATCCACCCATCCATCTATCTAACCATCCATCCATCCATCATCCATCCATCCATCCATCCATCCATCCATCCATCTATCCATCAACCCCTCTATCCATCCATCTATTTAACCATCCATCCATCCATCCATCCATCCATCCATTATCTATTTATCTGTCTATGTTTTGGAAGAAGAAGGAGTTGACGTCTGCTGAGGATATAATGCTGAAGATGATTTACTGAGTAAGATATGTTTAGTGAACTAAGAATCAGCAATTCATTCTGAACGTGCTGAAATGGATATACTGTCAAAACAGAAGTGCAGAGTAAGAGGTGTGGTGGAGTTCGAGAAGATAGGAAGGAAGAGTGTATGCAGATAGAGAAGAATGTAGCGAGACACAGTGGGTGTGTGGTATTTAGAGATGTGGGTGCATGAGTGTAGCCTGGGAGGGAGCTTTGCTGGACAAGGCGTCTGAGGACCAAACGCTGGGTGTGCTCCTGTTAGGATGTTAGGAAGATAAGAAGAAGCAGGAGACTGGCGAGGAGCAACCAGAAGAGTGAGAACTGAGGGAGGCTGACTTGCAGCTAGAGAAAGGAGTGGTGGAGGAGAGGTATAGAAAAGAAAGGGGAATTTGGAAATGGCCACTGGATTTTACAATGTGGGAATGTTGGAAGCTTTGATAAGGAGGCCGCCGTTGACAACTGAGGTTTAACTTTCAACAAAGGCAGGTTTAAAAGTGTGATAAGACAGAATGTTTAGAAAATTTTGAGAATTCTTGGGGAAGGAAATAGAATGGGAAGTTAGTTGTCGAGGACATAGGTCAATGTAGGAGCCAGGCAGTGTTGGCGCACACCTTTAATCCCAGCGCTCAGGAGGCAGAGGTAGGCAGGTCTCTGTGAGCTCGAGCCCAGCCTAGTCTACAAGAGCTAGTTTCAGGACAGGATCCAAAGTTACATAGAGAGAAACCCTGTCTAAAAAACTAAAAACCAAAAACCAAAAAAAGAAAAAAGAAAGAAAGGAAGTCAATGTAGGACTTCCAAAAGTGGGGGACAGTCCAATCCCTTCTGTGTTATGAGAGTGATGGGATTGAGCATGATAAATTAATGTTTCAGGTAAGAGAAAGAAACACACACATATGCACACCCACAGAAAGACACACATACAGCTGCATACAGGCACATACACAGACAAACACAAAATCATACCCAGAGACACAGACAGACACACAGAAAGACACACACACACACACACACACACACACACACACACAGTCACAGCATGAACCTTAGCAGGTTTAGATAGACCGTCAGGGACTGACAGAGAGTATGGAAAACTAAGGAGATTGCAGAAAGCAGAGGCTCTATTAAAGTTGTGGAATGTAATTATAGAACCAGATTTGCTAAAATAACTGGGGCAGCTGTCTGCCTTTGATGTGAAGGCTTTTCCTCCTCCCTGCAGAGGCCAGAAGTCTAACCCTGCAATATAACAAACCAGGAGGGCTAGGGAACAAGACAAGGTAGAATATTTGATTACAGTCAGGAATCACAGGCAGGAAGTCGGATACTTTCTGGATCTACCACCATGTGTGAATGAGCACTTTCTTTGCCTGGCACTGCCCCTACCCTCTGACCACTACCCATTCAGGAGTTTTTAAGAGCAGGGACGGTGCCTTGTATTTCCTTGTAGTCTTCTCTAGCTGCTATAGCAATTTCTGCACTGTTGACTGCCAAATAAATGTCGGTAAAATTAAATTGAAGATGCTTCTCCGCACTAATAAAGTGGGTCTATATTGTGCCAAAGTAACAGACTGAAGGGCAGACGAGGGATTGTCTCACTCACCGGCAGCCCGTAGCAGTGATTTCTCTGTAATGAACTAAATTAAGCTTCACTCTGGTTTACTTATCTAGAGACAGACACAAGGCTTTATGGACAATTGTGTGCTGAATGACCTTTTCCAGGTCACCTGGCCATCTACCCAGGAGCGTCTGAGGGTTTCTTACTTGCTTATTCCTGTTTCAGAGAAGCCGTGTGCTTCTTGCTCCTAAGTGACAGACCGTTTCTAGTTTGTTTTAGCAAACCAGGCCAATTGCTCTCATTTCTGCCAATAACACTCTAAGTCAGGGAATGGTGGCTTTAACGTGGTTTGAAGATGGGGCAGAGACCCAGATGTGAGCTGGCTCTGGCTATACTAGCTTTAAGATTTAGGGCAAGACCTTCAAAGTTCTCTTCTGCAAACTATAATAGTCTCGTTGACTTTGCACAACACTTTCAAGAGCAGGTGCAAATGCCTGAGAAAGATGGAACAAGTGCTTCGTGGCTGGAACATCCGGACAGGCTTCAGGTGTGTTCAGGGATCTCCCGAAGGCAGTATTCATATTTCAGTTTTGCATGGTCTCCACAGGTTCTCAAAGGGTGGACATCAGATCCTCAAAACATTCCTGGTGACACAGATGCGGAGCAGTGCTGTTGGTGAGATGGTTGGAATTCTTTGCTAATGGCTACTTGTGCAAGATCTAAATAATAATAGTATTTTCTACACCTAGCCGAGATCTAGAGTTCCATATAAAGGAGCTCTCAAGCTCCAGTGAGCAGGAGGACCACTAGAACTAAAGAAAGATAGTAGTTGACCTTCGACTCAGCAGGTCTAGGGTAAACTTTGAACCCAGTCCGTGATGTTCCTGGTGCTGCTGGCTGGGGGCCTGATCTTTGATGGTGTATTCCCAGTCCCAGCATATCTAGGAAGTAGGGTGTTGGTTCTCAGGAAGCAGGTGAGGGTCTTGGGTTGTAGCCATTTTTATCTCAGATTTCTCTGTTGAAAAGCAAATCGTGTTTCTTTGCATTTTGAGGAACTTTCTGGCTTCGCGATAAAATACCACTGCTGTGGATTGTAAGTGCCCCAGAAGGTTCTGCTGGTGATCGGAATGTCATGGAATATATAGGGTGTGGGAATGGAGGTGTTAGCGGAAGGAATTAGGTCACTGAGTGTGTTCTGAAGGGGATACTGGGAGGAAGGCTTTTCAGCTGAGTGCTCTGCCTGTACCCACTGTACTGCCACAGGCCCAGAGCAACCATCCAATGCTTGAAATCTCTGAAACCATGAGCCAACAAATCACACGCTCTTTCCTTTACATTGACCCACCTGAGGTATCTTTTCAGAGTCACAGAGGACTGACTGTGTGTCCAAAGACCAGGGACCTCGTACAGCACTAGTTTATTTTATCATGGTTTTGGAGCCTAGACATCTATGACCAAGAAGCTAGGACATTTGGGTTTCTGTCTTGCAGATTGTACCTTCTGGCTGTGTTTTTTTCTTGACCCCCTCCTCTCACCGAGTGTCTTTGGAGAGTGGGAAGAAATAGACAGGTAAATGTGTGTGTGGAGGGGATGGGAGATAGACATATACACAGAAAAAGAATAAGGGAGGGAGGGAAGGAGGGAGAGAGGGAGGGAGGGAGGGAGGGAGGGAGAGAGAGAGAGAGAGAGAGAGAGAGAGAGAGAGATCCTTACCAGGACGAGATATCATCTTTTCGGATGCAGCATGTTGCAGCTTCACAACTCTTAACTCGCCTTTTGGTCAAATGTGTAATATTCCATCTGACAATATGCTTGCCAGTTCCCTTCTAATCTCAAAGTACAGCAGAGCTTTGCTGTCTTATGCCCAGCGCCTGGCAAAGGCTGCCATTTGGACTGAATGAATTCTTTAATTGGGGATGTCATGGGATTCCTTTTAAAGCTTTTCCAGGAATTTTAAAATATGTTTTCTTTTGTATAAGCAGGAAAGAGCCTTTTGGAAATAAGGACCCCCTGAAGATGTTTGCGTCAGTGGTAAGCAGGGACTGAGAGACTGAAATACGTACCATTTGTGGTTTGGTTTCTGGTATTTTTCTTCCCCCTCCCCAGTTAGCTATGGAACACGATCTGAAGCCATCTCTCATGCTCTTTCCTTAGGAGAATGACACATTTTCAGTTTGCATAACCATCTTAGGCAGCTGCAGAGAATACTGGTGACTGGCATGGGAGGATAAGTGTCAACCCAACAGTGTTCAGAATGAGAGAGAGTTGGGTAGCCCTTGTCACCAAAAAGTAGGAGAAGGGCAGATTTGAACACGCAGCAACTGTGTTGTGTGATGGATGAGTTAAAGCTGGATAATTTCATTTACCCCTCACAAAAGCCATTTTTTTTCAAAATCTCACTTCTTGCTATTTTAATTTCCTCTGTCCTGCCCTCATCTTCATTTTCTGTTTGCCCTTAATCCTTTAATACATTCTTCTTATCTTTGCTTGACTGTTCAGAATACTTAATATTTGAAGAAATTCTTTTTCAATTAGGTCTGGTAGTTGTCAAGGAGCGGTAAATAAGCACGGTGTTATAGATTAGATTTTGAAAAGGCTATTTAAGTCATATCAGGGAGAGTCATATTAATATTTGAGACGCCAAGGGGCTTCAGAGCCTGGGAACTCGGTGAGAGGAAAATGTCTTAATCCTTGAAATGTGGAAGGGTGGGAGAGGACATTTTCACGTGAGCACAACTTGCTCCTCCAAGGGCACAGGGAGTGGAAGAGGAAGAGGAGAGAGCTGCAGACACTTGCCATCTGGGGGCGCATTGCCCATTCACCTGCACGGATTCTCCTTCATTGCCTCCAACAACTCTCTCTTAAATTCAGCTGGGATTCCCTCCCAAACAGTTGCAAGTTTGCAAGTTCTTTTTTTTTTTTTTTAAAACAAAAACAAAAACAAAAACAAGTGCTACAGTGTTAAACATGGTGAGAATCAATAAATCCCAAAGAAATAACATGTTGGTAAAACTGCTATTTATGCAGAGGTTTTGGTTCCAAGCACAGCCATTTCTCAAGGCATTTGAATATTTTTGGTTTACAAAATACTTCCACTTTTTTTTGTGTGTTAGAAGTGTCTATATTTTTATAACTCTGACTAAGGTATCTCATGTGCATAACTGTTTCCTTAAAAACCGGTGATTTGGTGGCTGTGGTGTTCTTTATGAGCTGTTATGGGACATACTACATATTACGGTAAGGCAAGGAGGGTGAAGATGCCAGACATATCATAAAGTTTTCCATTTTCCTAGGTGGTTTTACATCTTTTTTTCGCTCTTTTAAAACATTTAAATCTGTGTATTTGGCAAAGTAAAATATTTGTATTGTGTTTGCATACTTGGTACAATTGAGAGTCATGATCTCATCCAATGTAGGCTTAGCAGATTGGTCCTTAAAACAAGTGCAGCAAAGAGAGGACTTGTGGGCACCTTCCTGGCTATTCGGATACATCTATAGGCCCAGTTCTAACATGGGCACCAATACATAACACACTACAGTGAGGTGGCTGGTACTTCTTGAATTGTCTATGTGTATTTCAGTTTAAAAGACCATCTAAGGAAATTTAATTAAAGCAATGTAATTATGTTCGAATCTCATAACTCTTGAGAAAATTGAGTGAAAGCTGAAGGAATGTGGAATTCAACCTCAACTTAAACTCTGTATACAAATGGTCCCCATAACCCGAGTGGACAGGTGGAGGTTAGATTGGGATCAAGTACTTAAATTAGATGTTGGTTAAATGGTTAAAGGACTCACTTATAAGAGTCTTTAACATTTATTATAAAAGCCTTAACTTGCAATAGAAAAAAGAACAAAGGAGATGAATATGTAATTTACTAAAGCATAAAATTAATGGGTATTAATGAAAAAAAGTAAATTTCATTACTTACCATAGAAATACAAGTTAAAATCAAACACCACTCCTCTTTATCACAGTACAAGGATTAACAAGTATAGGATTTAATATTTAACCATTCATTTCATACAAATTATTATGCAAATTCATGTAGGATGGCTCTGGGATAATATAATCTAAGAAATCTCCTTGGGCTGTACAGATTTCAGAAGGTGAATGATGTAATCACTTCCACTCTGGGTGATACGATGTGGGGATGGAGACCAGAGTCTGGATGCAGGCATTTCAGTCAATACTGTCAATCTTTCTACTTGTGGATTGATCTTAGCCAGCCTGATAGTCCTTGGGGCTTCTAAGCTTCTGGTTCCTCTTCTACAAGGATATCACTCAGCTTGTATTTCTCGAAAGGATGCAGTGTGTGACGGTTAATTCTAACTGTCAACTCTAGAGAACTAAGATATACCTAGGATATGAGTTGCACACATCTTTGGGTGTGTATGAAGACCTTTCCAGAGAGGATTAATTGAGGAGGTAAGATGTACCCCGATGGTGAGTGATAACTTCTTATGGGCTGGGCTCCTGGGCTGAATCAAAAGGAAGAGGAGAAAGTGAGTGGGTCATTGGCATCTATCTTTTCCTGATTCCTGATGGGCTGAGAAGTGGAGTCCCGGTCATGTACTGCCATTGGCATGAATGCCGCGGCACCTTCTCTAACCAGAAGCCTAAATAAATCCCCTCCCCTCTTCAGCTGTTGTCTGTCAGGTATTCGAGTCATAATGATGAGAACAGCTAAATAAAAATGCTTCTAGAGAAAAACAGCTGCCTAGTATGGCTTATTGTATAGAAGTAGAGAATAGACAAATAGCATGGGAATTGGATATAGACAACACAGGAGAGCAGCTAGGTAGGAGGAATAATTTCCAGTGCCCTATTGCATCATAGTAGGGTAACTATGGTTAGCAACAATTAATTTTATATTTTAGAATGACTGAATTCTAAGTGTTTTCGATACAAAAGAAAAAACACAGCTCTGGTTGATGGACAAGCCTGGTACTCTGATTTGATCATTGTATACACATGCAGTGATGCCACACAGTATCCCACAAATATGTGTAATGACTTCTCAGTCAAGAGTTTAAAAATAAAAATGCAAGAAGTAGTTTTTGATACATAACAGCTATTATATTGTTGTGGACTATTTTCTATAACTTCAGACACAAAATTTGAAAATGTGTTTGTCGTGGTGTTAAAGGTTTGCCCACCCAAATGTGAACGCTGGCCTTGAGCCAGCCCATGGTCGCATGGGGCATTCAACAGTGTGACTTTTGATGTCACTAACTTCTCAATAATGGGAGACTTTTCTTTCCAGATAAAAGACACAACTGGAGCCATTTCTTTTTCATCAAAAAATCTATACTGAATTTTGCAGCTCGGAGCATAAAATCTGTGCAGAACAGAGTGAGGCACACTAAGCAGGAAGCAAGAAGAGGCCCTGGATGAAAAGAAAAGCAGGCGTGTTTCTGAGTTACATGCCTGTCCTGTGCAGAGCACAGGTAGAAGGGGAATACTTCCATTGCAAGGATATGCTGGCAAGGAATCAGAAACTGTGTTCTTCTGATAAAGTGTGGGCAAAGAGCTTCCTCCTTGTCTTTTCCAAGGCTGAACTGGTTCACTTGCAGCTATCCTTATCATCTCTGTGGGCCTCAAAACTTAACCAAGGAACTGTCTGACCAATGCCACTTTGTCCAGTATATCTTTTCTCTTCTCATTTCTCATCCACAAATGGGCCTACAGAAGTGCAAAGACTTGGCATGTCCGAGAGAGTGTGGTCTATAGGCCAAATGCTGCTACCACAGAGTTTAATCTGCCGAATTCCCCCTTAGGAAGGGTCTCATTCTCTATACAGCTTAAGAAGTAGTTTCTCGTGGGCCACCCTCTTCACTGCCTTTATTAAAATTTCCAAGATAAGAGCTGCACTGTAAAAGGGCAAATGAAGTAAATTCCAACTAGCTATGACCATTCTGCTTCCTGGAGCAGTCCACCTATTTAGCAAGCCCCCCATCCCTCTGGAAGGGGCTGATAAAGCATGTTCCCAGCTGGGCTTCAGGTTATACACGGTGATGCTCTGTTTTTATCAGCTTACAATTTTCCATGGAGAACAGCAAGCAATTTCTCATTTCCGTCCTCCTTTGATGTATGGTCTCTCAAATATTCATAAATGTTTTCCTTGCCCCTTTTTGTTGTTGTGAACACAGGGTGTTTATCAATACTCCAGTCCTTCAGTCACACCAGTTTTTACAATTCTGAGTTCTTGCCAAATGCATGACAAATGGAGCCCCCTAGAGCAGGGCTCTCAGAGTGGAATAAGAAGGCGAAAACATCTTCTAGAAGGCCTTGGGATATGCAGATGTAGGCTGCGATGGTGCTGTTGTGATTGAACTTAACCTTGGGTTATTTCTCTCACTCTGAACTCCAGTTTAGTTTTTTTCTGTTCATTCTGCTCTAGGAAAATAAAAACTGTGGCCCTTTGGGGACAGTTATTTCTTTAGTGTGTGTGTGTGTGTGTGTGTGTGTGTGTGTGCGCGCGCGCGTGCGCAAATGTGTATGTGTGTAGAGACCAGAGTTATTTAGTGTATCTTCTTTGTTTGCTCTCCCACATGTCAGTTGAGTCAGGGTCTTTGGCTGAACCCACACAGCTCACTGATTTGGCTAGACTGGCTAGCCCAAGCCCTAGGGATGCTGTTGGCACTCCTAGCACTGGGATTGCAGTACATTACAATACCACGCCAGTCTTTTTACACGTTGTTGGGGATAGGAACTCAGGTACTGCAAGCACTGACGGCCATGTGCCTTGCCTCCTTTTTGGGCATAAAGTTTAGGAATCAGTCTGTTCTGTTCAGGAGGTCTCTGAGTTCAGGCCCCTTATCTAGAAAGTGCTGATTTTTTTTTTTTAAATGACAAACATACATATTTGATCACAAAGAAGGGATTTGCTAAGGCGATTGTGTTCTGAGTCACAGAAACCTGGCTTTAGCACTTTGGCCACTCACTAGCCATGTGACCTACCACCTGGCCAGCAGGCCTTCCTGTGAAAGGCCAAGGAGTAAATTATAGGCTTCACAGACCACTTTACAACCCTCCGACTCTGCCACCACAGTGTGAAAGCAGGTACAGACGGTATGCCAACCTGCAGATGTGACTAGGTTCTGGTAAACATATGTGTTTTCATCTATTTGGGCTACTGTAATAAAATACTGTAAAAATAGATGGCTTCTAAGCAAATGAAACTGATTTCTTTCTTTTTTTTTTTTTTTTGGTTTTTCGAGACAGGGTTTCTCTGTGGTTTTGGAGCCTGTCCTGGAACTAGCTCTTGTAGACCAGGCTGGTCTCGAACTCACAGAGATCCGCCTGCCTCTGCCTCCCGAGTGCTGGGATTAAAGGCGTGAGCCACCACCGCCCGGCATGAAACTGATTTCTTGTCCTGGAGGCTAGGAAGCCTAAAATCAAGGTGCTGGCAATATTCAGTATTTCGTGAAAACGTTTGTCATACATAGTTCGTAGACGGCACCTCATGTGGTAGAAAGGCTCTAGCTAGGTCTCTGGAGTCTTTTTTACGAGGCCAGTGATACCATTCGCTAAGGCTTTGTCTCTATGTCACTTACTAAATGTCTTGTCTAATACTCCCACTTAGGTGACTGAGTTTCAATACGTGATTCAGGGTTTATAAAGTATTCAGACTGTAATACCTCATTTGTAAACTTGAATTTTAAGTTTGCTATTTTTTATGTGTCACAACATATTATTATACTTTGTTTCAGTCCTGTAGAAATTTTTCAGAAGTTCTTAGTTTTGGGGTCAGAACAACAATTCATGAGTCCTCTCTTGGGTTGAGATTCATCTTCCTAGCTCTCATTCCTGTTTTATGAATTGGGTTGTTAGGTGGTTCAAGAAGATAGTGTTTGATGTATGCTGAGTATCCAGTAAATTGTTATTGCTCTTATATTGTTTTATTAGCATTAAAAATGGAGACACATATGTTGAAACAGTCTGTATTTTTAGTTTAATATGATTATAGTTAAGAAAAAAGATCAGTTCAGTTTCTTTTGTGAGCTGGTCCTATCCACAGCAGTTGAATGAAATTTAATTTAAAAATGACACTTTTAAGCATTTCATTTCCTATACAGAAAAAAAAAAATTGTCTTGTATTTCTCCTGGATATCTTTGAGTGTGTATGTGTGTGGTAGGCAAATGTTATGTGAATGGTGTAGAGACTTGTTAATACAGGTCTGTGCACATGTACATGTGAGTGAAGTGTCCATGTGTGTGTGGAGACCAGAGGTTGATACTGAGTGTTTTTTCTCAATTGCTCTTTACCTCTTTGGTTTGAGACAGAGTATTTCAGTGAGCCGAAAGCTCATCAGTCTGCTTAGAATGCCCGGCTGTTAAGTTTCAGGGTTCTGCCTGGTCTCCACTTCTCCCCTGTTTCCCACTATGCCTGGGCATCTGAACTCAGGCACCCATGCCTGCACAGCAGGCATTTGGTAAGGAGGCTTTTAAATCTCTGGCCTTTCCTAAGAGATGGAAATGCATTTGTTACTTGTGGTGGGTACAGACCTAAGTTCATGTGAGCTCACTGTGGGGCCATATGCTCACTGGTGGCCAGAGTTGGGTGCTTGTTTATTCTGGAAAGACCAACTCTATGATTGAGGATTGGGGTGCTGGGCTAAGTTGTATCATTACAGCTACCTGAGCGTGAAGGAAAGAAAAGTCTGGATGTTAATATGATCCGGAGGCCAGTGATTCTGGGTTGATAATAATAAGCACGGATGCACAGGAGAGACACACTCTGAGGACACAGGTGCTGCCTGTGGAACCTCCAGCACAGGAGAGACACACTCTGAGGACACAGGGGCTGCCTGTGGAACCTCCAGCACCCCAGAACTTGCCCTGTCACCCTTTCGTTTGGCTGGTCAGGACTTGAGTCTTTTGTAATAGAACTGTAATTTTAAGTGTGATGGTGAAATTTAGCTGTGTGTTGGAATGCCTAGAGAGCTGGTCAGCCATTTTGGGGCATGCCTGTGAGGGCGTTTCCAGGGAAGATCGGTATATGAATCCGTAGATTGAAAGAAAAGGCTCCACTCTATGTGAATGCTCAATGTCTTATCAGTGAAGGATGGGGTGGGGAAGTAGGTGTTCAAAAAGACAGAACAAGGAGGAAAAGCAATTTCTTTTCCCTCAGAGAGCCGGGACACTTTCTTATCCTTGGACATCAGAACTATAACATTTCTGGCCTTTGCACTCCAGAACTTAAACAAATGGTTTCAATTTTCTTAGGCTTTTTACCTCAGACTGAGACTTACACCCACTGCCTTCCTTGTGTGGAGGCTTCCAGGTTTGGACTGAGCTATCTACTGACATTTTAGAATCTATCTATCTATCTATCTATCTATCTATCTATCTATCTATCATCTATCTATCTATCATCTATCTGTCCATTCATCCATTCACCTGCTCACCTGCCCACCCATCCATCCAGACCCCATCCACCATCATCTGTCTGTCTGTCTATCTGTCTGTCTGTATCTATCTATCTATCTATCTATCTATCTATCTATCTATCTAGCCATCTGTTTGTCCATCAGTCTGTCTACCTACTTATCTAAGCTACCTATCATCTATAAATAACTACTCTATTAGTCTGTCTTCTGGAGAACTCTGACTAATAAATCAACAATTGCTCTTTTCCAAGTTCTCTGAGTTAGTCTAGCAAGTTACTGAACCTGGGAAAGTAATGGTAACCCTTGGCTTTGTAGCTAGTTGGTCCAGAGGTGTGGGTAGCCTGGCGTCCTCAGAGCTTCTGTTGGCGTCTGAAATGAGAGCATTCTTGGGGATGCCTGCACTACACTGTTCATCTGCAATGACTCCCAGCGGTCAGTATCAGAAATACTTGCACTGTCTCATCTGCAATGACTTCCAGCCGTCAGTATCAGAAATGCCTTGCACCGTCTCATCTGCAATGACTTCCAGCGGTTAGTATCAGAAATACTTGCACTGTCTCATCTGCAATGACTTCCAGCGGTTAGTATCAGAAATACTTGCACCATCTCATCTGCAATGACTTCCAGCGGTTAGTATCAGAAATACTTGCACTGTCTCATCTGCAATGACTTCCAGCGGTTAGTATCAGATATGCCTTGCATCATCTCATCTGCAATGACTTCCAGCGGTCAGTATCAGAAATGCCTTGCACCATCTCATCTGCAATGACTTCCAGCGGTTAGTATCAGAAATACTTGCACTGTCTCATCTGCAATGACTTCCAGCGGTCAGTATCAGAAATGCCTTGCACCATCTCATCTCACATCAAAGAACTTTGTATGTTAGCTCTATCAGTCAGCATAGAAGTGACCCTTTGAAAATGGTACTTTAAAAGTATAGAGCAACAAAGACACTATGCACGTCAGACAAGGCCCCAGAGGCTTCTTCCCTAAGCACTAACTTTCATGCTACCAGAAGGTACCATTTAAGATTCCCAATGAGGAAGCAACCAACGGTCCTAACCATAAGTGATGACTATGAACCACAATAACTAACATGGTACAGTACCTAAGGATATGGTAGTGGCATGCATACCTTGGTGGTAACTAATAACTCTCTAATTGGACTTAAGACCTGTTCAACAAGAGAGATCATGCCTAGTATTGGAAACTATCCAGGGCTAGTGAAACCATGAATCATGGAAGAGAACCTACAACCACCACTTGACTAACCCATTATAATCCCCACGTACATTATAAATATTTATCCATACACTGCAGATAAGTGTATTCCTCACCTCTCATCAAGAAAACTTTTCATTGTAATAGATGGAGACCATTACAGAAAACTACAACCAATAAAAATACAGAATTATGGAGCCCAGTTCCCAGGGATACATCTACAATACAACTCCTGTACTTAACACTCAGGATCATTGCGGAAGAGGGGGTGGAAAAACTGCAATAGCTGGAGAATCAGGGAGTTTGCTGTGAGATTAAGCCTCCTTGAAATGTCAAAAGCTACATCCATAAAGTTTCACCAACATGGCTGCCTAAACATGAGGTGAACAAGTAGGATATCAGTTGGCATGTTCTTGTGAAGGGGTGCAAGGTCATGAGTCCTTAACTCTAGACAAGGCTATAGGCAACTAAGAAATGCTAAGAGCAGAATAAATAGTCTTCCCTAGGGAAGAGTGTGCCAACTGCTTACCCAGTACCACATGGTTAGCCTTGAAAACACAGATTCAAGTAGGATACAGACTTATCAGTTGTACTTATAAGCAAACATATATCTATATCTCCATCTACATATCAACAATTGAAGAAAAAGCCATGAATTTGAATTTGAAAGAGAGCAAAGAGATACATTGAAGGTTTTGGAGTGAGGAAAGAAAAGGGAGAAATAATGTAAGTAAATTATAATATCAAAAATAAGATAATATTGAATAGAAAATTGTACAGCAAAAAGGATAATGATTCAAGTAAGGCTGGTTCATTTTAAGGAGAGATGCTTGTTCTGAGGAAAACAGCAGTCAAGGGCTCCAGTAGTGAGGACATGTACTTCATGTTGTCCTACAAAGAAGTAACTGTGAAGACACACTCATCCAACATGATGAAGGTTGACAGATTAAACAAATAAAAACCCAAGGTTTCCAATTACTTTTAAATTTTCAATAAAAAATAAATTATTGTATAGTATAAGTGGCTTCCAACTATTCCATAAAATCTCCTTACTCCCAAAGAAGGGGGATGTTTTTGCTTGAGACCCTCATTTCAACCTTGGAAGAGATAAGAACCGCTCAGCCTTCCGCCTGGCCTCACTGTTAGCTCTGTCCTAAGTCGAGGGCAGTGTTGGTGAGAATGTCTTCTGCTTGTGAGTGATGACTTTGCATCTTGACATCATGAGGATGGGCACACCCTACCTCTTGAGCTCAGCTGCCCACTGCCCCTGGTTTATTTCTCTTTGCACGTTGGTAAGTTGGCAGTGGCCTGGCTTGTGGGCTAGGCCAGGGGTGTTCCCTTAGGAGTGTCATTCAGGTTTCCTTTCTCCTCCAAACCACTCCAGTTCATCTTTTACAATATTGAATATCTGTGAGATAAGTCACTTACAGAAAGACTTGCAGGTTTTTTAGGGGTATTTGAGAGATGTGTAGTTCAGACTGGCTCTGAGTTTGCAAACCTCTTGTCTAGGCCTCCCTAGTGTCCGGTACAAGTATGCACCATCTCGCGCCAGCATCACTACACACGGCCGAAAGACAAGTCTGTCAGCCTCTATGCTGAGTTACATCTCTATGGTCTGGGGTCTCTGCCACAGTACTTTCTCTTTTGGTTTGTAAATCCAGGGGAACCGAATCGCAATGTTATAGAACAGCGGTTTTTCTCAATAGGCTTTTGCCGTAAAGGGCAGAAACATGCCTTCTTAAAAAAAAAAAATAGCACACCTTTAATTGTTCTAGTTTGGGAGATGAAGAATAAACTATAAATAATTTTCACACGGGTGTGTGCATGGGTAATTATTTCCCTAAAAAGAGTAATCGTCAGCAAGGTATTCCAAGTAGGATGCACAGCGGTGCGCTGGCAATATTGATCGAGGGCCTGGAAGCTTGTTATCCGAGGAGGGATTAAAAAGAAGGAACTCACAGCTCATTTGCGCTCAGTGCGAGCCCTTGCTGGCTCCCATCTGCTTTGGTATAGTTCAAGGAATCAAGGTGGAGACTGTGATCAATGGGGCTCATGGTGATTGGATCCCCATTCCCTAACTGCGCCCCCCTCTTGCTCAGCTGGGGCCAGTGACATCTGAAATGAGCTGAAATCCTCACAGGAAGGAGGCTGTTATGGATTCTTTTCAGGCAGGGAAGTCTTAGGAGAGGGCCACCTGTGGTAGGACAGATGTCCCTTATTCTGCAGCAATCCCCATCTGCTGCATTTCACAGCCCTTTGGCGAAGTCATTGACACTGATGCTGGTTAATTTCGCGGTGTAGATCAAGAGCGAAGGGATAAGGTGAAGGCCACACTGACTGGGGGGAGGGAACAGGCCTATCGTCCTCTTTTCCATCCATCCTACCCTGTTCTGCAGCATTCTGGGCTGATGCTCCCACGGGGCTCTCGGGAATCACTTCCTAGTTCTTTCCCCTTACTTCCTATGGCCAATTAGTCGCCTCAGCCTGACATTTGACCCCAGCAAACTTGTTTTCAGAAGAGCTCCTCTCTTCCAGGACCAAGATCTTCCCCAGGTGATACTCTATCACCAATTTAATAAAAATACAGATTCCAGAGTGACCCTTCTAGAGCGATGATTCTCAAACGGCTGCCTGTCTGAGCTTTTGAAAAGTTCCTCTCTCATATAATACGTTCCAACTGTAGTTTTCCCTCCCTCCACTCTTCCTGGTCCTCCCACCCGTCACATCTCCTCTTCCCCAGGCCTCTCGGGGATATCAACCAAATACAGCATAGGAGATGCAATACAACTAGGTACAAACCCTTGTATCAGAGTGGAGCAAGGCAACCCAGCAAGGGCAAAAGGGTCCCAAGAGCAGGCCAAACCATACCTATCAAGAGCTTTTAAAACCCGTGTTATCTGGATGTATCTCATGCTAGTTAAACTAAGATCTCTTGAGGTTGGACCCTGGCATTTGCATTTTTCGTAAACTCTCCAGATGAACCCAGTGTCTTGCTCTGTCTGAAATCACTATTCTAAATAACATATTTAATTTTATTTCTTTTGGGCAAAAACTTGTTGTTGCCTTCTGATTGTATATAAAATTGAAACCCAATATCTTTAACTTGGATGGACATTCTTTATGATGTGATCTTCAGCAATACATCTTTTTCTGTTTTTTTTTTTGAGTGTATGGTGTGTGTGTGTGTGTGTGTTTGTACATGTATGTGTGTGTATGGATGCTTACAGATATGTGAGCAAATGTGTGGATGTGGGTACAAGTACATGGATGTGGGCATGCATTTGGAGGATGGTAGTTGATGTCCAGAATTATTCTTCGTTAATTTTCTACCTTGTTCATTAGACAGGGTCTCTCAGACAAACCCAGAGCTTGATGGTATTACTAACCTAGCTAACCAGCCCGCTTTGGCCATGTTGTCTCTGCCATCTGAGGCTAAAATCACAGGTGGGGTAGCATAGAGCCCATTTGGTCTTTACACGGGTTCAGAGGATCTGAACTTCGGTCCTCATGTTTTTCAGGCAAGCACTTTATCCCACTGAACCGTCTTCTCAGCCCTCATCAGCGTTTTCAGCTCTATCTCTGCATGGTTCTGTTTCTAGTTCTCCTGTCTTGGGCTACTTGCCCTTTCTTTTCTATGCAATGCTCTTTCTTGCCTCAGTGATTTTCTCCCTGTAGTATTGATCCAGCCGGTGACCACACTGCCCGCTGTGTGCCAGACATCCCCCTAAGGTGAGTGAAATGCCCAGACATTAGCTAGTCCCTAACCATTCTATTTGCTTCTGCTACAAATCCTAGAGTTAACACAGATCCCACAGGTTAAAAACATAGCCCCATAGGACTGTCTTGACTTCGCATGCCTATCACAGCTTCCAAGGAGCACTTTGACTTTTGATTGTCTTCGAAGTAGAAAAATTATACCTGTCTATTTGAATGTTTGTCTGTCTATCTGTCAATCACCATCTGTTTCTCTGGAGAGTGCTGACTCGTGCATAGATGTCAAGGAGAGGTTCCAAAACCAGACTTGATTATCCTGAGATCCTTGACGTAGCTAGCTTCAGGCAAAGGCATCTAGTTAGGACTCTGTCTGCATCGCCCTACCTTTGAAAGTATGTCAAGGTCACAGCCATGGAAAGAAAGATGTCTAGCTGGTTGATGATGTCCTTAATGTCAGACTCCCCATTCATCATATTCACCATGCCTCTCTAGCAGGACTCAGCCAAGGAGTCATGCCCTCCTTGGTTTAGAAGAAATGAATACATAGGAGTTAGAGACGTTTCTAATCCCGTCACACTCTCTTCTTGTTCTACCAACTCCTTTCCCGGCCCACATCCATCTTCACGCTGCACGCTCTGAACAGAACATCTTATTTCTTTCTTAAGTTATTACAGCATTTAGGGAAGCAAATGAATCTTTTTCTTTTTTTTTTTATCACCAAATTTCTGCAGCTCCTGCTTAACGGTGCAAGATGCTTCATCTTGCCCGTGGCATCACTTCCAGCAGAACGCTGTGTCTCTCCTTTGTCCAAAGTCAAACTGTAAATCCAGTTACTTTATAACAATATTGAATGAAATGAAAATCTCTGAAGTTTCTCTTCTGTCTCAACATTTGGTTGAGAAAAATGAAGTTGCCATTGTTTGAGCTGATGAAGATTAAATGGACTGCCTCTGAATTTAATTGAGTCTCTGTTTGAATAATATCCATGGTGGGTCCTACTGCAATGTTTGCTGATTAATGGCAAGAATGAACAACAGTAACATCTGGGCCCAAAGCTGTTCTTGGCTTAGAAGGTGTTCATTCCTTTGAGAAAAAGGATTCTCTGCATCATTGTCCAAATAATCATTAGCAGACAGATCAGCTGAGACATTTTAATTAAAACTGCAAAATGTGGGCAGAAGAAAAGTTTCTCAACACTTTTCAATATCCAAGTTGAAGCAAAAAATCCTGTTATTAAAAAGGAAAACTGTTTTCTACTTCCTCAGAGGAAGTGAGGGAGGAAAGGATTAGGAAATAATGTTTGCGCATAGATAGAAGCTCACAGAGGAAAACTTGGGCATAGGGACCTGCCCAGCCAGTTGTTCTAGTTATAATTACAAGGGATGCTTAAGAGAACTTTGGGGAGTTACAGAAAAGTAATGTGAGTATTACTTTTGCCTGGTGTGCATCACGTAAAACTTTTTAAGAACTAAATATAATGACAGTAGTAACAAATATGAGTGCGATGGGCCATGTCTGTTGCCAGCCTGTCTGGGTTCAGAGTGACCTTGGAGATACATATTTGGGCATATATTAGGGTGTTTCTGAAGACTTTTTTATTTTTTATTTTTATTGAGCTCTACATTTTTCTCTCCTCCTTTCCCTACCTCTCCCCTCCCCTTCAACCCTCTCCCAAGGTTTCCATGCTCCCAGTTTACTCAGGAGATCCTGTCTTTTTCTACTTCCCATGTAGATTAGATCCATGTATGTCTCTCTTAGGGTCCTCATTGTTGTTTAGATTCTCTGGTATTGTGATTTGTGGGCTGGTTTTCTTTGCTGTATGTTTAAAAACCACTTATGAGTGAGTACATGTGATAATTGTCTTTCTGTATCTGGGTTACCTCACTCAACTGATGTTTTATAGCTCCATCCATTTGCCTGCAAATTTCAAGATTTCATTATTATTATTATTATTTGCTGTGTAGTACTCCATTGTGTAAATGTACCACATTTTCCTTATCCATTCTTCAGTCGAAGGGCATTTAGGTTGTTTCCAGTTTCTGGCTATGAAAAACAATGCTGCTATGAACATAGTTGAGCACATGTCCTTGTGGCACGGTTGAGCATCCTTTGAATATATACCCCAAAGTGGTATTGATAGGTCTTAAGGAAGGTTGTTTTCTGATTTTCAGAGAAATCGCCACACTGACATCCAAAGGGGTTGTACCAGCTTGTACTCCCACCAGCAATGTAGGAATGTTCTCTTTACCCCACAAGCTCTCCAGCATAAGTTGTCATCAGTGTTTTTAATCTTGGCCATTCTTACAGGTGTAAGATGGAATCTCAGAGTTGTTTTGATTTGCATTTCTCTGATGACTAAGGATGTTGAACATTTCCTTAAGTGTATTTTAACTGAGGAAGGAAGACGCATCCTGAATGTCGGTAACACCATTCCCTGGGCTAAGATTCTAAACTGAATAAAAAGAAAAAAAAATGGAGAAGTAGAGGAGCCTTGGAATTTATCTCCTGTGCTTCCTGGCTATGGATGCTGCATGACCCCTCAGAGCCCTGCTTTCCCTACAACATGAATTGTAACCCCTTCAAACCAGATACCCAAACTCAATCTTTTTCATGTTGTTTTTGACACAGTAATGATAACTAATGTAATGAGTGCTGAGATGATAAAGCAAGAGTCTTTTGGAAGTTTTTCTTGTTGAAAATTATACTGGAATTATCGCAAAAATATTTAGGTAAATCAAAAAATTCTATATCTGTTTTTGTTATCTCAGGTGGATGTAAGAGACAGCTAATCAAACACATGAACAAATTACTTGGAAAAGTATATCTGAGTTGAAAATATTTTAGTCTTAAACTAAAGACAAAGAATGTATTTAACAGATCTGTTTAGGATTTGTTTAGATCTGAGGATAGGTTACACTTACTGACATCGTAGAATAACAGACACAAGTAGACTAGGGCATACAAATATTGTATGTATTTGAAAAGAACTTTCAACTTTAGAAGTTGAATTTATAACATAAGGAGGCATCCTTGGTAATAAAAGTCATGAGCTATTAGATGAGGCAATTTCTTTTATATCTGAGTCATTATTTATTATTCTTGCTATGACTAACAAGCTCTATCTTATTACTATATTAGTAAGATTTCTATCATGATAACAAACTACCTGAGATGCTCAATTTAAAAAGATGAAAAGTGTTTTGTTTTGTTCTGTTTTTGCATCCCAGTTTGTGAGGTTTTAGTCCAAGGTAACTTAGCCTTTTATTATTGGGCCTGTAGTGAGGCAGCAGACACACTATGTGAGATAAGGCAAACTTAGAAAGCATCATCTCCTGTGTGTATGAAATCTAAGAGAGTGGAACTCACCGAAGTGGGTGGCTGCCCAGGGGATGGACTGAGAGAAGCATGGGAAGATGTTGACCAGAACTACAAAGATTCTGTAGGGCAGACAGATTCTAGAGAGTTCTTGCCCTTGTGGTAACGACAGTTAGCAACAATTTGTGTTTGAAAATTCTAAGGAAATTGATTTTCAGAGTTCTCACCACAGGTATAATGTAAGGTGATGGTTATGTAAGGTTAATCTGCTTGACTTGACCATTTTGCAGTGGTCACATATACTGAAGCATCACACTGCATACTGGAGACATAGACACTTACACTTCAATTTATCCCTTATGCCTCATGACACTGTAGAAACATATCTGTTGGGCTCTCACTTTCTTCATAGGAGAAGGTTGGGCTAAAGGGGGATATAAGGAGATTTTCAATTTTCTGTCTATGGCGTTTTAGGATAGGTGATGGTGTTATTTCTCTTCTTTATCATTTTTTCCTTATTATTCTTCATTTTTCCAATGTGTGGATATTATATTCATGTTTGGATCCTTGTGGCTCTTGGTAGTAATTTACAGAAAATGGAAGTAAATAAAAAAGATAATGACATCTTGAAATTTGTGGGCAAATGGATGGATCTAGAAAACAACATATTGAGTGAGGTAACCCAGACCCAGAAAGGTAATATAATATGTGCTCACTCATAAGTGGCTTTTAGATATAAAGCAAAGAAAAATCAGCCTACAATTCAAAATCCCAGAGAACCTAGACAACAAAGAGGACCCTAAGAGAGACATACATGAATCTAATCTACATGGGAAGTAGAAAAAGACAAGACCTCCTGAGTAAATTGGGAGTATGTGGATCATGGGAAATTGTAGAAGGGGAGGGGGGAGAAAGGGAAGGAAGAAGAGAAAAATATGTAACTCAATAAAAACAATTTTAAAAAA
This sequence comes from Microtus oregoni, assembly GCF_018167655.1. NCBI lineage: Eukaryota > Metazoa > Chordata > Mammalia > Rodentia > Cricetidae > Microtus > Microtus oregoni. Next base: position 17,939,577 of record NW_024543080.1, on the reverse strand, counting down.
GAAGTAAATAACAACAAAATAACTCAAAGGAGTTATGTTTGAAACAAAGTCTTCTGAAGTAGCAGAAGTTGGTTATATTTATTGTTATTATTCTAGAAATTCATATAAGTGACACTTCAAAAATACTATACTATTGGGAATTACAAATGAAATTTCTTAACTAAATTTATGAAAATCAGATCTATAAGTGGTTTCTGAAATGAATTCAAATGCAGTTGATCTTAAAATATGGCTGATGGGAGCAAGGACCAGACATTCTAAGTTACTAACACCTGAAATCCTCCAAAGCCAACCTAGGAGTATATTTTTATATGTATCATGTTAAAGGCATTGCTATATGATTGTGAGGTGTTTTGCATTAGCTAAATTGTTCTTCAAAGGACAAAAACTAAATGCCAGCAGAACAGTGTTCTACAAACACCAAATGGATGTTCTGAATTGTAGTCAGGACCAGGAATGAATTAACGAGAAGACCATGGACTGACAATTCCAGGGAATTCTGCTTACTTAGGCTACTTCATTCTATTTTCTCAACAAAACTTGGAGGAAGTGCATGACCACTGGTTTCCAGGTTAGGAAACACAGGTGGGAAAGGCTCATGCTTAGCACAGAACTATGATTTCCTTCTTTGAAGGCTGACCTCAAACCGCTTTCATTTCCTGATATCAAACAGCTTCTCTAGGTCACCCAATCAAGGGAGGGAAATAGGTTCAAATAGTCAAGAAATGGGACCAAAAGGTTTAAGCAAGTGCTTGTATCTTGTTCTACTTGCCCATTATTCTCCAGAGACTTTCAAAGCTTTATACTTCTGACCTTGGCATTCTAATCTATAGATGTCGACAAGTTTTGAGCTGAGGAAAAGACATGGTTTGTCTTAACGAGTTATTTTGCTTTCTGATGATCCCCAGAGAAAATTCAGCTGTGTTTCACCCTGTGTGAAATGCTTTTGGGGTGCCTCTTTTTAAGACCATAGGCCTTGTTTCAAAGCTTAAATGACTCTTATTCTCCCCACTCCCTGTTTAATTTTGCACACCTATATAATTTTGAACACTGAGACATCTAGGGGAAAAGTTGTCTTTCTTCCTCCTTGGCTTTTTCAGCCTGCTTCCTTGAATCTGAAAGCCTGCTTACTTTTCTGCAGTGGGTAGGCTGTTTTCAGCTATCTTGATTTGGAGGTGACCAGGGTCTGTTTTAGACGATCACAACAAAGATACTTTTGCAATATGAGAAATGAAAGACTGCTTTTTGGCCATGGACCAAACTAAGTAGCTCCCACTGAAATCAAGCTATAGTATCTTGCTTAAGGACTCATCAACAAGACCACCTAGAGTTTTCTACTTAGAAAAGTGCTTGAGATGTCTCATAGTTATGAAGAAAATATTCTCAGAGAATGAGTACATATCAGTGCTTCATTGACTGACAGTAAGTTTGCAAGACTCTCTTCAATCTAGAAAACATCTCCTCAAAGTGTTTCTTTCAAAGACGGGCAGTAAACCCAGAGGTAGGTCCACTTTTGGTTGTTAGTATGTCTGTTCTGCTAGTATGTGGGGAAAATGGAGGTAGAGTCTTATCCAAGATTCTGCATCCAAACATGGAAACTGGATCCTTTGAACATCAAAGAACTGCCCCTCACATATTTGTGAGCATCTCTGAGCTAGGATTCCAGGCTCAGTCATCTTAAAATAGCACGTTATCTCTACCCTTTTGATGATGGTAGCTCTTATTCCACCATTAACTTTTGAACGATGCTGGTGAAGTCCATAGCTCCTGTTCCTGCAAGACTTTAGAGTCTCAAAGGAGATAGTAATGACTTACTTGCTCTTGATGACCCCTTCTGTCCACTAACCGTTTTTAAACAAGTCCCATGGCGAACCTTAGATTGCATTTTCCTGAAATGTGCTGATTGCACTTCCTAGCAGTGTGACCTTGTACAAGTAACTTCAACCCTTTTGGGCTCAAAATCCATTGGTAAATAAGGATAATAACAATTCTCACTGCACTGGACTTTGTGAGATGCCGTTTAGATAATTTAGAATAGTGTGCGGCACAGTTGTACTTAGTAAGTGTTGGGTATTATTATTGTATGCAAATGCTCGGTACTAGCAGGTTCTCAATAGATACGAATTTACAGATTTAATGAAGAAGGAGGAAAGGAAGACAAATTACTGCACTCAAAGTTTTCAGGGTGTATAGACTATGGTAGCTGGTCAGTAGCAGAACAAATAATCTCCGCCCACTCTGAGATAAATTGACCCCGGTGCCGCCAAATGCTGGACCTCTTCTGATCCTGGACCCACTACAAATGCTTATCACCATCAATCAGGAGAATGTTGACAAGTCACTGGGCCGTGATTCACGTTGTCCATCAGAGCTGGAGCCAGGAATAACCTCTTGTGGCTGCCTCTTTGATTGGGGTTTGAACCAGTAAACCCATCCACTCACCTGCATACTTCTCTGTGTTTTGTGCCCCTGCTATAACGAATAGATTCATAGGTATTTTCGTCAGCAAAAATGACAGTGGCTGCTTTTAGGAAGAATGTTCAAAAAGCACAGTTGCAGGGATGCTAAGCCAGGCGTGTAAGTAAATGTGAATTAAGTCATCACATTCTGCCTAATCTCTAAAGAGAATGCATCTGCCTTTGAGCAGCTAAGAAAAAAAGAAAAGAAAGGATTAAATCATTTGCATGCAGAAGAACTAAATGAGAAGTTTGCCTTTAGGCAAAATGTTTATATCACTCCCAGCTAGGTGTACAAACAAGCTATTGTGCTCCTGGCTAAGAAGATTAAATACCCAGACACCTAGGTCTTCAGAACACAATGTCCCAACTAGTCTTTGAAGAGGAAAGGTCTCTTACAGTTAGAATATTGACCACTGTCAAGTGCACTGAGGCTTGTGTTGGATCTCTGGGTTCTATTTAGGGAATTAAACAACTAAGAATGATATTCTTTTCTCTAAAAGATTTCAGACAACCAGGGAGCAATTACCTTTTTGGCAATCAATTCCAGAGAAGTGAGGAAATCAGAAGTAGGTGGCTATGAACAGAGAAACCACATAGTATCTAGCTCCATGGAAGTAAATACCAGGTTACCCATTCCTGGGTTTGGGTTTGGATATATGTAATATCTGTGAGGTAGACTTTTGTAGAGCATAAAGAAGGGTTATACAGTATATTGAAAGGATTTTTGTTCTTTGAGATTATGTCTCAAATATCCCAAACTCTCCTTGCATTTACTCTGTGGCTGAGGGTGACCTTGAATTATGATTTTCCTGTCTCTACTTGAGAAAGTATGGGGATTACAGATTCTAGTCATTACACTAGCTTAAAAGGAGATTTTGGTGGCAATTACGCATACAGGATGTTTCTTTACAGACATAATTGATAATTGTGAATTTGATTACGATTGAAAATGGATCTTTTGTTTCTTACTGCTTTTCTGTCCCAAACTTCCTTTGGCTTGTTTTTTTTTTTATTATTATTTCAACTTTTTGTCAGATAGACAGATATAATAATGCTAATAATAATGATGTGGACAGTTATTTAAAATAGCTCAGAGTTTGTTTTGTGCCAGGGTCTTCCTTTATGCATACTTTATTCATTTTTCTAATGGTGGTCTTTAGAATTAAATGTCTTTAACCTCATTCTAATGTTGGGAGGAACTTGAATAACCTCATTCCTCTAGTAAGGTTCAGATCCATCGCAGCTCCTGACTATTGCTGCAGCTATACTTCCTGTGGCTGCTGTGGCTATGACTACTGCATCACCCCTCCTAACTGCACACTGTAATAGCAGCATCTTCCACTGAAAATGGTACAGCAGTCACAGTCGCTGTTATTGTAATGGCTGTGCCAACAGTTCTAGCCATGGCTACTATTGGTGGGACCACAATAACTATCAGTACTGCAGCCTAATTTTCCTGCTGCAGCTGCTGCTGCCGGACACATGTCTGTCAAGCTACCTACAGCTTGATGATAAAAAGAATACTCTCGCAGATCTTAGCTGACACTTTTCTATTGCTATAGCCTTAATGACAGATGGAAGTGAATAGAGGCATTGAGCATGCTCTAAAACCTTGGGTCTCGACATCTCCAAGGCTGCGGTCCTTTAACACAGTTCCTCATATTGTGGTGACCCCCCAGCCATCACATTATTTTCATTGTCATTTCATAACTGCAATTTTGCTACTATTACGAATCTTAATATAAATATCTGTGTTTCCCAATGGTCTTAGGTGATTCCCATGAAACCTCCAAAGGGATCACCACCCACAGGTTGAGAATCTAGACTTGTTTAGAAGGTAGCATTTTTCTTCTTAAAAGAATAAACACAAGGGAACACCGGGCCGGGAGGCGGAAGGCGGCCGGAACACCGGGCGGCGGAAGGGGGCCGGAGGACGCCCAGCACATCCAGCGGGGACCAACTGGGACAGGCTGGAACCGGCGGGGACCAGAGCGGCAGCAGAGGACACAGGCTGCTGGTGGCGGGAACCATCCCAGCAGAAGAAGCAGGCTGCAGGGACCGCGCGCAAAACACCGAGAACAGATCGCCCCACTACAATTAAACCAAAGAGGTAGGCATTCGGTTGGGGAGGTCCCTGGCAGAGGAGGAGCCCGGTCCTATTCTTGAAGACCCTTCTGAGGGGTGAGAGGGATCTTGCCCCCCCCCCCCCCCCCCCCCCCCCCCCCCCCCCGCAGGAACCAGGAAACAGAGCAAGGGCATTTTGTAAGAGGAGCCCCTGGCCAGCAGGGAAACCTGAACCAGTTTTAACAGACCCCTTAGATAGCATCGATAGGAGGAGATGGGCAGGCGTCAAGGAAAGAATTCACCCAATAATCTGAAAATCAGCATGAAAACACCAGAACCCAATGATCTTACAACAGAAGGTCTCCAACACCCTAACACAGAAGAAGTGGATAAAATTGACTTTTTGAAAGCAGTAGAGTCCCTTAAACAACATGTGAAAAATGCCCTTATAGAAATGGATGAGAAGTATAACCAAAAATTTGAAGAAATGAGTAAATATGTACATAATACCCTGGGAAACCAAGAAAGAACGATCAAACAGGTAATGGAAACAGTTCAAGAATTGAAAACTGAAATGGAAGCAAGGAAGAAAACACAAACTGAGGACCAGCTGGATATGGAAAATCTAGGTCAACGAGCAAAGCCTACAGAAACAAGCATAATCAATAGAATACAAGAAATAGAAGAAAGAATCTCAGATTCTGAGGACACCATAGAGAAAATAAACACTCTGATCAAAGAAAACTGCAAAGCCAACAAATTCTCATCACAAAACATTCAGGAATTATGGGACACAATAAAAAGACCAAATATAAGAATAATATGAATAGAAGAAGGAGAAGAGTCACAGCTCAAAGGCCCAGAAAATATTTTGAACAAAATTATGGAAGAAAACTTTCCCAACTTAAAGAAAGATATTCCTTTGAATATTCAAGAAGCATACAGAACACCAAACAGACTGGATCAAAGGAAAACATCCCCTCGCTATATAATAATCAAAACACAAAATATACAGGTTAAAGAAAGAATACTAAGAGCTGCAAAGGAAAAAGGCCAAGTAACTTATAAAGGTAAACCGATCAGACTTACACCTGATTTCTCTATGGAAACAATGAAAGCCAGAAGGTCCTGGATAGAAGTACTGCAGAAGCTAAGAGACCATGGATGCAAGCCCAGACTACTATACCCAGCCAAGCTTTCGTTCACTATAAATGGAGAAACCAAGACATTCCAGGATAAGAACAAATTTAAGCAATACGTAGCCACGAATCCAGCCCTACAGAAAGTAATAGAAGGAAAACCGCAACCCAAGGAATCCAACATTGCCAACACTGCCTACAATAACTCAGGCATCTAGCGACCCTTCACTAGCACAACTCAAAGAAGGGAGACACACAAATTCTACTTCCAAAAACAACAAGAATATCCGGCATTAACAACCACTGGTCATTAATATCACTTAATATTAATGGTCTCAACTCACCTATAAAAAGGCACAGGCTAAGAGATTGGATACGAAAACAGGATCCAACATTCTGCTGTTTGCAAGAAACACATCTCAACCACAAAGACAGGCATCTACTCAGAGTAATGGGTTGGGAAAAGGTCTTTCAAGCAAATGGTCCTAAGAAAAAAGCAGGTGTGGCCATATTAATTTCTAACAAAACTGACTTCAAACTAAAATCAATCAGAAGAGATCGAGATGGACACTTTATACTCATAACAGGAACAATTTGTCAGGATGATGTCTCAATCCTGAATATTTATGCCCCTAATATAAAAGCACCCATGTATGTAAAAGAAATATTACTAAAACTCAAGGCAGATATCAAACCACACACACTAGTAGTAGGAGACTTCAATACACCTCTCTCAGCAATGGACAGGTCAATCAGACAGAAACCTAATAGAGAAGTAAGAGAACTACTGGAGGTAATGAAGCAAATGGACTTAACAGACATCTATAGAACATTCCACCCAAATAGGAAAGAATATACCTTCTTCTCTGCAGCCCATGGAACCTTCTCGAAAATTGACCACATACTCGGAAACAAAGGAAACCTCCACAGATACAAAAAAATATCAGTGTCCACCTGCGTCTTATCAGATCACCACGGATTAAAGTTAGAATTCAACAACAATCCTACCTCCAGAAAGCCGACAAACTCATGGAAACTGAACAGTCAACTACTGATCCACACCTGGGTTAAGGAAGAAATCAAGAAGGAAATTAAAGTCTTCCTGGAATTCAATGAAAATAGAGAAACAACATACTCAAACCTATGGGACACTATGAAAGCAGTGCTAAGAGGAAAGTTCATAGCACTAAGTGCCCACTTAAAGAAAACAGAGAAAGCATACATCGGAGACTTAACAGCACACCTGAAAGCTTTAGAAAAAAAAGAAGCAGACACGCCCAGGAGGAGCAGAAGACTGGAAATAATCAAACTGAGGGCGGAAATCAACAAAATAGAAATGCAGAAAACAGTCCAAAGAATCAATGAAACAAAAAGTTGGTTCTTGGAGAAAATCAACAAGATCGACAAACCCCTATCCAAACTAATTAAACGACAGAGAGAGAACACGCAAATAAATAAGATCAGAAATGAAAAGGGGGACATAACCACAGACACAGAGGAAATTCAGAGACTCATTAGATCTTACTACAAAAGCCTGTATGCCGCAAAACTAGAAAATGCAAAAGAAATGGACATGTTTTTAGATAAGTGCCACATACCAAAGCTAAACCAAAACCAGGTGAACGATGTAAATAGACCTGTTAGTGGCGAAGAACTAGAAACCGTTATCAAAAATCTACCTTCCAAAAAAAGCCCAGGACCAAATGGTTTCAATGCAGAATTCTACCAGAACTTCCAAGAAGAGCTAATACCTATACTCCTTAATGTATTTCACAATATAGAAACAGAAGAGTCATTGCCAAATTCCTTTTATGAAGCTACAGTTACCCTGATACCAAAACCACACAAAGACCCAACCAAGAAAGAAAATTACAGGCCTATCTCACTCATGAATATCGACGCAAAAATTCTCAATAAAATACTGGCAAACCGAATCCAAGAACACATTAGAAAAATTATCCATTATGATCAAGTAGGCTTCATCCCAGAGATGCAGGGCTGGTTCAACATACGCAAATCTATCAATGTAATCCAGCATATAAATCAACTGAAAGAAAAAAACCATATGATCATTTCATTAGATGCTGAAAAAGCATTTGACAAAATTCAACACCCCTTTATGATAAAAGTCTTGGAGAGATTAGGGATACAAGGGTCATACCTAAATATAATAAAAGCTATTTACAGCAAGCCGTCAGCTAACATTAAATTAAATGGAGAAAAATTCAAAGCCATCCCACTAAAATCAGGAACACGACAAGGATGTCCACTCTCTCCATACCTCTTCAATATAGTGCTTGAAGTTCTAGCAATAGCAATAAGACAACATAATGGGATCAAGGGGATTCGTATCGGAAAAGAAGAAGTTAAGCTCTTGTTATTTGCAGATGATATGATAGTATACATAAGTGACCCCAAAAACTCTACCAAAGAACTCCTACAGCTGATAAACACCTTTAGTAATGTGGCAGGATACAAGATCAACTCCAAAAAATCAGTGGCCTTCCTATACACCAAGGATAAGGAAACAGAGAGGGAAATTAGAGAAGCATCACCTTTCACGATAGCCACAAATAGCATACAATATCTTGGGGTAACTCTGACCAAGGATGTGAAAGATCTATTTGACAAGAATTTTAAGTCTTTGAAGAAAGAAATTGAAGAGGACACCAGAAAATGGAAAGATCTTCCTTGCTCCTGGATTGGGAGGATCAACATAGTAAAAATGGCAATTCTACCAAAAGCAATCTATAGATTCAATGCAATCCCCATCAAGATCCCATCAAAATTCTTCACAGATCTGGAGAAGACAATAATCAACTTTATATGGAAAAACAAAAAACCCAGGATAGCCAAAACAATCTTATACAACAAAGGAGCGTCTGGAGGCATTACCATCCCTGACTTCAAACTCTACTACAGAGCTACAGTATTGAAAACAGCTTGGTATTGGCATAAAAACAGAAAAGTCGACCAATGGAATCGAATAGAAGACCCTGACATTAACCCACAAACCTATGAACACCTGATTTTTGATAAAGGAGCTAAAAGTATACAATGGAAAAAAGAGAGCATCTTCAACAAATTGTGCTGGCAAAACTGGATGTCAACCTGTAGAAGAATGAAAATAGATCCATATCTATCACCATGCACAAAACTCAAGTCCAAATGGATTAAAGACCTCAATATCAGTCTGAACACACTAAACCTGATAGAAGAGAAAGTGGGAAGTACTCTACAACACATGGGCACAGGAGACTACTTCTTACATACAACCCCAGCAGCACAGACATTAAGGACCTCATTGAATAAATGGGACCTCCTGAGACTGAGAAGCTTCTGTAAAGCAAAGGACACTGTCGCTAAGACACAAAGGCAACCCACTAACTGGGAGAAGATCTTCACCAACCCCGCAACTGACAAAGGTCTGATCTCCAAAATATATAAAGAACTCAAGAAACTAGACTGTAAAAGGCTAACCAACCCAATTATAAAATGGGGCATTGAGCTGAACAGAGAATTCTCAACAGAAGAACTTCAAATGGCCAAAAGACACTTAAGGTCATACTCAACTTCCTTAGCGATCAGAGAAATGCAAATCAAGACAACTTTAAGATACCATCTTACACCTGTCAGAATGGCGAAAATCAAAAACACCAATGATAGCCTTTTTTGGAGAGGTTGTGGAGAAAGGGGTACACTCATCCATTGCTGGTGGGAATGCAAACTTGTGCAACCACTTTAGAAAGCAGTGTGGCGGTTTCTCAGGAAATTTGGGATCAACTTACCCCTGGACCCCGCAATACCACTCTTGGGAATATACCCAAGAGAGGCCTTATCATACAACAAAAGTATATGCTCTACTATGTTCATAGCAGCATTGTTTGTCATAGCCAGAACCTGGAAACAACCTAGATGCCCTTCAATGGAAGAATGGATGAAGAAAGTATGGAATATATACATATTAGAGTATTATTCAGCAGTAAGAAACAAGGACTTCTTGAATTTTGCATACAAATGGATGGAAATAGAAAACACTATCCTGAGTGAGGTAAGCCAGACCCAAAAAGAGGAACATGGGATGTACTCACTCATATTTGGTTTCTAGCCATAAACCAAGGACATTGAGCCTATAATTAGTGATCCTAGAGAAGCTAAATAAGGAGAACCCAAAGAAAAACATATAGGCATCCTCCTGAATATTAACCTTCAGCAAGCGATGAAAGGAGACAGAGACAGTGACCCACATTGGAGCACAGGACTGAATTCTCAAGGTCCAAATCAGGAGCAGAAGGAGAGAGAGCACGAGCAAGGAACTCAGGACCATGAGGGGTGCACCCACACACTGAGACAATGGGGATGGTCTACTGGGAACTCACCAAGACCAGCTGGCCTGGGTCTGGAAAAGCCTGGGATAAAACCGGACTCTCTGAACATAACGGACAATGAGGACTACTGAGAACTCAAGAACAATGGCATTGGGTTTCTGATCCTACTGCACGTACTGGCTTTGTGGGAGCCTAGGCAGTTTGGATGCTCAACTTACTAGACCTGGATGGAGGTGGGGGTTCCTTGGACTTCCCACAGGGCAGGGAACCCTGATTGCTCTTCGGGCTGATGGGGGGGGGACCTAACTGGGGGGGGGGAATGGGAGGCGGTGGCGGGGAAGAGACAGAAATCTTTAATAAATAAATAAATAAATTAAAAAAAAGAATAAACACAACAACAAGGAACACCTCAAATATTGATTTTTCTGCTATAAAATCCTATGTTGGTTTTAATAGAATAGAAAACATTCCTTAATAGTTTTGAGTAAAATTGACAGCAGGGACATTGTGCCAAGGAACCCAGTGACTTTCTATTTTCCTAGTAAATTCAGGTGTATAGTTTGTGCGCACAGAGTTGAAAGCACTGACACATGCTGGCAAGTAATTGATTGTCTGCCATAAATCAAGCGCTGAAGGTTAATGCCATTGTTTAATCTTGGCTTCTTAATCCAAGTGTCATTCCTTACAGAAAGGCTTCTTTGCCTCCTCAGTGCTATAACTAGGTCACTCTTTCCACCCCTGCTCTAGACGCACTGGGATTTGTAGATATGACTAATTATCAGTAGTTCATAAAGTTGTTGCCGCCTTGCAGAAGTAGGTGACTTGAAGGCAGAGGTCATGTCTGGTTAGTTTCCCATTGTTAAATTCCTGCCTTTAACACAGGTTCTGGTCTGAAGCTATGAGAAACATGGGTTTGCATAGGGGGTGGTCCTTCTTGACTGCACTGGGCACACTGATCAGCCTCTCCTGTTTTATAGCCTTTATCTATCCAGAAGGAGCCCCTACAGGGGCACCTCATTCCCTGGAACATGGAGTTGTCTTCTTCTATGGTGTTTCTCTATGAAGAGACACAGTTTAAAACATTAGTGCAACAGGTTAAACATCCAGACATTCAGCACACCTGAAGACCTTCACCAGCTGCCTGGCCATTTTGGAAGGGGACTCTGTAAGATCGTGTGGTCCCAGCTTTCCCCAGAGCATGTCTGTTCCTTTCTCGGTATGCAGTGAGGAGCATGGAATGCAGCTGGATAGAGGGCAATGGGACCTGTCCATCATTTCTGAGAACTGAACGCTTTATCCCGTGATACTTTCCCAATGGGGAAAACAGGCTGTCTTCAGGAGTTAGGTGCTTACTCCCATGGGCCAGTCCTATTATAGAGACGGAAGGTGAAGAATCTGCAGGAGGCTTCTCCCTGCTTCTTTGGACTTACACTATTTTATATCATCCCTGCTGGGTTATTTAAATAAAACATTAAAATTCTTCCGTATTTTAACACTAACAGAGATGGGGGGCATTCCATATAAGTGAATTTTTACAGCTAATTGAAACATTCTGTTAAATTAACACTTAAAAAATACTCCTTTTATTTCATAAAGCCTTTTAAAACACACAATGCCCAACACTTGTTTGCCTTTTAAATCAGAGTATAGTTGTAAGATCTGGCACAAGAAAGACCTTTGTGGGTGACAGAATACGCCATGCAGAGAGAGCTTGAGTGTGGAGTTTATTTAAGAAGAGGGTATTGGCTCCTTCCCCAAGAAAAGAGAGAGAGAGAGAGAGAGAGAGAGAGAGAGAGAGAGAGAGATCATCAGTGGGCGGAGCTTGTCTCTTAAAGGGGCCTTTGCACCTGCTTGCCTTAAGCTGAGGGGCGATCATACCCAAGGGGCAGGGTCAAAGTGTGCCTGGAAACTAACAATAGTGATTATATGCCGCGTGCGCACACCGCGCCCCCGTGTCTGCGCTCTGTGCGCTATTACCCAGTTCGCGAGCTTCGGGCAAGGGGACTGGAGGTTAAAATACACAGACACACACAGAGAGACAGCAACACGGGTCATCCTTGAATTTCCCAAGAATGCCCCCTTTTGTTCAAGGGCAGATTATGTAGAGATAGCCATGCCCCAGACAAACCCAAGAGAAACCACTCTCCTGCCATCAGGAACTGAAGGTCTTGTGCTCAGAGCAGCTGTAGGCACTCAGACCAGGGGATTACAAGAAATTCAGGATCTGGGGTCTCATTGCTCCCATCAACTATACTTCAGTCAGATCCTTGGAACATAGGATAATGGATTTTAGCTGTGAAGGGCTTTGCAAAGGCCCTTCTGGTTAAATTCCTCAGAGGACTGGAAGAAGATAAGAGAGCTGGCAAGACATTCTGAAGGCTGCATGGTCGGGTAGACAAAACTCCAGTGGGAAAGTCACCAGCTGTATTTTCTTCGCTTCCCTTAGTTGCTTGCCAGTCAAGTTTTCAGAGTGCGTTTGCCGCTCGAGGTATCAGGTCTTATTGGGGACAACGTTTTTAATTTTTTTTAAATTTAAACACCTTTTTTTTTTTCATTTTTTTACATACCAACAAGTTTCCCCTCCCTTCCTCTCTTCCCATCTCCTCCCTTTTCCTATCTACCCACCTCCCCCACTGCTCCTCCTCCATCTCCAGTCAGAAAGAGACAGGCCTCCCATGGGCTTATACAAAGCATGGCCCATCAAGTTGAGGCAGGACCGAAGTCCTCCCCTTCATCAAGGCAGGGCCAGACAGTCCAGCACAGGGAACAGGTTATTAGGAGTAAAGTATAGGCCAACCAACCCACAGCTCCAGAGGGTCTAGATAACAAGGGGGCGCCTTTTAAAAGTGGATGGCAGTGATTACAGGAATAGAAACTTTTTAGTACATTTTCTACAGTTCTGCACAATGTCTTGCGTTTTGTGAGCACTTACTAAAACAGATAATGGTCATTGATTGGGTCATCTTTTGGGTTGAAGAGCCAGGTCACCAGGTTGTTGTAAGTGTTTAAAATGAGAGCACCTCCTACTCTTAGCTGGGTTTTGGGAGAGGGCCTAGGGCACCAGGTTATCACTAAAGGACATCAGCTTTGTGACCCCAGCTTGGCTCTGCAGTTGCCTGGCTTGCTAATCTCTGAGTTTCCAGGCAATTATGGAAAAATGAGAGCCATTAGATAAGAGACGTATAACTGCGTAGCAGCAACAATAAGCAAAATAGGAGCAATGATAAGACATGAGCATCTTCTGCTAAGTGTGGGACTTAGACGTAGTGCCACCTCTACAGAAACAAGTCATTCACCCTTGTAAACTGCTCTCCAGTTGTAAGGTATATAACAGAGTCCCCAGTTCTCACCCAATGACTCTATGGTGCCCTATATGTAAGGAGCAGTATCTAATTTGTAGAGCAGCTCTGCGACCTGAACCCTGAGGAACAAACTGGAGTTAAGCAGGCATAGGGAGAGGTCACTTAGAAAAACGCCTTAAGCAAAAGGGAAAAATCAGACACAAAATCTATTAGGGGAGACAAGAAGGCAGCTCCGGGCAAGTTGCAGACAATTTGCCATGGAGTGAAAAATTTATCTGGAGAAAACAATCGCGAGTCTTACGACGTGTTCAGTTGAGTAATGGCATGGTCAAATTTGTTTTTAAAGAGATGACATTAACTTCATGATAAAAATAGCTTTAGTCCGTAAACACACACACTGAACAATGGACTCTGTGAGATTAGGGAGTATGCTATTCAGAGCAGAGGCCAGAAGACAACGTTAGGTGTAGCTCCTCACTTTCCACTTTGTTTGAGGCAGGATCTTTTGCCATTCCCAGCTTTGTGCACCAGGATACCTGAGTTGTAAGATTCCTGGAATTATCCTGTTTTTCCTCCTATGTCACTGTAGGCACTGATGTGTTGATAAGCACTACCACATCAAGTTTTATATGGTGTTATGTGTGGCATTAACTCTCAGTCTGACATACCCTTGAATAAGCTGGGAAGAATATCAATGACGAAGTGTCTACATTATGTTGGACTATCAGCATGAATGTGGAGGAAGTATCTTAATTAAGTTAACTGATGTAGGACGACTAAGCCCACTGTGGGAGGCACCTCCATTCCCTAGGCAGTGCCTCTTGAACTGTTGAAGGAGAGAAATAAAACTGAGCCCAATCAATTTCTCTTGTCTTCACTGAGAATGTGATATGACCAGCTGCCTCCAGCTCCTGCCGCCTTGACTTTTCTGCAATAACGGGTAGTAACCTGGAGTTGTGCACTAAAATAAACCATTTCCCCCCTAAGCTGATTTTCATCTGGGTATTTTATCACAGACAGAAAGGAAACTAGACATGTGGATCACAGGGACTCAATCACTTGTCCTCGTTGTCTCATGACAATCCGTGTATTCTCTGAGCCAGTTCCTCAGTCCTACATCTTTTAATAATTTGGCATAGGTGATAATGTTTCAACTTATTTTTGGGGGGAGGATGCATATATTCATACCAGAGCAACACAATGTATCATTTTAAAAATTACTCTATTTTTTTTTCCAGTAGTGATAGAGAGACTAAGAATAGAAACAGAGAATACCATCAAAGATATTGCAAAAATCCAGATGGGAGGATGTTAATTCAGACAACAGAAGTGGAAACAAGAGGAAGTGGTTAGATTTTTAAAGGCAGTCCAACAAGGTTTGCTGTTGGATTAGAGGAGGAGATAGAGAGCAAGGACTTGAAAGGTAATTTCAACATTTGGGGGCAGAAACAGCTTTCCAGACACAATTGATAGGCTTTGAAGACCTGAAGAGAAAATTCAGGAATTCAGCATTACTTTTGCTCTGTGTATATTGAGTTTGGGATGACTTCTAGCTAAGCGGCAGCAATTCCTGGCCATGGAGACATCAAACCAGTGCCTGAGAAGTGCTCATGGCTGTAACTCTGGTCAGCTCTGTTTTCATTGGGACCCTTGCTCTGGAGGTCAAGTGGGGACAGGACTTAGAGGAGAAAGGAATAGTAAGCTTTCCAGTACACTGCCAATGGAGAAGGATGTGGGAACTGAGAAGTAGTCATGATGGAGAGTTAAATAAAGTGGTGGGGACAAAAGTCTTCATCAAAGGAGATTTGGTGAAGAGGAACATGACCTTGCAAGTATAAATAACTTTTTAAAAATCTGGATTGGCTGCAAAGGGTAGCATAGGAATGGTTGTGGCAGGAAATATACAGTCTGTCTTATCTGACTTATTTATCATGCAAATGCTATTGTATGCCTTTATATTTATGGAAATGGTTCAAGATGTCTGTGTGTGTGTGTATGTGTGTGAGAGAGAGAATGAATGAATGAATACAGATCAGATCCATTGAACAGTAGAGGGCTGGCTCTCACTCTTTTAGCCAGAGAGAAGGACAGCTATTGAGCGTGGGCATCCATAGGTGACTTCTGACCGCTGGTCCATGTGGCATCTCTGCTGACTGCTTCTGTTTACTTAACAGGTCATGGTTGAAAGAAATGCTAGAGCTTTAGGAGATAAATAAGACATGGAGCATTCCTCTGGAGAGCAGAAGACTTACAATGATTAGAGAAGTATAACTTGCATCCCGGAGAGCAGGACAGTTAGTTCCACTGGGAGTTAGGGATCATTAATGTGAAGAGAAGTCCATCAGCACGATTACATGTTCATCTATGTGGTGGGTTGGGTGCCTGCAGTCCAGGTGCAGGTTCAGAGTAGAGCTTGTAATTAATCAAGGCAGGTTAGACTATCTATAGTGCAGTGGGTGATAACAGTAGGTTGTGGAATCTATGGAAGGGCAAGGAAGTGTGTGAAAATATGAACGGGCTCAATAGGTGGAAGGAACTGTGTGAAAAGCGAGTTAGAAACTTAACTGAGGGAATATGGAAAACAGCTTGCCATTGGAAGTGGCATAGTCCTTTTTCTAATGGTGGTATGCACAACAAGAAATGATACTGATGGTGGGGACAGTCAGTTCATCCCATTTCTGAAGACAATGAAGCCCAAAGACAAAGATGGTAGGAGGAGTGTAAAGAAGATACTGGGGTCACTGTGTATAGTCAATGGCCGTGAGTCGCATGGTGCACATTCAGAGGTAACAAGGAATGAGTTGGCCCATGGGGAGGATGAGCAGAATGAGGTTGCTGACATTGTGGCTTTCTGGAGGACCGGGGACATCTGAACAGCACACAATGTCCTCCCGTATCACCACGACACCATCTTATGCTCCACTTTGATTTGGTCGATGCCCTTGCTCTGTCCCTTTGACAATCTTAATCTCTTCACTGAGCTGTGAGCTCATTATATTCAGGGACTATATCCCGATGATGTTCAGCCCCTCCGTGCCTAATACAGTGTCCATTCCATCGCAGCCATTACCATTTGTGGAATTAGATTGCACCAAATGCGGGGATTTAAAGATCAAGAAGCTAACATCCTTAGAGGGTAGAGCGGCGAAATGAAATTTACATCTAGATTTATTATGTGTACTAAAAACACAGCACTGTCAGCTAATCATGTACTTGCAATTGTTTCTGGAGTTCCAAAGACATTAAAAATATAATTCGGTCATAAATATTGCAAAGAAAAGCCTGGGGCCATTCTATTTGCATGAAAAGGTGCTATTTCTCCTGTTTTCTGTGCCACAGAATAAAAGTGTCTGGCAAGGAGCACCATTTACAGGCTTGACCATTTCCTGAACCTCCCTCCCCAGTGTTTGTTCATCCACAATTTGCTCTCTGAAATCTAAAGAATCATTAATTTTTGTTTTGCAACCACGATAACTACAGAAAAATAAAACGAAACAAGCACAGTAACCAAAGCTGTACCTCTCCCGAAACTCTAGGCAAACTGGACAATGCAAAGATATTATTCCTTGAAATTTCCTCACTGTGCAGCGGCATTTTATATGATGAATAACAAGCAACATGAGAAAGGAGGAATTTTGACTGAAACTGTAAACTCAACTTAGATGTGCTTCCCTAACTTATTTTTGCAGCATCTAAATGTAAATTGTAAGGGCAAAGAACTGTTTTATGCTCTGTCCAAAATTGCCTTCTGAAAACCATGATGCCGTGTCAGCACCGCCGTTCTCCACGGATGCAGGTGATGGAGAGAGGGCATCCCTCAGCGCTGGAGCTCCTGCGGGCTATTCGCATTCTCCTTGTGTCTTTCAATTACCACCGGCAAGATGCATAACTAATCAACTCAGATCAAAGTTGCTTGATTTGTTCTCACTCTTCCTCATCTCTGTCACCTCTTGTTCTGTCTTTTCTTTTTTTTCACCCTCTCTCATCTTTTTTTTTTTCAGACACTCATAAACCAGAACCACTTAAAGATAATAGCTTCTTCAAAAATGCAGCTCCCCAGGATTTAATTAAACTGTAAGTTGCAGACTGGCCTGGGGAGCTAAAGTACTGCGAGATGAATCTTTGTTTAGTATGATCATGGGATTCTAGTGGCTTCAAGGTGTCAGAGACCGAGTGCATTAGCTGTCAGGTTTGGCTTGTTCTTGGTTGTATGGGCTTAGTGGATTAAATATCATGACCTTGACTCTGGCAATGTCCCCTCTCCCGGATTTCTTATCTTTAGGGTGAACTTGAATGGCTACCATAAACTCCAAAGTTACTTTATTAACCCATTGGGATGAGAACTCCAGTGTTACTACATTAGCATATTGTTGCAGATATTCAGGTGAAAGCATTGGGGATTATTTTATGAATGGGCATTTCACATCCCATCATACCTCTGGGACTCCTGGAACAATATAAGTTAAGAGGCATGAGCACAGATGTTGCTCCAACCCTCTTTAACTTTACTTCTTATGTACTGCCCACACAAAGGGGGGAAATATTCTTAAAAGTCCCTGACTTCCATCATTGTTCTGTCTGACACTAACATACTTATTATGTACTAAGGACTGCCAAAACATGTTCTCACAACAATGTCCTGTGCTAGGTGCTGCTGTTGTCTCTAGATGTGGACTGAAAGTTGGGTAGCTTGGCCAAGGTGTCTAATAGCATGTGTATTAGGGTTGTTCAGAAAGTGGAAGCAATAGGATAAGTAGATAGATGTATACATAGATATGTAGATCAAACAAGGATGGGTTCAGATAATTCTAGAGCAAAGCAAGTGAAAAGAGCCACAGTTGGTAGACTGGCAGCATAGTCAGCTTTATCATAGAGTTCTAATCTGAAGGTGAAAAAGAAAACCCATGTCCCAGCTGGAAGGTAGTCAGACAGGAAGAATTCCCTCTCATTGTAGTAGGGCCAGACCTTCTGTTCTGTTCAAGGCTTAAATTGCCCCTCAGTAGGAAGGACATTTTTTAGTTTATTGATATAAGTGTTGGTCTTATGTGCAAACCCAAACCCCTTCATAAACATGCTCAGAATAAAATTTGGCCAAATACCTGGGCACCTACTGTCCCACTCAAAGTGACATATAACAGCACATGCAAGCCAGGAGCTGGGTCTAAGCAGTGAGTACCTAAAGTTTGTAGCCTGTTATGTCAACTGATGTGTTTGCTCAGGTAAGGATTTTACTTCCTCCCTTCCTATCTCCCTCCCTCTCTCCCTCCCTGATTCCCTGCTTCCTCCCCCTCTTCACTTTTTTCTTCTTTTCCCATAGTGTCTTACTCTGCAGTTAGGCTGGCCTGACCTATAACTTATGACCACTCTTCAGAGTCACCCCTCAAATGCAGGATTTCAGTAGTACATAACCACACATGACTTCTAATTTTCAAAGGACAATTATGACCATTTTCTCATAAAAAGTAAAGAAACCATACAAAGACAGTTTTGCTGTGGTGCAATCCTCTTGTATCCTGTAAAGATTTGTAACTTGTACTAGTTTAATAAAATGCTGATTGGCCAGTAGTCAGGCAAGACGACCAGAACAGGAGAATTCTGGGAAGAGAAAAGGCTCAATCTGTAGTCATCACCCAGATAAGTGGAAGCAAGATGAGAATGCCTCACTGATAAAAGGTACCAAGCCAACATAGGCAAGAATTATGGGCTAATTTAAGATGTAAGAATTAGTTAATAAGAAGCCGGAGCTAATAGGCCAACCAGTTTATAATTAATGTAGGTCTCTGCATGTTTCTTTGGGACTGAACAGCTGTGGGACTGGGTGGGAAAGAAACCTCCATCAACAAAGTTTGTTATGTGCTATTTTTTTGTATCACTATAATTACTCAACAAAACAACTTGAAGGAGAAAGATGCATTTTGACTCCTTGTGGTTTCAGAAGCCTTAGTTGGCTGTGGGAGAGCAAGGCATGCTGTCGACTCTTTCTTTACAACACAGTGGGTCACAGAGCAGAGAAAAGGGCAAGGCTGGTGCTCCCTGGCTTTCTTTCATTGCTTTTCCCTTTTATCCCACCTGGACATTAACCCATGGGATGGTGCTACCCACATTTAGGGTGGATCTTTCCCCATCAGGGAATCTTTTCTAGAAATGGTCTTACATATACACCAGAAACATGCTGCAATTTTCTAGATGATTCTAGATTCAGTGAAGTTGACCATGAAGGTCATCTAAACCTTCAGCCAGGCAGTGGTGGTACACACCTTTAAACTCAGCACCCAGGAGGTAGAGATAGGTGAGTCTCTGAGTTCAAGGCCAGCATGGTCTATGGATTGAGTTTTAGGACAGCCAGGCCTACACAGAGAAGGTACCCACCTCTCCAAAAGTCCAAATATCCTTTTGAGAAAATTTTATTTTTTCTTTAATATTTCAAAGTGGTCCTAATCAGATATTTGGTTGTCTCCTACTGAAGCTCACATATTCTAAATCTGGTATCTAATAAACTGGGAAGAGAAAAGAGATGGTCTTCCCTTTCCATTCCTGAACCCTCACACACAGAGAACTACCACCTCACATACAGAGATCTCCAGGCTTGGATCTCTAGTTTGAAGCTCCCTTTGGAGCATGGCAGTGAACGAGAGGAGGGAAGACCCTACTCTATTACCAGGTAGTCAAAGCTTGATATAAATGTATAGCAAAGTAGTGGGTGCCAATCTGTGACAAACTTGGAGATTTTTGGAAAAAGAGGTAGAGAAAGACTCCTCAGGGCGGGTGACATTGGACAGGCAATTGCATGACGTAAGAACAGAAGTAATGAGATGAGAAAAAGAATTTCCTAAGTGAGAATTGCATGAGTTAAAGTGTGGATCCTGTTGTGCTCAAGGAATAGGATGGTTAGAGCAAAGTGCCCAGATTGGGGCAGAAAGGTCATGATGTCAGAGAAGCAGCCTGGGCCAGGTGGAGTAAGGTCTTTAGACTATGATGAGAACGCACTAGTGGGTTTTTGAAAAGGAAGCAATATGATTGAAATCACTTTGGGAACTTCGTGGAGAACCGTCTCCTGGGAGCAAATGTGGAAGCCCCAAGGCTGATTAGCCAGTTGCTGTCAGCATCCGGGTAAGCGTGATGGTATCAAGGAT
This sequence comes from Microtus oregoni, assembly GCF_018167655.1. Lineage (NCBI taxonomy): Eukaryota > Metazoa > Chordata > Mammalia > Rodentia > Cricetidae > Microtus > Microtus oregoni. The sequence goes on along the minus strand of NW_024543080.1, from coordinate 17,919,152 downwards.
GATGCAGGTGACAATGGATTGGCCAAGGGTTATCCTGGCTGGGATTATATTAGGAAGGTGGTGGTGAGGGGCTTTGCTGGTGGAATCACTGTGTGCTACAAGCCAGCTCAGCTTCCACCTAAGAACTCTGTTAAGGTGATCTTGAAGCCCAGCAGGTTTACATCAGGAGAGTAGGGGTTTAAGATCCTTTTCTTAGATCCAGCACAGTGCTGGAGAAATCCCTGTGCTGCCTGCAGTATAACAACACTCAGTGTTTTCACAGCTGCAGGAACACTTTACCCCTGCAGGATATGAGGCTTAGCATATGTATCTTTATTTATTGATTTCTGATTCTGGGGGATTCTAATAGTGACGTTCTTAGTCTATGCAGTAAAAGTTGCTTGAAGAAAAGGATGGGAACTCAGCAGATTCATGAACATGGAAGGACGATGTGTCACAAAATTGCAAGGAAAACCTCGAGGATGTGTGTCTGTTGTGTAACTATGGAGGGAAGGGAGCCATGAGACAGAAAAACAACACATTACATAATATAATATTTAAATCGCCCTCGGAGAAGGACTATAGGAAGGATGATTTCATTTAACTGCACAAGTGAAAAATTGCCTGGCTTTATATCAGGAAAAAAATTCCTCTTTGAAAAGTGCTTGTTCCATAGATTATGCCTGGCATTTCCAGGCTGCCAAATTCCTGATGGAGCTGGTGATTAGAAGACAATGCAGCCTCACCCAGCTCTTTCTCTCTTTCTTGGCTTTGTCTCAGCTTTGCTTCCTCTGAGTGGTTCACGAAAGTCAGAGACAGAGAGAAAGAGAGATGACATACATCACAGATTTGATCAGGTTAAAGAGGAATAGCCAGCAGGAATGTATGTCAATCAGTACAAGGTTGGTTAGGAGAAGAGAGAAGGGATGAGAAGGGTCAGGAAGCAGCTAAGGTGCCAGCAGAACTGAAGGTCCACCTTTAATCCTCAAAGGAAACAAAGCTTTGTTTTATTGTAGTTAGCTCTGAGGAACAGATGCTCAGTTTTTAACCTGTCATCCTAACATGTTACCTTAGTTGGTCCAATATGAAATCAGGGCAACTGAGAGGCAGCCCGGGGAAAGGTGAGGATGTAATAGCTGTATGTGGGTACATATGCATGTAGTGGGATGGCATGAAAAGTGGTAATTTATTATGATTACTTTTGATGTTCACCATGATAGAGTCCTTCTGAGCAATCAGGTTGTGCTCCAGCAGGATGTAGAGTGGCACGGATAGGCATTATTTAATTCATCTGTGTGAAAGTGAGCAGCCAAGGGAGATAAAGTGGGGATTAATCAGAACAGAATGAGCTTTGGGATGGCTACGTCTAAATCCATCCCAGGGATCACCTGGGAAATCAACTCCCTGTTTTCAGCTGGCATGTATATATATGTAGGGAGGTTCTCCACTCATTTGTTCTCAGTTTGGTTCATCCTAAAAGGTCCCCCAAATTCATAAATCAGAAAGAATTTGTTCTGACAAGAATTTAATTCTATAGTCTGAATAGTAGTGACTGATAAGCTTCATAGGGAACCTGGACCATCAACCAATAGCCTGTAGGCTTTCTGGATTGTTCCTGTAATTATCAAGGGTTTCTCTATGGTCTCTGAGACACAGTAGGTACATGGCCATGACAGTCTGAAATGATCTAGTCAATGCTGGGACTGAGCACACTTGAAACCCAGCATCCAGGGTTGACTCTGGGTGAAGTACTCAAATGGAGGCAAGTTAAGTCATACTTACATTGGCATTTCGATTATCGGGTATAAGAAATGCCAAGTTGGTTCCAAGCTGGGCAGTGGTGGCGCACGCCTTTAATCCCAGCACTCGGGAGGCAGAGGCAGGCGGATCTCTGTGAGTTCGAGGCCAGCCTGGTCTACAAGAGCTAGTTCCAGGACAGGCACCAAAGCTACAGAGAAACCCTGTCTCTAAAAACCAAAAAAAAAAAAAAAAAAAAAAGAAATGCCAAGTTGGAGAGGAAAAGAACCAGTGGTAGGCTGTTCTCAGCCTTGGATACTTAGACCTGCGTACAAATTAGCCTTCTAATTGCTATGACAAGGTATCTTACTTCAACAACTTAGCAGAAGAAGGCTTTATTTTAGATCGTGGTTTCAGGGGGCTCTGTGTGGTTGGTTGGCTCCACTCTCTTGGGAAGATCATGTGGTGGGAGCATGTGACGGACGAGGTCCTCATCCCAGCGAGGACTAGAGGAGGGACATAGGAAGGGGTCAGGACAGAATATGCTTTCAAGCTCATATCCTCAGTGAGCTACTTCCTTCAATGAGACTCCCGCGTGTGCCATTCTGTTATGAATCAACCAACGGACGGATCTATTAAGTCAGAACCCTCAAGACCCAACCACTTCCCTGAAACTCATCAGCTTACAACCACATCTTTACTAGAAACCTTGATAATTTGAGAGTACATGCTCTCTCCATGCACACGGTCGTGGCCAGTCCGAGAAGCACTATATTAAGAGTCAGCTGCTACTATTCTCGGCTGCACTGCCCGTTTGGCAGTGCTTGGTGTTAAGGGGACACTTAGTTGGCTTCAATGTGCTTTTTATTATTTTAGGAAGATCACTGAAATGAAAACGTACTTTAAATAATCGTAAAAGCTGAACATGACCAAAATCACATCCATAGATTCCTAGGAGCCCGTATGGCAAGGCTCTGAATTGTAGGATACCTCAAAAATAAACCCCAGGGCATGGCAGCACTCTTTGGGGCTCATTGGATGAGCTCTTTGGTAGACCATTCTATTCTTTTAGGTCTCCTCAGTGCTGTGTGTGAAAACCTCAGTGTACTTCATGTATGTCTTACCAGTGTCTCCACCACTTTCCCCCTCCTATGTTCCAGAAGACTTAGACTGACTAATAGACTATTGTCCATAGACCAGGAACAATGAAAGGGCTGTTAATTTCTATGTAATCCCCATAGAGTACCCACATCTACATGCGTATCACACACACACACACACACACACACACACACACACACACACGTAGTAAATAAAAAGAATTAAGCAGTTGCTTTATATGCTACTGTCCAGGCTGCTGGAGATTATAGTGCATTGATTGAGTTCATTTTAATTTTTTTTGTTTTAGGATTTCAGATACGCCCACCATATTTACATCATTTCTACCTTTCCCTCTCTTGATTTCAACTCATCCTGGTATCTCTCTGTTGGGGCAGGTTGCTTGTTTGTTCCTAACCAATGGCAATAAAACATATTCACAACAAACATCACCTCCCACATCATCCCTCCTCTCCTCAAATTCTTGAGCTCTTATTATTAATTTTGATTGGTATAGACACACTTCTGCACACACATGCATGCACAAACCATGAAGAGAAATGCAATCTGCTGAGTTTATTTTGTGTTTCTTTTATGTATACAAGTTTATGGTAGATTGCTGGTTTTGGATAACCAGTTATTCAACTTGTCCCTGGGGAAGACTTATTCTCCCTTTCTCAGGAGTTTTGGTCCAGCTTCTTCTGTACAAAAACCAAAACAAACAACCAAAAAAAAAAAAGAGGTGGTGGAAAGGGAAAGAAGCTTGATTAATATCCATCTTTCCTTGGGAGAGGACAATGGTAGAAAATAGGAAGCAGAGGACTGAGAAAGGGAGGCCACAGAGAATACCAGATAGAACCAGGCAGAGCTCCATACACTGCAGGATGCTGGTATCGGTAGGAAGGCTAATGAAAGAGGAAGAAGGACCATCTCTTTGATTTTCCTTGTTTGGGGATTTTGATGCCTTCCTGGGTGGACAGAGAGGCAGAATTAGCTATACTCCATGTCCTGGTTTATAAAAAAGCATATTAGATTCAGGCTGGGGAGGATACAGAGCACAGGGGATGAAGGGAAGAGAGCTCTGTCAATGTGAGGCAGGGTCAGCCTGAAACCTCAGAAGGCAGCAGTAAAGCAGGGATGGAGGGGCCATTCTTTCATTCATTGTCTGCTCAGTCCTGTGTGCCTAGTGCCTCTGCTGAGTACGTGCCCATTCATTCTCTGCGAAGCGCTGGCTTACATAGATAGCCAGTCCATTGTGGAAACAGGCCTTTGCCTTACTTTCAATATTTTTTTGTTTAAAGAATAATACTAAAAATACCCAAAAGAAAAGTGATGATAATGCTTTTCAGAGGCACCACCAAGTGGCCACTAAACAACAGGCTTGTTTCATGAGTTGGAGTCTTAGTTCTTTTCAGTTGGCGGATTAGAGAGCTGAGAGTGAAACTCTCCTTCACGGTACCCAGAACTCTAATGTGAACTGGTAAAGTGCCCTATGGTGTGTGTGTGTGTGTGTGTGTGTGTGTGTGTGTGTGTGTGTGTGCGTGCTCCACTTCAAACAGCCACAAATAAACAACTCTACTGGCTCTCTCAACTCTCTCTCTTGCAAAGAAATCTGAGCCCTTTCTTTTTGTTCTTCTTCTGGATCAGGGAAACAGTGTGGTTTTCTTTGTGCATTCCATATAACTAACTCCTATTTCATCTGCTTGTCCTGTATTCATTTTGTGAAGTATTCACTAGGGCGAATAGGAAAGGGAACATTGCCCTCCACTCATCTCATTACAGCGGTTCTTTTGGAGTCTTCCCCTGACTGTTATGGTATTTATATTCAAGGGAATTGTAAAGTGAGCTTAATATTAATGCAAAAAAAACTATAAACAGAGAGATAAACTCCCTGTGCAGACTGAAAATCTTTCCTAAATGTATGTGCATAAATTGTACATTTTCTGGGGTTTGGATTACCAGAACCGTGATTGCTCTTCAATGTCACGGAAAAGTATATGAGGATCCAGAAATCAGTCAATCAACCTACAGATATATCTTAATATTAGGATGTTTCAGACTTCGTTCTTCAATGACCTACACTGAGCTTGCATACACAAGTCAGAGTCATGCACGCTATCACTTAATCAAGCCTGCAGTATCTAGAACACTTTCTGTATAGAACTGTTGACATCATTTATATTCCAATTAAATTAATTATCTGAGGAAAATGATGCAAAGTGAAGAGGCGTTAGGAAATTTCCCCACATGCTGATTTAGTAAAACAATAAGGCAAGATGTGCTTTTGTTAAGTGAAAAATTATCATGGTGAGTCTTTCCATGGTCTTCTAAGATTGAGATATTTGTTGGAATTGAGATTTATGATTTTGTGAAGTATCTATCGATGTTACAATCTTACTTTTCCTACTCAGTGCCTACAATGGGTTCCTGTTATTCGGAACAGGTTGAATCTCTCTTGTAACCTGACCCATGCGTCTTCTTAGCACATCCTTTCCTAGCTCAAGGTAGCATTTGGTATTGGCTTAGTGATCACTGGTGCTCCTCTCTTCGAGCCTTTCTTTCATCTTTGTGGATATTTTTTCAGCCTTGAAACCACCACTTTTCATTTCCTTTGCTGAAATCCTACTTTATGACCCACTTCAGGTGCATAACAAAAGTACAACCTATTTCTCCACTTGAAATGATTGTTTCCTTTTCTTCCCTGGGTTAGCACAGTTATTCTCTCCGGTGCCCATGCCTCAGTGTCTCTACAGAGGCTAAGAAATGTATCAAAGCTGGGTGTGCAACCTTCACACCTCTAGTCTATGCATGTGATTCTCACAGGAATCGAAACAGTGCCAGCACACCTCTTCCCAGTTTCGCCTAGACATGTGGGCTAATGTCTCCTGCCACTCAACATGAAGACGCTTGCCAATACAGAGAGTATGTGGAAAAGAGTGAATGGGGCACCTGGCTCACTCTTTGGATCCAGTGATGTGGCGATGCTGGGAGGCGATAACTCTTAGGAGACAGAACCTAGTGGGAGTGTCTTTATTGCTGGTATCTGTTCTAGTTCTATTTCTGTTACAAACCCACTGACCAGAAGCAACTTAGGAAAGAGAGGATTCAGTAGGCTTATGATTACGAGTTACAGTTCATTATTTCAGGGGAATCAAGGCAGAAATTTAACAGCTAGTCACATCACAACCACAGTCAAGGACAAAGAGGCAATGTGTGTTTTGTGTTTGCTGTTTTTGCTTAGCTAGTTTTCTTTACTCAATTGTAGAATTTTTTGGGAATGATACTCTTACAGTAGGCTTTTCTACATCAACTAACCATCGAGACAATGACCTCTAGATATGCCCATTGGTCAACCACGTTCAGATAAGTCCTCAATTGAGGCTCTTTCCTAGGCAAGCAAAGAGGTTTTGTTGACACTCAAAACTAATAATCATAGATATGGACCCTTAGGAGGGATTGTGGGATCCCAATCTTCTTTGATTTCTTTTTAGAGAGAAGAGATATTTTTCCCTGTAGGCATCCTGTCTTCTATCTTGAGACCCTCACTAGAGCCTGCACCGTGATGTTTAGACTGAGCCCTCAAAACTGAGAGCTTAAAAATCTTTCATTTCTTTACAAAGTTATCCTGCCTCTGGTATTTCACTGTGGCAATGTATGTTACTCTACAATTCATTTACCTAGCGTGAAGAGTTCCTTAGTGAGGCATGTGGAAGGACTACTCTTTAGACTAGTTCTACAAGAGAAAGAAAGAAACACTGAGTGAAAGAAAGACAGGGGATTTCATTTCCCTGTTTCCCTCCCATCTAACATTTCTCACTGGTTACTACATGTAGAACATCCTCAGTACTTCTAGATTGCCAATGATGGCTTCACTCATGTCATTTGGGATAGCAGGTTCTAATAATAATGTGTGGAATTTTATCAACATTCTTCAGCAGAGGAGCTACCTGTCTCAGGTGAGTATGACACTAGCCATGTTTCCATCGCTGTAAGAAAGTATCTGAGAAAACCACGTAAACAAAAGGAAAGATTTGTTTTGGCTTCAAAGGTTTCAGTCCATGATGAAGAGATCTCTTCTCTTCAGGCCTGTGGTGAGAATGTATCGTGACAGGAAGGGCGTGGTAGAGCAGAGCTGATCATCTTATAGCAGTGGTCATCTGGAAAGAGAGAGAGACCTTTTGGGGCAAACCCTCAGTGAAGTACTTCCTCTAACTAGGTCCCATTTCTCAATGTTTCTGACACCTCATGATAGTACTACCAGCTGGGGACAAAATCCATGAACACAAGTATCTGGGAATTGTTCTAAACCCAAGCATGATGGGTACCAGCCTCCAGAAAGAAACAGGTGAGGATAGGATATTCTACATTTGCTCCAAACCCAAACATGATGGGTGCCAGCCTCCAGAAAGAAACAGGTGAGGGTAGGATATTCATTAGCACGCAGGTGTATAGCTCCATATGCTGTCTGGAATAGAACTTGGACTTTCTTTCCCATCCCCAGGTAGTACACCTATCTCCAGAATGTGTGGTAAAACTCTTGGCCAGGTTGACTTTAGCCAAACCAGATTGTCTACATGCTTACCCTAATCTGCCTATGCATCTTTCTCATAGTTTTGTGTAGGACAAAATCTTAAGTTCTCCTTGTGGCTGACCAGACAGACTTATGTGAGAAGGCCTCTGCTCCTTACTAGAGAACCCTCTTGGTCCTACAGCTCCAGCATCCTTCTCATTCTTGCTGTGCCTAGGATGCCATGCCTGCCTCCACCCGAACATGCCACATATGCTGTTCTCCACACCTGCTGTGCTCACCCTGCGCCCCCCACCTGCGGCTCATTTTCCGGCCCCTTATTTCTTTGTCTCTTTCAGACAGCGTCTTTAGTGTGGCATTCCCACTGAAAAACTGGACCATTTCTGTTCTTTCCAGCTTTAATTCCTTCCAGGCATGCACAGTTAACACTTGGCTGTATATCCTTGTCTCAGCCATTTTCCTGTCAACAGAATGTTAGCCACACAGGAACTGGGATCTCGTCTAGTTTCTTGTTGTTTCCTCAGTAAACAGAGAGATGCTGGACTTATAGCAAACCTCTTGAGTGAATTAATTCTGGAATATGAAGTTCCTGTACCAGAGGAGTAGAGGCAGCAGTGAGGATAAAAACATTTACTATTTATCAGAATGTGTCACCAAGTGGTTCTATTCTTCTTCTCACTTTTATACTACAAAGGGATCAATTTACTCATTGTAAAAAGAGGAAAATTCCATTAAAAAAAACCAAAAGACAAAAAACCCCAAAACATCGGCAACATTAAAAACGTGCTTTTGGGCCAATTCATCCAAATTCCTTCCTTTGGAGACTTGTGTTTCATTAGCCTCAGGGCAGGACCTGGAGGTATGGAATTGTTCAGAATGGCTTGTAGGAGGGGCTGGGGATCAAGCTTATTTGGCAGTTTTCATTTATTTGGAAGTCTATCGCTTCAGGTCTGGCTTTATTTATTTTTTTTGTTGTAAATTTCCTTTTTTTTCTGTTTATTTATTTATTAAAGATTTCTATCTCTTCCCCGCCACCACCTCCCATTTCCCTCCCCCTCCCCCAATCAAGTTCCCCTCCCTTGTCAGCCCATAGAGCTATCAGGGTTCCCTGCCCTGTGGGAAGTCCAAGGACCACCCACCTCCATCCAGGTTTAGTAAGGTGAGCATCCAAACTGCCTAGGCTCCCACAAAGCCAGTACGGGCAGTAGGATCAAAAACCCACTGCCATTGTTCTTGAGTTCTCAGTAGTCCTCATTGTCCGCTATGTTCAGCGAGTCCGGTTTTATCCCAGGCTTTTTCAGACCCAGGCCAGCTGGCCTTGGTGAGTTCCCAATAGAACTGGCTTTATTTATTTAATTGTATCAGAGACCCAAGTCAGAACTCCTTGGGAACTCACAGTTCTGTGAGCAGAGAGGCAGGCGACAGGGCCAGTCCCCCTTTTATGTGCCCGTGTCCCACAGCTCTCTGCTGGGTAAAGAGAAGAAAACATTCTGATAAGGACTTCCGTTTGCAACATCTGTTTCATCTGGGTAATTTTAGATGGCTAAAACCCACCTCCCAGAAGCAGGAGGGCTCCTATCAGCTTGCAAATGATTGCTTCGGTGTCTCTAAGCACCCGCCACCGTAATTAATAGAGTGAAAGGGGTGAGAAGAAATAGGAGCCCATTAAGCTCAGGAAGCAGTGTGCTTTAGGGCAAACTGACACAGAGGAAGACAGTGTAATGGCTTTTCTCTTTTAGAAAAGCCTCAAATAAGTCTTTCTCGGTCTCTTTTAAAAAATACATAATAGTGAGTTTAAGCATTTTAATATTTAGGGTAACCTTTCCTTAACCAGATTTCTTAATGAAGCCCCAGTGCTTCTCAGGAGAGAAACAACCTTATCCAAAGAACTTAACAAGGACAAAAATCATATCCTAAAGATATCAACCAAAGCTCATTGTCTCTGAGACATTTTCCCAAAGACAGCAGTTAATAGAAATTACAGCACTTTTATTCAAATTTCTTGGTGGAAACATGAGGGACATTAGCAGTCACTAATTGTTCTGCATAGAGGATAAAATCTGAGGCCCCGGTGAGGACTTTTCACTTCTTACCTCTCGCAGGCATTTCCAGTCCTTCCAGCTAGGGCTTAATAGATACGAGTTGAAATAAAACGACACCAATAGATTCAGACCTTAACGGCAAATGGGAAAAATAGCCACAAGTTTGTAAGATGGGGCGCCCTCCCCATCCAACATAGTTCATTCTATTTTTAATATAAAAACAAAAGCTCTCAGCCAGAAAGCAAGAAGATGGAGTGCTTCCTTGAGAATCTTTGTGAAGTCAAGAACAATCTAAATGGGTTCTTTGTTGAGCCTAATTTCTGCTTGTGCAGCTCCATGTGGTAAATGAAACACTTTGACATGCATTATCTCATTTGATCCTCAAAATAATTCCTCCTGAACTGAAGCTCTGAGCCTTCTTCAGACCCAGAAAATGTTTCAAAATCCTGCACTGTTGCCTGGAGCTTGGCACTGTTCCAGAGAGTGGGGATGAAATGCTATTTGGCTCTTTGGCCGTTGTAGCCTTTCTGATGGTGTTGGTCTGTGGGTTCTGCCAGGTGTTGGTGTAGGACCCCTGGCTTGCTAAGATCCATTTCTTGGTGTTGATTGGCTGAAGTGAATACTGCACTACACTAGAGCAATCAGACCAGGAAACATTACGCTGTGGTGAGCAACAGCTTTTGTATCTCAATGGTGTGGCAGGAGAGAGGTTTATTTCTTGCTTAGAAAGGTGACCTCAAATCTAGGGGCCTTGCTGGGGGTACTTCCATTGTGTCAGGTAATCAATGCTGGCTACTGGAAGCATACACTTCTTTCTTTTTTGGGGTTTTTCTTTTCTTTTCTTTCTTTCTTTCTTTTTTTTAAAATTTTTTCCATTCAAAAATTTACACTTCCTCCCCTCCTCCCATTCCCCTCCAGCTCCCCCACTCACCCTCCTCTTTCCTTCTCCCTCCTTAAGAGAGGACAGGGAACCCTGCCCTGTGGGAAGTCCAAGGCCCCCCCCCCCCCACATCCAGGCCTAGGAAGCTGTGCATCTAAATAGACTAGGGTCCCAAAAAGCCAGTACATGCAGTAGAAACAAGTCCCAGTGCCTTTATCAATGGCTTCTCAGTCAGCTCCCATTGTCAGCCTCATTCAGAGAGTCCGGTTTGATCACATGGTTGTTCAGTCCTGGTCCAGCTGAATTTGGTGAGTTCCCATTAGAACAGGCACTCTGCCTCAGCGGGTGGACCAACCCCTCGCAGTGCTGATTCCTTGCATACATTTCTTTGGTCACACCGAGAAGGGTCTGTGTTGAAGAAGTTCATAGCTTTAATGAAATACTTTGTCCTGGGAATGCCAGGCATCACTTTCACTTACCTGAAGTATAATCTCTTTACGCACCAGGAAGAAGAAAGCGAGAGATGATACAGGGATTTCTGCTCCCCAAATTCTCTATCAATCACCACACGAGCATTCCGTTTAGACCATTAACCTGGCCCAGACATGAGCAAACCAGTCAAGGTCTTCTTCCACTAAATGCAGTCCAGTGTTTGTTCTGTAAAGACAGAAGCCACTCCTTTGTAGCGCAATGATGCTAAAGCCGCAGTTTTTTGGGATCAGGTGATGGTGATCTCTACAATATTCAAAAGCACCCAGTGTATACAGTCAACAGGTGAGAGAAATTGGCCGGCAGGCTTCGTTGTGTGTAGAATGAATAACTGTTTGATTATCTGCAGTATTCATTTTCTACCAGTGAACATTTTGAACAATGCTTAGTGGTCATGACCTTTTCCTTGCGGAGCCTAGAAAGTGGCAACTACTATGAAGAAGAAGACAGAAGGATGAAGAGCTGTTTGCGGACCTGGTGGTTTATGGCTTCATGTCTGGAACACAACTCCCATCTCCTGCGGCTGTGATTTTGACATTCTTCACAATCGCTAGCTTAGCTGAAAGAGAATCTGTTAGATCCACTTGCTAGTGAGCCTCCCTCCCTGTGGCCTTGCCCACTGTGTCCAGCCTACTGCTCTCCATTATGAGATAGACATGAGAATCCCAGAGTAACTGCAACAGTCGGATTCCAGCTGCCCAAACTTAAGCCAGTGTCATGCAGCCCAAGAAATAAGATTTTCTATGAAGAATTTCAGTTTGTTCTGATGCTTATGAGCTGGTAGCCTGCACTAAAGTGAGCAAAAGACCATTGACTGGGAGTGGAGTGGTCAGAATCTTCTTGTGAATTCTGAGCAGCCCTAAAAAATATCCTCATTGATTTGTAATTTGTTCAATATCCTTTATAAGGGACTTGGGGGAACAGACTGCATAGTAAACACACAATAGGCTTTCCCAGATTGCACTGCTAGAGATGGTTGTAAATTCTCTAAACACTCTTTACAAGCGCTTTAAGCCTTTCTCCTAGTTAATATTAAGGGCTTTCCACCCACCCCATTTATTGGTGCCCTTTAGGATTGTGGAAAAGAACAGTTGGCCCTCAATGAGAACAATGGAAAGCAGGTTGAATGAATCCCAGAATGGCATATTTTACTTGAAAAACATGCATTATGCTCTTTCCCAAGTAAACTGCATAGAAAAATGTAAATGAAGCACAAAGCGCTTATGAATTAGGCCCTAAGCGTTTTCTTTTTAGCATATAAACTGCCACTAAGGCTGTGATAGGAATGCATTTTCTACTATTTTTCAAACTGTAATTACGTTTCCCGAGTAAAACTCAAATGCTTGCTATGGTCCCGTTGCAACTGCACCAGACAGGTAATAATTGGAAAATTCAAAGCAGAGACTTATCTCCTACACGCTAAAAGGTGGGGCTACTCATGGCTACAGAAGGGTTGACAGTGAATATAACACCGAACCTGGCGATTCTCTGTGATGTTAATTTTGCATCTAGAAATGCGTTTCAAAGCTGCAATACCTTTTAACATATATCAGAATAAAGGACAAATGACAATTCCCTCTCCAACTTTTATCCTAGAACAGTTTATAATCTCCATCCAGTGACCAAAAGCCTTCCCACACCCACACACTTACTATATTCAGATTAGAATATGATGCATTTAAGTTCCAGAGAAGAAAATTAACTTATTTAAATAGCACTGGAATAAAATGAAGCCCCAGAGAGCAACACTGTTGGGAAAGTATTGTTCAACTGTATACCCAAAGACCACAGAAAAGGGCACACAAAAAAACTTGTATAAAGAATTTAAAAGGTTTGAACACACTCCTTCTCTCTGTCATCACACCGGACTTAGGCAACATTTTGAGAATTATTATGCCATTCTAGTGAGTGATTTTATGGCTTATAGTACTTTAAGGATGTGTGCACCTACACAGAGAATAGCAAAAGAAAAGCACACTTCCTAAGACCTCTGTAGAAATTAGCCAGACCCTGGTGAGTACAGTGTAAGGTCCCACTGAAGGCTGTGCAGTGGCCACAGGAATACACAGACTCTCAACTGAAGGACAAGGCTGGTCTCTGTCTGGTGTGTGACCTCACATGGTCAGGAAGTTAGAACAGCAAAAGCTCAGAAGAAACTTCTGATGAGATCTCCCCCGAAATCCTCGGCCTGACTTGGTTTGCATTTTCAGCAGGGAGACCCTGGATGTTCTCTGGTGGGTGTGAAGCCATGTCCCACAGCCCTTGACGGCAGCTCATCTGCACTTGATTTTCTCGCTGCTTCCATCTAGGCTACATATATCTTCTTTCTGTACCATTTTTTTTTATTGAGAAAAGAAGAAAAAAAAACATAAACAAAAAACAAGTTTCCACCTCCTCCCAACCTCCCATTTTCCTCCCCCTCCTCCCACCCTTCTCCCCCTCCTCCCACCCTTCTCCCCCTCCCCCCACTCCTCTCCCCCTCCCTCTCCAGTCCACAAAGCAGTCCGGGTTCCCTGCCCTGTGGTAAGTCCTAGGTACTCCCCCCTCCGTCCATATCTAGGAAGGTGAACATCCAAACTGGCTAGGCTCCCACAAAGCCAGCACGTTAAGTAGGATCAAAACCCCATGCCATTGTCCTTGGCGTCTCATCAGCCCTCATTGTTCGCCATGTTCAGAGAGTCCGGTTTTATCCCATGCTTTTTCGGTCATAGTCCAGCTGGCCTTGGTGAGCTCCCAGTAGATCAGCTACACTGTCTCAGTGGGTGGGTGCACGCCTCGTGGTCCCGACTTCTTTGCTCATGTTCTCCCTCCTTCTGCTCCTCATCGGGACCTTGGGAGTTCAGTCCAGTGCTCCTGTGTGGGTCTCTGTCTCTATCTCTATCCATCACCAGATGAAGGTTCTATGATGATATGCAAGATATTCGTCAGTATTGCTCTAGGATAGGGTCATTTCAGGTTCCCAATCCTCAGCTGCCCAAGGAACTAACTGGGAACCTCATCTTGGGCACTTGGGAGCCCCTCTAGGGTCAAGTCTCTTGCCCACCCTAAAGTGGCTCCCTTAACTAAGAATTGTGGTTCTGTGCTCCCCTATCCACCTTTCCTTTATCCCAATTCTTCTGTTTCCGCAAGTCCCCCCTCCTTCCCTTCTACCTTTTCTCTCCCCATCTCCCCTTACCTCCATCCCACCCCATCCCCAAGATCCCAATTTTCTCCCCTCAATTTCGTCTACTTCCCTTAGCCAAGAGGATAACTATATGTTTTTCCTTGGGTTCACCTTCTTACTTAGCTTCTTTAGGTTCACCTATTGTAGACTCCTTGGCCCTTATTTATCGGTAGAAACCAATTATGAGCGAGTACATCCCATGCTCATCTTTTTGGGTCTGGGACACCTCACTCAGGATAGTGTTTTCTATTTCCATCCATTTGCATGCAAAATTCGAGAAGTCATTGTTTTTTACCGCAGCGTAGTACTCTAGCGTATATATATTCCATACTTTCTTCATCCATTCTTCCATTGAAGGGCATCTAGGTTGTTTCCAGGTTCTGGCTATTACAAATAATACTGCTATGAACATAGTTGAACAAATGCTTTTGTCATATGATAGAGCATCTCTTGGGTATATTCCCAGGAGTGGTATTGCTGGGTCCAGGGGTAAGTTGATCCCGAATTTCCTGAGAAACCGAAACACTGACTTCCATTGTGGTTGCACAAGATTGCATTCCCACCAGCAATGGATGAGGGTACCCGTTCCTCCACAGCCTCTCCAGCAAAGGTTATCCTTGGTGTTTTTGACTTTAGCCATTCTGACAGGTGTAAGATGATATCTCAAAGTTGTTTTGATTTGCATTTCCCTGATTGCTAAGGAAGTTGAGCACGACCTTAAGTGTCTTTTGGCCATTTGAACTTCTTCTGTTGAGAATTCTCTGTTCAGATCAGTGCCCCATTTTTTAATTGGGTTAATTAGCATTTTAAAGTCTAGTTTCTTGAGTTCTCTATATATTTTGGAGATCAGACCTTTGTCTGTTGCGGGGTTGGTGAAGATCTTCTCCCAGTCAGTAGGTTGCCTTTGTGTCTTAGTGACAATGTCCTTTGCTTTACAGAAGCTTCTCAGTTTTAGTAGGTCCCATTTATTCAATGTTGCCCTTAATGTCTGTGCTTCTGAGGTTATACATAGGAAGCGATCTCCTGTGCCCATCTGTTGTAGGGTATTTCCCACTTTCTCTTCTATCAGGTTCAGTGTGTTCGGGCTGATATTGAGGTCTTTAATCCATTTGGACTTGAGTTTTGTGCACGGTGATAGATATGGGTCTATTTTCATTCTTCTACAGGATGACATCCAGTTGTGCCAGCACCATTTGTTGAAGATGCTTTCTTTCTTCCATTGTATACTTTTAGCTCCTTTATCAAAAATGAGGTGTTCATAGGTTTGTGGGATAAAATCCGGGTCTTCTATACGATTCCATTGGTCGACTTCTCTGTTTTTATGCCAGTACCACACTGTTTTCATTACTGTAGCTCTGTAATAGAGTTTGAAGTCAGGGATGGTAATGCCTCCAGAAGATCCTTTATTGTATAGGATTGTTTTGGCTATCCTGGGTTTTTTGTTTTTCCATATAAAGTTGATTATTGTCCTCTCCAGATCTGTGAAGAATTTTGATGGGATCTTGATGGGGATTGCATTGAATCTATAAATTGCCTTTGGTAGAATTGCCATTTTTACTATGTTGATCCTCCCAATCCAAGAGCAATGGAGGTCCATCCATTTTTTGGTATCCTCTTCAATTTCTTTCTTCAATACCTTAAAGTTCTTGTCAAATAGATCTTTCACTTCCTTGGTTAGATTTACCCCAAGATATTTTATGCTGTTTGTGGCTATTGTGAATGGTGAAGCTTCTCTGATTTCCCTCTCTGCTTCCATATCCTTTGTGTATAAGAGGGCGACTGATTTTTTGGAGTTGATCTTGTATCCTGCCACATTACTAAAGCTGTTTATCAGCTGTAAAAGTTCTTTGGTGGAGTTTTGGGGGTCGCTTATGTACACTATCATATCATCTGCAAATAATGAAAGTTTAACTTCTTCCTTTCCAATTCGAATCCCCTTGATCCCATTATGTTGTCTTATTGCTATTGCTAGAACTTCAAGCACTATATTGAAGAGGTATGGCGAGAGTGGACAGCCTTGTCGTGTTCCTGAGTTAAGTGGGATGGCTTTGAGTTTCTCTCCATTTAATTTGATGTTAGCTGTCGGCTTGCTGTATATAGCTTTTATTATATTTAGGTATGACCCTTGTATCCCTAATCTCTCCAAGACTTTTAACATAAATGGATGTTGAATTTTGTCAAATGCTTTTTCAGCATCTAATGAAATGATCATATGGTTTTTTCTTTCAGTTTATTTATATGCTGGATTACATTGATAGATTTTCGTATGTTGAACCAGCCCTGCATCTCAGGAATGAAGCCTACTTGATCATAATGGATAATTTTTCGGATGTGTTCTTGGATTCGATTTGCCAGTATTTTGTTGAGGATTTTTGCGTCGATATTCATGAGTGAGATTGGCCTGTAGTTCTCTTTCCTGGTTGAGTCTTTGAGTGGTTTTGGTATCAGAGTAATTGTGGCTTCATAAAAGGAATTTGGTAATGACCCTTCTGTTTCTATATTGTGGAATACATTAAGGGGTATAGGTATTAGGTCTTCTTGGAAGTTCTGGTAGAATTCTGCATTGAAACCATCTGGTCCTGGGCTTTTTTTGGTAGGGAGGTTTTTGATAACAGCTTCTAATTCTTCGCGACTGACAGGTCTGTTTAGATTGTTCACCTGGTCCTGGTTTAGTATTGGTAAATGGTATTTATCTAAAAACGTGTCCATTTCTTTTATATTTTCCAGTTTTGTGGCATACAGGCTTTTGTAGTAAGATCTAATGACTCTCTGAATTTCCTCTGTGTCTGTGGTTATGTCCCCCTTTTCATTTCTGATCTTATTAATTTGCGTGTTCTCCCTCTGCCGTTTGATTAGTTTGGATAGGGGTTTATCAATCTTGTTGATTTTCTCCAGGAACCAGCTTTTTGTTTCATTGATTCTTTGGATTGTTTTCTGTGTTTCTATTTTGTTGATTTCAGCCCTCAATTTGAGTATTTCCAGTCTTTTACTCCTCCTAGGTGAGTCTGCTTCTTTTTTTTCTAGAGCTTTCAAGTGGGCTGTTAAGTCTCCCATATGTGCTTTCTCTGTTTTCTTTAGGTGGGCACTTAGTGCTATGAACTTTCCTCTCAGGACTGCTTTCATAGTGTCCCATAAGTTCGAGTATGTTGTTTCTTTATTTTCATTGAATTCAAGGAAGACTTTAATTTCTTTCTTTATTTCTTCCTTAATCCAGGTATGGTTCAGTAGTTGACTGTTCAGTTTCCATGAGTTTGTAGGCTTTCTGGGGGTAGCATTGTTGTTGAATTCTAACTTTAATCCATGGTGATCTGATAAGACACAGGTGGTTACTAATATTTTTTTTGTAACTGTGTAAGTTAGCTTTGTTACCGAGCATGTGGTCAATTTTCGAGAAGGTTCCATGAGCTGCAGAGAAGAAGGTATATTCTTTCCTCTTTGGGTGGAATAATCTATAGATGTCTGTTAAGTCCATTTGCTTCATTACCTCCATTAATTCTCTAATTTCTCTGTTAGGTTTCTGTCTGATTGACCTGTCCATTGGTGAGAGAGGAGTGTTGAAGTCTCCTACTATTAGTGTGTGCGGTTTGATGGCTGCCTTGAGTTTTTGTAATGTTTCTTTTACATACGTGGGTGCTTTTATATTAGGGGCATAGATATTCAGGATTGAGACTTCTTCCTGATGAATTGTTCCTGTTATGAGTATAAAATGTCCCTCTCCATCTCTTCTGATTGATTTAAGTTTGAAGTCAACTTTGTTAGAAATTAGTATGGCCACACCTGCTTGTTTCTTAGGTCCATTTGCTTGATAAGCCTTTTCCCAGCCCTTTACTCTGAGTAAGTGCCTGTCTTTGTGGTTGAGGTGTGTTTCTTGTAGACAGCAGAATGTTGGATCCCGTTTCCTTATCCAATCTCTTAGCCTGTGCCTTTTTATAGGTGAGTTGAGCCCATTGATATTAAGTGATATTAATGACCAGTGGTTGTTAACTCCGGTCACTTTTTTAGTAGTAGGGTTTGTGTGTTTTCCTTCTTTGATTTGCGCTGGTGAAGGGTCTCTAGATGTCTGAGTTATTGTGGTCATTGTTGGACTCCTTGGTTAGTGATTTTCCTTCTATTATTTTCTGTAAGGCTGGATTTGTGGCTACGTATTGTTTAAATTTGTTTTTATCCTGGAAAATTTTGTTTTCTCCATTTATAGTGAACGAAAGTTTGGCTGGATATAGTAGTCTGGGCTTGCATCCGTGGTCTCTTAGTTTTAGGAGTACATCTATCCAGGACCTTCTGGCTTTCATGGTTTCCATAGAGAAGTCAGGTGTAAGTCTGATAGGTTTACCTTTATAAGTAACTTGGCCTTTTTCCTTTGCAGCTCTTAATATTCTTTCTTTATTCTGTATATTTTGTGTTTTGATTATTATATGGCGAGGGGATGTTTTCTTTTGATCCAACCTATTTGGTGTTCTGTATGCTTCTTGAACCTTCATAGGTACATCTGTCTTCAGGTTGGGAAAGTTTTCTTCTATAATTTTATTAAGTATATTTTCTGGACCGTTGAGCTGCACTTCTTCTCCTTCTTCTACTCCAATTATTCTTAGGTTTGGTCTTTTTATTGTGTCCCATATTTCCTGAATGTTTTGTGATGAGAGTTTGTTGGACTTGCTGTTTTCTTTGATCAGTGCATTTATTTTCTCTATGTTATCCTCAAAATCTGAGATTCTTTCTTCTATCTCTTGTATTCTGCTGGTTATGCTTGATTCTGTAGTCTCTATTCGTTTACCTAGATTTTCCATGTCCAGCCGGCCCTCTGTTTGTGTTTTCTTCTTTGCCTCCATTTCAGTTTTCAAGTCATGAACTGTTTCCATTATCTGCTTGATTGTTTTTCCTTGGTTTCCTAGGGTATCATTCACTGATTTACTCAATTCCTCGAACTTTCTGTTATACTTCTCATCCATTTCTATAAGGGCGTTTTTTTACATGCTGTTTAAGGGCGTCAATCACTTTCACGAAGTCAATCTTTTCTACTTCTTCTTGATTAAGGTGTTCATGTCCTCCCGTCGTGAGGTCGCTGGTTTCTGGTGGCTTCATGTTGCTTTTCAGCTTGTTGGGCGAATTCTTGCCTTGGCGTCTACCCATCTCTTCTTCCAAATGCTCCCTTATGGATCTTCTTTACCGGATCAGGTCTCCTTGCCTACCCAATGCTGGCTCTCCCCAACGTTGTCTCTCCCCAATGCTGGGTCTCCCCAAGGCTGGGTCTCCTGGTGCCGAGAGATCAGGCCTCTGTGCTGATGGGCAGGTGGGAAACAAAGTGCCTACCCTGCTTGGTGCAGGCAGGCCAAAGAAACAAAGGAACTCCCGCCCGCTTGGGTGCCCCGAGGATTCGGACCCAGTGCCCAGACAGGCTGGGCTGGGTGATGTTATGTGCAGAAAGAGGGCGGTGGGGCCTAAGTGGGGAGGGTTCTGGATGGAAGCTGGGTGGGCTAGGAAGAAAGAGGCGGTATGCAGGGAGGATGTCCAGGAAGTGTGGGCGGGCTGAGGTATGTTCCCAGCTGCTGCAGCACTCACTCACCACAATGATGTTTCATTCGGTGCCCAGATCGAAACTCTGTGCTGCTTGGTTAGCTCGCGAACAAAGGGCCCACCCTGCTCACTGCGGGCAGGCTATGGGAACAAAGGAGCTACCAGCCGCCCCTTTGACCTCCCGGTTCGTTTTCGGTCCCAGCGCCCTAGCAGGCTGAGCAGGGAGGCGCTATGCAGCCAAAGAAGGGAGGGAGGGAGGGAGACAGGGGCTGGGGGGATCTGGATGTAAGCTGTATGGGATAGGAAGAGAGAGGAGGTATGGGCAGTATAGCCCCTCCTTTCTGTACCTATTAAAGGAAATACTATTTTTCGCTCTGCATGCTGCCTTTTGCTTCTCATTAATGTGTGCATTTGATGACTAGGGCTTTTTTTGCAGTTCAGCTTTGCTAAGCCCGTGTTAAAGTTACAATCTCTGAAAGCATTTATCAACTTCAAATGCGTGAAAAGTGAAAATATATATACAAGGTAACTGTGGTCTCCAAACGAGAGACTGTATTCTGCATTGTCCAGTAAGCCAGACTGCAGCGTCTCCAGTAGCAGATCATGCAGCATCCAACAGCTGGCCAAGAAATAGCACAGAATTGGACTTAGGAATCCTACAGACTTCAGACCTTTGCTCTAACATTTACTGGCAGTTTTGAGCATATGCCCTTCAGATGGATGTTCCATGTGTGAAATGGATATCATAAAAGATACAATGCTTTGGGTGGACTAACTGCTACATAAGATAGACTCCTATTAGCCCAGCTATCTAATGGTTTACACACAAAAGGAATTTGATTTCTTTCTTCCCCTCATGATATGTGGTAGGGATCAGGTCTCTCTCTCTCTCTCTCTCTCTCTCTCTCTCTCTCTCTCTCTCTCTTTCTCTCTCTCAGTGGATTGGTTTTTACTCTCAGAAGCAACCATGTTCACCTGTTGGGAGTCTTGTTTCCTTTCTTCAGCACCCCCCCACTTGCGGGAGGTTCCCTTTACTTAGCATGCAAGAAAGGGAAAGGAGAAGGGAAGAACAGACTTGGGAAGTTCTGATGGTTCAGAATCAGAAGTGGTGCAAGACACTGCTATATATAATCATGGTTCAGAATTTGGTCACATGATCACCACTAACTCTGGAACAATGAGAAATGTAGTTAGTTGGATATCCTGGAAAAAGAAAAAGACTAGTCCTTTTATAAATAATATGTGTTTCTGTTATTGTTTCACTAACTCTGTATGGATGCTTGTGTGGACTTGATTAACCTTTTGTAGGGGTTAAGTATTTAGTGTTATGTGCACTCTTTTGTAAGGACTGAATATGATGTGTTATGATTGATCTATGTTCCAAAATGACAAGACAGATGCCAGCTCGTTATCACCTAATATACGAGAGAACAAGAGTCTTAGGTTTAGATTTCAAAGCTGCATTATAAACCCTGTAAGCATCTCCATCATGAATTTCTTCTGGTGCACTTTCAGTAAAGGAGAAGTAGTATGTTTCCTTATAATGTCCTAAATCTCTCAAAAGCTTCTATTCCAGGCAAATATTTGTATCTCCAGACCTACAACCATTCACCCTTCTTATTAACTGCTTTTCTCTTTAAAGTTTTGTTCTTATCAATATATTTAACATGTTTGGCTTTGGAATTCAAAGTCAAATGTATGTCAATTATCATGCCACCCACTTGTAATTCCTCATCTGGAAAGTAGAGGTAGAGGGAATTAGGGGCTCAAGATCATCCTTGCCTACAGTCAGTTTGAAGTCAACCCCAGCTAAATGAGATCCTGTTTTATATACATACATATATATATATATACACACACATACATATATATATATATGAAGAAAATAATTAAATGTACATATTCCTTCAAAAAGCAGAGACACCTCTCTTCTCTGTTATTGTGTTCTAGCCTCTGCCTAGACACTGTGTGCATTTAGTGGATACTCACTAGTTGTTGAAAAGGTGGAAGTAGGCAAGGAAAACTAACACCATCAAAGAAGATGAATGAACTATATTAAATAGTCAGTGAGTGGGCTCAGAGAACAGCCAGGAAGCTTATCCAACAGAGCTGAGGGTGACAGTGAAGATGAGGTGCCTTTGTAGTTAAGAATTTACTTATCAGTGTATAGGGAGGGGGTTTCTAGAAGAAAGAGCAGCAGCTTTGAGATATGTTGATGAGAGTCTGTCAAACTGTGACACAACAGTTGGATACTGGCTACCAAATACTCATATCTACCTGGAGCCTAAGGAGGCCACCTTATTTGGAGGCAGAGTGAGGAAGTTGAAGAACGGAGGAAAGATATTCTCTTAGGACCTTTGGAGAGATCATAGCCACGGACACCTTAATTTTAGACATCTGGTCCCCAGGACTGTAGGAGGGAATATTGTATTGTTCTAAGAGATCCATTTTGTGGCTATGTATTGGAGAAGCCTTTCAAATCTGATGCTTGGGATCTTATTCAACTGTGTATGTGTGTGTAGGGGGGTTAATAGGTAAATGTCCTAAGAATTGTTTGTACTGTGGAATAATCTTCTTGTACACTGTAAAGATTTGTCACTCAAATTGGATTAATTAAAATGCTAATTGGCAAGTAGCCAGGCAGGAAGTATAGGAGGGACGAGTGACCAAACTAAGGATGATGGGAAAGAGAAGGGTGGAGTCAGAAAGTCACTGGCAAACACAGAGAAGCAAGATGAGAATGCAGTATGGAGAAAAGGTACCAAGTCATGTGACTAAACAGATAAGAATTATGAGTTAATTTAAATGTTAAGAGTTAGCCAGTATCAAGCCTGAGCTATTGGCCGAGCATTTGAATAATATGAAGCCTCAGTTTGTTTATTTGAGGATGGTGGAACAGGATCTGTCCACTTAAGTTTGGGTCTTTAACTGATTCACTGAATGAAGTAGACTTCTCCAAGATTCTATAAGGGCTGCTGGTGGACACCCATGCTATACTTAATATTTCTTGATGGTATATCACATTTGCTATTATCCTGAACCTGCCTACTTTTGGAACTGAGCTGTATAAGCACCAATGACCAGTTGTGTTTCCTTCTGAATCCATTCTGTCTAAAGTACTTGGAATTTTGTGATATGATTGTAACACATATTTAAAGAATAAATTATAAGCATAGAAGGAGCTATTGCTCTCAAAAATAGCAAAATGCTCTTAGAAAGACTGGAAGATGGTTAAAATCTATAAAAATAAAGGAAGCTTTGTAGTTAGAGTGCTCAAGTGTCATAATGTTTTAGACATGTTAAGAAAATTGAAACCATTCATTGTAAGGAGGTATTCTAGGAGTACTTCATAAAAAGGAGTTTGGAGGACATTTAGGCAATTGCTGCTGGCCTATATATCTGAGATGGACACAGGAGTCTGTGTTTGACATTTAAATAAACTTTGTGATATGTACTTTTATAGTTTTCTGCTTAAATCACCTTTTGTACTCATTTTTATCCTGTTGACATTGGATGAGAGCCTTTCTAGTGAAGATTGGCAAAATGATGCTAGGTAGGACTGCAAACCAATTCTTCCTCAGGGTCCATGGGGTCTTTATTCCAAATATGATTCTATGGATCAAATTTCCTTCTCACTTGACATGTGGCTGTTTGGTTTTAGACATGGACTTTCAGCTCCCAATGCCCTGAATTCTGGAGTGGAATCATGTTTTCTTTATAAACAGTATCATAAATGATACCTTATTTCCAAGGCTTTCTATCTGACTCAGATTACAGAGGTTGCTAATGGTGGAGTCAGGAATGGAGCATGGTAAAGAATCTTCTCCATCCCCTTATCACAGTCTTCACAGAGCTCATCACAGTGACGGAGAAACCAGATGTGAGCAGCTGTGGTAGAAATTGCTATTCTCCCTCCCTCCAACCCCCATCTCTCTTATTCTCTCCTCTTCCGTTTCTTTCTCTGTCTCTGTCTCTCTCTTTCCCCAAGGCTTTGTGTTTTCTATCCACGTGCTTTACCTCTGAGTTACACTCCAGCCCTGCTCCTTGTTTTCTCTCCTCCTCCTCCTTCTATTACTTCTTCTTGAGCATATGCTTCAAGTTCAAATTCTAAACTCTAGTCAAAATGCTATCCAGATGTATGTTGGAGTAGTCTGTATGTCTATTTCTACTATATTTGGGTTTCAAAGTATTTATCACATGCACAAACTTGAATGTTGATGTAGGTTCTCTGAATGCAAATCAATTCATTATTGGGGGATGTAACTTGGATTTGGAAAATGAAACATGTTGTAAGGAAATAGGCCAAGTGATAGGATAATTTAACTTCAGTTTGAAATTTTATAATGGAGAACTCGTCATTGAATAATTTAAAATTTATTCATCAGTTAGCACCTATTATGATGAATTGTCACATGCCAGACCTTTGCCATTTCCTGGTATATGATAAGCATAAATAAGAGAGATACCATCACCTTCTACATATTTTTCTATTGGTATCTTTCTTTTCTGAGCACAAAACCAAGATTGCATAGGATGGTGGTTTTAAGCCTTAGAATACCATCTGTGTATGTACCAGCTCACACATGGTCATATCAGAGAAGACAATGATTGAAGTTCGGGTTCCAATATTTATGAATGCTCTTTCCACATTTAAAATACTCATAACCATTTGGAGCATATAAAATGCCTGGACATAGCCTTCCCTTTGCATTCAAGTCGTATGTTGTAAAGAACGTGAAGGAGAGAAGACATGGATGTGGCCATCATTCTCAGCTGTGCAATATAGGCTCTCTGATTTTCCAGTCCCACACCCTCCTGGGTGCTGCTGGGGTGAGGTGATGCCTACTGCTTCTGGCTGTTGTAAAATACACATTTGCTATGAATTTCAAGGCTGTTTGAAGGACTCCCTGCACCTTTTATAGACTTTCTGAGATACTTCATTACCCTCACCACACAGCATGATATTTGAAGGGTAGGTCTGTAGTGGAAACATTATATGATCCAATCTGCATTCTTTCACCTCATTAGTGTTCCTGTTGGAGGACAGAGGCAAGAAGAGGCCATGATTTACTTACTGATTTGAAAAACAGAAGAATCAGGAGTGTTTAGCACAGGCTTGTTGCAAGATATTTGAGCCAACTGCCTGAAGATGTGTCACTTTTTTCTTTTTTTAAATCCTTGCCTGCCTAAGGCACTTGGCTGGTTTAATAAAGAGCTGAATGACCAATAGCTAGACAGAGGGGTTAGGTGGGACTTCTGGACAGATATAAGAATTCTAGAAAAAAGAGAGGTAGATTTCATTAGTGAGATGTAGAAGGAGGCGGACACACATTATGTAGGAAAGATTAGCCATGTGGCAGAATTTAGATGAATATAAATGGGCTAATTTAAGTTATGAGAACTAGTTGTGAAGAAGCCCAAGCTAAGGGAAAGCTTTCACAATTAATAAAGAGTCTTCATGTTATTATTTAGGAACTGTCAATCCCCCAAGTGAAAGTCTGATAGCATGGGCTAGCATGACCGAGAAAGAAGTAAAATCCATCATGGAGACTATGAAGGTGTGCCATCAAACACAGATCCTCGGCATACAGGATGGCATGTGCTTTCTGTCTGTAAGAGACTGTAGTCAGAGGATACAGACACACCAAAACAAACAAACAAACAAACAAACAAAAAAACAAACAACAACAACAAAAAAAACCATGAGGGGTCTTGATATGGATGCAGGAAGAGTTGAGTATTGACCAAATCTAATAGAGATCCAATGGGAGTAGGGAGGGGAAGGCATTATTTTGCCAGAGAGCAGAGCCCTAATCCACGGATGAAAGTTATATAGGCAGACTTTACTATTAATTTGAGTGATGCATCATTAGAAGGTGACTCCTAGAAAGGA
Organism: Microtus oregoni; assembly: GCF_018167655.1. NCBI lineage: Eukaryota > Metazoa > Chordata > Mammalia > Rodentia > Cricetidae > Microtus > Microtus oregoni. The sequence goes on along the minus strand of NW_024543080.1, from coordinate 17,893,832 downwards.
TAGAAATATTAACACATATGTAAGAATGTATGTTGGAATCTGTATTGGAGGAAGGTGATTTCTGGCTTGCCCTTAGCCATGTAAACTGTGTGAGAACCCTTCCAACTGACCCAATAGCTTGCTTCTACTATATTTATCATGTAGAAAACCACCAAGCAGATTTCAAATCCTTCAGTAACCCACTTCCCCCATTCCCACACCAATGGAAGAATAAGAATGTTTCAGTGAGGCAGGCAGTGGTGGCACATGCCTTTAATCCTGGCACTTGGGAGGCAAAGACAGGGAGATCTCCGTGAGTTTGACCCAACCTGGTCAACAAAGTAAGTTCCAGGGCAGGCTCCAAAGCTACAGAGAAACACTGTCTTGAAAAATAAAAGGAATGTTTCAGTGAAAGAAGAGCAATCTTTTTATGATGGTTGCTAATCCTATTAAACAACTCTTATTATCTATGATAGAATGTGTGACCTCCACTCAGGATAATGGACACAGAGCAAAGTCCAAGAGAACCTAAGTCTTTAGCAAATATTGGACTTAGTGACTTCTGGGATGGGGCACACAAAAATGCAGTTTGCGTAGAAGGCTGCAGTCACAGCATTTCTCCGAAGTGCACAGCTGAGTTTTCCTTGGAGGGACCGTCTGTAAGCTGTGTGACTTCCATGGCAACATTTACAAGACAGAAATGTGATCACGGAGGATTCTGCTGCCCTTGATGGTAACATGCTGGCAGTGATTGTAGTAAGACTTGCCAAGCACACATTGACCCTCTGAGTCACATTGGTTCCCATGGAGATTTAACACCATCAACGGCGGGGACAGCAGCCCAGAAGTGCAATTGCTGTTCGACAGCAAGGAGAAAAACGGCAGTATGGTACCCTAGAAATGCAGCAATTGGGATGAAAAAGGAGTGTGGGGTGGCATAGCTCAGGAGAGGAAACGCTTTGTAATTGCATAGCAACCGATTCCTCTAGCTCTTCTTGCAAATGGCTGGGCAGAAAGTGTGCCTCCTGGCAGATAGGTTCTGATCTACTTTTATTTATCTGTTTATTTCCGGCAAACTTTCTTCCTGTCCCTGATAGCTTATCTCTGCAATGGAGTCTGGGGCCACCAAGTTCGAGTTCTGGCCCTGTAAGAGTGATTGGTACACTGGGACTCAGGAAGTTGAAGGACACAGATCACTTTGTTAAACCTTGGTAGGTTTAAAATTCCTCTCTGCATTAGAGAGCAGTCAGATTTCCCTGCCCTGTGGTAAGTCCTAGGTCCTCCCCCCTCCGTCCATTTCTAGGAAGGTGAACATCCAAACTGGCTAGGCTCCCACAAAGCCAGCACATTATGTAGGCTCAAAACCCCGTGCCATTGTCCTTAGAAAATATTAGCTAAGGAAAACCATGCCTTCAGTTTTACCTTTTATGCAGCCATGTGTGTTAGTAGGGACCCAGGCTTTCTGAGAAGCATCTCCTTTACCTTTGGAAGTTGTAGTCTCTGTCCTTAACAACTGGGTCTACTGGCACATGCTCTCATGAGTTGCCAAGTTCATCTTTTGGGTACCTGGCTCTACGTTCTCTTTCTTGTTTGGAGAGAGGAAAGAGTCTAGAGATGTTTGCCCTTTCTCAATTCTCTGCATATGAGTCGTGCTCAGATCAGATGAATTGGGGATTATAAGGTGAGGGGTATTTTTTTCTATCTCTTTCATATCAGCAGTTGTGGAAAAATATCTATTAGTTGCTGAGTGATTAGACAGAGATACAAAGAACTGATTCCTAGCAAAATCAGACTAAATGGCCTCAAAAGTAGTGAAGTGACAACCTGTGATGCCGGGAGAGAAGGAAGATAATGGTTTTCAAAGAAATGGCAAAGTAATTTTGGAGAAAATTAGCGTTAATGAGATACCTAGAGACGACATACACGCTGCTACTCTTTTTAGTGTTAGTTGTGGGAGACTGCGTTATCCATGGAGACACGGTTTGTACAGAAGGGAGTGAGCTGGATGGGGCATGGCCGCAGTCTCAGCCAAGCCATCAATTATGAGTCCTGGGCAGTTTACTGAGCCTCAGTTAGCTCATTTCTAAAATGACCCACATAATCTTCAGGTGTTGAAGAACGGTGGCCAGCAAAGCATGAACACTCAGGAAATGACAGCGAGGATGGTGACAGTGCTGAGGTTGTTGTTGTTATGGGTATTGTTGGTGATGTTGCTGTTGCTGTTGGTATTAGTGGTGGTGGTGTGTTATGGATATGATTGGTGCTGTCTTGTTGATGTTAGTGGTGTTGTTGGTTATGCACCACCACCATCTGATCAAGCGAGTTTCCTAAGTCTAGCAGTATCCAGTAGGAGAGCCAAGATAAGCTGGAGCTTTTGCTTGAGCTTGGAAGGAGGCTAAAGCTAATATTTCAGTTCAACTTGAACTGGTCTAGCAGGAGATGCTGTGACATGAAGGAGGCCCAATCATTTTGTTCCTGTCAGACTTTCAACAGTTCACACAGTCCCACATTAAGGATGGGAATTTCCAATCTTAATCTCCCCTCGAGATACCCTTATAAATATACCCATAACGACGTTTTGCCAAACACCTGGGCCCTTCAAAGCACAGCCCTGTCAAGACACAAAAGTAATCATAAAATTCATGATTCATAAAGGATAATAATCCTTTATTTGCCAATTCTGTGGTTCTAGAAAGGATGCTATAGTACAAGAGTTATTGGCACAACTTCCGGGAAGCTCAGTGTTGTGTGAAGCAATCTGAAAGCAGAGACAATAAGAATTTGTCTGTAGGAATGTGTCACTAACTGTGCACATCTGGCTTTGCTCCTGACGACGTCAGTCTCATTTCTCTGCATTGCAGCCATCACAAAGGTAGCCTCGGATGGTACTTAAGGCTCAAGCTCAGGATTTTCTGTCTTTTCCTCCTATTAGCTGTTCAGCCTTAGGAGAGTCAACAGCCCTCTCTGTGTTCTAGTTTCTTGTCTGTGCAATGAGGATGACATACAGCAGTGCATGTGAAGTACCTGGACCAAGGCCAGCTTGGCACAGGGCACAGAATCAGTAACGATTGCATAGAAATATGTGTGTTAACTGAAAATTGAGGATTTAGGGTGGTAGCTCTTCTTAACCTTTCTCCTTTATAAATTGATTTGCTATGAAAGTTACTACAACTATCTTTAATTGATAATTCCATAACTGCTAGATCAGCCTTGGGTTTTGTGTTTAAGTTTTCCTTCAAAAGTGTGTGAGTGTGTTCCTGTGTTCAATAGATGTTCATAACTGATCAAAGTGCTGAGAACAAGTGACCCAGTGCTTAGCTGTAGATGAATCTTCTCCCATGAAAGGCTCTGGAATCATCATGAAAGAGGAGGAAGAAAGAGTGTAAGACCCAGTGGACGGGGAGAGAGCTGTGAAGTGCTGACTTCTGAACAGATGGCTGTTGCAAACCACAGCTGGAGTTACTACATGTGATCTGGACAACATCAAGCAAGCCACGATTCCAATGTGGATGAGAAGGGACACCCAGGCCTCATCCCTAGCTGAGGCTCTCTTGGGGGCCAATGGCTGCTGAGGAAGAGAGTGTCACTCTCTTTTGGGAATGTGTACATTGGTAGATCGAACATATGCCAGTGCATGGCCCTACATATGTGTTCATATGTGCAGCACTATTTAGACTCGGAATATTTAGAATAATAAATAAAAAGAGTATATGACTTGGAGGGAGAAAAGGTGAGGGGCACTAGGGGAGTTAGAGGGAGGCAGTAATGGGTGGTTATGGTCAAAATTGTATTAAATAAATATATGAAATTTACAAAGAATGGAAACCTCTTTTACTGATGCCGTCTTCTGCTCACTAGATGGCACAGTGCTCCTGTAGCTGATGGCAATGTTCAGTGATCCTGAGAGAAGCAGGGATTTTGACCAACATCCAATCATCTCATCTCTCTGCAGAGAGTGCCAAGACCAACACTTCTCTGCAGTCAAGGTCATGTCTTCAGTTTCTGCTTGTGGTTTCGTAGAAAGTGCACATGAGCTAAAGCCACTGTTGCTTTTAATTACCGCTCCGGTATTTTACCCCAATCTAAAGTTGACCTTTCAAGGACATATTTTGTTTATTGCTCCTTAGAACTGAAGGACTACATTAGTGAGAAATGGAACAGTCTAGCGACTCCTTAGATAGGCAGCCCTTTTGGAAATGCACAGAAAATACTAGTTTCTTCCATCTCTCAGAGGCAGCTTAGACCAGACTACATTGGTTTCTGTGTGCTTTGTGCCCACCCTATTTATTCCAGGTACCAAAGACCTCTCTAAGACCGGCCACAGTCTTACCTGCTTGTCCCTGTCCATCACTCATGTTTTTGTCATCATCCTGCTGCTGTTCAGCCCTGGGATACCCTTTATTAGTAGTGATTTTCATCTAGAGGTATATTCTTCCAACACATCATTTTGAGGGAGTATTATCCTGACAAAGCAGCACATTTATTCCAAGTACAGATCTCAGACTGAGGGATAAGCCTTTCTGCAAAAGACACTCATCAGTTAACTTTTCTAATGGTCTAGAATATTTTTACAGGAAATTTTTATTATGGGAAAATAATTTATAAGACTAATGAATTCAGTTAAGGTGTTCATGTGTATGTTTGTGCCATTGGTCGACCTCACCAATGCGTTCCTAGGTCTGACAGGGCTTTTTCTCTGCTCATCATAGTTAGGCACGTGGCTTTCCACCTCTCTTCATTGATGTGGTCGGGTAGGTTCTTGTTCTTCTGTGACACCTCCTTTAGGTGGAGGCACTAGTAAGGAGCTGATGAAACGGAATGGCAGATTAGAATTTTCTGGTACAAGTCGGTATGGTTTCTTCATGGTAGAAGCTCTGCCTCTCGTCCCTCTCCTGTGCACCCTCTGGTTCCACCATTCAGCTGCTAGCCTACTGGTGCAGCTCTAAACTGTTTTATTGCACATTTGGCCAATTGTCTGCTTTCTGTGTCTGTAGAGTGTTCTGTAGACACTCTATTACCCTAGGAGCCAACTTGGAATTGGTACCTATTTTGCTAATTCATCAGTTACAATAATAATTAATAATAAAACCCCAGACTCTTTTTGCCCACAGAGGATTTTAACAATAAGCCCGTGACTCACGGAAACAGCTAATTCGGAGGGGGTTGGCTGAGATTAGCTTGTTTTGCTCCCTCTGCCTTCGCCCCAGCAGTGAATGGTCACTTTTGTACGAGTAGCCCTCCATCCGGGTCTTAGCATCACAGAGACTAAGAACTTAGGTGACTGTACTCCTCTGCTGGAGTTTTACCTAGATTTCTCAGTCTCCATCCCTTTCCTAACATGGTTCATATGCTTCTGTCAGACCCCTGGTTACAGCGGGTGATACTCTTCCCTGATGTAGAACTTCAGAGATTTTCTTGATTCCTTTATATCGCCCCACCTCAAATGTGGGCACTGTGAACAGGCATCTGGTAACTTTATTTCCAGTGATCAAACACAAGGCTATATATATCAGGGACCCTCATGTGTTGAATGAGCTGCAGGTTGCGTTCCTGCCACCCTGCTCCCAGCCGCCTGGCTAGCTTATGCCCCGAAATAACAACACACAAACTGTATTCATATAAACACTGCTTGGCCCATTTCTATTAATGTGTGTAGCACCCTAAGGTGCACTTACCGGGAATATTCTAGCCTACATCCATCCTGGGTCAGAGCTTCATCGCATCTGCCTCACCAAGTGATTACAGAATAATTTCATGGTGACTCTGAGCCCCAAAGTCCATATCCAAGGTAAAATTACAAACGGGTGATAATGGAAAGAAAATTGATACTATTTGTTGAGCTTCTACTATGTACCAGGCCTCCAGACACAGTAACTCTGTTTCTTCGCTTTGGACAGAATGATCTTAGTCTTTAATTTTGTGGGATGAGAGAGGCAAGGCTAAGTTGCTGACCCTGAGGTACAGAAATGTTGCCATGGCCTCTGTTTGCCTCTGAGTTGCCATTTATTTGATCATTTCCGGATATGGTTTTATCACCTTATCTCCATATTTTCTCTGAGAGATATTATTAATGTTCACAACACAGGCATGATGACAAATGTAGCATTTACTTGTTTCTATCCCGAGGGAGAAAAAAAAATCTTTTAAAATAAATTAATAAAGTGATTATGGCGTCCTCAAATAATTTTCAAATCATAAAATAACTTGTAGGCAGGTCCAGTGGCAGTTCCCAGGATTCAGGAACATGAGCAATTGCCTCAGTGGTCCAGGGGTCAGACACACCTTTAACCCAGTCCTGGATTCTTGAGACAGAGAATAACTGAATTTCCTTTCCTTTCCTTTCCTTTCCTTTC